>NC_090273.1:79891623-80553498 GCF_040414725.1 Anabrus simplex | reverse complement strand
AACTGTTTGTCCATCGTGTGTGTTCTTTTTTTCCCCATTTTCCCATTTATCTTTTCATAAAATGGTAGTTACCATAGTACTTAACAATGATTTAATGTATATAATATTTAATATGATTATATATATTTACGTTTTTAGAGTCCTTAAGTTTATTCTATCCCACTTAACCCACCCAGCATGCTCTGTTTAGTTTTAAGGGTTTACTAACCAGTAAATATATTTAACTAGCTTGCTTTCTGCTCATTCATCTGCTGATGCTGATAAATGTGGCAGACAACAGCTTAGTTCCACTTTTGGTCTTTCAGCAGCTGCAACATTCATTCCCTATCTGCTTCCTCTATTCTTATTTTGTTTAAGCATATAGTGTTATGTTGCACTTCATGCCATTCTGGTTTTGTTCTTCCAAGAAGGTGGTATCTTCTAAGCTGAACTTAAACTGGTAATTGCAGTCATACAGTTTTCATATTGATAATTGCACACAAGCTTTGGTTTCTTCAGTTTCCTGACACTTATAAAAAGATAATTTACTCTTACTGATGCAGTAAGAGAGAAAATGTCAGAAAGCCCCAGTCTGTAACCATATGTGTGAAAAACTTTTGAAAATAATTCTTTATTATTTGAAAATCTTTCTTTATGAAGCAAGAATGAATCTTGTACATATAATACTTTTTCTCTGTGCGAAGTATTTCTTTTATTCTGCCCTTTGTGAATAATATTGTTATTGTTAAGTGAACGGAGGAGTGACTTTCAAATATACTTACTGTTTTTAAATATTAGTACAACCTACACGGGTGAGTAGAGAACATTGAAACAGGGAGACAATTCTTAACAAATGTTAGTCCATTTCTGATATATGCCATGATCACATTTGCAACTATTACAATGTTGTTCAGGTACATGCTCCACTTTGGATGTTAACAGCATCTCGTATATATGTAACAGCATTTGAAGCAAGTGTCATGGCACGTTGGCACCTGTCCGTTAGAAAATATGTGAGGTACCAAAACAGCTTCTTCAAATGTTGCTAAAAATACGAGATGCTTTCAACATCTGGTGTGGAGCATGGTACCTAGAGTGTAAAGCATATACAATGCTGCAACTGTTGCAAATGTGATTACCTCATAAGTCAGAAATGGTTTGTTTCTGGACCTAGGTTTATTAGGACTTCTCTCCTAGTTTCATTGCTCTGTACATCTCTGCAGTTTGTACCTATAAATTTGAAACACCCTGTACGAACTAACCTACCATTACAAATGCACATTACCGAGCTCGATAGCTGCAGTCGCTTAAGTGCGGCCAGTATCCAGTAAGCGGGCGATAGTAGGTTCGAACCCCACTGTCGGCAGCCCTGGTTTCTGTGGTTTCCCATTTTCACACCAGGCAAATGCTAGTGCTGTACCTTAATTAAGGCTACGGCCGCTTCCTTCCCACTCCTAGCCCTTTCCTGTGCCATCGTCGCCATAAGACCTATCTGCGTCGGTGTGACATAAAGCAACTAGCAAAAAAAAAAAAAAAAAAATGCACATTAGATATGAATAGAGAGTACAAATCTCATTAGGAGCTTTCATTATTTTAAAATTATTTTTTAACTAGGCATTTTCAGGGCAGAATTGCAAATTTGAAAACATTCCAGGATTGGCAGACACAGTACTTATGTCTATCCACTTTTCACTGACTGTTAAACCAATCTCCTTGATGTGAAAATAACTTCTGTGGCATAATCCACACATCATCACCTTTCACTATTGTTGCATTTGCAGAAACGTTGAAGAATTAGGTCTAAGACTAGGAATACATGGGACACCTTTAACTGATAATCTTGCAGTTCAAACAACTACATTTCAATTGCTTTTCAACTTTTTGCTGTTTTCACAACCGCATCTTGCAGTTCATCCCAACTGCAACTTCATTCTAGTGTGTTTATTTTTGGCAGCCTATGGGTTATTCTTTCAATTCTATTGCTATGTAATTCCATAGACAATGGATTTTTTATTTCGTTAATAAAAGAATGTGTGTCAAGTGCTTTCAATATCCGTCAGTTTAACAATATCTGACCGAATGATGTACATATGCAGTCAAGGACAAGCAGTCCGTGCAGCTCTGCAGTCGGTGGCTTAGCCAGGATCGGCTGGAGATGAACTGTGGTAGTCAGCTTGGACAGGAAAAGCTGCTTGGTGTACAGTGTTTAATACAATTACATTGGCAATGTCAGATGCTGAGAGCGACTTCAGATTGAATTCATGTGCAGTCCATTTCGACTGCAAAGTGCTGTTCATGTATTCCTAGCCAAAGTCAACAAGATTGTATAAGTAAATGCACAATTTGTAATTTTCAAAATAATCTATTTCAACAAATGCCTTAATTACTGTCATTAATTACATTGATTTTCAATCTATGAAGGTCAGATTTTGGGGAGGGTGACAGTTGGTATCTTTCCATTGTGGCAACCTGATAATTGCTGTACACAGAATATCTGCGTAGATGAGTGGAAGCTATATATGTAGAGTAAATGAAGCTGCATCCAAAATTTCTACTACTGGTGCCACAACAAAAACCTCTTTTGGAATATAATTTAGATACCATAATACTGCCCTTTTAAATTGGTATGAGAGAATTCCACATTTTATCACATATTTGAATACAGCAAAAACACCACCATCGTGCTTTTCAGTTCGATCTTAGATATAATGCTTATTCACAAATACAGTCACAGCACTCAGTGCGAGATTTGAATCAAGAAACATTGTATTAACAACTTAAAAATAAATAAACTTTTGATTGTTAGTTAAAAGTTTAATCACTGAGTGCAAATAGAATAATGGTAATAATAATTGATATTAAAAAATAAAAATTTCCATAGATTGTTGTAGTTGTTATTTTTCAAGAATAAAACAATAAAATGTCTACCCAGAAGTGTTTGAAAGAGTATCTTTTGCCTTTATCAGTTTAATAGCATTTTGCTAACACTGTACATCATTTTATATGCCTCACAATATCTCTCTCTCTATATAGTAGACATATTTGTACAACTAGTAAATTAGTATTCTGATTTTCAAAATAATATTGGTTCACTATTTTGGGTTAATCTGCAAGATTTGATTGTGTAGACTTAAAACTTAAATTCAAAGTACATTGTAAGCTATTTGGATATGATCCTTAATATTTATAGCAGATGGTGTTGAATGATATTCACTAGAATTTATTTTTACCTCCAGTGAGGCTCAATATAATTCTCTTGTCAAGCAATATATAGTAATTGAATTACTTCTGAACAGATGATGTATTTGCTCAAAAAAGTCATTTTCTTACAGGCCATGAAGGCCCTTGGATGGGTGAAAGGTAAAGGCTTCCACTATCCATAACTTCTGTACTTGGTGGGGCAGTGAGTTTAGCTCTATGCCCGGCCACCTTTGCCCTCAGAAATTAACCTGGTGCTCATTTTTGGAGTAGACTGAGTGAACCTCAAGGGCCATGTGCACCTCCGGAAGTGGAAATCTTGTTTCTTAAAATTTTAGACTTATTGACGGGGATAAACTTAACCGTAATGTATTTAATTTGATCCTCTATTGACTTAAATAATTTCTTTAATATATTTAGACAAAACAGTTTGTTAGGTCCACTTTGTCAATACACTTTCAATTATTGAAAATTATTTATTCCATCATACATGTTTCAGGAACAATGAGCATTCCCTTCATCAGTGAAGTTAAATCAAGGAATAAATAAAAAAATTATATAACACTATCTTTTGTTTAGTCCACAATTTAAAGAAGTATTGTATCCTAATTCACCATATCAATGAATAAACAAACTAATGAAATCTTATGAAAATAATAGTTACATAAAATTTTAATATTTTGATGATTTGAATGAGAGCCCTAAATAAATTTAAGATCATCTTGTTTTCTTCTTTTTCTTCCTTAAAAGATCAAACGCTAGTTTATACAATGTACAGTACATCTGTACTTTCATTTAAACTTGATACAAAGTCATTTTTTCTTGAGCAAGATAAATTTCTAAACATTTTAAAACATTTGTGAATTTCCTTTTGGGCCGAATGTATTCACTCCATGTCATTAAAAATGTCTGTAAATTTATTATTCTTTTCAACCATAGGGTTTCCCATTGCTGAATATATTTTATGTTTGACTGCATTAACATGTTCTTTGGACCTTATAGTCAAACTTCTTCCAGACTGTCCTATGTATCGTTGCCTACATGTTTGGCATGTCAATTTGTAAATTCCTGACTTATTAAATATACATTTATTCTCTCTTTTATCGGAATTGAAAATTATCTTATTAGTATTATTATCAGTTTTGTATGTGACATTGATGTTCCTTTTTCTGAAAATTTTAGCCAGTTGATAAGAGTTCTTATTTCAAAAAGTTAGAACCGCAAATTTCTTTTTCTCCATCGCTCTCTAACTAACGTTGTTTTTGGTTCATTTTTCATTTTATTTATCATTCTATTAATAAATTTTCTGGAGTATGTGTTGTTATGAGCAATTTGGTCAATTATATTTTTCTCTATTATAATTCTTGTAAGACATAGGTATGTTCATAGCTCTATTAATTAAGCTGGAAAAGGTTGCCTTTTTATGTTGACCTGGATGATTGAAGTCGTTTCTGATAATAGTATCTGTTTGAGTAGCTTTTCTGAAAATTTGAAAATCGAAATGACCAGAATTTCTAGTAACTGTTAATTCTAAATAACTCAAAGTTCTATCATTCTCACATTTCATCGTAAAATGTACTTGTTTATTAAAAGTATTTAAATACTCTAATAGACCATCAGATTTAACCTTTTGTCCATCAATAATAACAAATATATCGTCCACGTATCTTAACCATGTAATCAATCCATCTATTTTATCCCCTATTTTATTATATTCCATGTAATCCATGAAGCCAGCAAACCCATGGCTAGGCTTTAGATTGTTTGTACACAATTTTCAGAAAAGCTACTTTTAGAAACTTTTAGAAAGTTTAGAAATTTATCTTGCTAAAAAAATGACTTTGGATCAAGTTTACATGAAAGAAGTACAGAAGAGAATCCATTGTATAAACTAGCATTTGACCATTTAAGGAAGAAAAAGAAGAAAAGAAAAATTTGAAGATCTTAAATTTATTCAAGTATTCTCATTCAGTTCATCAAAATATTAAAATTTTATGTAATTATAATTTTCATAAGATTTCACTAGTTTGTTTATTCATTGATATGGTGAATTAAGATACAATACTTCTTTAAATTGTGAACTAAACAAAAGATAGTGTTATATTGGTTTTTTTGTTTTTTTAATTCTTTGATTTGACTTCACTGATGAAGGGAATGCATATTATTCCTAAAACATGTATGACAGAATAAATAATTTTCAATCATTAAAAGTGTATTGACAAGGTGGACTCAACAAAAACTATTTTAAATAGTTTCCTTAATAGATTCCTGGCAGGGAATCAAACCCGTGTTTTTGTTCGGATGTGGGGTATAAAGTTTGCAGATGCATTTCTAACCAGAATTAATCTCAGTACCTTGGTCTGACAACCCACCTGGTGGCCATAATCGTTAAGGCATCAAGTCTATATGGTCCGACACTGTGGTTAACTGGTTCAAGACCCATACCTGCCAACTTTCAAAAAGAGAAAGAAATCCGGAAGATCTTTAAGCGGAAATTTTTTAACAACACGCACATGCATAACAGTCTTGAGACATAATGAAAAAGGACAGCAAGATAGGAGGGATTATAAACAATACTAATACAAGTCAAATACAATAGAACCTCCATGCATCATTCCCGGAACTGTCGTTTTCTCGTATTAATCGTTGAATTTATTCAGTCCCAGAAATGTTCCATATAAACCAATGTTAAACTTCCCCACATCTATCATTTCTCCGAACTATCGAATTATTTGTCCTCTGTCACAGTTTTTCTGCATTGACCGATAGTACGTAAGAAAAACATACGCAAAAGTTTTTTGAATTTAGAGGGACTGCTCAATACTCTTAGCATATAATAGCAGCAAACTGTTATGCGAGAATGTACGAGTGATTCGGAGTTGCTAGTCTTGAACAAGGATCTTGTAGCTGGTACCAACATTTCTCCTCGGCCCACTAACCGACCCCTAGAAGTATTCTTATTAAAAGGAATTAAAATGTAGACAGCGTAAAACCATTTTCTGCGTTGGTATACTCTGGCTAGGGCTGCCAACTTTGTTGAAAAAAAAAAAGAGAAAATCGTGCAGTGCGGCAAATACGTTTTAATTAATCACAGGGTGATTAATCGCGTCGTACTTTGAGGAGTGTGTGGGATGCTAGAGGCCTGTTGACCAATTTGTTGCCCTCTACCCAATAGTTTTGTTACAAGCCGGACCTAACCAAGCCAACATAGCCTAGTCTTGTAACTAGTTCCTGAATTGGCAGCTTCGCACAAGCCGCTGTAACATCATTCGAGGCGTGCTGCGTTAAATGTCGAACCTCTGTGACATCGTCTAAGCTGAGCTTTGGGAGCCGTGCCGTGTTCGGTATCTAACCTATCGTTCGCAAAGGGTCTATGGAATCATTTCCTAAATACAGGTTATCGCCATAATATCCACGTATCTTTAATTTGCAATAAGAGAACTGAACTTAAAGATTTTCAATTATTATGAAATGTGTAAAGAAATCTGAAACGAAACGGAGTAAAAGTCACGCTTTTTATTTTCATCTCGTAGGCCTATATCATGGTTGGAATATTTTGATACCGGTATGTATAGTATGAGCTAAATGGTTAGCACGTGTTGGCCTTTGGTTCAAGGGGTCTCGATTGGATGGAGGGTTCTAACTTTCCTTGGTTGATTCTAATGGTTCGGGGGCTGTCTGCTTGCCGAATTAAACATTAGAATTCATCTTAGGTAGGGGCGCATTTTCATATGCGCATAGATCGCCTATCACACGACAACTCAAAAGACCTGCACCCGGCTCCAGAGGCCATGCGCCATTATTGTTGTTTTTATAATAATATATTTACACAACAAAAAAATGTCCCAATACAGTACCCGTATTTTCTTATTTTCATCATCATCACTGGCGCGACAGCCCTTTGTGGGCCTTGGCCTTCTGAAGAAGTTTTCCCCATTCTTTCCTGTTAAGTGCAGAGCTCCTCCAATTCTTGATTCCAATTATCTTTACATCCTCTCTCACCCCTTCTTCCCACCTTAACTTTGGTCTGCCAACTTTCCTGATTCCTTCTGGCACTCCAATAAATATCTTCTTTATCATTCTGTCATTAGCATGCAGCACATGTCCTGCCCACTCCAACCTTCTGATCTTTATACAGTTAACAATGTTTGGTTCGTTATATAAATTATACAATTCATGATTATATCTTCTCCAGACACCATTTTCTTCCACTGGCCCAAAAATTTGCCTCAAAATCCTTCTTTCAAATATACTGAGCTGCCTTTCATCAGATTTTGAGTGTGTCCAGATCTCAGCACCATATGTTAATACAGGCTTTACTAAAACTGTATACATCAGGACTTTAGTTTTCCTGAACAGCAGCTTAGACTTCAGATATTTTCTGAGGCCGTGACAGCACTTGTTAGCAGACAGTAAGTTTTTGGATTTCAGAACTAACATTGTTCTTGGAATTAACTTCTGATCCAAGGTAGGTAAAGCTACACACATCAAACTTATACGAGCCAATTCTATGAATGTAGACCCACTAGGGTAGTCTTTCTTGGTTACGGGCATGTACTTAGTTTTTCCTTCATTAATCTGTAAATTCATCTTTCTTGCTGCTTTTTCGAGACTTGTGAAAGCTTCTTTCAATGCTCTTGGTGTTCTTGCGATTAAATCAATATCATCTGCAGATGCCAAAATTTGAACTGATTTATATAAGATGGTTCCCCTTGTGTTGATACTCGCATCTCTAACAACTTTCTCCAAAGCTATATTGAACAAAAGGCATGATAATGAATCTCCTTGCCTAACTCCATTCTTGGTCGTTACAGCACTTGATACCATAGTCTGGATCTTAATTTGATTCCGAGTATTTTCAATGGTAGCTTTCACAAGGGCGATCAATTTCTTAGGGATCTCAAACTCTTCCATTGCTACATAGATTACTTCCATCAATGCTGTCATAGGCTGATCTGAAGTCAATGAAGAAATGGTGTGTATCAATTCCAAATTCTTTACATTTTTCAAGTATCTGGCAAATTGTGAAGATCTGATCAATAGTAGATCTTCCTTGGCGAAATCTGCATTGATAGTCACTAACCGCATTGTCATAGGGGAAAGCAAAATAATAAAATTGGGCAACGGGTACACTGTGTGTACACGTCTAAGTCATGTAAGGGCTTTTAGCTACCCATATCTTGGCCACTAGTTTGTGAAAGTGTTCAACAAAATCTTTTCCAGCATTTTTCACAAGCTCTGATTGTATTAAATCCATTCCTGGGGCTTTGTTATTCTTTAACTTCTTAATGCCAAGCTCAGCTTCCTCAATAGTGGGTATCGGTACTTCATTGTCTGATTTTCTTGTATTTACAGGAGGTAATGTTACTTGGTTATCATCTGCACTTTCATTCAACAGTTCATCAAAATATTGTGCCCATCTTTCTAGAATTACTTCCTCACTGCCCAGTATTATGCCATTTTTATCTCTACACAAACTTGTTTTAGGCTGGAAATCCTTACGACTTTTATTTAACTTCTGATAGAAAGCTCTCACATCATTCATCCCTTTCAATCGTTCCATTTCTTCTAATTCTTTTCTCTCATACTGTCCCTTTTTCTTCTTGTGCAATCTCTTTTCTTCTCTTCTGTAAGTTCTATATACTTCCACTGCTTTTCGGGTGTGGTTCCTTTGTTGCATTCTGTTGTATGCTTCATTTTTTAAAGTTGTTGCGTGTGCACACTCTTCATCAAACCAATTGTTGTGCCAAACTTTCTCTTCCCTTCCTAAAACTTCATTTGCAGTTTTTATTAGTGCATCTTTACAATTCTTCCAGATTTCATCAACACTCTCACTATTAGGCAAATCGGTCAGGGCCTCATTAAGCAACCTAGCATATCTGAGAGCAGTTTCGGGCTCCTTCAGCCGAGCACTGTTGAACTTTCTTGCATTAGATATTCGGCTTCTAATAGTTGCTACCACAAGGTAGTGGTCAGAGTCAATATTGGCCTCCCTATAACTTCTAACATCCATCAAGTTAGAGAAGTGTCTTGCATCTATTAGGTGGTGGTCAATTTGGTTAAAAGTACTTCCATCTGGAGACTTCCATGTCATTTTATGTATGCCCTTGTGATTAAAAGTAGTACTTCCCACTACCATATTTCTCGAGAATGCAAAATGTATAAACCTGATTCCATTGTCATTAGAAATATCATGCAAGCTATATTTTCAAATACAAGGTTTGTATTCGTCTTCCTTTCCTATCTTCGCATTCAAATCCCTGAAGATTATTTTACAGTCTGCTCTTGGCGACTCATTATAAATTTCATCCAATTCATCGTAAAATGAATCTTTTATCTTCGTCGCTCTTCTCTTCAGTTGGAACATGTGCACGGATAAGACTGTAATTGAAGAACGTCCCTCTAATTCTAAGTCTACACAATCTATGTGATTTTTCCCGAAAATCCATGATAAGGTGTTTAATCTGCTTATTGACAATAAAACCAGTGCCAAACATGTGATCCTTCCTGTGGCAGCTATAGAATACCATGTGATTTTTTCTCTGTATCACTCCTTCACCAATCCATCTCACTTCTTGAATAGCAGTAATATCTAGTCGATACTCATCCAGCCGATCGAGCAACTTTCTTAGGTTTCCAGCTTGGTAAAGAGTTAAAACATTCCATGAACCATTCTCAAGTCCTTTACACGTTTGCGAGGTCGTCGTAAAAAGGTCAGGCTGGATATTTCTTCTTCAGATTTCGTAACGAGTGTTTTTTACAGATTGGGTTGTCAGCCCAACGCGAACCCCCAGCAATCCTGGAGGGCCGATGTTTTCTTTTGGGGTTGTCTCCCTTAGCTGGTGGGTCCCCATTTTGAAGCGTCGGGAGCTCGCTTTTTCGCCCTTACATGACTTAGCCGTGTACACACGGTGTACCCGTTGCCCAATTTTATTATTTTGCTTTCCCCTATTTTTTATGTTGCCCGCATTTATAGTTTTCCTGTATCTGTCGTCATTTTCCCCCTGTCTCCTGAAAAACTATGCAGCGAGGTCACCCCTGAAATTAAATACTTGCACAAAGTTACATCTTGACGAGTGCTCATCTGTTTTCAATTAACACTGGGAACACTTTCTGTGATCGTATAAAACGAGGAAATTAAGCTGAGTGTGCCTCCCGAAAAGACTGATATCGTTTCTTAGTTGAACTCATTACGAACACCACTAAAAATACTAAATCGCTTAGAAATTCGTCACACAATTCCACGAGTTTCAGAACTACCGCCAATGTTACACACGCACACAAAGCCTTACAGCTGCAACGAAGCGCGGTGCAGTTATTAAAGTTGTTTTATATAAATTCACAGCCTGCTACTTTTTATGGATTTCTTTTCTTCAAAATCATAACCTGCTACTTGTTTGGGAACACCTCATTGAATGAAGTAGCAGTTGAGGCATGGTGATAATCGATAATGTAATTATCGATACATTTACCGGTCAAAGTTCTAACCCTGCATCTCTACCTTTCCTAAGCATTCACTCTCCTCTTGTTACAGACTTTACACCAAAAAGTTCTAATCAACGTCAATATACCTTCAACTTTTGCTCCTTCAAGCAAGATAAATACGACTGTAGACAGCCGCATACCTTTCCTTGCTCCCACAACTACTTAAAGAAGACTGTTATCTTAACACATTCAACTTTCACTCCTTCAAGCCAGTTAAATACGACTATAGACAGCTGAACAGCTACTTAAAGAAGACCGTTGTCTTATCTTAACATACGAAATAACATCTTTAACAGTCTATCAGCTTTACTTTTTCTTATCCTCCAATAGCAGTACCTATTCAAGGAAACGCATTTCTACTTCATTATAAAGATTGAGCTGTTTATTGCTCTACCTCAACAGGTTTTGGGCGCATTGACTCAGCGCTCTGGAGTGTGTAATCTTGTGAACTTGTGACATACAGCTTGATACTAAGATTTTAACCAACGACCTTCTAATAATTTTATGTTAGACAAACACCTACATTACTATCCTCTTTTTATGATTTGTAAGAACACCCAGGATCCAGATAATTCTCCTTTCAGGTTTGAGTTTGAGGCTGATGATGCCTTTAAAATGGGCAAAACATGTCTCTTGTAACTTTTTATGATACGATTTAATTCTTAATTTACTAGATCTCTTTGTATTGAATAGGTGGATATTAAAAACAACACTTATAACATACTTTGTATTTACCAGCTACTATCGAAAGTCAAATCCGATTTGACCGAAGAAAGCAAAACCAAGCACGGATATTCAAAATACGTACAATAACATTGTTCATCCATACAAACTTAACACACATTCAAAATCCATACATTTTATGGAAAAACCGGAATACTTGGCAGGTATGAAGTCCCATTGGTTGGGGGGGAAAAAAAATCACCATCAGAATGTTGGTGGCTAGGGTAGGAGAGGTGATGGTATACAATTTTTAATCACTAGATTGCATGCCAAAAACCCTCGATTCAATTGCAAACCTATCTGCAGTGTTTATATGGAATGAGGGCATATGATGCTGTTGATGGTGGTTCGTTCATCGTATGGGGATATGAAAGCTTTGAGCAGATCCTTTGGTGCTATTCGACAGGAGTAGGCTATGGGCCGGCACCAAGTTCCACCCCCTCCCTTCCTGCTATCATATATCATGTCATTCATTTCACAACTCTTCTGATGAGGCTGATGTCAGGAAGGGCATCCAGTCGTACAAACTTACTATAAAGATTCATGTCACTTCATACCCAACCCTGTAGAGTATTGGGACATGGGCTGGACGTATATACCTTTGTCTTTGTCCTTAGAAATGGATCTCTTGCCACAGCTTTACATGACTTGTTAAATATGTCAGCTGTGGTTGCCTGTTTCAATGGACCAAGTGAAAGTCTCATTGGAAGATTCCTTATGGATTTGGCAATTTTAAGTGGCTCAATTTAAATACAATTAATTTTGCCATCATTTGGCTGATTGAACCAAGACATATTGTGAGAGAGTTTTGACAATGATATCGGTTGTTCTTCCTAAAAATGGAAACTGTATCCAGTATGAAACTGAGTAGACACATAATAGCCAGTTATCCACATTAACATACAATATTCTTCTTCAGCACAATTAGTCCCGCTAGGTGGGGTCGCTGATGCAGATTTTCTTCTTCCATATGGGTCTGTCATGTCCCATTTCCTCCCTAAGTCCATGCAGGTTCATGGTGTCCAGCTAGCATCTTCTCTCATTGGCAACACATTTCCAACATCATCCTTCCTTCATATTCCTGGTCTCTTCTTTTGACACACCCTTACCATCTGAGCCCAACTTCCCCGATTTTTTCTGATACTTGCATCACTTTCAGCCTTCCTCCTCCTACCTCATTTTTTACTTTATCAAGCATTCTCATCTCTGCCACATCCAGTTTACCACCCATTTTCTTGTCGTTGGCCAGGTTTCTGTTGCGTAAGTCATAGCTGTTCCGACTGCTGTCTTGTGGATCTTTCTTTCAATATTTCTGGCACTTTTCTGTTGCAGAGCACACTGGAAACCTTCCTCCGATCCAACATCTAAGGATAAATGAATCAAGCATACCTGCCAACTTTACAAAGCCAAAAAAACAGGTGGTTTTGATATGAAAATCAGGAGAAACCACGAGATACAATTGGTTAAAACTGCTTATTCTACATATCTTGGCAATACAGGAGAATACTATAGCAGTTATTGTCTCAAAACCCGACTGTACGAGGCTCTGATAAGCCTTCCGAAAATAGTATGAACTCATGCTCCACACACGTGAATTAGTCATGCGCTTAGATGCCATTACTTAGCAAATGCGTAGATTATTAGGTTATATTGCATCATGCACCTGTGCTATTTTTACTAATAAATTAAAATTTGCCAGAATTGTTTCCAAATAGTTCCTAAAACTCTAGAAAAGTCAATAGTTGCTATCTTTGAAATTGTCACTAAATTTCTAGGAAAAAAACTCCAAATCTAGCGACTAGTCTCTAGAATAGACTAGACTTATGCAAACAAACACTAACGTAGCACGCGAGAACGAGATTGACAATCTATACACCCATCACGATATACAGGTTTCAATAAACATCGCACATTCGCAAGCATTACTCGTATTAATAAACTTCAGTATTTCATGTTAAAGCGGCCAATGAGCGAAGGACTTCCGGCCACTGGCGTACAAAGTTAAAATATTACATACTATCCACTTCATTCCGTATCGATATTGCAATCAAATAAGAATTAAGTAAAAACTTTTCCACCTGATCGATATTTAATAAAAGTTAAAATGGCGGGATTTGAAAACAAATGTTTGAAGTTCAACAAAAAAATAAGCTAAATTCAGGAGTAATAATAGAATAATCGGGAGGCAGTAAGAACTTTCGAAAATAGGGAGTCTCCCACCTAAATTGGGAAAGTTGGCAGGTATGATCAAGGTACCTGAATTTGTTTTTTTGTTGGGATCTCTATTCCATTTATTTTCACACGTGATTTCTTATCATTCAAGGTCATGAACTGTGTTCTACTTGCCCTCATTCCACCACGTTCCAGTACTTCTATCCATATTTCCAACAACTTCTCTGCTTCCTTCTTTGGTTCTATGCAGGGCAACACGTCATCAATGAACGCAATCGACCACATGCCTCCTTCCTTACACCCTTGCTCAACACATTCATAATAATAAAAAACAGTAACAGACTATACAGTGCTGTACAAAATTATGTGAAGGCAAACAAACTGACATGCTCAAGTATTTTAAGAATATTGCAGAGGGTAAACTCCTTCAGCAAAAAATTTTATAATCACTGGTAGAACTGAAGCTTTTACATTTTTAATTATTGATGCAATAAAAATGCATATATTGTAACTTTCTAATGTCCACATCACTAGTAATTTGAAGTGTGTCTCTCTCTCTCTCTCTCTCATTTAATATGTCAGTTCTATGGATGTAATTTCACATGTATAGAAGTTGCATGCTGGTGGCTTTTAAGTATTTTCTCTCTACTCTTTAACTATTCTACATGATTTATTTTGGTGTTCTATTTTTGTTTCGTCTGGTCACCTTTCCATAGAAACGAAGCAGGGCACCACCACCACCAAAACGGATTCGCAATCACACCCTACGATACTGTGGCAGTGTAACCTATAGTCCGTGCAACGCAGCCAAGGCAAAACCAACTGCAGCAGCAGCGATATCTGTGCCATACAAGGGTCATAACCTGCTCCTCAAATGCTGTGAATGGAAGCTTTGGATAAATTCATTATATGCTTCAATTCGGTAGTGTATTCACATCGACATGATTACTGTGATTTAATTTTAATTTTGTCGATAAACTGCTTCACTGTCTGTCTCGTGTATTTTGTCTGTTGGTTCGGAATTGATTCAGAGTGAGTTCATTTACAGCATTTAACCTTTCATCTGGATCATTTTTACTAATAAGAATTCTTCTCCATGTCTGAGTCCATTTATGCCTTTTATTGACAAAAGCTTTGGAATACTTTGCTGTAATCATAGTTAATGACAAAGTTTCATATATTTTAATGTCTCTGTACTGCAGTGTGTATAGTATTCAGGTTTTTTTCCTTCTCTCTCTGCTTGCTTTTTTATTTTTCCTAATATAGAAATGTACACAACTGCATTCCTTTCATATAACATTTCTTTTTCAGTCTGCTTTTCGATTAAAAAGGCTCAACTTCTTGGTATGTGATATTTTATCATCTGCATTCATGTATGTTTTTAAGTGTTCTTGAAGGACATGAGTGGACAGAATAAAAGAATGATGATAGCTTTGACTGATTATAGTAGTGCAGTGCGACCATAGGAATGAAGTGCATTTGAAGACATACATGTAGATGATCTAAACCAGAAGGAAAAAAAAAATTAACATGTTCAAAGTTTATGGATGGCAAGGGCATGTATTTTAAATGTTCATCATATCGAAGTATAAAAGCAGAAGTTCATCTTTAGCAGTGCGTACCTCCCCCGATTTTTCTTCAGCTGTGATTAAATATTAACTAGTCAAAATGCCAGGGGTGTTCCTCTTGTTGACTATGGAGGAAGTACTTCATTGGACCAGCATGTTATTTTATTTAGTTGTTAAAACTAACCTATGAAATAAAGTTTAACGTTTTTAATATTAGATTTAAGAATGATTTATAAAAGGAGTTCTTAAGATATATGTCCTTAACTTTCATAGAAACTTGGATCATGTACAAAAGAAATCTGGTATTATGAAGTATCATTTTATCATAAACGTATACTGGATATTGCTATTCTGAATGTATCAGTCATCAGTAATCCATACAGTGTTCTGAGTGTTTCTACATGTTTTTGTTGTATGTAAAATAAACAAAAATGCAAAATTAAAATTGCTTCTTGCATTATAGAGGGGGAGATGATATAAAATGCTATGACTTCAGAATGATGTGATGCAATTCAGTGCCCAAACTGGCATTCATCGAAATGTTTTTCATAAAAATATATAAATTTTGAAAGGAAAGCTGTAAGTCTTGCCTAGGTTAAGGAAATCTGCGTCATGTTCATAATACGGAATGAGCGTGCATAATTTTTTAAAAATAAATGTGTATAGCTTTGCTAATTCATGCCAGCCGTTCTTTTATACCATTATTTTTATTTTTTAGCTCCAATGTATAATATTGTCTTAAGAAAACTCTTGTAAGGTATTAAGATTTGTCATGGTTGTTCTTGTAGGAAAACAGTCCGTGTGTTTGTAGTAATTACGAAACTAAGTTTTGACAGAAGGAAGTTTTACAAAAATGACTACGTATACAAATATAGTTATCTAGAATTAAAAAGGTCTAGGCCTTCATGAAATATTCATTGTATTCTATATAGCTGTATCAGTAGCTAAGGAATTCAAAAAGAATTTGCTTTATCAAACAACCACCCCATAATTATTACAGTTCGTCTAACTGAAATGTGGCTATTATATACTATTCATCAGATATAAAATATAGAACACATATGCTTTTAAAATGTGTTTACAATTTTAGGTCAATGTTTTACAACATACATTCATTCATTCATATATAAATCAAAGAAATTGATTTTAACAAGATTCATTGTTTAAAGCTACTCATATGATTACAGTGACATTTCATTTTGTACAGTCATCTTTATAAGAATAACTTTGCAGTAGAAATTCCTCCCCTCTTTTTTTAAAAATCTCTTATTGTGCTTGTATTTATGTGAAATAACTTTTAAATATCGACTGAAACTTTTAATTAAAGGTAAAATATCTTGCATTACAGTAAAATAAATACAGTGATATTGTATATTTATAATGTTAATGTTCTTTGTAATAAGGAAGTACTGTATTTGTAGGAGCTTTGCGAGTGTTTGGATTTTTGTTTTGAATGATTCTTTTTACGAGTTAAATATTTTCTTTCATAATTATAAGTGTTAGTTGGTAATATCGCCTGTGATGCAAGATATTTGTGTTTTGTATAAAAAAAAACAAAAATGAAACATTTTAAACATACTCTCCAAAACTTGTTTCGATATCAATCAATTTGTTTGGTTTGTCTCTTGAGTGGCATCCGGCCAATTGTACTGGATTCCTGGGTTTACGTTCCCTGTTTTAGGGGACTGTGTGTGAGATGAGCTATTTGTACCAAAGTTGTAGAATTAATGGACTTTTGTGTTATTAAAGATTTACAATCAAATGTGGTGTTCATTACTTCATTCTACCAAACTCCTATCTTACCTTCAGAAAATAATTCCTGACACTGATGCAATCCACCTTTCAACTCTGTACACTCAGTCCCAGCATCCAAGTGCAATATTTTACAAAAAAAATTTGTTGTGGTTTTATCTATAGATTATGCGAAAGCGTTCCACTGTGGCAAACGCTGGAAAAAAAATGGGAATATCATTTATCTTCAAAGAAACTTGTACAAGGACCAAGAAGCTACAATTAGAACAGAGTACGGGACAACTGAATAGGTCACGATCAAGAAAGGAGCACGGAAAGAATGCAGCCGCACCCTATTTATTTAACTTATCCCCGGAATATATCGTGAATCAAAATTAAAATCGCTGAGAGATAATCTTAGATATGCAAATCACACCACTTCAATCACAAAAGCGAAGAACTAAAAGATCTTGTGATGAAGGTGAAAGAAGAGTGTCAATGGTGGCCTATATCTCAACATCAAAACCAAAATCTTGGCTAGAAAGAAATGGTGTCCAGTTTTATCTACCTAGATTTGAAGATTTCAGTAAATGGCAACTGCAGCCATGAAATCAAAAGATGCTTACCCACTGGCAAGAAAGTTATGGCTCACTTGGATTAGATTTCTAAAAGCAGACGCATCACCATAAAAATTAAGAGCCACTATGTGAATTGTAACTCAATGGCTCAGAGAACTAATCGTTATGGATATCGGAGTGATAAAGAATAGATGTGTTCAACTTATAGTGTTGAATAAGGCTACTGAGGATCCAACAAGTCAATATTTAAAGGTCAATCCAGATTGCTCTTTGGCAAGTCAAATACTTGGAACATAATGAGATTTCATGACATGGTGGAGAAGGCTATAATGCTTGGAAAAAATCTGCAGCAAAAGGAGAAGAGAGCATCAGAGGTTGAGATGAATTGATGGTGTCAAGGAAGCGAGTGATCCGAGTTTGGAAAGGCTGTGGGAAGTGGCACAAGACAGACTAGAATGGCAAATTTTTGTATGTGGGGTTGCAAAGAATCTGGAACAACTGAACAATGGTTTTGATATAAAATCTAAAATACAAAATCTACAATAAGGTATATTTTTGCAAGTTCCATCTGCCAACACACAGGTAAAAAAAAAAAAAAAAAAAGATTTTTCAAGCTCTGCATGGAGAGATATTTTAAAAATGAATGCCGTGGTCGCACCTGTACAATCTCTTCCTTGATGCTCCACTGGCACAGGCCTCTGCAATGAGTATGAAACCGTTCCTCGTGCTGAGGAGCTGTTCCAGGAGAGAAATTCTGAGAAAAGACCCAGCACTGTATGAGGGGTACTGGCTAATGCTTTCCACAATAAGGGATTAGAAGTTTCGGAAGAGATGCATTGTCTGGCTGACAATGGAAGAAACAGACTAATTGACATCAATTGTTGGAAGATTTTTGGAGAAATTATTGATTCAACAGTTTGATTCAAGATGTCTGGTGCTCGGCCAGAAAATGTTGACAAAGAAAGAAAATGATATGCAAACTATACCATACTTTTCAGATAAATTTTAATTCAAAGATATTGAGGTAACTGGTCTACTTTTCAGCACAAGGGGAGCAATGACATTTTGTATTACTTGGAGAACATTCCAAAAGTTAGGAAACCATAATAACAATATTGTAAAATATTCTGTAGCCATACTAAAGAAATTGTTTGTACTGATTGTATGGCAATTTGTGACTTTCTATTGTTAGTACTAGGACAAACTCCTATAATTTTGTAAAAACAGATCTACAGTATTGAGAGCAGTAATATCCTGTGTCACTTCAGCAAACCCTCTTTGTGTCAGATAAGTAATTAAGCTTCATTGCAAGAGATTATGGGCTCTCAATCCCGCATGTTTGTTGTGTTGTGCAAACTTTTCCCCCTGAGTTTTAAATTATGCAAGTATACTTGCATCGTCACTCTTTGTGCAGTCAATGAATTATTGAAAACCTATTTAAAATACATGATAGTGCAAGTTGATCTTAAAAATAGTCAAAATTCTGGTAAGGATTCGATGAAAGAGATTGGACTTAGGAAGTTTAAGCAAAATTGATGATTAAATTCCAACCAGTACAGTTTCCAAATAAATTATATGCTTTGGGTGCAGGATGGACAAGAGATGAATGGAGAAGCCTGAAATAGACACCCAGTGTTGAAAAAAATAATAATAAAAACAGCTGCACGACTGCTGAAGAGAACTCGGGGAAGAAAGGGCTTAGAACTCTAAAAAGTTTGTCCTGTCCCTTTGTTGTAATAAATTACATTTTCCTGAGGTATAGCTTCAATTATCTTTAAATATAACTATTTAAAAGTATAAATGTAGTTTTAAAATGATAGCCTATTTTGTCACTTGTTTAATTTAGTTTGTCTAGTAATACAAATTCTCTTAGGTACATTTTCAGAAGCTACAATCTTTAGGTCTAATTTAGATGAGGAGGTAGACTAGTGCCAAGTGTATAAATGTTACAATTCATCTCGGGTCAATGAAACTGGCATCATAAATACTGTTCATAATCACCAAAACTAGACAGTTTTCATAAAAAATTCAACATTTATTTTTTTCTTAACATTGCATTAATTACAATACAATAGGATTTAAAGACACTGATAAACATAGAAAAGATTTGTAATACAAGGTGTAACAATAAGGTACGGCCAAACTTGCAGGACACATACCTCACACGTATGAGTAGAAAATGTTTTATGGCCTAGGGTCCAGAAATGCTTCATTTCCATGATAGAACTCGTTTTCTACAACTCTATATAGAGTTATGAAAAACACACAAGGAATAGAATGCACCAGCAAACCACATGAAACACTTTCTTATATGAAATGTTCCAAATGAACTCTGACGTATTGAATTAAGTATTGACAAATTTAACCATATTGGTCAATTGTTGCAAATGAATCCCGGATGTGTTGACGCATCCCTGGAATATTGCATATGGTCTTTTGGTTACGTCTGGTGAAGTTATAATTCTTAGATTCACCGCAAGTGTTTTATGTAGATATGTGACTCGCTTCAATGCCTTACTACACTTAGTATCAACTGTGCAAGTATTTATTACAAACTTGGCAAGCATGTTACTGTCTACTAGTGTTCATCGCCGACTTGGTTTTTGGTATGGTGCAATGGAAGCATACACAAATGCAGAGTTGGTAGATGCCAATCTGCTGTATGGATTTGCATACGGTAATGGCCATGCCACTCAATGTTTGTATTGGGGGAGATTTCCAGAATGAAGATTCCCCAACAGAAAGACATTTGAAGCAACTGATCGTCGCCTTAGGGAGTACGGGATGTTCATGCCAGCTACTTACGACTGGGGAGGCCTAGAAAGACAAGGACACCACAACTGGAGGCAATTCTTCATGCAGTTGACGATGACCCTAGTGTCAGCATAAGACAATTAGCTTCAACAAGTAATGTTCAGCACAACTGGTGTTACACGAGAACCTGCTGTATCCATACCGTTTAGAGCGCGTGCAGCCACAATCAGCAGCCAATTTTCCTGCACAAGTACACTCTCAAGTGGTTTATGCACAGTGGAGCTGCTCCTCATTTCAGTGTTAATGCCCATCAGTTTCTAAATAAGATTCTATGACAGATGAATAGGTAGAGTTGGACCAATTCCCTGGCCTCCATGCTCTCCAGACCTAAGCCCACTAGACTTTAATTTGTGGAGGCATTTGAAAGCTGTTAGGTATTGAACCTCAGTGCAGGATGCAGAGTCTTCATGTCCCTACTGTGGAAAGCTGTGAAACCATATGCAATACTCCAGGGACACATCAGTTCAGCTGGGATTCAATGTGATGGTGGGTTGATGCATCTGTCAATTCTAATGGAGGGCATTTTGAAAATTTCATGTAAGAAAGACTTTCATGTTCTTGTGTGTTTCCCATGAATAATGTACTATGTACAGTTGTAGAAAATGAGTTCTAATATGAAAATAAAGGTTTTTGGGACCAATGTCCACACAATATATTTTCTTCTACATGTGAGGAATGAGTCCTGAAAGTTTGGCCACGTTTTATTGTTACACCTGTATATGGGTTAATCTTCTAATAACTGCTTTACCAAAAATATTTATAAAAACAAAGATTCTCATCCTACAACAAGAAAATCAAATGTCTGTACATACAACAAAAACATAATATTTACATGACAGTTGGGAAAGTAACAAATAACTTTATTTACACTACATTTAAATACATAATTTCTAGAACGTCATTGTAGGTACAATACTATGTTCATTATTATATTTTTAATTATTATTCTCAATAAGACATAAGCAAATTATTTTAATCTTATACATACAGTATTTACAGTCAATAGTGGTCCACAATGCCAAATAATACAATCCACTACAATTGTTGGGTCAGGGGAAAAAACCAGGATAGTCAATATTTGTACAACTTGAGAAAAAGCAAGTTTTGTGCTTGACTTCCCTAGTTCTTTCTCCTAATAGCGAAACTTCGAGTGCTAATTTCTCCTGATTCGTCTGCTTTTTTTCCATTTCCGACCTCTCAATAGATGCGCATGATCGGACTGAAGCGGACTGAAACAATATCTCAATTTCGATGAAAAAGTGACTTACCTGGTTTTTTCCCCCGACCCTTCAATTCATACACGAGTTGTTTCTTTTTTTTTTTTTTTGTTTTTTTTTGTTAAACCCTTCATTCACAAGAGATACCACATTATTTGGGAACTATCCAAACAACATTATGCCAAGCCAGTGGCATCACTAAAATGGAAAGACTTGATCTGCTTATTCAACAAATATGAGTAAGGACATTTCTTCTCTTAATTTGACTAAAGTTTGAATATCTTTCTCCATGTTCAGTGTCTGAGAGAAGCAATAAGTAGTAACATATGCTAAATATCCCTTAATTTCTCATCAATCGTAAACTGGTCAAAGACAATTTAGAACATAATATTAAAGTTAAGTCAAAAGAGCTAAAAAAATAAAAATGTTATTAAACCAAGAATGACATGTTCCGTCCAATCAACCAAGCTGCTATAAATTGTGTTTGATCAACTGAAAACTTGTAACATTCTCACTCCTAACAAGTATGGTTTCTAGTCAATGATAGATAAGTAAATGCAGACAATGCACAATTTTAATGTGTGAACACACTATAGAACTGCTGCATGTAACATAACAGTTACTGCAACCACATTTTTAGTGGAGATACCTTCCAAACTATTCGCGAGAACATGATGATGGTGCTTGTTGTTTAAAGGGGCCTAACATCGAAGGTCATCGGCCCGAATTCGTGAGAACATATTTTGAGCATGTCCTATATCATAATGTGCGAGCCACAGTCTGTCAGTCTTTCATGTGACCATAAAGAGGCTTGCAGTAGGCTCGTTTCCTCCAAGCCAAGAATAGCACTGCAAATCAATATGGAGTACGACGATGAGAACTTGTAAAAGAGACCCCAGTTGCTAAGTACCTTAATCCTCTTGCACTGAGCGCACCGATCTATCGACTCTGTCCTATTTAATGATTGAGACAGTAACTTAAAGCATTGAATTTGCATTTCACTCAAGAGATATATCCACCAGCCGTATAAAATATTTTCATTTTCGACAAGTGAAATTTGTTGACTGCGAATGTTTATGTTGTGGCTGTTCGAAATCATTATTGTGTGGATCTGTTTCTGGCTGGCTTATGAATACAACAATTTGATCTTGTATCAGTTTAATTTAGAGTTTCGTTTATTTGGTATATCGTGTGTTCGCTGTACATCCCAAACTATAATTATACATCTTCTCATTAATCCACTGTTGCATGTACTTGCGTCATCCTTTTCTCGTAATGGCTGGGCCATGTTCAAGGTCGAATGATTCCGATATCCTTGAATTTTCAGGTGATTTAAACAGAAATAATAACTTTTTGGTCGAAAATGATTCCTGTTAAGTGGGAAGTGACAATTTTACTCCTAAAGATTTCTGCATAGTCTCAGCTGCTCACCATGCATCAGACCATGAAGAACCTGACATCGATGACAGTTGCGTGTACAGTGAATAACTTTGTGCCCTACTTCATGAGTGAATTGCAGCACACAGATCATATTGATATCAAATTATTCAGAGTTAAATGTCCTTTCTTTCAGGTTTAAGAGTAAAGAAGAAAGACACAATGTCTGATCTTTCCGTCATTGAAAACCATTATTCATTTTTCATAAATTATTTTCAAAGTGTAATAACTTTTTTCGGCTTTACCAATAATAATACGCCTAACATATATTCATTTCTGAAATGCTTCTAGTTTCCTAGATTAGTGTGATTTATTTTATTTTAATATGTGTTAAACTGTTAACCTGTTAATTTTTTATAATTTGACGGCAAAATCACAAAACTTAGTTTAAGCTGCTGCGAGTAAACCCCTGCATATAGGCTTAGTGCAAGAGGGTTAATGTCACAATCTATAATGCACTGAAATTGCTTCTTTGAACTTGGTGTTGTATTTTAAATAGGTCTGACAAGATTCATCAAATTTCCAGGTCCACGGGATTCAGGCAGGTAAAATTCTTTATAAGGACTACTAATTCTTTGCAATTTTAAATCTAAAAATAAGGCAAAAATCTTGTCTTCATATAAATGCATGTTGCCAGAATCTTCACGTGTATTTTATTGTCAATGCAACACTGGAAAGTATGGCCTATTTTTAACAACAAAAATATTTTATTGTCGTCTATTAACTTGTGTATCAGGATATACAACACACGGACTATTAACTTGAGCAATATGGACAAAGACAAGTCTTCATGGCAAGCTCACCACAAGCACTGTGGATCCTGTCACTCGGAACTGGTTACACAACTACTATCGCCCATATAGAGAAGAGGTTACAGTAACCGTTTCGTTAAATACATCTGTTCGCTATCATGTACCTGCCTCTGCATGGACACTAGATTAACACAGGATGAGTGTGTTCAACATGCTCCCCGTAAGTCAACTCACCATTCAGCCTCTAAATATCTGGTCATATAACTACGATGAAAATCAGGCAATTACAAGGCTCCCTCTTAATATCAAGGCCATTCTTCTTTCATTTATAGTGTATAAAAGATCCAAAATAAGGTTTCAAAAAATTTGGAGGCGGGGATTAACTCCTTCACAGCAGCAGTCTATACTTTAGTCGATTCACTTTGATGTGCTTCAAGCAATCATCCACATTTTCCGTATCGATGTTATACACTGTTAAAAGAAGTAAAAACCACAACGGTTCCACCTGATTGATACCGTTTATTTGCCTAAGACAAATTAAAAACTGCAGAACATGTTTGATCTACTTTGTAGACATCTTCAGCTACATATGTTTAGGCATATTGCATTATCAACAAAGGACACATTCTTACTATCTTAATGTTAAAAACATATGTTAAAAATATTTTAAATTTTTTAAACTTAATTATGCTAAAAAGTATGTCATGGAAAAGACACACATTAAAAACATTTTATATTTTTTTTAAACATATATGCTTTATGCTCTACCTAGTGTTGTAGAAAGCTAAGGTACGGAGCGTGAAACTGCTCTTCGAAAATATTAGATAATTAATTCAGGTAGTTCAGAAGAACAGGTTGCAGGCCACCATCTAAATTTGCCAGCAGTCAAATACAGGACAATCACATTTCTCAACAAGACAATGGCTTCCTTTCAAACACAACAAGAATAGAGTTCTAAAGGACACCAAACAATCGTGCACTTAGGCTTCTAGCTAGATTTGATACGAAGATTTTACAAGAAGTTTTTACATAACACATGAACAGTGACAACGGCAAACTTTATAGCTTTAAGCTATTTTTATTAACAAGATATTTTAGTGAGAATTAGTTAATGTGCCATATTCCCTTTTCATCATGAACCCCTCCCACTTTTACCATGGCAAATACATTTTAGGATAATTAAGTTAAGAAAAATTTTAAATGTTTTTAATGTGTGTTTTTAACATTATGATCGTAAGAATGTGTCCTTTGCTAATTATGCAATACACCTTAACATATATAGCAGAAGATGTCTACAAAGTAGACCGAAACATGTTCTACAGTTTTTAATTTGCCTTAGGCAAATAAATACCATCAAGTGGAACCGTTGTGGTTTTTACTTCTTTTAATCACTTTGATGTGTTTGCTACAGCAATCGAAAGTCTCTCATAGTGCATTGGCACTGCTGGTGGCTCCAAGTAGCCTATGCAGTGACCTCCACGGTACGCACTAGCCATGCGTCTTGGTAGGTGTGCTATTTACCAAATGATGAGCCCAACTTAGCACACTGGGGCGAAATGCTGGCAACCAGGAATGAGTTACCTGGAAAATTTATAATGTCCAATAACAAACCAACTATATTGGTAATTTATTAGACTTCGCATTTCCTCTCTTAACAGCACTGTTAATACAGCGGCAGTTAATAGTGCATATATGTGTATGTATTTCTTGGGCATTCACTGAAAATATTGAACTGACAGCTGCCAGTATTAGGCCTATTTAATGCCTGCGTGCCAAATTCTTCTCTGCAGTACAGCACTAGTGAGCAGCCATAAGGACACAATAGCATTACTATCAGCATTTAGCAGCAGATATGAGTTCAGAATTGTCTGTAAAAATGAACAATGGAAGTGTTGGTGAGACAGAGTTGATGTGTGAAGTCCAGTTCAGTGGAAAATAACCAGGATAATGATCATCAAGTTGTACCAGAGTGGTGGGATGTTAGTAATATTGAAAGAGAGATAAATACTTCAGGAAATTTCACTCAACTATACTAGAACACAAGAAAGCTGATGGATTGTCATAGCCATACGATACAACAACAACAACAACAACAGGGAGATAAACTGAACTTTTATGGTAGTGCTAATTTTGATTCAGAAGTTAAAATATACGTTTCAAGCTTTCAGGATCCACACAAAGCATTATATTCTTCGATTCATCGCACTATACGTGTTAAAATTCACGAAAAAATATATATGTCCATCTTCCAGTAGGTTGAGCAACAAGGTTTTAATGAACTAGGGACCACAAGGGCAATAAATGTAGAGATGTAGACGTCTACAATTTATGTCGTATGACTTAAAATAAAAAGAACTATTTTATGTTTGTTTTTTTTTTTAATTTAAAATTTCCTCATTTAATTAAGGGTTCTAATGTAAGAAAAGCTGCAAAGAAAGAAGAGCCCATCTCAATCAAATGGGATAATCTCCATACTTGAACTGATTCAAGAGATATCAGCAATGTGCCTCAACCAGCCTATACTCCCTGAAAGAATGTGACTATGGAGAAAATGCATCTGGCATTCCTTTGACCATCTGGCTTCAAATTTTCTAGCTTGAAAATGAACACTTTGCCCACTGTACTACAACAGCATATGGCCAAACAGTTCCAATACACATTGTTTGTACAAACAAGTTGATTTTTTTACTTTACAAATGTAAGAGCAATACTGAAAGCAATAGATTTAAAAACATTTTCACCAGAAAAAACTCAATAGATCTAAGGTGTTGAAACAAACCTGATGTATGAACAGGTCATTCTCAGCATTAGGCCACATTTAATTCTGGGTGAAATCATTTCTTTGAAAGTTACCTTTCACACATATACAATTATAGAAAATAAGAAGCTATTTACAGTACATGTACTTACGAACTTACTTACATACATAACTTGTACGTTCATCTGTAAGGTTCAAAAATATAAAAATTAAAACCAAACCAAACCCCAAAGCACTACAGCCCCTGAAGGGCCTTGACCTACCAAGCGAGCACTGCTCAGCCCGAAGGCCTGCAGATTACGAGGTGATGTGTGGTCAGCATGACAAATCCTCTCAGCTGTTATTCTTGTCTTTCTAGACCGGGGCTGCTATCTCACTGTCAGATACCTCCTCGCTGAGTGGACCTCAACCAGCCCTCAGGTCCAGGTAAAAATCCCTGACCTGGCCAGGAATCGAACCCAGGACCTCCGGGTAAGAGGCAGGCACGCTACTCCTACACCACGGGGCCGGCTAATATAAAAATTATGAGGAGACAATTATGATTTGTACACACTCATAGTTTCTTCCCAGCAAATATGACTAAATAATATCAAGTTATGTCGGTTGTTTGTCCCGTACTATTAAAAAACATGGAATGCTCAAGATTCTGAATAAATGATATATATAAGAAAAAATATAAATTTACCTATACAACTGCTAGCCTATTGCAAAAAAGAAATGTCAGTCTCCCACAGAACTGTTTCAAGGAAGACCTTCATCCAACCGACAGAAAAGTGCCTAATAGACCTACTACTCTTAGTTACTGAGATCTTTAGCCATATGGAAAGGTAAACAACTGGTGGTGAGCACACCACTCTGTACTCATGCTATGGTGACAACTTGGTCTGCCCAAACAGAAAACATTGCCCGAGTGTTCACAAGCAACCCACCATATGGCTAACTACACTCCAACGTTTTCTGAACTGAGCAAAGCCATGCTGATACAAGCAGCTAGCCTGCCCCTCTCTCCACGTGAGATGGTAAGAACCCCTCTAGAACGACTATGGAACATAGCAATTGCCAGCAAGTCTAGTCAGTTAATTCCTCGACTGTACTTCCCATGCTTGCACAGAGCAATGTTGTCATTGTTACATGAAAAAAGCAGTATTGCCATGCTATGAGGAGTCAGTATGTTGAAAACTAGCTTGTTTGTGCATTGAGAGTGATGCTATACTTGTGTTTGTAACTACATACTACACGTTCTCTGCAAATAATGAAATGTAGGATTTGTGTGACCAGCAAGTTCCTTCAAGCTAGGAAAAACAGCTTCAGAATTTTATGAAATGCTGAAAACTGATTTTGGGAAGGAGGTTATGAGCCGTTTCCTAATATTTGAGTGGTTGGTCCGCTTTATGGAGCCAGAGGACCAGAACATTAATTAATGATGATGTGCACCCTGGTCACCCAGTGTCCACTTCAACAGCAGAAATGACTGCAAAAGTGCACAGACAGTTGTCAAACCACTGACAAAGTCTGTGCACTAGTGGGAATCAATCACAGAACCTGCCACAAAATTGTATGTGTGTTGCATCAAAGTTCATGACCAGACTTCTGAGTGATGACTATAAGCGACAAAGATTTGACAATTGCTCAGACTTCAAAAACCAAGCTGCCAATGACCCTAACTTTTTCTACAATGTCCCTGCCCACAGGAAGTTTACATCAATAGAAAAGTCCACAGTAACCTCGAATGAAGAAAGTGATTACAAGTTGTCCATTTCATGACCGTATCGATGTTTAATCAAGAAGTAAGTATAAATAACCACCTAATCGATACTTTATTAATGCCTCAGGCAAAATTGAATAAAATTAAAACTTACAGGACATGTTTCGACCACTTAGTGGTCCTCTTCAGCTGTATAAATAAAGAACTGAAAAGAAAAACATTGACAATAAGCACAAATAAAAGTTCTTTGGAGACTCCTTTGATAAAAATGGAGGTTGTCAGAATAGGTCATCTTGCCTTTCGTTCTTGTTTGGAAAAGATGTTTATTCTGCGCTGTCTAGAGGGTCTGTCTTTGAGCGCAACCTGGTGAAGTAACGATGTGATACAGTTTGACAGTTCATGGAAAGCTCTGGAGAGAAGGGAAGTAGAGTTTCATCGTCATCTAAAATAACATGTGAGGGAGGAGGAGATTGGGCTGTGCTTCTGCGATGTCGTGTTTGATTATATCTCTTGTTCGTCTAGTCTGTTTCATGTCTACCCATTCTAAGTATTTGCTAATATTCTCATATAAGATGTTTTTATGCTCGTTGTTTTCGTTGAGATTCTCTTCACCGTTTTCCATTTTATCAAGAACGATGTGGATGTTTTCCAGGTTGTTCATAAGATTACCTTTATTAATCATACAGATAATTTGAAGGTCCTGTTTTATATTGGTGAATTTGTGGTTGGACTCTTTCATATGGGATCCCATGGCAGAGAATCTTTTGTATCTTTCAGCATTGACGTGTTCTTGATATCTAATTGAGAAGTTCCTTCCAGATTGTCCCACGTAAGTTTTTTTACATTGAGCACAAGTCAGCTTATAAATACCCGATTCCTGGAATTCGTCATCTTTAAGTTTATTAGCTTTATTACGACTACAATCAAAAGTGATTCTTTACATCCCATCTCGCAAAAGAAATCAGCTTATTATAGTTTCGTCAACAGAGCCTTTGAAATTCCGCTAACAGAAACAGACAGAAAAAAGGAACTTTCTTTCATTCGTCAACAGGCTTTACATAATGGTTTCAGTTTGAAATTCATCAATAAAATCATCACTAAATGCAAATACCAACAACAAATTAAACTTAAACAGCATTCAGAAAAAGAAAAAGGATATATAAAATTCACCTTTAATAACCCGAAGATTTACGAAATCACCAACTTATTCAAGAAACACAATACCAAGGTAGCCTTCTCTACAAACAACAACACGAAACATAGGTTCTTTAGTCATAATAAAGCTAATAAACTTAAAGATGACGAATTCCAGGAATCGGGTATTTATAAGCTGACTTGTGCTCAATGTAAAAAAACTTACGTGGGACAATCTGGAAGGAACTTCTCAATTAGATATCAAGAACACGTCAATGCTGAAAGATACAAAAGATTCTCTGCCATGGGATCCCATATGAAAGAGTCCAACCACAAATTCACCAATATAAAACAGGACCTTCAAATTATCTGTATGATTAATAAAGGTAATCTTATGAACAACCTGGAAAACATCCACATCGTTCTTGATAAATTGGAAAACGGTGAAGAGAATCTCAACGAAAACAACGAGCATAAAAACATCTTATATGAGAATATTAGCAAATACTTAGAATGGGTAGACATGAAACAGACTAGACGAACAAGAGATATAATCAAACACGACATCGCAGAAGCACAGCCCAATCTCCCTCCTCCCTCACATGTTATTTTAGATGACGATGAAACTCTACTTCCCTTCTCTCCAGAGCTTTCCATGAACTGTCAAACTGTATCACATCGTTACTTCACCAGGTCGCGCTCAAAGACAGACCCTCTAGACAGCGCAGAATAAACATCTTTTCCAAACAAGAACGAAAGGCAAGATGACCTATTCTGACGACCTCCATTTTTATCAAAGGAGTCTCCAAAGAACTTTTATTTGTGCTTATTGTCAATGTTTTTCTTTTCAGTTCTTTATTTATACAGCTGAAGAGGACCACTAAGTGGTCGAAACATGTCCTGTAAGTTTTAATTTTATTCAATTTTGCCTGAGGCATTAATAAAGTATCGATTAGGTGGTTATTTATACTTACTTCTTGAAGAAAGTGAGGCAAGTCAAAACCAACATGAAGAGCATATCGATTTGGGTGGGTTGGTTATTTAAATATTAGAAAGGAACTGTTCATAAGGAGTTTGTTCCACCTGCTCAAATAATTAATGCTTACTATCTACCTAAAAATGTTCAAACGTCTACTACGGGAGGATGCGAGGAGGAAACAACCTGATAAGTAGTGAAACAACACATGGCTCATTTACCACGACAATGCACCTGCCCATACTGCACTATTTTTGGCCAAGAAGCCACATTCACCCTATATGACTGACCTTGCACAGTGCGATTTCTATTCTCCAGACTGAATATTCAGCTAAAGGGGCAAAGATTTCGGAAGGTGGAGGAAATTCAAATTGAATAACAGGCTGTTTAAAACACGCAGTGAGAAAATTACTCCCTGGAATGATTCCAACTATGGCAGCTGGAATCGATGTGTGGCCTCCAATGGGAATTGAAAGTGATTGGGGGCCAATAATATCTAAAGTACAAATTGAACTATTAATGAGATCAGTCCAGGAATTATTGACTTCAACTGTAAAATAATATCAAAGTTTTTCCCAGAAGGGCAGCAAGGATGGCCAGAGTGGTCTGACAAGGTTTTCCTTGGCAAAAAAAATAATCCTGTGACATCACAAAATTTAAAATCAAAATGATAAGAGTACGCCTAACTTGCAACAACTAAATACGGAAGTGGGTTCTTGTACACAACTAATAAATTATCAAGTTTGCATGCTCATTGCATTGCAATATTTATTAGTCTTACCTCACCAGAGTGAATTTCCCATTCATACCAATTATGTATATACCGATGTGCATCAATTAACAAAGGATGCCAAACTTCCTTAAAAAAAAACAATTCAGAAATTAACACATATTACAAACTATAACGTGATTTGAATCATGTTTTATACTTTCATTTTTCTTTTGAACTGTTGTAGTTCTACAAGCAACTGCATTGTTTTTACCAATGTGTGCACTTCAGTTTATGCTTTGACAATATTTATTGATTTTCTTAAATCAGCTGTGTTCAACTATATTATTATTATTATTATTATTATTATTATTATTATTATTAATTGATTGAGTGATTGACTGACTATGATTATTGTTTAAAGGAGCCTAAAATCTAGGTCAGCAGCCCTACTCTATATAGAAACAAAAAAGTTCACACACTCCACCAAAAATTGGAGCTTCAGTAAAAAAAAAAAAAAAAAAAAAATGTAAAAATAGTACAAGTAAATAGTGAAAACTGAGAGTTATAATTCATTGCCATTCTTTCTCATTATATGAATTACCAAAATTCACACAGACTATCTAAAAATTATACAGAGATTCCAAATTAAGGAAATAAATTTTCAAACAGTCATTCTTTTAATACCTGGTAGGCGTCATGTGTTTCAATGAGTTCCATACTTTGTGGGTAGATTTCTGGGAATACATTAATACTCAGGTAACTGACAACCTCAATTTCCTTTATTAAAAAAAACTGATGATGACAATGAAGATGGTGATGATGATGATGATCAGGGCTAGGATTTCTATATAAATAGATGTTATTTTTTTACATTAGTTAAAAGTTAAAATTTCTTTGTGTGTTTACAAGTTAGGATATTAGGAGTGGTTTAAGACACATTCAATTTTCCATATTTGTCCATATTTTGGAGTCAAGTACATATTTTAATATACTTTAGCTAAACTTGCATATCTTTACGTAACTAAATATTATATTTAAAATATGTTCCATGTTTTAAGGTCAGATAATTCTTTAAAACTTATTTTAATAGCATATGTATTTCAAAGCTGGATTCTTGAATTTCTATGGAATGTTGAAAACAAGCTGGGTGGTATGAACATTATTTTGCTTACTGGTGGGCCTCTGTTTTGGCCTTGTTAGTCAACCCCCATGACAACAGAATTCCTTATATCTCACAACAGCATGTTTGCTCCAGGCAATTAGTAGAAAATTTGCAACAATTAGGTTGACCTGTTCTATTCAGTACTCTACGAATCATCAACAGTCGTGTATGAGCTTCGAGTGCATCTTCAGTGTGGTTTATATATACTCTCATGCTCAGAAATTAAGGATAATGCTGATACATGGTGAAACAACGCTATGGTGGGCGGTTTGCGGTTTTAAATCACCTCAGGGTATGACCATGTGGTGCATTTGACCTGGGGTCGTCGCACGGTGGCATTGGCAGCAGTCCAAATACGCAGAGGTGTGTTGGTGCATGTCAGAGTACCGTGCAGCGAGTAAGTGTGCAGATGTTTTCAGACGTGCTAATGGTGACTGTGTGGTGAAAATGGCTCAACGAACACATATTGATGACGTTATGAGGGGTAGAATAATAGGGCGACTGGAGGCTGGTCAAACACAGCAGGTCGTAGCACGGGTCCTCTGTGTTCCACAAAGTGTGATGTCAAGATTATGGCAATGATTCCAGCAGACAGGAAACATGTCCAGGTGCTACAGTACGGGACATCCGCAGTGTACAACACCACAAGAAGACCGATATTTCACCATCAGTGCCCGCAGACGGCCACGGAGTACTGCAAGTAGCCTTGCTCAGGACTTTGCCACAGCCACTGGAACACTTGTCTCCAGACACATAGTCTACAGATGACTGAACAGACATGGTTTATTCGCCCGGAGACCTGCAAGGTGCATTCCACTGACCCCTGTTCACAGGAGAGCCCATAAAGCCTGGTGTCAAGAACACAGTACATGGTCATTGGAACAGTGGTCCCAGGTTATGCTCACGGACGAGTCCAGGTATAGTCTGAACAGTGATTCTCACCGGGTTCTCATCTGGCACTAACCAGGAACCAGATACTAACCCCGTAATGTTCTTGAAATGGACCTGTATGGAGGTAGTGGTTTGATGGTGTGGGGTGGGATTAGGATTGGTGCACGTACACCCCTGTATGTCTTTGACAGAGGAACCGTAACAGTTCAGGTGTATTGGGACGTCATTTTGCAGCAGTATGTCCGCCTTTTCAGGGGTGCAGTGGGTCCCACCTTCCTCCTGATGGATGATAACGCACGGCCCCACCGAGCTGCCATCGTGGAGGAGTACCGTGAAGCAGAAGATATCCAGCGAATGGAGTGGCCTGCCTGTTCTCCAGACCTAAACCCCATCGAGCACGACTGTGATGCTCTCGGTCGATGTATCACCGCACGTCTTCAAACCCCTAGGACACTTAAGGAGCTCCGACAGGCACTGGTGCAAGAATGGGAGCCTATAACCCAGCAGCTGCTCGACCACCTGATCCAGAGTATGCCAACCCGTTGTGCAGCCTTTGTACGTGTGCATGGTGATCATATCCCGTATTGATGTCGGGGTACATGTGCACAAAACAGTGGCATTTTGTAGCACATGTGTTTTGGGACGGTTTTCTCAACTTATCACCAATACCGTGGACTTGCAGATATGTTTTGTTTGTGTTCACTATGTGCCTATGCCAGTTTTGTGTAGTGCCACGTTGTGTGGCACCACAATATGCAATTATCCTTAATTTATGAGCATGAGTGTAGTTAAAATGCCACCAGATCGTAAGTCCTTATCTATAAAATTATGATTGTATGTAAATGATTTTCTGAATGAAGGATTATTAACAGTTGGTAAAGTAATTTTTTTGTAATGCCTGCCAGAAAACTGTCTAGTTCTCAGCGATTTCTAGAACAATACATTTTGACAGGAAAAAAAAGCAAGGCCAACAATAAGTTTAAAAGCAAGGAAAAACAGATATTTCTATCAAATATACAAATGAATGTGAAAAAGTGAATTTAGTAAGGACCTTTCCAACACGGATAATCCACTCTACAAGTTAAACAACCCTTACTACAAGGATTTCCTCAAAAAATACACAGTACAGAGTATACCAGACCAGTCAACGTTAAGGAAGAACTATGCACCAATGATCTATGAAGAAACGCTGGGAGAAATAAATCTATGCAAGACACTCCAATATGGGTATCACTTGAGACGGCAGACAGTGCAGGGAGAATGATGGGGGAACGTCATCTGTTTAATGAATGGCTGAGCCTTGTGAATCTATTCAATTAACATGCAAGGTCCTGGGTTTTTTCTCTCATTTATAAACTGTCAAATTGTGTTTAATGATCCAACTAATCGATACATAATTGACAATTTGACTATTGTGTTTAATTATCCTCCTAATCAATAAATAATTGACAATTTGTCAAAAGTTCAACCATCAACACGGATCAAACATGAGATTTATAGTGTGTAATGCAAAGTCCTGGATACATGTAACAAGAGCATAGCCAAATTGTTCAATGACGCCATGGCAATTCTATTGATGTTTCCGAGTGTTGCAACTCCATATATTGTCGAAATGGTGAAGCATTCAAAGTAATATATCCCAAGATGATTCACTTCACTTGCGGAGCCCATCCCCTTCTTCATTGTGCAGGACTTATTCAAGCTGGCTGCCCTATAGTGGACCTCTTCATATCTTCAATGAAGAAAGTGTTTTCAAAGGTTCTTCGCAGGATTTTGATTCGAGAGACATGTACTTTAATATGTCGCTGCCATCCAAACCAATCATAACTCGACGGGGAACGTGGTTAGAGGCAGTAGCATACTGTGCAATTAACACTGAAGCCATTGAGAATCTGTTAAGTGTTCTACACTGACAGTGCTGCTTCAATTGAATCTGCAAAGTCAGTTGTTAGTGACAAAACAGTGAAAAATGACATATCTTACATCCAAGCAAAATTAAATGCTCTCGAAAACCAAGAAACCACTCTACCCAAAAGCCTTGCTACTATAAAGGAAGCGATTGAACATCTCAACTGCTACAGTGGAAAATTGGAGAAGTCGCAAAAGTTAAACACAGTGCTAGCCAAGAATCCAAGATACAGTGATAATGTATGTGAAATATCAGTGCAATTTTAAGTGTGGAACTAGATCTGGATTTATCTCCTGAAGATGTTGCAAGGTTTAGAATGGTCCTTGTAACTTTTTGTGATGTTGAGTCGAGTTTCAGCGAGTACAAAGCAATTGTAAGAGACAACAGACGCAGTTTCACTTTTGAAAATTTAAAAAAGTGTTTTGTGACCCACTGCTTAGCAAACAGGCAATTGTCATTAAAAGATTAAGATGTGTCCCCCAACCAAAATTTTTATATATATATATATATATATATATATGTAGCAACAGCTCAAAATAAAATCCCAATTATATATGTAACAGGTTAAACTTTCCTTCAAATTATTGTGTGGCATGTATGTAGTTCATATTTTACTCAATATTTCGAGAATTTTAGCCATTTTTATTGCATATAAATCCTAGCCCTGATAATATTATTGTATAGGCAAAGTCCCAGTCGGTTCCGGGATTTTAGCCGAGTTTAATTCATTCCTCTGGCTCGGGTGCAGGGTATTTGTATTTACATTAATAGATATCTACATTTATAACATCACACTACCAACCATCAGAGAAACACAATAGTGAATACATCCTCTTTCCCACATAGAGAGTCATAAAACTGTGCTTAATCTATACAATGCCAACCCCAGATAACTGTGAATCGAAGGTCAGGATTTTATTATTACTTTATTTTAGTCAAAGCCATTCCTTTTCAGTTTCGACTCAGTTGATTTATGACTGTTAGGTTCTTCAGTCTGTCGAAACTAATATAGGAAACATCTGTAAAAGAAAACAACAGCTTACACCCGAAAAAGCAACTTAATGTATAATGTAACTATTTAAAATAGTTTATTTGAATCCGCCTTGATCAATACACTCATTAAATGAAAGAAAAACTATTTATTAAACCAAACATGTTTCGGGAAATCTCAACTATTTAAGGAGCAAAAAGAAGAAAAGAAGAAAAACTTGAAGATCCTAAATTTATATAGTATTCTCATTCAGTTCAACCAAAATTTTATGTATTGATCATTTTTATAATATTTCTTTTTACTCTTTGATATGGTGTATTAGGACAATACTTCTTTAAATTGTAAAACAAAAGATTGTGTGTTAATGTTTTGTTCTTTGATCTGACCACTGGGGAAGGAAATGGTTGAGATTTCCCGAAACATGTTTGGTTTAATAAATAGTTTTTCTTTCATTTAATGAGTGTATTGATCAAGGCGGATTCAAATAAACTATTTTAATTAGTTACATTATACATTCAGACTAGTCAATACGGACCAAACACAATATTAACCTATCATGGTTAAGTTTACTAACAAAAAGCAACATAATTCATGTTTTCTTTTTCAGGTATTTTCTAAGTTTAATTTATACATAAATTAGTTTTGACAGACTGAAGAACCTAACAGTTGTAAATTAAAGATCAGAAAGAAGAAAGATCTATGATCTAAGATATGTATGCAGACATTTGTATTTGACACCATTTAGGCTGCCTGCCTGTCAAATTTGGCATTCCGTTTTAATCTACCCAATGGCGGACAAACAAACTCAATTGGATGACCTATTGTTGAGTTTTAATACATTTTGTTGGCAAATATATCACCAGATCTTTTACAGGCTGACATAATGCAACAGAGGGGCTGCCAGGTCGAGGCAGTAAAGGTGTGCTCGGTTCATCCAGAAGTACGTGGGTTCTATTCCCTGTCAGGAAGTCAAAACATTTCAGCCACTAGATTTCCACTTTTGGAGGTGCACACAGCCCTGAGGATCACTCAGCCTTCACCAAAAATAAGTACCAGGTTAAATCCAGGGAGCAAAGGCGGCTGGGCATAGAGCTATCCATCCTACTCCAGCAAGTGCTGAGGTTACGGATAGTGGAAGCATTTATCTTCCACCCCTCCAAGGGCCTTCATGGCCTGTACAGAGATGGCTTTGCTTTGTTATAGTGCAACATGGAATGCCAAATGGACATTCTCCCAACCATAAAAAACCTAACTTTGCTTGTCTTCAATGCCTGGTCTTGGAATATGGAGGCCAACATTCAACCACTGATCCACAGAGGGAATCTAACAGAAACGATAAACCCAACCTCATCATTAATATTCAAAACAGTATGGTAGAGATGCTGTTAAAGTTTCTCAATTTTGATGTTCCTTTTTATTCTAGGCAGTTTTTGGCTGAGTTTTGTCAGGTAAACACCGAATGTGTCCACGATCTTTTACATGCAGACATCGTATATTATTGTGAATTCTGCTGAATGGTGTCAACCACAAACACTAGAAATATGTCAACTGAAATATGAAGAGGAACATATAATAGGATAAACACAATGACAGGTCATGCTGGAAGAGAGAGCAACAGAAAAGGAGAGTAGGACAAACATGAAAACACAAAGGACAAGGAGAGTCTCCATCTTGAAGATGACAGGCTCTCCCTCCCCATCAATCCCAATTCTTAAATACATTTCTTCTCAGACCCTGACAAGCTTGTTTCCACTTCCCAGCTTCATCAAGAGAGCAGAATTTAACAATACTGTTAAAGGGGACATCTAGTCTTTTACTGTCTCTATTATCTTTTTCTTTTTATCTCTTCCCCTACCTGTGTTTATCCAACTTTCTTCTTGTCCCACATTCCCACCATCAAGACTGAACATTATCAAAGAGATCTCTCAATGAGTGTGAAGACCATCCTCCTCATAAATTTGGAATCTCTGTGAAATACACAAATAACTTAGGCAAGCTAAGAACTTGTCAAGCTAGCCATCAGTAGCTCCATCTTGTTAAGAAAATTCTTACCCTCCATCTTGTCCCAGCGTACCTCTTTAAAACTACCACCCAGGTTCTCCCATTTTCGTTCCTTCACCAACTGGCCAGGGAAGAAGTCCTTGCGTGGAGACTGGGCGATGGCTACTTGAACACCAGTGTGGGGCTCGCATCGAACTGCAATCAATCTTACAGAGCAAGAAAATATAAGATCACAGATTTCATGATAATAACCTGTATTTTTTCATAGAAAGTATTCCTTAACAATAGTTTGTGTATGTGCCAAGTTTAGTACAGTTAAAAATTCTTACAGCTAGACAGTACTTACAATACCAATACGGTGAAATTCTGATGACATGCTCCTGCTTAACACACTCAGGTCCAAGCCCATATTTTGTACTTGTACTCAGAGTCTAAGCAATTTTAGTGATTTTCAAAAAATTCCTGCTTTTATTTTTACCTACTCAATGGATTAAACAATAATTTCAACCTATTTGTTTCTCTATTAAAGTTAAATACAGATTATTGAAGTGATATAAGCTACATATAAACTAATTTTTGCTACCTACTGCTTAATTCATAAGCTATCATATTGTTTTGTGGTGTGCTAAATCATATCTCTTACCGACATTTTCATTACAAACCCTAGAACTAATCCCTGAAAATTTATATTCAAACTGCTGCAATTTAGGCCTACTCAGAATTATTTATGATACATAACCTTCGAACACATGAGGAGTAACCTCCCAATTCATCTATTTCATCATGAGAGTTGTTTATATTGCCTTCTGCATTAACTTATTTCATTTATTTAGTCATCTCCTAGCATTTTTCATGCCTACAAATATAAGAGTAGATGATACATTACACTCTACAAGGCATTTTTAACTCTTGAAAAATAAAATGAAACACTGCTATCAAGTGCCATCTAACAACAAAACTTGTAACTACATATTCCCACACACATGTGGCTATAACCAAGCTCGTCAAAATTGCAGGTAGGGACTATAAATTAAATCCTATTCTTCAGCCCGGAGAAATTACGGGCTCAGACAATTTTGGAAGAACAAAACTCCGAAGAATTTACAGGCATGGAAGCTAGAGTCTTAACACACTATCCCACACAAGACACATTTTTTTCATCAAGTCCCTGGACATGTCATAGAGGTATATTATATATCTTCCTCCAACATTTGCACCGAGTGAGTTGGCCAGTGCAGTTAGGGGCACGCAGCTGCGAGCTTGCATTCGGGAGATTGTGGGTTTGAACCCTACTGTCGGCAGCCCTGAAGATGGTTTTCCGTGGTTTCCCCACTTTCACACCAGGCAAATGCTGGAGATGTACCTTAATTAAGGCCACAGCTGCTTCCTTCCAACCCATCATTGCTATAAGCAACGTAAAGCAAAATTGAAAAAAAAAAAAAAAAAAATTCAGGATGCTACAAGGACAAAGAATACCATAACCAATAGATTTATTTATTTTATTTTAACTTTTTAGCCAACAGAGGACTACTTAGTCAGGTTTATGGAGGTTTTTCTTCTTTTTGTCAACCCAATACTGTTTCATCCTTTCTGAACGTAATTTTCTTTCTGCTTCTGGAATCACTCTTCCTATATTTTGCTTGCTGATTTTTGTCTGTAGTCTAGTGTGTTTATTTTTCAATATTTTGAGTGTATTGGTTTTGTATTTTAAATCTTCTACTGTAATATGCAACTCTCTCACAACTTTAAATTCTGTGATCCATCTAATATTCTTACTTTTACTCTTTCATAATTTTTCTATTATTTTTCTACTGATTCTGTTTTCTGATGACCATATTAGATGGCCTAAGAATGATATTAGTTTATTTTTCATTGAGCTAGTCACAGGCTCTATTTCTTTATAAACTGTCTCATTGGAAGCTAGTCTCCAGACTCCGTTTACTTGATCATTTTTATTTAAACAGGTCCTCACTATTCACCTTTCTAACTTGAGTACTCTATTGCAACTGTGTTTGTTGTTTTGAATAATGTTTCGCTTGCATCATTATTATTATTATTATTATTATTATTATTATTATTATTATTATTATTATTATTATACAGAAATTGAAACATCCAGAAGTATTGACGTCCGAAACGGGGGAGGAGCCTACGGTCAGCTGTTTCCAATATGGCGGCGAGATAGTGACGGGAAATAAACACGACAGTGATCGGGTGTACGTCTGTAGGATTTATTAAGTGTTCAAAATGTCTTTGGTGTCATGTGCGCAACTGTTGAGAGTTGTCGGAGATTTCACGCGTCCATTAGTGGAAGGGGAAGAAATATTCAAGCGTAATTACTTGATATGTGTAGGTAAAAAGTTTGAAACAGAAGATGAAACTGTTGTAGCGTTGTGTTTACAATCATCCCACATCGATTCAAAACCCCACAAAGTTAATGTTGTCTTGAACAAAGGGAGTGAAAATGTGAAGTGCAACTGTACATGTAAAGCGGGTTTGTCAGAGAAATGTTACCGTTGACACGCTAATGCACCTTAACAGTTAAGCTACTGTAATTTTCCACTATTAGAGGTTATGGAGTAATTTCTGGTTGATTTGGTCCATGCCAAAGCCTTAGCCAGGTGACGGGGAGTTACCTGTCTTGTAAACTGTAATCTTGGGGAAGAAATAAAATAATAATTCTACTAAGTAAATGTTGTAAAGCATATAAATAATAGGCTTTATACAGGCTTGTGTTGGAACAGCCCACATCCTAATCTTAATATTCTTCCATTTTTACCATCAGCACAAAAGTTAGAACTTAGAACCGACAATAATAAGTATAAAAATTATAACTACCTACAGAATATGCAGAGCAAAGTTTAAAAATTATAATTAAAGAATACTATAACCTCTACAGTCACAGCTGTTTGGGGTTGAAGAATACTTGGTTTGTCCAATTCTACCAAATAATTAGGTTATGGCTTCTAATTTATGATAATCGGGCGAGTTGGCCGTGCGGTTAGGAGCGTGCAGCTGTGAGCTCGCATCCGGGAGATAGTGGGTTCGAACCCCACTGTCGGCAGCCCTGAAGATGGTTTTCCGTGGTTTCCCAAATGATGGGGCTGTACCTTAATTAAGGCGACGGCCGCTTCCTTCCCATTCCTAGACCTTTCCTGTCCCATCGTCGCTATAGGACCTATCTGTGTCGGTGTGACGTAAAACAAATAGCCAAAAAAAAGCTAATTTATGATGGCAAAATACTACGTATTTTCTTTCATTGAAAGAAGTATTTTATAGACAATTTAAATGCAGTGTTTAATTACTACCAGTTAAAGATATTACTCACACGTAGATAGTTAATTTACTGTCTGCTGTTACACATATGAAGAAGTTTACAAAGAACGGATTACATTCTATGTGCGGCACAGAAGTATTAGGCTACAACTTTATCAGTATTTTTGATGTGGCTAAATCTTTGTGAATACAAATTAGAGACAATAACTATCAATGAGTACAATAAACAGTACCGGTACCTACGCTGTGGAAAGAAGTCGTCTTCACGAGAATGCAGACTGCACACTGTCATGTATCGCGTAACGCGTTTCCAATTCACAGCGCGGAAGACCATCTTTCTCTCTGAACTTTTTGTACAGGAAAGTAGTGAAGAGATTTCGCATCCGTTTTATACGATTTGCAACCGTATACAGAGCAGTACCTCCTCAAATTTGACAATTTTCTTTCTATTTCCATCACGACGTCAATGCTTCGCCATGTACACATAAAGCTCACCAGTCACTATGTTGCAGCTTCAACATTCTTCCGCGTGGCTGCGCCATCCAACTTTTCTGACGTCAATAAAGTATCTCGGAGTGACACTTGATACCAAACTTACTTTTTGGGATCATATCAAACGGGTGACAGATAAGGCGGTGAAAACAACGGATGCGCTGAGTAGATTAATGAGCAACGTTAAAGGTCCGAAGTCTAGCAAACGACGACTTCTGATGTCGATAGTTCACTCGACACTTCTATATGGTGCCGAAGTCTGGGCTGAATCTCTGAAGTTTGAAAAATACCGGCGAAGGATAGCTGCGGTACAGCGGAGATCAGCTTTGCGTATTACAAGCGCGTATCGCACAGTATCCGAACCTGCGGTCCTTACGATAGCAGCGGTAGCACCAATTGATTTACTTGCCTTAGAGAGACAGGAAGTCTGGCGAACTCACGGAGAGCTCGGAAAGAAGCGCGCTAAGGAGCTAGCTTATAGGCAACGAATGGAGCGGTGGCAGCAAAGATGGGAGGAAGATCCTCGAGGAAAATGGACTAAGCGGCTGATACCACGCCTAGCTGATTGGGTTGCCCGAGTTCATGGCGAGGTTAACTTTTACATTACGCAACTATTGACGGGTCACGGATACTTCCGTAAATTTCTACATAGAGTAGGTAGAGCGAACGACTCGGCGTGTATTTATTGCAATGATATAGACGATGTATTTCATACATTTTTCGTTTGTTATCATTGGTCAACTCAGAGAAGATGTTTATATACTGAGCAAGGAGAGTTGACGCCAGAAACTATTGTGCAGGCGATGCTACGAAACCAAGAATCTTGGGATCAGATAGCAGTATATGTAGAAGGCATCCTGCGTCAGAAAAAGAGAGATATGAATGCTCATGAACAGCAGTAAGGAGAAATAAGGAAGAAGAAACCTAACAAATTAGCACGACACCGCCCTGAAGTAATGCGAGAGCGGTTCCGGGGCGGAGATATACGTCGTGGGAAAAGGGTGTGTGGGTTTTAGTGAGTAGGAATCTCACACGCTTGTGAAGTGCGGACCCTCACAAGTGTCTAATGAAAGATTTCCCACACTTCCCTCGTAAAAAAAAAAAAAAAAAAAAAAAAATTATTATTATTATTATTATTATTATTATTTATATTAATGAAATAGGGTAGCTGCAAGATGTCTATAGGTGTAGTTTCTGAAGACTGCTATAGACTCCTTTAATGCAACCGTCACAAAACTTACCTCATATATTGTGCTCCTGCCTATTATGCTTCATTTTAAGAATATTTTCAATTTATTTTCATTAATGCCTGTTACTTTTTCTAATTAAGATCATTAATCTGTGAAATATTCCACCCTTTACTTGCTGGTTTGGCAAAGTATTGGCCTCATTACCTGCTCTCTTTCAGCCTATACCTTTGTACAGAACAAAACCGTGACCTCTCAGTTGTTACCCCTTCTCTTTCACACTGACATTCCAATTCCATAGCACTGGAAAATTTTACTTGTCCCTTTCATGACATCCTTAGTGTATTAAAGTATCTGTGTGATAAAAATTAGTGTTAAAATTACTTCAGAGATTCTTTAACAAGATGGAATCAAGAAAATCATGCCACTGAGGACAAAGAGAATGAAGAAGGCTACTCAGTTGAACCGGTTCCCATACAGCAAAATGTCCTTGCAACGATGCCAGTAATGCAGCATTTTATCAGTGTTACTGATGATATGCCAATGAGTGTAAATTCATTGTGAAACTGTATAGAAAATATTATCTGTTGTTCAGGTTTGCATACAAAACAGATGATGATTAACAAGTTTTTCTCTGTATGAATAAGTGTAGTAGGGCTATGTCATAAATAGGTCTAGTATTATAAATCCAGATTTCATGTAAGCTTAGTCTTTTTGGCAGCCTCCAAATGGGGAAAGCAGAAATAAATGAATTTCACTCTCTTCTGACATATAGTACATATTGAATTTACAAAATCGTGTACACAATAAAAATGCTAAAAGAAGTGAACATTCTATATCTAATATATAAGTAATAATAATAACAACGTAAACGTTTCCACCTTTTCAATACTAAAATATATTCACAAAATTATAAATTACACGGTACTAGTTTCGACCCATCTAGGGGTCATCATCAGCCGTATTGGAGCAAAGATCACTTTTGCCGAAATCCTAAGAAAATGTTATTTTAAAGAATAACAAGTGAAATGAGATGTTATTATGGTAATAGTTAATAATACAAGGAATATACATACTAAGAGGTTTTTAACAAAGAATAAAGTATAAATGGGGTGTTGTAAAAATTATAATCATGGAAATCAGTAAGTTCTTGTATTGAAATGACATATATAAAATTATATATGGCTTAGGAAGAGGGCTTAAGGTGGGGCTGAAGGGTGCGGGAGAAAGTGTAATTGTCTTGGGAAAGTACCTTTGATTAAATTTAGGATTGAGTTTAGGATGGCTGCATTATTGTTTCTGAGGAAAGTGATAAATAGATCGAAGAGTATGTTGGGTTTCTCTGAGATTTCATTGAGATTGTGACTGGCATTAAAGTATTGGTCTAGGTGTATGTAGTAATTTTCCATTATGTTGAGCAAAGGGCCCTTGTTTGCTAATACGAGGATGTCCATGTCTTGTTCAATATTGGTGAAATTATGGTTATAATCTTGCACGTGTTGGCCGATGGCTGAAAACCTGTTGTATTTTATTGCGTTAGTGTGCTCGTGGTATCTGATAATGAAGTTTCTCCCGGTTTGCCCGATGTAGGTTTTTTTACAGGTGGTACATTTGATCCTATAAACTCCTGATTTTAAAAAACTGCTGGTCTTGTTGATGTGTGAAGTATTGTATAAAACGTTCATGTTCTTATTGTTGGTTTTGAAGGCTATTTTAACGCCTTGTTTCTTAAAGATGTTGGTTAACTTGTAGATGTCATTGTTGAACGTGAAGGTGGAAAATGTTAGAGGTTTGGTTATTTCTTTTTTGAGGGTAGTTTTTGGGCGATGTTTGTGTTCATTGATTATCTTTTCTATAAAATGATTGCTGAAGCCGTTGAATTTTGCGATTCCGCGGATTGTGTTGAGTTCGTTTTTTAGATCTTTATTGGACATAGGTATGCTGAAGGCTCGGTGAACTAGGCTGTTGTATGTGGCTCGTTTGTGGGACTGTGGGTGCACTGAATCTTGGCGAAAAAATTGCTGAACAAAAGCGCATATACGCCCTCAAGAAGAAAATTAAAGACAATGAACTCATCGTAACCAAAGCTGACAAAGGCAATGCAACAGTTATCATGGATAAAAAAGTATATACTGAAAAAACAAAAAACTTTTTCACAGACAGCTCATTTTCCATAATCAACACTTTAAGCAAGTAGTTTCTGTTAGGCACATAAATGAGCGAATGATGTGGGTAGATTTGTCAGTTGCAGGAATTAGGACTAGAATTGTGTCCGTGTATTCACCATGTGAGGGTGCAGATGAGGATGAAGTGGACAAGTTTTATGAAGCATTGAGTGACATCGTGGTCAGGGTCAACAGCAAGGATAGAACAGTGCTAATGGGCGATTTCAATGAGAGAGTTGGGAATAGAATTGAAGGATACGAAAAGGTGATTGGTAAATGTGGGGAAGATATGGAAGCTAATGGGAATGGGAAGCGTTTGCTGGACGTCTGTGCTAGTATAGGCTTAGCTGTTACGAATACATTCTTCAAGCATAGGCTATTCACCGCTACACATGGGAGGCCAGGGGTACCAGATCCATAATAGACTATATCTTAACAGACTTTGAATTCAGGAAATCTGTTAGGAATGTACGAGTTTGTCACCGGTTGGTGGGACGGAGAACTGAAACTACTGTGTGTTTGGAAATGTAAATTTTAATTTTTTTTATTTGTCTGAAGGATTTAATTTTTTTTGCAACTCTGAACTCTACTGGAATTTTGTGTAACTGAAATATGTTTGTAAATTTTTTTTAAATTATGGAAACATCAAGAAACATTGAACTGTATGAACATTTCAACATTTAGTTTAATTCCTTTTGTGTTTCATTATTTCTTCGCTTAATGTCATTTTAAAGTTTAATTTGATGTGTCCGAGTTTACCCTAAGTTCCAATTGCCGTAGTTTCTATTCCTGTAAGTGTTCCCTGTATTTGGTTTATATGAATTCTCCGCCACTGCGTCATATTTCTACCTCATTATTCATATTATTATGTATTATATTTCTATATTATTGTTATTTACTATTTCTATGATTATTTTTATTTATGTACGCGCTCTAAGTCGCGCGGTTACATTTGATATCAGAGCGTGTGTTACGGAAAGGAGCGAAGGCTTACAATGATCATCCTCGGCTAACTTTTCTAAAATTAATTTTAAATTTTTTAAGTTTGAATATAGGTTGTATGTGTTCCGTGTGTGTTCTTAATTCCCGCTTTTGTTTTCGTGATTCTTGCGCGAGTTCATCTCACCACGTGTTTTCGTTCCGCGATGTGCAGTCTTGTGTTACGGTACTGTGTTTCTCTTGTAATTAACGGTTGGAGGAAATAGTGCGTCACTATTTGTAACAAGTTTTTGGTTTCGTTAATTTCAATAAATTTTCCTGTGTGGCAAGATTTTGCTTGACCACGTGTTTTGTAGTAAAGTGATATCTTCACATTTCGTGTGCTGTGTTCGCTTTCCGAAAGTCTTCTTTGATAAATTTCAATATGTTTGATTATGTCAAGTTTTTTTTTTCGATTCGTGTGTTTTCATCGTAACACCCGCGGGATTACTTGTGGCTTTAGGCTATGTCATTAAATTATGCTTAAGTGCTGTACTTAAGTTATCTCCCAAACAGCTGAGTTGCGTATTGTGTTGAAAACAGATGATTGCTTGACTAACTTCCGAGATTATGAGCGCTCAATTCAATCTTATAAAAGTTTCTCGTGTCGTAATCATCATCTTTTTCTTCTTCCAGATACGTAAATTGTGGTGTGAATTGTCAGAGTGATCATTGTGTTCTGATTGAATTTTAGTACGGAGTTTCCTTAGTTTTTCTGTAATTTCTCTTTTGGTAAATTTTCGGCAACAATTTTAAGGTTATGTTGTGAATTTTCGTCTATTTCTTCGAGTGTTTTCCTGTTTGTAAATCTCGTGTTTCGGCAAATTATTTTCAAAATTTTGTTTCTTGTCGCCTGGTATGTTATATTTGGCAGTATTCCACGTGTGTGATCTTTTAAAGGTAATTTTTACGTCATGTTGTAGCTCTGTATGTACTTAAATTTCCGGTCATGTGTTGTTTTTGGTCTTTTGCTGGATCTGGGTTCGTTTCCAAGTAGGTATGGGACTATTTTGGTGACTGTTTCCCAATTAGCTGCTAAATTACGAAAGTTTCCTAGTTTGTCTTGTGCTTTTCCATTGTGTAAGTGTCGGTTTCCTTGTCACGTATATTTATTTACCCGTGTATTCCTATATTTGCTAGGGAGGGTTCTATGAGGACTTGGATAGGCTCATAGGGTGACACGTGTTCACCATATTTTTAGACCAGGTAATGCTGAGGCTCATTTTGGGCAAATTTGACGGGTTACGGATCTGCACTTGTGCTCGTGAGATGTTGGAAATCTAGTGTATCTGGTATGAGATTCCTCGTAATCTTTTTTTTGGTATTAGGTGCCTAGATGGAAAATGATGTCCCTTGTTATTGTAGAATGAATACTAGGAAGATTTTCTGCAAATGTTCATTTTGGTGTCCTTACGCTGAGCTATAAATTAGTTAATTCTTAGTAGGTCTGCAGGTTGTCGAGATTTTATTTCTGTTATTTTAAATTTGTCACTAGCAAAATTTTGAAGGTATCGTGATTTAGCTAAGCCTTTTAGTTAATTTTCTGCTTGTTTTGTCTTGTTCGAGTTTATCGATAGTAAGAATGTCTTGCATTACGGGTTCGTGTCTTCCAAATTTATGTACTCAGTTTGTAGAAGTATGGGATTCTGTAAACTGAGTACGGTTCTAAATTTGTAGCTGTGCTGTATCTGTCCTACGATTGTTGTATATAATTGTGCTTTTGGTAGGTATATGTGTGTGTGTACTGAGAGTTAGGGTTAAGGTGCTGAGAGGCAGTTCCTCTTCTAGGAGTACAATATTGGCCCTAAGAGTCTCATTGTCGTGTGATAAGTTCAAGGGTACTTGAGGTCATGTTCTGATGTTCTGTCCTTTTATTTTGTGGGTACTTCTTGATGTGTCATCGCACAGGTGTTTTGTGTGTGTGTGTGTGTGTGTGTGTGTGTGTGTGTGTGTGTACTGTGTTTGTGAGGTCGTCCATGCATTTTACCATTCGTTGGTTATGCTGATTCAGGGATCGTCGCACTTGTTTTGGTGGTTTGATGTCTGTGTGTATGTCGAAGGACAGATAAGCTTGGTAGTCTTGTGTGTCGTGCGGTTATCTGGTAATCTCTGGTATGAAGGTTGTACTTGTACCTTTTTTATTTCTTATATCAGTGAGTTGGATGTCTGCATGTGCACTCTTGCATCGACTTTGTTTTTTCATTTTTGAGTTCCTGTTGTTAAAGTAATATGATTTTGATTTGATATTCCTGGCTTTTTTGCGCCTTCATTTGACTGGTGTGACACGTAATACGTAATGTGAGTTTATCTATGTAAAAATTTCATGAGTACATGACATGGTAAATAAATAGTGACTTACTATCCTCAATTCATTGAAGGTGGTTGCAAGCCAACGTAATTTAGTATTTGTTTCTCGGTTTTGAGTTCCCTTGTAACATTCTAAATTCTTCCTTTTATTTGCCTCGTTCTGTTCCTTAATGTTGGGTGATTAAGAACGCACACGGTAACTTAATTTGGTAGTTATAAGGAATTAGTTGTAAGCAAATTTTAATTAATTGGCGCGCACTATTTTTCGGGTTTTGTAGTTAATATAGTTAAGTTACTTTAGTTGTAATGGGAAGGGTTATGTGTAATCATATTAGATATAATTTAATGTAATGTCTGTTGGGGTAAGTTTAGAAGTTTATTGATGATTAGTTAGGGATTTTATAATGTTTTGGCACTAGGGTAAACTCTGGCAAATTTTCTTTTAGTTTTTTAAGTTTCCTAAATTTTGAAATTCTGAAATAGCACTTGCCAGGAGGGCTGGGGTTTCCCAGAAACATGAGAGGGAATCTCCCTAAGGAGGCTTGTAATTGTTAATGAAAAAACACAAAAAACCCACCCTCGAAACTCAAGGCTCCTCTTAAAGTCATCAATAGTTCAGGCCAGTGGCCTAAGTTCTTCAGTTCCAAATTTCTGCTGCGTATGTTTATGTTCCAGTTACTGCGATGCCACTGACATTTCAACCTGGGATATCTATTTGGAGTCTGCAACGCACCTATTGGCCACTAATGTCTGATGGTGGAATGGAAAGCTGTTTAATGGTGACAGTAGTCTGTGCTGTGCCATCTGCCTTCGCCAGTTTTGGACCTGTTCACTAAGTTGGGTGGGCTGTGCTGAGGCTGTATGTGAGCAATGGTTGGACTGCAATTAGGATGGAGACGTTGGCAACGGCCGCGGTCAACGACTTCGTTTGACAGCGATACCAACGCTCTACTGGTTTTTGCCTGTATGGACGTTCCTGAAGAGAACGATGATAAGAAATTGTGGTGTGGTGCAATTTGTGGTGTTGTGAAAATATTCTGATCTCCATTAAGCCTCCCATTTTAAGTTCATTTAGATTTTGTTATTTTTGGTAAATTTTTTTTGTCGAGCAGAGCTCGACTTTGGGCGGAGGAGAATGTCACCGGTTGGTGGGATGGAGAACTGAAACTACTGTGTGTTTGGAAATGTAAATTTTAATTTTTTTTATTTGTCTGAAGGATTTAATTTTTTTTGCAACTCTGAACTCTACTGGAATTTTGTGTAACTGAAATATGTTTGTAAATTTTTTTTTAAATTATGGAAACATCAAGAAACATTGAACTGTATGAACATTTCAACATGCAAAAGTGTTTTGAAGTGATTTTTTTAAATGTAGTTTTTATGTAATCTGATGTAAAATTTGTAAGGTGATTTATTTTGGAGCATCCTGTACCTGTACCACACGTGTGGTTTCCTATGATGAAATTTTGGTGTTGTAATCGTAATGTTCCAGAACTTGTGTAATTGCTAACGATGTTAAAATTACCATATATGGTAACGAGATTTCCTATTGGCAAAAGGTCCAGGAATCTAGGGTAAGTTTGATCTTATTGGTTGATTGTAATCGGGCCATTTCCGGTCTTCTTGCCGGCTTGGGAAAAATGATGCGTGAGCTCGGCGTCTTTTCCATCCGACCGCCCTAGCGCTAGCGAGCGTTCGCGCTCGAGGGCTACCCTCGGGATCTCCTGCCTTTCCGAGGTATGTGTTATTTCAGTGTTTTTGCAATGTTTTCTGGTTTCGTTTCATTTAGTTTAATTCCTTTTGTGTTTCATTATTTCTTCGCTTAATGTCATTTTAAAGTTTAATTTGATGTGTCCGAGTTTACCCTAGGTTCCAATTGCCGTAGTTTCTATTCTTTCATCCATTAAATACTTTCGTTTTAAACTATACCTTTAATGTAGCATCACCTTCATTGTTAAAACAAGTTTTATGTTAAGTTACCTAGGTATGTCTTGTTTCCGTGTCGTGGAACTTTATTTTGTAAAACTTTCTTGTCATTTTTAATATAGTTGAGCTAGAGGATGTTTCTTGTAAATTTTTTCTCCCCCATAACGTCATACGTTCCATGTACCTCGATAAGGGCTTCCCGCAGCTTCCACATCCTGTCTTAGTTGTCAGTTTTAGGCCTGTAAGTGTTCCCTGTATTTGGTTTATATGAATTCTCCGCCACTGCGTCATATTTCTACCTCATTATTCATATTATTATGTATTATATTATTTCTATATTATTGTTATTTACTATTTCTATGATTATTTTTATTTATGTACGCGCTCTAAGTCGCGCGGTTACAGAGTTTTCCGCGGATTTTTCGATGATACAGACCACTATCTGATCTGTAGTGAACTAAGTATCTCTAGGCCTAGGGTAGAGAAAGTGAAATCTGTCGGCAAACGAATAAGGGTAGAAAATCTCCACGACGAGGAAATTAGAAGTACATGGATATTATTAGTGAGAAGTTTCAAACAGTAGACAGTAAGCAGGTTCAGGATATAGAAAGTGAATGGGTGGCATACCGGGATGCTGTAGTAGAAACAGCAAGGGAATGCCTAGGAACAACTGTGTGTAAAGATGGGAAAAGGCGAACATCTTGGTGGAATGATGAAGTGAGAACAGCTTGTAAGCTAAAAAAGAAGGCTTATCAGAAATGGCTAAAAACAAGGGCCAAGGCAGACAGGGATTTGTACGTAGATGAAAGAAACAGAGCAAAACAAATACTTGTTGAATCCAAAAAGAAGTCGTGGGAAGATTTTGGTAACAACCTGGAACTAGGACAAGCAGCAGGGAAACCTTTGTGGACAGTAATAAAGAATCTTAGGAAGGGAGGGAGGGAAAAAGGAAATGAACAGTGTTTTGAGAAATTCAGGTGAACTCATAATAGATCCCAGAGAATCACTGGAGAGGAGGAGGGAATATTTTGAACGTCTTCTCAATGTGAAAGGAAATCATCCTTGTGGTGTTGCGAACAGCCAAGCTCATGAGGAGGAGGAAAATGATGTTGGTAAAATTATGCTAGAGGAAGTGAAAAGGATGGTCAATAAACTCCACTGTCATAAAGCAGCAGGAATAGATGAAATTAGACCTGAAATGGTGAAGTATAGTGGGAAGGCAGGGATGAAATGGCTTCATAGAGTAGTAAAATTAGCACGGAGTGTTGGTAAAGTACCTTCAGATTGGACAAAAGCAGTAATTGCACCTATCTATAAGCAAGGGAACAGGAAGGATTGCAACAACTATCGAGGTATCTCATTGATTAGTATACCAGGCAAAGTATTCACTGGCATCTTGGAAGGGAGGGTGCGATCAGTCATTAAGAGGAAGTTGGATGAAAACCAGTGTGGTTTCAGACCACAGAGAGGCTGTCAGGATCAGATTTTCAGTATGCGCCAGGTAATTGAAAAATGCTACGAGAGGAATAAGCACTTGTGTTTATGTTTCGTAGATCTAGAGAAAGCATACGACAGGGTACCGAGGGAGAAGATGTTCGCCATACTGGGGGACTATGGAATTAAAGGTAGATTATTAAAATCAAAGGTATTTATGTTGACAATTGGGCTTCAGTGAGAATTGATGGTAGAATGAGTTCTTGGTTCAGGGTACTTACAGGGGTTAGACAAGGCTGTAATCTTTCACCTTTGCTGATCGTAGTTTACATGGATCATCTGCTGAAAGGTATAAAATGGCAGGGAAGGATTCAGTTAAGTGGAAATGTAATAAGCAGTCTGGCCTATGCTGACGACTTGGTCTTAATGGCAGATTGTGCCGAAAGCCTGCAGTCTTGGAACTTGAAAATAGGTGCAATGAGTATAGTATGAAAATTAGCCCCTCGAAGACTAAATTGATGTCAGTAGGTAAGAAATTCAACAGAATTGAATGTCAGATTGGTGATACAAAGCTAGAACAGTCGATAATTTCAAGTATTTAGGTTGTGTATTCTCCCAGGATGGTAATATAGTAAGTGAGATTGAATCAAGGTGTCGTAAAGCTGATGCAGTGAGCTCGCAGTTGCGATCAACAGTATTCTGTAAGAAGGAAGTCGGCTTCCAGACGAAACTATCGTTACATCGGTCTGTTTTCAGACCAACTTTGCTTTACGGGAGCGAAAGCTGGGTGGACTCAGGATATCTTATTCATAAGTTAGAAGTAACAGACATGAAAGTAGCAAGAATTATTGCTGGTACAAACAGGTGGGAACAATGGCAGGATGGTACTCGGAATAAGGAGATAAAGGCTAATTTAGGAATGAACTCGATGGATGAAGCTGTACGCATAAACCGGCTTCGGTGGTGTGGTCATGTGAGGCAAATGGAGGAGGATAGGTTACCTAGGAGAATAATGGACTCTGCTATGGGGGGTAAGGGAAGTAGAGGTAGACCAAGACAACGATGTTTAGACTCGGTTACTAACGATTTAAAGATAAGAGGTATAGAACTAAATGAGGCCACAACACTAGTTGCAAATCGAGGATTGTGGCGACGTTTAGTAAATTCACAGAGGCTTGCAGACTGAACGCTGAAAGGCATAACAGTCTATAATGTATGTATGTATGTATATATGTATGTATGTTGTTTTACGTCGCACCGACACAGATAGGTCTTACGGCGACGATGGGACAGGAAAGGGCTAGGAGTGGGAAGGAAGCAGCCGTGGCCTTAATTAAGGTACAGCCCCAGCATTTGCCTGGTGTGAAAATGGAAAACCACGGAAAACCATTTTCAGGGCTGCCGACAGTGGGGTTCGAACCTACTATCTCCCGAATACTGGATACTGGCCGCACTTAAGCGACTGCAGCTATCGAGCTCGGTACGCACATCTTCTGTCATGTTTGTCAAGACGAGAATTGTCAGTTCCAGTCAGTAGAACTGAGAAGTTGTACTTGATAGGTTTCGTATTTAAAATGCCGCGTAAAAGGAAACAGTGTGTGTCTGTCTGTCGAAGGCAAGAAGCGTGTACAAAAGTCATACTTGTTAGAAACAAAGAAATTTTGAATTGCTATGAGAAAGGTGAGTGTATTGTGAACATTCAGCATGCTTTCGGATTTAGTGAATCCACTGTGAGGACTATTCGTGACAATGCGGAATCGCTTCGAAAAACTGCTCAATCTTCTACTAAGTGTGACTAGAGTGACCAAATCTCGCTCGGAAGCGATGGAAAGAATGGAAAAAAATGCTGAACCATTGGTTTGAGCATCACAACCAAAAAATCTATGCCCCTCTCTTGAGCTGCTATTCAAGCTAAAGTCAAGAGCTTGTATGCAGAGTTAATGAAAATAGCAGACGATTCAGCACCTTTATCAGCGAGCTCAAGTTGGTTTGATCACTTCAAGCATCGTTTTGGCTTTCACAACATTAAAATGATAGGAGGGGCTGATGCGGCAGATGCAGTCAGAGCAGAGGAATTTAAAAAGAGGTTTAAAGAAACAGACAGAAAAAGGCCATAAAGTGAAGCAGTTTTCCAACCTTGATGAAACGGCTTATTTTGGAAACGCATACCTAGCCACACATGCATTTTATTCAAGAAAAAACAGTACCAGGATTTAAAACTGCCAAGGAACAAAGCAACCTTCTTTTTGGAAGAAATGCTGCAGGAGATTGCTAATTAAAACCCATTATGATCTACCAATCTCAAAATCCTAGGCCATGAAAAGGCTGTGACAAGAGCAGGCCGGGAGATCTTTGGAGATGGAATAAAAACGGTTGGATGACTTCTGCTGTTTTCAGTTACTACCGTATTTACTCGTGTATTAGACTAAACCCCTGGCTTTTCGAGGCGAAGAAAATGAAGAAATAAATCTCTCATAGAAGCCTCCCCACCACCCCCAACGTAATTCGTCAGAGAAGAACAACAATTCCACTTCGAAATGGGTACAAGCCTTACTGCAGGTCTGATGACATCACACAAATTTGTGAATAGTTTCGTCCGTACGACCCACGCAATGAAGACACGCCGAAGCCTGAAAACTTGTCGAAGCCGTGCGGTACATCTGTGTTTCGTAGTTAAGAAATGTCTGCCTCCGTAGCGTAGGCCAACTGCAGCTCTGATGACACCGCACAAAGAGGTGAAGAGTTCCGCGTCCAACCCGCGAATTGCGGGCACCCATCAGTCATGTATATATGTCTGTGTTTTGTAGTTAAGAATGTCCGCCAGCGTAATGGTTAGCACAATTAGCTGTCGTTCTTGGGAGCCTGAGTTTGATTTCCGGCATGTATTGCCAGAGATTTACGAATGGCAGGATGGCTGATATGTGGTAAAAATGGTACATGCAACTCCCTTCCACTGGGGGCCTGTCTAAAAAGAGCTGCACCACCTCGGAATAAGGAAACGAGATTACTTTAATTAAATATTCATGGTTGTTGCTATTAAGATAGCAGGCAAGATCATTAACAATGTGATCGTTTGATATCTTGTAACTCGGACCAATATACGATTTTTGGAGAAAAGAAGATTTAAAACGTGATAAAAACAATCGTAATGATTGTTTTACTCGCCAACGTACCCCACAAATACTAATAATAACAATAATAATAATGGTTTTACATCCCCACTTAATAACTTTCAGAAACGCCAAACAAAACATACTAAGTGTTAATTAAAAAAAAAAAAAAATGGAGATAACGATTGTACGAAATTTGAAAAATATGACAATACAACTCATTACCGCCACACCTGTAGATATCCATAAATGCAGCAAACTTGCCTGTTGCCACACCTGTAGATATCCATAAATGCAGCAAACTTGCCTGTTATTTATATTTAATCTTCTCACGGTGAAACTTCTGGCAGTATGCTGGCACTTGATAGCATACCTAACCTAAACAATGCAGTCTCTCTTTTCTCGTTTACAGCTGTTTAGCTAAATCCTGATGTGATAAATGTGGAGAACAAGCATGAAATATTTTGCTAGTGGTTTTACGTTGCACAGACACAGATAGGAACAGCTTCACATTTGCCTGGTGTGAAAATGAGAAACCATGGAAAACCATCTTCAGGGCTACCGACAGTGGGATTCAAACCCTCTATCTCCCGGATGCCAGCTCACAGCCGCACACCACTAACCGCGCGGCCAACTCGCCCGGGTTATCATGAAATATACTTAAAAATAAGGGTTTGGCTTTCAACAGCAGCAATTATCCAGAGAACATTTCCAGTCACTATGTATTACACTCGGAAGTACAACTTGTAACATATGCTAGTTATCAGCTAGTGGTTTGGCATTCTTCTATAGCACGGCTTTATTCGGAAGGAGTGGCTTCTGCTATACATGCACCAATTGAGAACATCAGAGACCATCTCCAGAAACAATTTGGGAATAGAATCTCACTGTTTGGACTCTATAGTCTGTAAAGAAACTATTTTTAAAAGTTTCAAAAAAGATGGGACCTCGAATGTTCTCGATGTGTGGCTGACAAGATGGCAGTGAAGATGATGTAATTTGGAATGACGACATGTCGTTAGCAGGGAAGTTGGTGGTACAAGACGATAATTCAAATGATAGCCATGATTAGGTTTACTCAGCTTTACTGTGTGGCAGGCCTGCTCCTCAACTGACAGAGACAAATGACCAGCCAATTTCTTTTGTATCAATATTGCATAATATGATAATAAGATAACTTTATCCCTTTTCTCTACGAGGTCGCGTATGAAGTGAGACGAATCTTCGCAGAGAGTATTTACGACCGTATGCCCTTCCTGACGTCAACCTAATCAGAGGAATTAATGAGATGAAAGTAGTGACGTGATATGAGTAACTAAAACTGACTATATTTTATATGTAGGAATAAAAGTCTTGTTCACCCTTTATTGTCTTTTTACATTTAGAAGAACTGCCTTACAATGAAAATAGCCAGTATAACTCAAATACGTTCATAACTTTGTTAAGGAATAGTGTAGAATGTTTACATGTACAATTTATAGTTCTTTATAGCCTAGAAGCCATGTGTTCGCTGCACAAAATTTGAGGTTATCGCATATTGGACCCCCCCCCCACTTACATTTTTGGCTATAGAAGTGGGGGAAAAAAGGGGGTCTAATATGCAGGTACATACTGTATTTTGTTAATGAGCTGAATACAGAATTGAAGGCCTACTGTGAGAAAAAAAAATTCCTTTCAAAATTCTCCTTCTCGCTGATGTTCCCAGCCACCCACTAACCATTAAAAAAAACCTACAACCTGTTTTCCAGTCACTGACCAGGTCAGGGATGTAATGAATAAATCATATATATGCTATCAGTACGATGGGATCGCCACTCCCCAAGTGATTTATTAATGAGTGATAGATGCTATGAAATGAGAATATTGCTGGAATGAAAGATGACAGGGAAAACGTGAGTAACCGGAGAAAAACCTGCCCCGCATCCGCTTCGTCCAGCACAAATCTCACATGGAGTGACTGGGATTTTAACAAGGGTATCCAGCGATGAGAGGCCGATGCGCTGCCGTCTGACCCACAGAGGCTCCCACTTTCCATTATTGATTCAAAGCAAAACATGTGAACATCCTATTTCTGCCACCGAACACTACATCTATCCAACAACCCATGGACCAGGGAGTTATTTCTACATTCGAGGCATACTATCTGCATAAAACTTTTTCCTATCTCATAGAAGAATGTGATTCAAATGACAAACTTACAATCAAGATTTTCTGGCGACAATTTAATATTAAGATGGCGATTGATATTATTAGAGATGCACAGACTGAGATTGCTCCGAAATGTATGAATGGTGTATGGAGGAAATTGTGGCCAGATGCTGTGTCAATGCTAGATGAAGTGATCACTAATGTCACTGGTGCAATAAGAGAAATTGCAGACATGGCACAGCAGATTGGATTCACTGATGTCGATGAAGAGAATGTGTGCAACCTCCTGAACTCTCACTCCGAAGATCTGAGCAACAAAGATTTGATCATTTTGAGTGAGAATAGTAATAAAGAACAAACAGAAGCCGAGGAAGTTCAGCCTCTTAGAAAGCCGACAATGAAGAAAACAGCCAAGGCCTTCAGAATGATAGACGCTGTAATGGCAATTTTCGAAGAGCATGACTCTGAAGAATTAAGGAGTGCAATAGTGAAGAGAGAAGTTGAAAATTGTCTTAAATGTTACAAGGAGCTGTATAATCAACTGCCAAAGAAGACAACACAGTCAGCAATTAAACATTTGTTTGAAATACAATGTGGCACTTCAAATGAATGTCAAGCCCCTAGCCACAACACTTCAGCTGCAAAAGATTTGCACAAAAGATAATCCACAATGGAAACTGAACTGACTCCAGCATTATCAGATTCTTCCAATGTAGATGATCCAGAGCCTATTTAGGGTATAAGATGGACTTAATGAAATGATTTTAGTTTATTATTTTGTGTTTCAGTGTTAAATTTTTAATTGTATAAATTTTGCATTAAAATGCATTTCAGAAACATGACAATGGTTAGTTTTGTAAAAATTCTAAGAATCTCTGCCATTTTAAACTTAATATGTAAGTAAACTGAAACCTAACCCTATATTTTACATATAAAATGACTCAATTTACGCTAATTCAGTACACATGGCAATTCCGCTGAACGTAACTATCGTGTATTACAATGTCTATCTGTACCTTTTATATTATGATGGTTGTAATCATATAGCTATAAAGTGCAAAACGGAAACCTTAAATAAACTCAATTTTTTGTTCTAATCGATATGATTATTATGAAATTTAATTCACAATGGTAATTGTAACAATTTTGTTTTCCATCAGGAACCACAGAACAGTTTTTTTTCCCTCCCTCCTGTAAAATTAGGTTTCTGTTACATATGAAGTCTCCATTTGTAAGCGATTATATATTGTATGTAAGTATTACACTTCTCTCATTACTCAAGCATTCAGTAAACAACAATAATTCAAATTTTGATATATCACATACAAGTTTTTACCTTGCATGGTACAAAATAACTGCCAAAGAAGACTACACAGTCAACAATTAAACATTTCCTTGAAAAACAACATGGCACTTCAAATGAATGTCAAGCGCCTAGCCAGAACACTTCAGCTACAAAGGATTTGCACAAAAGGTAATCCATGACTGAAAATGAACCGACTACAGCATTCTCAGATTCAAGTAAAGGAGTGCAACGTGGCAGCACTTTGTCACCTCTATTTATCACAGTGATGGATAAGATAATGAAAAGAGTGAAACAGCACAGCAAGAACAGTGCATTCATTCAAGGCATTTGCAGATAATGCAGTAATTTGGGAAGGTAATGAGGAAGAAGTTCAAGGAAAGATTAATGCTTAGAATTGTCATTTTAAAGAATTTGGACTTAAAATCAGCCCTGATGTTGATTGATTGATGTTTGTTGTTTAAAGGGGCCTAACATAGAGGTCATCGGCCCCTAATGGTACGAAATGAAATGAAATGACAACTTGAAAAAATCCAAAATCCTCCACTGACCAGAATTCAAAGCGCGAGGACGAAGAATGAATGGATGGACGGATATGAATTTAAAACGATCAGTGGATCGGACCCACAGCGCCTCACACGCACAGAAGCTGGCACAAAACAATAGTATTACTGACCAAGGGCCTGCTTCTATAGCACGATGCTGAATCAATTATGCTTATAGTCAAAATGAGTCCAAAATCCAGGTCATCGGCCCCTCAATGTTATTTATCGCTAGGAAATAATAATAATAATAATAACAACAATGTTATTTTCTTTACGACCCACTAACTACTCTAACGGTTTTCGGAGACGCCAAGGCGCCGGAATTTAGTCCTGCAGAAGTTCTTTTACGTGCCAGTAAATCTACTGACACGAGGCTGACGTATCTGAGCATCTTCAAATACCACCGGACTGAGCCAGGATCGAACCTGCCAAGTTGGGGTCAGAAAGCCAGCGCCTCAACCGTCTGAGCCACTCAGCCCGGCCGCCAGGAAATTAGAACCATGCTATGTGTAATGTTGCAGTACTAATCAAAAGTAGCGTAGACTCGTGGTATTCCACACATTATGGTACTATTCACAGGTAGTGTAATGCACACATGTAACACAGACCTATGGTGTTTCGCACATTGTGGTGCTATTTACAGGCAATGCAAACCTATGGCGTTCTTCACGTAAGTGGACTAACCACAGAGACTCTTACTATCCCGTAGAATTCCTCACATAGTGGGAACTGAGCCTAGGTAAGGCAGAACCATGGTGTCGCTAATCCTATGGTATCGCTCATATGGGGGTATGAAGCACAGGTACTGTAGGACCCACCTCCTGATTCACACACTGTTGCTACTAATCACAAAGCCGGGCTGAGTGGCTCAGACGGTTGAGGCGCTGGCCTTCTGACCCCAACTTGGCAGGTTCGATCCTGGCTCAGTCCGGTGGTATTTTAATGTGCTCAAATACGTCAGCCTCGTGTCGGTAGATTTACTGGCACATAAAAGAACTCCTGCGGGACAAAATTCCGGCACCTCAGCGTCTCCGAAAACCGTAAAAGAGTAGTTAGTGGGACGTAAAGCAAATAACATTATTATTACTAATCACAAACCTATTGCGTACCTAACATAGTGGTACTACACGCAAATAAATGCGACCCATGGTGTTCCCAGCGTGATTGTATTAATTACAAGTAGTCTCATGGTTCTAACTGGATCATCCCTTGGTCGCCCCTTTTAGTCGCCTCTTACGACAGGCAGGAGATACCGTGGGTGGATTCTTCCTCTGCGTCCCCCACCCACGGGGGGTTTTGTGTTTGGTCCGCGAGAGGTATTTTATTTCCCTCAAGTCCGCCGGCAAGCCGATTAGAACCCCCCTATCCACCACCTGGGACGCGCCACGTGGGAGTATCACCTCTCCCCCTGCTACGCCAGCATAGTAGGTTCGTGGAAAATCAGCCTTCAGAAAACAATTTTTATGATAGTCAACAGACAAAAATCAGGAGCAAATATCACAGTAGACAAACAGAAATTGCATGGAGTTAACCACCTCCAATACCTCGGTAGTGTCCTGACTGAAGATAACTGATCAAATGCTAAAATCACAGAGTTCAAAGAGGAGCTGTCCTTTACCTTCAGGTTAGAAGCCTTCTCTGGGACAACCAGATTCCAATACTAGCCAAACAAACACTTTATCAAACTTACTTCTTATCCATAATAACCTATGGCCTTGAAATTTGTATCATTACAGGCAGAGATAAAAGTAGACTCCAAGCTGTAGAAATGAAATTCCTCCAGACAATGTTACAAAAAACCAGGAGAGATAAAAATCCGCAATGAGAGGATTCGCCAAGAGATTCAAATAAAAGAATCGTTACGTGATACCATAATCAGATCAAGATTGAAACGGTATGGCCATGTAATAAGAATGAATTCTTGCTCAGTACCTAAGGAATGGTTGAAGAAAACCTTAGACAGCAAAAGAGGCAGACCTTGAAGGAGATGGATCGAACAAGTCAAACAAGATCTAGAACATAGAGGAGTGGATTGGAACCAAGTACAAGTTTTGGTACCTGAATCGACTGTAGTGGCGAGCGCTCATACACTGCACCTGGGAAACAGGAGACAGTTAACTGATGATGATACAAAACAGTGTAATTGCTATCCTAACTCTCTAATCAACACTTTAGCATCACTGGATTTTGCCTTCACAGACAAAAAGTACAAGGTAAAATAATATAGTCCTCTACGTTTGGAAATACGAGGTCATTAAAATGTTACCAATAACTTATATAGTGTAACCGTGTCAATCTCATTTAGCCCTTTTACTTTTTAGTAGTACAGTGGATTCCCAGTAATTCGTACGTGGGTAATTCGCTTTGCAGTTAAATCGTGGGTCTCAAAGAATGTTTTTGTTAATAGCAACTAATCATCACATGTAGTAAGATAATATCTCTGCATCATTTAACACTAGAACCGTGGCGATCTGTGTACCCCCTAGAACCGCGGCTGGGTCACTTATGACCCACCTCTCTTTTTTGTGATTATTAATGAATGGATCGGGATTTGGTAACTAAAAAAATATACCAATGCATGCTCTAGATAATTTATTTCCTTGCAATTGGACTTTACCTGACAACGCATTTGCTTTTCCTGTCTCTCAGGAATCTCACCTGGAATAATGGTGCGGGCATTTGTAATCCTAGTTGCTGCATATTTCTCAGCCAGCTCCTCACCCAGCTGCAGAATGAAGTCTGTGTTTCATTTTATTTTAATTCAGTGCTTTGTACACTACCCAGGCATTTGTTCCTGCCAAATCCAGCAAGTTGTAGAACGTATAAACTGGTCAGCAAATGGACGGTGCCTTGGTTGAGTATTTGCGAGCCATTTGATCGACTGTACCTGGCTTCTTTTTGTTACCAGGCTTATTTTCACATCAGGGTGCAAAGTGCTGAGAACGAGAACATTTTTGTGGCTCTTTCCCTGATAGATTGTCATTGACGTATCATGGTTTTTCAGCAGCACTATGCTGTGCAAATTGTGTTTTTTCTTTTTCACACATGCTGGTACTTCCCTGCAAGCCTTGTTCAAGGTACCGACAAGACTTGTTGCATTTCATTTCAATGTTTCAGAGAAAGCTAAGGAGGTGAAGAAATTGTCGCATGTGACATTTCTTCCCTTCTTCATATAAGGTTCCATTAACGTACTCGCTACAAAACCACCAAGGCGCTCTTTATATGGTCTAGCATCATCTTTTCCGAGATACGGGGAAGCGTTCACGACACATTTGGAGTCTCTGTCTACCGCCATCCAATACTTCTGCCCATATTTGTCTGATTTCGAGGCCATAAACTGCGTAAATTTACAGCGGCATTTAGAAGGGAAGAGCTGCTCGTCAACAGTTACATATTCTCCAGGTATATAGCTACATTGGATTTCTGCAATGAAGGCGTACCGAATTTCTGATACTAATGCCAATTTGTCTTCTTTTAATATTTCTTACTTTGCAGATTTAACGTCAAATCTGAAGAAACCATTATTTCTCTGAATTTATCGCGAGCCATTAGTGATTTTACAATAGGATTGCCCCACTTCTCTGACCACAATGAGTCTAGTTCTAAGCCTTTAGCTCCTATGGCACTGCGAATGTACAGTATAGAAAGAAGGGCTTCCATCTCCTCAATCTTTAGACAAAAATCATCTGACATCAGTACACAATGTGTGTCTGTCTCAGTACATGTCACAATATGTTTCGTAATCTTGTCCGTGATCATAAGTCGCCAAGCACTTACCCAAGTCTCATTCACATTATGTTTAACATGTGCAGTAGGTCCAGCGTGATCTCTGAACACATTTTGAGCTCCACGACTACCAGCTGTAACATCACCAATTACCCCAACTTTCCAGGTCGTGCCATCTGGAGATACAATTTCTGTACCTGCTGGAAGATGAATCAGGCTCTCAACACAAAATCCGCCTTGTTTCATTGATGGCGCATCTCTGTTGTCGACAAACTGTACAATTTCTTGTCAGTTTAAAGTTAAAAACTTCATGATCGTTCCGTATTGTACATCTTCTTATTTCTTGTCAGTTAGCGATGGCCTCCTCTCCCGTTGAAGGAATTGAACAGTACTCCAGGCCACGCCTCCTTTGACGACCGCGAGAAGTCCCTGGCATTGCAAAACCCGATTAGATACAAACATGAAGTTTCTCTTAGTTTTTCCACCATAAAATAATATTTACAGCAAGTAAAAATGCATCGGGCTATATAAACCTACTAGCACGAACATGAATATCACAGTGATAAAGAAACTGTAAAATAAATACTTCTGGGCTTGAAATTTGCAAAGAATCTAAATTATAGCCCATAAATTATGAAATGAAAGTTTTGAAATGCATACCTGCTCTATCAAGATTTGCTGCAGCTTCAAATGGCATGACATCACACTCTGATGAGGAATCTGAAGGTACGAGTGGCGACCCTTCATCAGACCAAAAATCCAAGGGTTCTCCTTCAGATTTCTCATTGGAAATGTCATTTATGGCATCAATAATATTTTTTTAAGTAGTAATTCATTGACGTGCAACCATGTCAAGTATTCACACACTATTTACACACCGATACTGCAAAACTAACAACCTATTACAGAACAAAGCGTGAGTAATGTCCTTACTGCACGACTGTTCAGATGTGACCAAGCGGTTTCCTACCTCTCCCTTACTCCGCAGCCAATGTCAGCTTGGGCACAGTATATATGCTTGGAGAATCCCGGTGACACATAGGCTAAAAGTATAAGAAGGTAAATGGAAGAAAAGATGTTAACACATTAGAGGGGTCAAATCTGACCCAGCCAGAGTTCTAGGTAAATCTGGATTTTTTAAACGGGGGGTTTCCCCCCCAAAAACTAAAATTATGTGTGGTTGCTAAAGACCCTTATTTATGAAAAGCCATAAAAATCTAGCACTTGAGGTAGAGACACAAAGAAGACAGCTGGGTCACAAATGACCCAGCCACGGTTCTAGTGTTAAAGGAATTTTATTGCGATACAGTGCATGGAGACAAGTATTTCTTCAGTGTTACAGTTGGCCTACTTGCAGACTGCAATAAGAATGCTGCAAACTTGGAAACAAACTTGGAAGCATGTTGTCACGAGTGTTATAGCACAAATTTAGTCTTCCAAGTCGAGATAATAAGAGAGGAATGCACTTACACCCGAAGCCTAGGGGCCCCAAGGTTATGAACTGTTCTAAACTTCGTTGCGAAGGGTGGATGAGCAAAGAGTACAGCCTACTAATACAGCAGTAGAGAAGTGTGAACAAAGGTATGAATGTGCAGAAGTATTTTTAAATTTTCGAATAATTTAGTCGCAAGAGTTTTCAATTGTGATTTGTGATTGTGTAAGTATTCAAAACGAGTGGTCATAAAATGAAATAAAATATTAACCGTAAGTGAAAAACTGAAAATAATAGTTACTGTTGGCATAATCCGCATGCATTTTGTAAAGCTTGTATACGTTTTGTCGTATATTAATTTTCCTCTATTAGGTCTTGCAGTAGAAGTCCGCTATAGTGAAAATTCATAACAGCGAAAAATTTACTCGCCATAACAGATTGTCGTTATATCAACACCACCTAGATATAAGGCCTGAGCACGAAACCAAGATGGCTGACAATAGAGGCAATCATCATAATGTCACTATGGCATCTTACCATATGTTTTAATTGATCTGGCTACTTAAACCTCAAAATAATTACCCCAAACCCTCATTCTTTCAGATAAAAAGTCACTTACACCTTCAAGAAACTATTTCTGAAAAAATTAGGGATAGTTGATACACAAGGTTTCTAAATAATGCTGAAACTCAAGTGAGGTTCAAGAATTAAGGGAATAGCAGAATACCGAAATTCATAATAAATGTTTTATTTTGTCCCCCCACCCACAAAAGAAATTGAAAGCAACAACACACTTATTTACATAAATGCAGATTTGCATGAAATTCAGTCCTGTTGACAAATAACACGTTTCTTCCTCGTCAATACATTCTTTGACATGGAACTTTTTTTCTTACAATAATTATTCAAAAGAATGTTTGTTGAAGTCCACACCAGTTTTCTACAAACACATTCTGATGTATGTCTGTTATTGCACATATCTGGCTCCCACAAAAGTTCTTTATCATGAATAATTTTCATTGTACTCTCACATGCAACCTCCCTATGATCATTTACTAAAAGAAACTCTGTTTCAAAATCTGTACATAATTTTGTTACTACCAGATAATTATGTATTATTACATTGATAACAAACATTTCAGGGAACAAAAGCCTACCCCTACTTTTATTTCTAATTAGATTATATGCCTCATCATCAGCATCAATGAAGTCCTCAGTAACAAGAATTCCTTTACAGTGTTCACATTTCAAATATTTTGAGACACTATAGCAACAATAACCTGCTAAATAGACTAAAATTGGCATGTCATTGTTACAGTTTTCAATATCGTGTAAACTTATATGTACATCTATGCTCTTACACAATGAATTATCAAAATCCAAAAAGGCAGAGGATTCAGGAGGCGGGTCAGAGAACTCATCTACTTCAATCTCCCCAAATGCGTTTGATCTTATCTTTAGAGTCAGTGATGACAGTAACCTTAACTTCTTTTCAACTTCAAACAACTGCCTCACAGAAATATTGTACTGCCCTCCTGCAAGCTGCCTATATTTCCCAAACCTGTCTTCTAATATGTCTGTTTGAAATTTTCCTAATAGGACATATGCAAAATTAAGTTTTGACAAACAATATTCTATCAACATCAACAATCCTTCAGTTGTCAATATCAAAGCAGCCATTGTTTCAGATGATAATGAACCTTTTACACCTAGATCTCTCCACTTTACTAGCCATTGTAGGAATTTCTTCAAATATTGAAGCCCTTCCCCTGAATTCGAAGAGACTGGACACATTAAGCTGTTGTTGAGCCTTACCCCTTTACCTGGTGTTTTGACATTGACAACAGCCCACCAATCTATTATTATTTTGATATATGAGGCTGTTTCTTTATAATATGGTAGCTTACACTTTTCACCTAACACTTTCAGCCCTTCTATAACATTGTCATTGAAAACTTGCAGAGCTAATTTTACATTCTGCCTTTCAAATGATGAAGGACTTAATGCTTTGAGAGACAGACCATAACCATATTTTATGAACTTTTCATGCTCAAGATCATATAATTTCTTAATTGTAAGAAAAGAAGCACACTGCACTGCACTGTTATCTTCAAAATCAGGGAAGTTCATGCACATATTCTCATCCTTTCGATTTAACCAGTTATTGCGAACACATTTGAGCAAGTGAACACTATCAAACACAAAGAAAAGTGGTCTGCTCTCATCAGCAGGGTGCGGGTAAACACATTTCAATTCATTTTCAGGTGAAAATATTTGCTTGCATTTTCTGTTTACAGAACTATTATCACTAACAACACAAACAACTTTAAACCCTATTTCCTCTAATCCTACAATAACTTTTCTTAGTACACCATGCAAATATTCTCCAGTAATTGATTTTACAGGTAATATGTGAGCTACTTCCTTAAAATCAGATAACAAACTTGAAACCATAAAAAAATAAGCACCTGTTGCTAACTGCTCATCATTGAATGCTTTTCCAACAACATTACCACTTTTATAGTCCATTAATGGTTTAACAAGAATTTCATCCATCATAAGCACAATGAACTTATCACTATCATTGCCAGAAAATTTATCCCTTATATACTTCAGGAAATTGTTATCGTGCTGTTCTATTCTAGGATCTACTTTTAAAGAAGAAGAAAGCCTCCTGATGGTACATGGATGAGGCAGATACAATAAATTGAGATGTCTGAGGTATGCATAGCAATGGGGTGAAATGGACTGCAATATTGAAGATAAAATCAGAAAGGATGGACTATAACTCCTCCTCTCGTGTGACCAAAGAGCAATCTGTTCAATCATGAATTCAAGTTGTCCTTTTAGTCTCGGTTCTAACATGCTGACTTGTTTCAAAAGGTATGCTGCTAAACCTAAAATGTCATTAGTGCTGTTTGCACTGTGAACCTCAGAACTTAAACGTGTCAACTTTTTCAAGAAGCACTGAAATTTCATCCAAGTCCTTTACAGACTGTGGGAAATGAAAGTTACCAATACTGTCTAATTTTATGTTCTTATAGTATACACTTAACTCCAAAATTTCATTGATAACTATAGAACTAATTATTTCAGGTTCAGGGTTCAACACAATTTTAACTATTACTATATTTACACCTCTGTGAAGTATGTCCCATGATTCACCTACATTCAGATTATTTAACTTCTCTTTCAGGTCAGTGAAATTAGAAAATGTTATTCTATTCTTGTGTAAATTATATTCTACTTCACTCTCCTCGATTGCTGCCTGGATATTTTCATTTTCTCTTCTTCTTCTCTTCTCTTCAGGACCTTCTCGATATGTTTTTGAACTACTCAAATACGCTGGGCAATTTGGCAAAAGTGAAGGAACAGCACTGGGGATAAGTCGTGGAACCTTCAGTGGTAGAGTTATAAGCTGTCCATCCTCACAGTGGAACTCAGTATGTTTCCTTATTTCGGACGGATTAAAATGTAATTCACAAACCTGCAATTACAGACAATCAGTTAACCTAACCTGAACGAATTTCACCATACATGTTAGAGGTTAGATCCCGTCTAACCTAATAGCCATTTTTTCAGATATATTATACTACCATCTCTTGATTATATTAATATATGAACACACTATGAAATAAAACATTTGCGAATAAAAAATGCATAACCTAGTATCTAGTTACTTACCACTGAATACTTCGTTGGAACGAAATTCTTGCGCTTTATTGCACATATCCATTTCTTTTTTTAGATCTTCATCTTTCGGAAATCTAAAAATCTGTACTTTGCTATTGGCACTGTAGTTTCCCCTACAATTAGGCACACAACACTTGTAGACCATTATTGTATTTTGTATGACAAAATTACGGATCACTTTCACAAGACATTGCCTCAACAGTCCGCCATTTTCCTTTTAATCTCGACACCATGCACAGGCCTTATATCTAGGTGGTGTTGGTTATATCCGATTTTTGTGTAAAATTTAAAGATAAAAATTTTATTGTTCCGTATTGAAAGTATTAACGTTAAAAATTAAATAATTGAAAAAGAGGTTCAACCTATTCAATACATAAGAGAAAGAAATGTAGTGATTACATTCTTATTTAATAGTAACTATAAATGGGACCGGTTTCGACCCTAGTCCAGGTCATCGTCAGCCGTAAAAACATGTAAAACAATGCATATGAAAAAGAAAAAGAAAAAGATTAAGTGAACTCTGGATCGGTATAAGACGACTCACAATTTCTACCCCCATCGTTAATTTATGTTTCATCTTATACCGATCCAGAGTTCACTTTATCTCTTTCTTTTTCTTTTTCATATGCATTGTTTTACATGTTTTTACGGCTGACGATGACCTGGACTAGGGTCGAAACCGGTCCCATTTATAGTTACTATTAAATAAGAATGTAATCACTACATTTCTTTCTCTTATGTATTGAATAGGTTGAACCTCTTTTTCAATTATTTAATTTTTAACGTTTTGTGTAAAAGTCGGCAAAACCCCCATACACATTAAAACAATATGAAACGGCAATCAGTTTGTTCAAAACTTGCATCTTCGCGCATAATATCCACTATACGGCTTACCTGTTTGTTATTTTTTGAAATCTCATACTACGTGAAAGTGTATATTATATTCATTCTGAAAAAATTATAGTACCGTATTTCTTTTTCCTTCAAAATATATTAATCAGTCTTAAAAAGTATTCTGTAAAATCATATGAATGCCTTTCTTATACAGTAAGCATTTTAGACTATTTTTAGACACCGAACATTGGCTTTTGTTATGGCGTATTATTTAGTGGCTGCACAATTATGCTTTATTTCAGCAGGTTTAATAACCATTAACTTACGTCAAATATAACTGGCTGCCGCTACACGCACGTCTCACTTGCCGGCTTCGGCCAACTTCAGTGGTTAGCGATGTACAGACCTAATCGCAAATGTTGAAAGTAGAGAAAAGAGTTTATTGCGCCACGGTACGGCAATTCCGCCCTTGCGTTTTTTTGTGCACTAACCTCACAATTTCATCTGCGAATTCTTTAAAGTGTCCATGTAGCGGACCACTGAATGCATTTTTTGTGCAGTAAGCACTTTTAAACGTGTCCTAGTCTTCACGCTAATGCCGAATATTGGCTTTAGTTACGCATATGCCGTATTTTCTTGCGGCTGCATGATTATTCTACATTTCCGAGTGTTTTACTACGCGTCAGGTACAGTACACGCGTCATAACTCTGCTACTGAGTAGCCATGGCCTTTCTGAGAATTTGAAGGCACATTTTTTAATGCCATTCTGCAGAATTGAGAAACGATTGTGTAGAGGCTAATATGTCGTCATTCTCTCTTCACTATTTCCCGAGAACCAGTCACGTTACACATAGGCACTGTACAACCGGTCGCCACGGCTTGTGACGTATTACAAAGAGATGGTCGTATATCATCAACGAGTTCTGTGTGCATGCGCGAGGGGGGCGAGTGATGGTGGTGCTGATTATTGTTTTAAGAGGAAGTACAACTACGCAACCATCCTCTACATAACACTTACATACATACATAATCATTATAGACTGTTATGCCTTTCAACGTTCAGTCTGCAAGCATCTGAGAATTTACTAAACATCGCCACAATCCTCGATTTGCAACTAGTGTTGTGGCCTCATTTAGTTCTATACCTCTTATCTTTAAATCGTTATAAACCGAGTCTAACCATTGTCGTCTAGGTCTCCCTCTACTTCTCTTACCCTCCATAATATAGACCATTATTCTCCTAGGTAACCTATCCTCCTCCATTCGCCTCACATGACCCCACCACCGAGGCCGGTTTATGCGTACAGCTTCATCCACCGAGTTCATTCCTAAATTAGCCTTTATCTCCTCATTCCGAGTACCCTCCTGCTATTGTTCCCACCTGTTTGTACCAACAATAATTCTTGCTACTTTCATGTCTGTTACTTCTAATTTATGAATAAGATATCCTGAGTCCACCCAGCTTTCGCTCCCGTAAAGCAAAGTTGGTCTGAAAACAGACCGATGTAAAGATAGTTTCGTCTGGGAGCTGACTTCCTTCTTACAGAATACTGCTGATCGCAACTGCGAGCTCACTGCATTAGCTTTACTACACCTTGATTCAATCTCACTTACTATATTACCATCCTGGGAGAACACACAACCTAAATACTTGAAATTATCGACCTGTTCTAGCTTTGTATCACCAATCTGACATTCAATTCTGTTGAATTTCTTACCTACTGACATCAATTTAGTCTTCGAGAGGCTAATTTTCATACAACACGCATTGCACCTATTTTCAAGTTCCAAGATATTAGACTGCAGGCTTTCGGCACAGTCTGCCATTAAGACCAAGTCGTCAGCATAGGCCAGACTGTTTACTACATTTCAACCTAACTGAATCCCTCCCTGCCATTTTATACCTTTCAGCAGATGATCCATGTAAACTACGAACAGCAAAGGTGAAAGATTACAGCCTTGTCTAACTCCTGTAAGTACCCTGAACCAAGAACTCATTCTACCATCAATTCTCACTGAAGCCCAATTGTCAATATAAATGCCTTCGATTGATTTTAATAACCTACCTTTAATTCCATAGTCCCCCAGTATGGCGAACATCTTTTTCCTCGGTACCCTGTCATATGCTTTCTCTAGATCTACGAAACATAAACACAACTGCCTATTCCTCTTGTAGCATTTTTCAATTACCTGGCGCATACTGAAAATCTGATCCTGACAGCCTCTCTGTGGTCTGAAACCACACTGGTTTTCATCCAACTTCCTCTCAATGACTGATCGCACCCTCCCTTCCAAGATGCCAGTGTACTTTGCCTGGTATACTAATCAATGAGATACCTCGATAGTTGTTGCAATCCTTCCTGTTCCCTTGCTTATAGATAGGTGCAATTACTGCTTTTGTCCAATCTGAAGGTACCTTACCAACACTCCACGCATATTTTACTATTCTATGAAGCCATTTCATCCCTGCCTTCCCACTATACTTCACCATTTCAGGTCTAATTTCATCTGTTCCTGCTGCCTTATGACAATGGAGTTTATTTACTATCCTTTCCACTTCCTCAAGCATTATTTCACCAACATCATTTTCCTCCTCCGCATGAGCTTGGCTGTTAGCAACACCACCGTGATGATTTCCTTTTACATTGAGAAGATGTTCAAAATATTCCCTCCACCTCTCCAGTGATTCCCTGGGATCTGTTATGAGTTCACCTGAATAACACTTGTCATCGGAAAAAAATGGAAGGGATCCGACATTTTGAAAACAGAAGATATCGGCCATAGGAAGACAAGGACCATGAAGGGCATGAAAATGAAAGACTCCTTAGCCCTCGCAAACCTAATAACGTTGGGGTCGGAAAAGAACAAGAGTTGACTAAGGGAGGTTGGATAGAATAGATGAAAGTGAGGAGCATGGCACAAGTAAGTGGAAGCAACAATGCTAGGACTCAGCTAAGGGCCCCATGGTCGCCAACCCATGCTCCAGAATTCACAGCCCTTGTGGCCGTGAGGGAGGGTGGGGTTGAAAAGTAGCAGTGTGGTTACTATAGCAGTTGCCAAGGCCGCGAATGCAAGACAACCCTTGATTTTTCACGAGATTCTGAGAAAAAAATTGTCGTCTTGGATTCGGAGAAATACGTTATCATTCCACAGATTTCTGTGGCAAATATTTCCATTTTTCTCTTCAAACAATGTCACCTAACCTAACCGTATATGTATCATGAAAACATATTTCAAAGGCACGTAGAGAAATGATAACCTCCTTGCTAAAAAGTACATGGGAATAGCAATTCCGAAATTTAACTAGATGCGAGAAAATATCAACTATCCTCTGAAATCAGTGATGTACTCTGCCATATCTAGAGGTGTATCATATTCTCACTTAATTTTAGTATATAACATTAAAATCAAGAGACCATTGCCTTTATTCTTAACAAGTTAACAACTGCTATTGGCCACGTTATTTGCGCATTTATTACAAAAACGTGTTATCATCCTTCACTTCGAATTTCCTTTTGAGGACAGCAGTCGCCGGGTATTACTAATAAACTCCAACATTGCCTTCGAATGTTGACGAGAGATCTCGCAAATGCACATAGCGAGTAAACTATACCGTACCAAAGATAATCGACTGCATTTTGTAGCAAACATTTCAGTTTTTCTTATTCAAACAGCGTCACCTAACCTAACTTAACCATACTATATTTATTGTGAATACATACGTATTTCTAGCACCAGTAGAAAATACCCTTCTGGTTATAAATTTACATGATAATAGCCTTTCTGAAATTTAACAGATGTGGGAAAACAGAAACTAACCTCTGAAGTCAATGATGCACGCTGCCATCCTTAACTAATTGCAGTATTTAGCCTTTATTTTTAAGGAGTTATCAGACACGTTATTTACGCATTTATTATGCAAACGTTTTTTCATTTTGAATTTTATTTTCGGACTCCGACATCGCCTTCAAATGTTAACGAGAGAACTCGCTATTGGACATAGTTAGGAAACGATACCGAAGGTGATCGATCGCATGCAATATAATCGCTGGGGTGCATAAATATCGGTAACGGAAAAAAATCGCCCGTAATAACGGATGCGTTAGTGATAGGGCTCTCGCTGTAACGGGAGAATAATACACAGTTTAATATAGGAATTTTGAAGGGACCGGCAAAAATTGTCATTATAGCGGGGCTCTCGTTATATGCCGTACTCGCTATAGCAGACTTCTACTGTATAAACCGAGGACTGTTTTAACTAGGCTTAAAAGAAAAACTGCAGATAATTTCCAGAAGTTCATGCATCCATAATCGCACACTTTCGAGAGCCCACTGTATAATATGAGAGAATAACTATAAAAGTACCAGTATCCAGTATTCGGAAGATAGTGGGTTCGAACCCCACTGTCGGCAGCCCTGAAGATGGTTTTCCGTGGTTTCCCATTTTCACACCAGGCAAATGTTGGGGCTGCACCTTAATTAAGGCCACGCCCGCTTCCTTCCCACTCCTACCCCTTTCCTGTCCCATCGTCACCATAAGACCTATCTGCGTCGGTGCAACGTAAAGCCAATAGAAAAAAGTTTCAGTCCCTAATAATCGTTACTAATCTATTAATACTTTTATCCTTCTTGTTTTCCATAATTCCACATGTTTGCATGTTCTGTCTAACAGTGTTTTTCTGGTTTGTTAAGTCAATTTCTAACAAGTCCCAGTCAAGTAGAATTGGAAAACATACCTGTCACCAATAGGTGAAGCAAGAATGCAACTACTTGCATTGCCCAGTTGCTCAACAGCTCCTAGACCCAGATTGGAACTGTTAGCAAGAAACTGCCAACCCATACATTTTGCAAGAGACTGAACGGCTGTTATCTGATGTTGGTAAATCTGAAATAGAAAAATAAAAAATTATATAAAGTAAAACCTTTTAAGATGTTTCTGCAGGGTACAAGGAAAAACAATGTGTTAAGCAAGAAAACGGGCTACTGAATATACGAATAAAAACAATCCAAAAGGGATATGGAAATACAGTAGAAGTCAGTTATAGCGAGAATTCATAACAGCAAAAAATTTACTCGCTATAACGGATTGTCGTTATATCCGATTTTTGTATAAAAGTTGGAAAACCCTTCATGCACTTTAAAATCGGTATGAAACGGCAATCAGTTTGTTCAAAACTTGCGTTTCCGCAGATGATATCCACACTACGGCTTACTTGTTTGTTATGTTTCGTAATCCGATACGTGAAAGTGTATGTTCAATTTCATTCTGAAAAAAATATAGTTCCATATTTCTCCGAATTCAAGATGAACCCCACTTTTTCCTTCAAAAAATTTAAATCAGGCTCAAAAAGAAGTTTGTAAAATCATACAGGCCTACACATTTTTAGACTATTTTTAGACGCCGAACATTGACTTTCGCCACGCCGTATTTCTTTTTTTTTTTCGGCTGCACAATTATTCTTTATTTCTGCGGGTTTAAGGACCATTGACTTAACATTGGCATCATAATACCGAAGAGAACTCGTTGAAAATTTTCAGGCAATACCTATTCCATGCATCTCTACAATACAAACGATCCAACAGGAAATTATTCTTGCTGTCTATAAAACTGTTACTTTTACGCAGCGTCAGATATAACCAGCTACCGCTACACTCACGTCTCGCTTGTCGGGTGCGGCCAAATTCAACGGCTAGCGATGTACAGGCCTAATCGGGAACGTTGAAAGTCAACGAATGAGTTTATTGCTCCACAGTATGGCCAACCGCCCTTGCGTTTTTTGTGCACATACCTCACAATTTCATCATCGACTTCTTTAAAGTGTCCTTGTTGCGGACCATTTAATGCATTTTTTATACAGTACGCATTTCTTTTTAGCTCTTTGTCTTCATGCTAATGCCAAATATTGGCTTTAGTTAGGCCTATGCCGTATTTTATTGTGGCTGCACAATTATTCTACATTTCCGAGTGTTTAATAAACATTAACTTAAAAGTGGCATCATACTATCGACTAGAAGTCGTTTAAAATTTGCCGGCAATACCTTTTCCACGTATCTTTACAATACGACTATCCATCACGAAAATATTCCTGCTGTCTACAAACCTTAATTTTACTAAGCGTCAAGTACAATAGACGCGTTATGACTCTGCCACTGAGTAGGCATGGCTTTTCTATGAATTCGAAGGGTCGCATGTTTTGATGCCATTCTGCAGATTTGAGAAACACACAGGCACTGTACACTGTACAACCGGTAGCGATGTGTAGTAAAGAGGCGGTCGTTTATTGTCAATGAGTTCTGTGCGCGTGTGAATAGAAGCAGCATGGATACAGCGGTTGTTGCCAGTGGTATCCATTAACTTACTGTTAGGCCGTGTATGCAACAACCCTTGAGTTTTTGCATGAGATTCTGAGGAGAAAAAAAAAGTCTTGGATTTGGAGAAATACGGTATCACTCCAGAGATTTCTGTGGCAAACACCTCAGCTTTCTTCTTCAAACAGCGTCACCTAACCTAACTGTATATGCAGCTTATCGTGAAAACATATTTGAAACGCATGTAGAGAAATAACCTCCTCGCGAATAATTTACATGCAAATAGCCGTAACTAGACGCGAGAAGATATGAAATGTCCTCTGAAATCAGTGATGTACTCTGCCATATCTTGAAGTGTATGACATTCTTATGTAATTTCCGTATATAACACTAAAATTAAGATATTGTTTATTCAGTCTTTATTTTCACGAGTTAACAACTGCTATCGGCCACGTTATTTATGCATTTATTACGAAAACATGTTATACTCTTTCATTTCGAATTTTCTTTAGAGAACAACAGTCTATGGGTATTACTAATCAACTCCAACATCGCCTTTGAATGTCAACGAGAGAGATCACAAATGCACAGAGTGAGAAAATTATACCGTACCGAAGATGACTGATCGCATTTTGTTGCAAACGTTTCAGTTTTCTTATTCAAACAGCGTCACGTATCCTAACTCAACCGTATTATACGTATGATGAAAACACACGTCAAGCGCCGGTAGAGGTTTTATACCTTTCTCGCTATAAATTTTCATAATAGCCTTTCCGTAATTTAACCAGACGCGACAAAATACAAACTAACCTATGAAATCAATTATGCACTCTGCCATATCTCGGGGTGTATCCCATTCTTACTTAATTACAGCATTTAGCTTGAAAATTAAGCGGTCGTTTAGTCAGCCTTAATTTTTAAGGAGTGAACAACCGTTATCGGACGTGTTATTTACGCATTTATTACGAAAATATGTTCTCTTTCATTTTGAATTTCCTTTACGGAACAGCTGGCGACGGATATTACCAATCGACTCTGACATCGCCTTCGAATGTCGACGAGAGAAATCGCTAGTGCACATAGCAAGGAAACGATGCTGAAGGTAATCGATTGCATGCAATATCATCGCTGGGGTGCATAAATATCGGTAACGGAAAAAATCGTGCACGCTTAATTGCTCGTAATAACGGATGCGCCAGTGATAGGGTTCTCGCTGTAACCGAAGGACGATACACAGTTACAACGGAGTTCTCGTTATATGCCGTACTTGCTATAGCGGACTTCTACTGTACTAGATATGAATTTTTCGATATGAGGGCATTTTACATAGTGTATCCGCAGGTACAATGCAAACTATATCTACTTAAAGATGAGAGTATACTATCAAGAGGTGTGAAAAACACCAGACAACAAATATGAAAACCTTCTCTGCTGGGGCTCATTAAGAACAGGGCATTGAAAGGTGTGATTAACACCAAACAACAAATATGAAAACATTTGCACAGGGGCCCATAAAAATGCCAAAGGATTATTACAGGTCACACTCTTTCTAAAACAAATGTTAGTAGAAGCCCTTTATTTCGGACCAGTGGGTTATTATAAAACATTATTTTCAGGTCACTCCCTTAGACAATGAATTTGAGGTTACACTTGACCGTGTGTGACAGCAAGGAATGACTTTGGCCGCCATTTTGAATCCAACAAAACTTCGACCAACTCAAGTGATCAAGTCAAAACTTGAAGGTGCGAGTTACAACATTTGCGCCACGCCCGTGCGCTTAAACATGCCGATGCCAGTCCACTTTCTGACAGAGTTTAACTTTGTCTTCATTACTAATGAATTTCATGACTTTTTCCATGTTCATGACTATGCTATTACAAGATAAATATGCACCAAAATCAAGTTAACATGATTATGTTCCTAATCCAGACGTAGGCTATTACGCAACAAATATTCGCTACCATTGACTGTGATATAGATGTTGATTCCCATAGGGAATCTGAAATATTTGTCCTGAATGAGCAAATTTATAATACCAATATAAATGGTCCGTTATTGGACATTATAAATTTTCCAGCTAGCTCATTCTTGGTTGCCAGCGTTTCGCCCTCGTGTGCTAGGGTGGGCTCATCAGTTGGTACCTAGCACACCTACCAATACGCTGGCTAGTGCATACCGTGGAGGCCACTGCGTAGGCTAACTGGAGCCACCGGCAGTGCCAATGCACTAAGAGACTTTGTCTCATCACTAAAAATTGATGCCTGCTTGGCCATCAGATGATATAGATGTTGATTCCCATAGGGAATCTGAAATATTTGTCCTGAATGAGCAAATTTATAATACCAATATAAATGGTCCGTTATTGGACATTATAAATTTTCCAGCTAGCTCATTCTTGGTTGCCAGCGTTTCGCCCTCGTGTGCTAGGGTGGGCTCATCAGTTGGTACCTAGCACACCTACCAATACGCTGGCTAGTGCATACCGTGGAGGCCACTGCGTAGGCTAACTGGAGCCACCGGCAGTGCCAATGCACTAAGAGACTTTGTCTCATCACTAAAAATTGATGCCTGCTTGGCCATCAGATGATATAGATGTTGATTCCCATAGGGAATCTGAAATATTTGTCCTGAATGAGCAAATTTATAATACCACCCTAGCACACGAGGGCGAAACGCTGGCAACCAAGAATGAGCTAGCTGGAAAATTTATAATGTCCAATAACGGACCATTTATATTGGTATTATAAATTTGCTCATTCAGGACAAATATTTCAGATTCCCTATGGGAATCAACATCTATATCATCTGATGGCCAAGCAGGCATCAATTTTTAGTGATGAGACAAAGTCTCTTAGTGCATTGGCACTGCCGGTGGCTCCAGTTAGCCTACGCAGTGGCCTCCACGGTATGCACTAGCCAGCGTATTGGTAGGTGTGCTAGGTACCAACTGATGAGCCCACCCTAGCACACGAGGGCGAAACGCTGGCAACCAAGAATGAGCTAGCTGGAAAATTTATAATGTCCAATAACGGACCATTTATATTGGTATTACCATTGACTGTACCACTCAAAAGAAAATAAATTTCTAACTTCTGAATGGAAAGCGAAATACAAGCGAAAACAGGCTCATTGTGTTATTCAGCAATCTTGCTGCTACTAGGCAAACAAAACTGAACCTTCCTGAGACTACTGATTGCTCCCTGAAGGTGCAACTTATCCTGTGAAGTTCAGAAATTCAAGGCCTTTCCCCTTAATCACGCAACTGTGGCGATAGCTCTTACTGGAGTTGGAGGCGATAAGCGAGGTACTTTTATATAGATGAGAATTTGGACTATGAATTTACGAAGTGCTAAGCGGGAAAACGTGTTAATGAGGAACACAATAACGAGGTTAACCAAACACAGCAAGAATCATACAAGCAACATCCATTATTAGTGATTATTTGGTTGTAAGTTTCTTTATTGAGGAGATTAACAATTTCAGTAGCCCCGTCCCTCCCCCCCAACCCTCTAGTGGTTTAATGTCATACTAACACAACAAAAGTTTATCCATACTCCACATATCAAGACTATCCTCCTACATATCTGCCTCTCTTTTAGGTACATTTATACACAGTGAAACCTCATTAGTACGTTCCTCATTAACACTTTTTCCCACTTAGCACGTCATAAATTCAAAGTTCTGTTTCTCAACGTATTAAATCTATATAAAAAATACCTCGCTATCATGTCACGAATTTTCGCTATTGCCGCTTAGTACGATCACATTTTTCCTAGCCTTGAAAATGTTACTTGTCATCCCTTGTGAAACAAATGTGATGTCAAACTCGGATAAAATCAGTCGCCATAGTTGCGTGATTATGGAAAAAGGCCTTAAATTCCAGAACTTCACAGGATAATTTGCACGTTCGGGGAGCAAGCCATTAGCCTCAGCAATGTTCAGTTTTGCTTGCTGGTTAGCAGCAAAGTTGCTGAATAAAACAGTGAGTCTTTCTACAAAAACTAAGTTACGACTTTAACACAAATGTTAAGTCCGTTCTGCTTTACAACTGCAAGTCTTCGTGAATCACTGTCTAAGACGTATCATCAACAGAAGATGGCCGGATGTTATTTCAAATGAAGATCTATGGGAAGAAACTAACCAGCAGCCAATTGAAATGCAGATAAGAGAGAGAACATGGCGTTGGATAGGACATACTTTAAGGAAGCCCGGTGGAGCCATTGAAAAGACAGTGCTCGACTGGAACCCCCAAGGCGCTAGAAAGCGCGGACGTCCGAAGAAGACCTGGAAAAAGACGATCGAAGAGGAATGTCTACCAGTGGGAAAAACTTGGAATGAAGTGAAGAGGTTAGCCAACAATAGGAACAGATGAAAGTGTTTCACGGAAGCCCTATGCTCTGGAGGAGCAACAGGAAGTAAGTCAAGTAAGACAGTGAGTCTATTTGTCTTGTATTTTGCACTCCATTCAGAAGTTAGAAATTTATTTTGTGTTGAGTGGTACAGTGAAGTGTAGCAAATATTTGTCGTGTGATATGTTAGCCTACATCTGGATTAAGAACATATAAACATACCTACAGCATCATGAATTTTCACTATTACCGCTTACTACGAGTACAATCAACATTTTCAGGGCTAGGAAAATTATTATATGTCACCCCTTGTGAAGGAAATAGGATTTACAATTCGAGTAAGAGCCATCACCACAGTTGCGTGATTATGGAAAAGTGAGCCTATTTGTGCTTGTATTTCGCATTTCATTCAGAAGTTAGAAAATGATTTAGAGTCGAGTGGTACAGTTAAGTTTTGTCGCGTGATATGGTAGCCTTTATCTGGATAGGAACCTATCATGTGAAATTGACTAGCGTGGTGCATATTAGCCTTGAGATAGCCTAGTAGCAGTCAAAGGGATGTACCATCATTCAAATATTATGAAAGAAACAAATCAACTCCTCAAGATTTGGATTGACGTCCCTTTTGACTAAAACACTCAAATACAAATTACTACCAACAGAAAATCAGATCATAAAAACAAGACTAGTTCGATGAAACTAACTAATTCAACATTTTACTGTTCAAAACTATTAAATTACAGTAGCAAGCCTCAAAATTAAAACTTGAAACTGAATTCCAACGTATCCAAGATTTTAATCTTCAGACACCAGTAAGTTTTAACTATAATTACGACTCAAATTACAATTGTTTTTAATAAACTAGAACTTTGAGAAAACAATTTTAGCCAAATTTTTAACATTTGAAGATAGTGTGTTTTGGATGTCAATATCTTTAGAATTAATAGTTATTCCAATTTTAGTATAGTCATTCATATTGTTAAACTATTAATGTATTCATAAATTCCTATGTTTATATATTTTATTACTTAATTTTAGAATTATAATTAAGCACAAATTTGTCAAAGCAAATCAAATATGACATGTCTTAACACTGAGATGATATATAGGCTGAAGATGCTTGAAATTCAAGCGAAACATGTCCCTATAAAATAGTGTCGTAGCACTATGATCTAACAACATAAAACCAATTGTATTGAAAAGGTGGAATAAAAAAATCACAATATTGTAAGCATATTAAATGCCCTCATGTCGAGAAAAAATCTTATCTAGTATTTTCATATCGCTGTTGGATAGTTTTTATTTGTATATTCAGAAGTATTTTCTCGCTTAACATGTCCATTTTTCTTGTCCCCTACAGAAACGTCTTAATGAGGTTTTACTGTGTATTCAAAGAGTTAAAATAAAAATGTAGAATCTTAAAATTTAAACTAGAATTTACCTGACAGAATATAAGGTCTCTCAGCTCTTGAGGTTCATAAGACATGTGCATGACTCGTCCATCTCGACACACACATTTCAGAGACTTTTCACCCACATGAACAATAAGTGATGTGCGACAGACTGAATCATACCCATGTGTCATGATATTAATCTTAACACATGATTGTGTAGGTGAATTCAGGGCATTCCAATGAGACACGATGAGAGGATCTTTCACTTCTTTGGCTATTGTATCTAAGACATATTCTGTTCGCAGTCTCATGAAGAAATGTTGAGCTTGCTGGATTATTTCCTCCAGAAGAGTCTGGCTGTAAGAACAAAAAATTTATGCACATCAAAAAATAAATCAATATTATCCCCCAATATTTAACACACCTGCACTGCATTGTATACAGTATACATATATTTTCATTGGTCATATAGTAATTAAATTCTGTCTGTTGCCATTTCTTGATGGATGCAGTGTTTATGAATCTGTCTCTTGACACAGACCAGAGCAAAATGTAGCTTCCACCAAAGTCAAACTCATTTATGGCTGTGGTAATATGGAAGCTGCTGAGGTATTGGTGGGCTGGGCAATGACATTCAGAGCATGATTGTGCATCTGAGTGTTACAAAAGGTGTTACTCAGAGGGTCAGACATGTTAGCCCGGTGAGAAAATCAATGGAAAACTACCTCAGCCCATATCTTGACTAGTACGCTTCACTCTAACTCTGTCATCGGTTTTAGCGGTTCCCCGTAACTGCATAACCTATGGTGGTGCTATCTGAGGATCCAACCAACCTCTGGGCAAAAGTAAAGAAACTCAAGTCTTCATTCCGAGGTGGCGCAGCTCTTTTCAGGCACACCCCCAATGGAGGTGAGCTGCATGTGCCATTTCAACCTCATAGCAGCCCTCCTGCCAGTTTTAACATTTCTGGCAGTACCGGGAATCGAACCCGGGCCCCCAAGGACGGCAGCTAATAACACTAGCCGTTATGCTACAGAGGGGGACACCTCTGGACTGATATACTAGTAGACAGAGTAAGTAAATCAATTGCACACGAGTTGAAGCTTGAATACAACACAGAATTCTTTATCAAGGCAACAGATGTAGTCCTACATGACAAAGTAGTCTTCCCAGGCAGCTAAAATAAAGTACGAAAAGTGGCCACTATGCCACACTTTATATTTTATATCCACCCCCAAGCTCCCACAAGCCCCAAGCACACCTCTGGAACATATGTCACCAGGCAGTCAGACAAGTAATTTTCATTACTGTTCGGTAACATGTATTCTATGGATCAGGAACAAAATTAAATTTTTCTATAGGAAAAAAGCATTACTTAATACTCAGTTATATGACACCCATCTTGTTGCTTCTTCCTCCTTTGTCCCATTAGAATGGAATTCATTTCAAAATTACATTAATGATAAAATTGCATACCTATTTGCAGATAAACAGAACAAGTTAGTCGAACAAAACTAATACACTTAGTCGCAATAGTAAGAGAACTGAGGCGGATTCTCTCTTGTCTACGGATTATAACAATCGGGCTCATTCAACCTTTCCTGTATTTCAAGAGCCTGTTATCAATCTTTCAAAGACCCATTTTTATAAGTCAGAAATAAGTGTTATGGAGAAAGGTCCCAAATTCAATTGGTCCGTTCAATTCAAACTTAAAGACACAATCATGATCACGGCGGAAGCTGAAAATGCAACACAGAAATTACCGATCGAGGACCAAAACGGAGACTAGATTTAATATTAAGAAAAAACTTCCTAATTTAATAAATAACAACAATGATGGAGTTTCTTCACATCATAACCAAATAATAGGTTTGTTGAAAAACAGAAAATTAAGGAGAATGATTCGATTTTGACTGAGGCAGACAAGAGGAATGCTACGGTCATTATGAATAAAGAATATACATACAGAAAACCAAAACCTTTTTCACAGAGAATTCATTCAAAATTTTTAAAAAAGACCTAATCAATATTATCCAGAGAAACTTAAAGCAACTTCTTGAACGATCTTCTTTCATCCTCAATGAAAGGGAGTCTCAAAAACTTATTAGTATGAACCTGGGTATCCCGACAGCTAGGCCACCACCAAAGGTGCAGAAAGAGAATATACCTATAAGACCCACCATCAATTTAAAAAATAGCTCTTTATACAAAACATCTAGATTTATACACAATTTTTAAAAAAACATAGATTTAAGGATAACAAGTCTATTAAGAATTCCAAAGAATTTTATGATCGTACTAAAGAAGTCAACCCAATCAGACCAGAAGATGTATTCATTTGATGTCAAAAAAAAGTTCCCAAATATTCCAGTATCAAAAATGATAAATCTTGTAAAGAACAATCCACGTAAATACAGTAATGTAAGTAGGCAAGAGGTAGCCGATTTTATTAATATCTTGGAGTTCGTCACCGCTAATAATTATTTCACTTTTAATGGTCAGGTTTATAAACTAGAAGGTCTGCCCCAGCTTTGGAAATTATGGCAGAAATTTACATGGATTTTCTTGAAAATAATAAAATCAACAACATTAAAGGAATAATATGCTGGTTGAGATACGTAGATGACACGTTTACAATAACTGATCACAGCATTACTAATGGAGAGGAGGTATTTGAACAATTAAATAATATGGATTCACAGATTAAATTTTCTTTCGAAAGTGAAAATAATAAAAAGTTAAATTTTCTCGATATTACAATCATTAATGACCCTAGTAAACTTAGATATAAAATATTTAGAAAACCCACTCTAACAGTGAACGTAATTAGACAAAATTCCATACACCCGGCAGCACATAAGAGGGCCTCCTTTTACAGTATGATTTACAGGGCTTATAGTATATCCATGTCAGAAGTGGATCGTAAAAATGAATTTGATACTATTTATTTTATAGCTGAAAGTAATGGGTTCAACAGGCAAAATGTGGACGAAATTATTAGCAAAATCAAGAAGAAATCATTTTCAATATTAACCAAGGATAATAAACAAAGAAGACAGTTACACCCTTTTCACCTACAGTCATAGTAAAATCGATGAAATTATTAATGTTTTCAAGAAACTTAATATGACAGTTTCTTTCAAGACAACCAACAACGCTCATCTTTCCTATAGTCAGCATACTATAAATAACGGCAATAAGCACATTTCAGAAATCAGGAGTTTATAAATTAAAGTGCCAGCAATTTTCCGCCAGTCATATTGGACACACAGGCCGCAATTTTAAGGTATAAGGAACCTGTTAATGCATCAAAATACGGCAGATTCTCAGCATTCGGTTCTCACATGGTCAATACCAATCGTACATTCACGGACATAAAACAAGACCTTCAAATTTTCCATTTAAGTAAGAAAGGGAATCTATTGAATATTTTGGAATACATTTTTATAGATATTGATCAAAAATGCAACCCGATTTATAATCGGGATGAAATATCGGAGGAAATCAATATACTTTTCGAGGAGATAATCATTAATTATTTACACAAAGGTGCGTAAGTAATGCTTTACCTTACACCTCTCCCCTTACATCAAATTCCCCTCAACCTCCCCTCCTAGTCAGTCCTCAACGGCCTTCGAGGAGGTCACTCTCATCTTTAACACTTGAGGTGAAGTGGTCGACACAGGACGGGCTAGGAGGTGAGTGACCAGATGGACACTCAGTTTACATTTCAATTGAATTCTTTCATTAGTTCACTCATTCTTTTCTTTTTTTAGGCCCATATTGTCAACACACAATCAAGTTCAACTTGTGTCAACATAACTCCAACTTCTTCATCTAATAAAGGAAGCTATTTTAATGTGGCATTACCATCACAGTATTTTATGTACAATAGGTTTACAATTTTATTCGCATAGCCACTCATGTTGTTTTGTATTTGGGCAATTCTACGCATATAACAACATTCTACTCTGTGTTTCAACTAAGACTTCATGGTTCATATCATGTTCATGCTGCACCATTTTAAAATTCAAGATTGACAAGATGCCAACACACTGCGTCACAAGATTTAAAAACTTTTCATTAACCAATTTTCACGTGTTATCTTTTTTTCAATGTTTGTATGTGTGAATGAAGATTTCCCATTAGAGGACAAAACATGTATCACGAATATAGTCTAATGTGGTCTTTTCAATAAAGACAATTATAGTATTGTAAAGGTGGAATTATAACTTAAATTTTCATGTGTATGTGTGCGCGTGTGTGTTGTCAGGGTCAGAATCTCAAAAGATAAATCTGTAAATAAAGAAACTCTCAAAAACAACATGATTTAGAGACACTTCACAAAATTGGCAATTCTTGGATACATAAATTACCAGTATTGGGTCAGACCATGCCTTGGCCTTATTACATTCAATTTTTGTTGATTAGTTTTGACATATGGATCAGAAATGTGGGTTATGAAGCAGAGGGATAAAAGTAGAATACAAGCAGTGTAAATGAAGTTTCAAAGATGTCGAGTAACTTTAACAGAAAGAGTAAGAAATGAGAGTTCTGGAAATGGTAAATGGGGTACCCCTTCAGGAAAAGATAGAAAAATCAAGGCTGCAGTGGTATGGACATGTTAAGAGAATGGGAGAAGAGAGGATACCAAGAAAGATATTACAAGATATTAGAATCATTCCGTATTGACGGTTTTCACTTTACAAAGGTGAAAAATGAGAGTATCCTCCTAATTCAATACAATAAATATTCCATCATTAGACGGAGTAAACAAATTCAAACATGTTTCGGCTCGTTTGAGCCATCTTCAGTGAAAAATGAGGGGAGTTTGAAATAATTTACATAATATAAGATGAAAAAAATGCTTTAAAAAAAATGAAAGAGCAAATGAAAAAACAAACAAAAGAGAGCCTAGACGCAAACAAAATTAGCACAAATATACAATATTTACATCAATATGCGGAGCAAAAAACAACTCACTGCGACAAAATTCAGTGAAAAGGTGTTAATTTAAAATAATAATTGAAACTAAAAACTGTGTTAACCTAAGAAAACAAAGGAATGAAAAAACAAATGATGCAGATGGAAATGAACAATAGTAGCACATGGTGAGGTTGTGGATCTCATAGTTTACAAAATATTGTTTAGTAACAATAACAAACAGGTTGAAATCACTGTCGAAAATCATCCTTGTAGAAACTCATCATATTAAATTGGTCAGGAGGGGAGCGGGAGCAAACATTTTTGAGAAACCAAGCCTGATCATAACGTCCAGGCGAAAAGCCTGTGACAAGGAAAAAAACACCAATTAAATCTAAAGCTTTAGAAACAGCAGCATTCTCAATATCTTCTCAATCTAGCGGTCCCTTTCTTGATTATTGTTTCATAATGTTGGCTGGTGTCTTGCTTTATTATAAAGGGTCGGAAGGGCCGCGGTATAAAATTAAGAAGCTGTGTTAGGTAGAAGACAGATGCATAGTAAACTGCAAGTGATCTAGTGGAAACCGTCAATGAAGTTCTAATGGTGTTTAGCAGGTGGTTGTCCTCTCAAATGGCCTGGCCTTCTCAAAGTAACTGTCTCGATCACGCGACTTCTTTGCACGTGTCATAAGCAAAGCAGTACCTGGTCATACATATGCTACATGGTAATTAAGCATCTTAATAAGGAGTATTGCCATCCCTTGCATTGACAACAGCTTCACAATGCCTTCTCATGCTTCTGACAAGGAACACGGCATTCAATTGAGGTAGACGCCACCACTCTTCCAAAAAGGCTTGCAATGTTTGAGAGGATGGATTTCTCACTCAAACGCATTTCTCCAGTTGATTCCAGACTTGTTTTATCATAATCAAGGCACGTTGGGACTTGTGGTTGGCCACTCCATTCAGTGCACATGGTTCTCTTACAGCAGTCTCCGAACAATGTTGGTATAGTGTTCTAGCATTATCATGCATGAATACCACATTTTCTCTAAGTTGACCCACATGAGGAATCACACATAGCACTAAGATCTCTTCAATATATCGTCAATCAGTTAGAGATCCACTGTGAATGATCAGGAGATCAGTTTTGGTGCCAAGATTTACACCCGCTCATACCATAACAGATCCGCCTCCAGAAGCAATGGTAGAATGTACTGTCGAAACAAATGACTCCCTAACTCTTCTCCAGAGTCGTAGATGACCATCTGGACGATATAATGCGAAACGGGATTCATCCAAGAACATAACAGAATACACTGTCTTAGCTGCCAGTGCAGACGATTTCTAATGAACTACATTCTTCTACCATGGTGTCACCTGTCCATTTCAGTTATTTGAGTGGAACGTCGGGATCTTAAATTGGCCTCTCAAAGCCCGATTCCAACTGTTTGGTCACTATCTCATACTCCAGAAGCCTGCCGTAGGTCCACCTGCACTGCTCATGCTGTAACTCGGCAGTTTCAGAGAGCTTGTAGACCCAAAAAATGATCCTGCCCTGGGGTTGTTTTCCTTTGGCAGTCCATGCCAGGGTGCCCGGCAATACAGTAAAGTCCGTTATAGCAAGAATTCATAACGGCGAATAAATTACTCGCTATAACGGATTGTCGTTATATCCGATTTTTGTATAAAAGTCGGAAAACCCTTCATGCACTTTAAAATCGGTATGAAACGGCAATCAGTTTGTTCAAAACTTGCGTTTCCGCAGATGATATCCACACTACGACTTACTTGTTATTTTTCGTAATCCGATACTACGTGAAAGAGTATGTTTAATTTCATTCTGAAAAAAATATAGTTCCGTATTTCTCCGAATCCAAGATAAACCCCACTTTTTCCTTCAAAAAATTTTAATCAGGCTCAAAAAGAAGTTTGTAAAATCATACAGGCCTACGCATTTTTAGACTATTTTTAGACGCCGAACATTGACTTTCGTCACGCCGTATTTCTTTTTTTTTTTTTGCGACTGAACAATTATTCTTTATTTTGCGAGTTTAAGGACCATTAACTTAACTTGGCATCATAATATCAAAGAGAACTCGTTGAAAATTTTCCGGCAATACCTATTCCATGCGTCTCTACAATACAACGATCCATCAGGAAATTATTCTTGCTGTCTATAAAACTGTTACTTTTAAGCAGCGTCAGATATAACCGGCTTCTGCTACACGCACATCTCGCTTGTCAGGTGCGGCCAAATTCAACGGCTAGTGATGTTGAAAGTCAACGAACGAGTTTATTGCGCCACGGTATGGCCAACCGCCCTTGCGTTTTTCGTGCACATACCTCACAATTTCATCATAGAGTTCTTTAAAACGTCCTTGTTCCGGACCACTGAATGCATTTTTTGTACAGTACGCATTTCTTTTTAGCTCTGTGTCTTCACGCTAACGCCAAATATTGGCTTTAGTTAGGCCTATGCCGTATTTTCTTGCGGCTGCACAATTATTCTACATTTCCGAGTGTTTAATAAACATTAACTTAAAATTGGCATCATAATATCGACTAGAATCCGTTGAAAATTTGCTGGCAATACCTTTTCCACGTATCTTTACAATACGACTATCCATCACGAAAATATTCCTGCTGTCTATAAACCTTAATTTTACTAAGCGTCAGGTACAATAGACGCGTTATGACTCTGCCACTGAGTAGCAATGGCTTTTCTAAGAATTCGAAGGGTCGCATGTTTTGATGCCATTCTGCAGATTTGAGAAACACACAGGCACTGTACACTGTACAACCGGTAGCGATGTGTAGTAAAGAAGCGGTCGTTTATTGTCAATGAGTTATGTGCGCGTGTGAAAAGAAGTAACGTGGTTACGGCGGTAGTTGCCAGTATCCAGTATCCATTAACTTACTGTTAGTCCGCGAATGCAACAACCCTTGAGTTTTCGCATGAGATTCTGAGAAGAAGGAAAAAAAAAAAAAAAAAGTCTTGGATTGGGAGAAATACGGTATCACTCCAGAGATTTCTGTGGCGAACACCTCGGCTTTCTTTTCAAACAGCATCACCTAACCTAACCGTATATGTAGCCTATCATGAAAACATATTTGAAACGCATGTAGAGAAATAACCTCCTCGCGAAAAATTTACATCTAAATAGCCGTAACTAGATGCAAGAAAATATGAAATATCCTCTGAAATCAGTGATTTACTCTGCCATATCTTGAAGTGTATGACATTCTTACGTAATTTCCATATATAACACTAAAATTAAGACATCGTTTATTCAGTCTTTATTTTTGCGAGTTAACAACTGCTATCGGCCATGTTATTTACGCATTTATTACGAAAACGTGTTATACTCTTTCATTTCAAATTTTCTTGAGAACAGCAGTTGATGGGTATTACTAATCAACTCCAACATCGCCTCTGAATGTCAGCGAGAGAGCTCACAAATGCACAAAGTGAGAAAACTACACCGTACCGAAGATGATCGATCGCATTTTGTTGCAAACGTTTCAGTTTTCTTATTCATACAGCGTCACGTATCCTAACTTGACCATACCATACGTATGATGAAAACACACTTCAAGCGCCGTTAGAGAAATTATACCTTTCTCGCTATAAATTTTCATAATAGCCTTTCCGTAATTTAACCAGACGCGACAAAATACAAACTAACCTATGAAATCAATAAAGCACTCTGCCATATCTCGAGGTGTATCCCATTCTTACATAATTGCAGTATTTAGTCTCAAAATTAAGCTGTCGTTTAGCCAGCCTTAATTTTTAACGAGTTAACAACCGTTATCGGACACGTTATTTACGCCTTTATTACGAAAATATGTTCTCTTTCATTTCGAATTTTCTTTACGGAACAGCTGTCAAACGGATATTACTAATCGACTCCGACATCGCATTCGAATGTCGACGAGAGAAATCGCTAGTGCACATAGTGAGGAAACAATGCCGAAGGTAATCGATCGCATGCAATATCATCGCTGGGGTGCATATATATCGGTAACAGAAAAATCGCGCCCGCTTAATCGTTCGTAATAACGGATGCACCAGTGATAGGGTTCTCGCTGTAACCGAAGGACGATACACAGTTTAATATAGGAATTTTGAAGCGACAGAAAAAAGTCGTCGCTATAACAGAGTTCTCGTTATATGCCGTACACGCTATAGCGGACTTCTACTGAACTTCCGCACATACCAAATCATATTCTGAGCAACCCCTAGCATTCTGGCAATGTACCTGTGCAAGAAGCCTTCTTAAAAGTGCAAAAGTGGCTTTATTCGACGACAAATGCTTCCCGCATTGCCTACCTCTGTCTGCACGATCAGCTATTACTTGTGAAACTTAAAATCCACAGCCTGTTTCCAGTCATTCGCCGGGTCAGGAATGGAACGAATGAAGCCCCTTTCTAGCGGCAAGGATGGGAATTGTGCCAGCTGCCGAAGCCTGTCGCACTCCTCTGGGGCAGTCATTAATGAAATGAAATTATACTGGAGAGTGCTGCTGGAATGAAAGATGACAGGGAAAACTGGAGTATCCGGAGAAAAACCTGTCCCACCTCCGCTTTGTCCAGCACAAACCTCACATGGAGTGACCGGGATTTGAACTACGGAACCCAGTGGTGAGGGGCCACCGCCTGAGCCACGGAGGCTCCAGCTGTTATTTGTACACACTACATTTCTCACATACCAAACTTCACACATACTCTGAATTGAAGCACTAGTGCCTTTTAAGTGACGACACCTCCCAAACCAAACATCCAGATGTAAACAGGACGTGTTATTACTGTAATAGTCATATCCAATCCCACAGCGCAATCATACAATGTAGTTAGGAGCATCCAAAGGAGTGACAATTTTTTAGCAGTGTACATGTATGAAAAGTGTGTAAGTAGTGTGAAGACTAAGACAGGACAAATAGGTTAAATGTACAAACAGTACTTCAAAAAGGAAGTATATTATACCCCTCTACTCTTCATCAAAGTCATGGATTAAACCCATAAGAATGTACAACAACAAATGAGAAGCAAAGAGACCAAGACCTTACTCTTTGCAGACAACATAGTAATATGGGGAAAAGATTAAATGGAAGTGCAAGAACGACTTACTGTATGGAATTGGGAGATGGAGGAATATGTAATGAAAATAAGTGTGAGAAGATTTTTTCTTTTCTATCTGCTTCACATCGCACCGACACAGATAGATGTTATGTGGCGACGATGGGACAGGAAAGGCCTGGTGTGAAAATAGGAAACCACGGAAAACCATCTTCAGGAATGCCGACAGTAAGGTTAAAACTCACTATCTTCCAGATGCAAGCTCACAGCTACGCACTCCTTAACCGCATGGCCAACTCGCCCGGTATGAGAATAATCAGACAGTAGTGCTGATGAGAGGTAACAAAGAAGGGAGAGGAAATATTGCAGTAAAGGGAATACAATTAAAAGTTGTGAAAAGCTTCAAATATTTTGGGAGTATACTTGCAAAAGATGGGAAAATAAATTAAGAAATTGGAAAGAGAATCCAATAAACCAATGGGTTTTGCCAATGTGTGAGAGGTACAGTATAGAACTGGGATGCCCCAAAGAAATACAAGAAAATTCTGCATTCAATGTATTGAACACAAATCTTGACATACATGGCAGGCACATGGATAACAACAGAACATGATGAAAGCAAAATCCAAGCAGACGAGATGAAATTCCTTAGGGGAATAATTGGGAAGTCATGAAGGGATAAGTTCTAAAATATAGAAGAATTGGACTCCCTAAACTGCAAGACAAAATAGAGACCAGTAAGGAAAAATGGTGTCCGGCCCCGCGGTGTAGGGGGCAACGCGTCCGCCTGTCACCCGGCGGTCCCAGGTTCGATTCCCGGCTGGGTCAGGGGTTTTTAATTGGCTTGGGGACTGGGTGTTTGTGTCATCCTTAAACGTTGCTTGCCTTACATTCAAAACTCTACACTTCCGCAATTCCACTTACACGCAGGTTCCTCTCAAATGGTGAAAGTAGTGGCAAAAGATCTTCATAGGTCAATGCCATGAACATATATATATTTTTTTTTTTTTTTTTTTTTTTTAAGGTGAAATGGAATGGACACATGATGAGAATGGAAGAGAATAAAGTTTCAAAGCAAGTATTTATGGAGAAAATAATAGAAGTAAAACAATGGGGAAAGCCCAGAAAGAGATGGACGTATACAGTGAAGATGAGTGTTGAAAACAGAGGAGAAGAAGTAGAATAAATATTGGAGGAAGGAAGGGAGTGAGTGAGTGGTGGAGAAAGAGAGAGAGAGAGAAACAAAAATTTAAAGATGACTTTTATTAACTAAGAGTCCATACCTTTTCGTCATTTCTAATAACTCATATCGATCAGCTGCCGTAGGTCCAGCTAAACACCTCTTTTTACTGGGACCAATAGGTCCCGAAGACGGGTGGGGAAAAGGGTGATGAGTATTCTTATGATGGACCTCGCGCAGCAGCTGATGAAGGGAATGTTCCAGCACATGATCATGTTCTGTTTTTGGAGGTAGATTTGTGGTGGGTTTCTTATCAGTCCCTGTACTGTGACGCAGACTAATTATTAACTGTATACCAGGAAGTACCTGCAAAAGAATACATATATACAACATTAAACACCTATTATGGAATAAATAGAAAAACACTTTGATATTAATGTATTTGCTCACATATTCAATTCTCACAAGAACTTGAACCATATTAAAATATCATGTCATGATGACCCCTCAGTAAGTGTTGAAGCTAGGGTTACCAGATATTTTTCATCAAAAATATAAGGAAACTGACAGTTTAGAATTTGAAGTTCTTCATCTATGCAACGCTTGAACTTTAGTTCTTTTATGGAAGATACTAAATGTTATGAAAATTAACACTTTGGCAACTATGAGACCCACCGCCAACTCTTTACTTCTGGACGGTGAGACCCGCTGGCGGTCTCGTGACACATTATATATACTGGAGCCGTAACGCGCGCCGTTCACAGATTATGCTTTCGTCCTTTCTGGTTCGTCTCTACATAAGGCAAACTAACTTCGTATACAGTGGGACATGCAGGGAGTACATAGGAGCTAGGATAATTATGAAATTATTCAATATGCTTGTTCCATTACTTAAATCATTTTATATGAAGAAAATATGTACAAATATAAGAATAGAGACATTCAGGTTAACAATGTTCAGAAAATCATAACTATCAGTTGTATTGGAGTTGAATATTTAACAGCATCGTTATTATTATTATTATTATTATTATTAACAATAATAATATAAAGAAAATTATATCGTACACATGGATAATACAATGATGGTAAAAAAGGGAATGAATGCAACAATGTGAGGTACCACTTCAGTGTTGCTTATGAAAAAAAAGCAGGCACAACGATGGCTTCTTGGGACAATCCTCACAGTACGTGGACACTTTCTTGCAGTGCTTCTGAGCATAAGTTCTGTCATGGATGCTCACTAGTTCTGCGTAACAACTGACGCAACGTTTACGTACTTTTCTATTTCAGCCATCTTTTTCTTCTGTTTCCTTCAAAATATGACTGCGTTTGGGAAAAGTGGAGAGAGTAGCTGCTTTTATCACACTGTTCCCCAAAATTCCAACGACCAACTCCTCTCTAAATTTTCCAATTTGAAATTTCTCCCCATTACTTCATTTTAATGAGCGCATTCATAATAGCAGTTCCAAGCAGAAGTTCCAGCGCAACTTCATGATACCACCTAATTGTTCTCCTCAGTACAGTGAAATAGCTGCTCAGTTGGTCAGATAAGTCAATACCTTGCTTCTTTGGGTTGTAGTATAAAATTGCTTCAGGTTTCACTACGTTTTTGCCTTTCCTATTCTTTTTTCCTGTATCAATCAGATCTAATTTATGTCTCGTAGAGATGAATCTCACATTACGTTTATCTTTCCAGTTTGCTACAACAATTCCAGAATTACTTTCTTTGCCAACTATCTCTCCCTTCTTCATTGATGGACATAGCAGTACATTTTTGGGAATACCTTTCACATTTTTTCTTAGAGTTCCTACTAAGTGTGTGTCATTTTCTATAAAGTACTGGGCAATCGACAAATTATTATAGAACTTGTCTATTACCAAAGTACGACCATGGCCAATATAATCCTGCATTCACTTTTTAACAACAACATTACTGACTCGTTCATCAGATGTAGAAGGAATATGGGTCACCTTTCGCTGATAAACTATTACCTCGTACATGTATCCTTTCGAATCGCACAACTTGGAACAATTTAACACCATATTTTGAAGCTTTACCAGGGATGTATTGTCTAAAAGATAAAACAACCTCGAAAAGGCATCCATTGTTTCATCAATTATTACAGCTTCCCCAGGAACTTCGAAAGTTTTGAAATTACGCACAAGAAGGTCAAGCAAAACTCTAATTTTACTGAGCTTGTCTGACTTATCTAGTGTGGCATTATCCGCAAAATGAAGAAATCTCAAAATATCCTTAAATCGGTCACGTGTCATTACTAACGGTACAAAAGCGCTGCGATATAAAAAATACTTTGACCAGTAGTCTGATATTTTAGGGTACCTTACTAGCCCCATATAAAAATGAGTGCGTAGAAGTTCCACAACTCTGGCTCAGTTACATCTGTCCATTTATTTTGTATTGTGTTTTTTCCATTGCGGTTTGTTTCCACCAGTATGAAGTTAATAATGTCATTACTAATTATACCTTTGAGTATATCTATTGGCGTATCCCTGTCACATAAATTCTGAATTTTCTCTGTTGGTGGACGTTGGAACTGTTTAAGATGTTGTCCAGTGACATCGAACCATGAAAGGTTTATTTTCTGTCCTATCAAAATCACTGGTGTTTAAATGTCTGGTTGTACATTTGCAGATATCTGCCCTGTGTGTAGTGATGGGCAACGCTCTCGCTCAAGACTCTCGAGACTGACGTCGCAGATCTCAAGACTCTCGCGAGAATCCCGAGACTGATCCTCCTGTAGCGCAAGCTGTGCGACGTACCAGTAAGTACGACTGTAAACTTGACAGTATATCATTGGCAGTTATTGCGTGAAATAACGTTCTCTTATGAAAACGTGTGAGCCAATACATTTTGTCAAACGCCTGGAAAAGTCCTGCATGTTCAACTATGAACCCCTTAATACCATTAACTAAAGTGGAAACAGAATGTCTGTATCTTAAACTGTTCACGACTTATTTGGGGTGGACATCTTAGGTGAATAACAATGCATACTTTGTGAATAACTGTAGATAGGATGTACACCTACTTGGATACTAGAGGCGTGCATTATTCGAACGTGAGACGGGGAAGATGTGCTTTGCTACATATGCAACCCCCATTACACAGGAGTGGAACGTGTAACAGGGGTGATGGGCAACGCTCTCGAGACCGATTCTCGAGTGCTGCGAGCTGTGCGACGTCCCAGTAACTACGAGTGTAAGCTTGATAGTTATCATCAGCAGTTCTCACATGGAAACGTGTGTGACGATAAATTTTGTCAAAATCCTATGAAAGCACTGCATGTTGGACTATGAGCTCCTTACCATTAACCAAAGTGAATACAGAATGCCAGTATCTTAAACTGTTCACGAGTTATGTCAGGTAGACATCTTAACTGAATAACCCGTATAATTTGTTAATAATTGTTATTAGGATGTAATCCTACCTGGATGCCTCACAATCGTTGTCGGCAGGGTAGTTTCTTGTGATTCAGACCGGGCCGGAGGGGTTCTGTGACGATTCCTCTTCATTGATTTTTTTTTTTTGCTAGGGGCTTTACGTCGCACCGACACAGATAGGTCTTATGGCGAAGATGGGATAGGAAACGCCTACGAGTTAGAAGGAAGCGGCCGTGGCCTTAAGGTACTGCCCCAGCATTTGCCTGGTGTGAAAATGGAAAACCATCTTCAGGGCTGCCGATAGTGGGATTCAACCTACTATCTCCCGGATGCAAGCTCACAGCCGCGCGCCTCTACGCGCACGGCCAACTCGCCCGGTCTTCATTGATATTATGCGTTTGTAAGTGCCGGATCATCCCAGAAGAATTTCTGCCGATGTATTTTACTTCTTTTGAATAAGCAATACAGTGGGCTGTGCTATGTGACATCTCTTAAAAATAACCGACATCCACGACTTACGTTGCGTTTCGGACATCGTCTTCAAGTTGTCGCGAACAATTCGACACAGTTCACATTGCACCGTCATATATCAAAGTACCTACCTAATTATGACGCGAATACTCTATAGCAATTTAGATTGCACATTCCACTCGTGCGTAATGGTGGTTGCATATGCAGAAAGGCGCGTCTTGCCTCGTCTTGAGTTCGAATAATGCATGCCTCTAGTATCCAGTTACGTGTACCTACAGTAGCCGTCAGGTTCTGTACTTAAACCACTCATTCGTGTACCTACCAGTGCATACAATGCCCGAATGCGTATCCTTTACAATTATGTTATACTTCGTCAAAATATACTTCGGTATAAACGAACGCCCTAGTCGCTTGTTGACACGTATTTACGAAAATGAGAAGGCCCGTGGGCTATTCGCATATTCGGAACAAACAACATTCAGCTCCGACTACCTGCAGGCCTACGACAAGCTGCTCGCCACACATTGTGGGGACAACACTCTCGAGATTTCTCGAAATTTCTCGCGAGAAATAATGCCTGCGCTAGTCTCGAGAAATCCCGAGAAATCTCGAGACCTCGTCTCAGACTGCCCATCACTACCTGTGTGTTGTGTTCATTGTCGCAGCTGATCCCCAGATGGTTGTCCATTAACTTGATGCTGAAGGTTGTCCCTGTTTTGTATTTTACGTGGACGAGGCCGATCTTCTTCCTCCGAGCGTTCGACGTATGAATCATCTGAAGTACTTTCAGATGAAGCCACATATGATGAACCCCTGTCATTTGCGTCTTCTGCATCATCGCTTACGGAAAGAATTGCGGCTGATGAGCGGGTTTCCCGCAGTCGGTTTGGAGTCTCATGAGAAGTTGACGGAAGGGGATCTGGAATGCAGTGCTTGATTCGCAAGAGATAATTTAAATTTCGTTTTCCTCATCGTCCTCCGAAATAATCTCTTCGAGTAATTTAGAAATATTTTCCACATCCATGCCATTTATTCTGGAAAAATACAATATTGTTCACTAGATACCCCAAGCAGTGATATAATGTACGATGTGTCTCAAAATATAAGTAATACATATCTTTGATTCATTTGAAACGTAGGAAAGTAAGAAATGCATCTCACTTACAGAGTCATTGTAAGAATTATATCAGCAGAACTGCATACACACTTAACATGTTGCTTCACAACACTACGTTCGATCAAAACAAACAATGCTGCATAAAGACCGCCAATTTCAGTGAGGTCGCCTGCCGGGAGGTCTCAGCACACAGTGCACCTTAACGCCTATAGGCTGTACTTAAGATGTGTAATAGTATGTAATATATCCATTAGAGTTCAAGTATCTCTAATTTTTCACTCTGTTCCTAATGAATAAACTCAGAAAACAATACGCCATCGTCAACGTGTTAAACACAATCAATAAACTGTATTTTAAATTTATATCACATCACCCGAGGGAGGGGGGCATGATTAGCACAGTGGCTTAGCAGCTGGCTTACCAGCCAGATGGCCGAGGTTCAAATTCCGGTCAATCCTTAAACCCTCAGCCAAAACCAAAATGAGCCTGGGTGGCTCCAGCGATCCCAGAAATAACTGCGATAAGCTGAAGAATGTTTTTATATCTCCGTGGCTCAAGCGGCAGTGCGCCGAACTCTCACCGATGGGCTCCGTGGTTCAAATCCTGGTCACTCCATGTTAGATTTGTGCTGAACAAAGCAGAGGCGGGACAGGTTCTTCTCCGGGTACTGCGTTTTTTTCCGTCATATTTCATTCCAGCAACACTCTCCAAAATCATTTCATTACATCTTTCATTCATTAATCATTGCCCCAGAAGAGTGCGACAGGCTTCGGCAGCCGGCACAATTCCTTTCCTCGCCGATAGATGGATGGGACTTCATTCATTCCATTCCCGACCCGGTCGAATGACTGGAAACAGGCTGTTGATTTTCGTTTTCATCACTTCACTGATGCCACCATTTTCTACAATGAACTCTTTCTCTCATAAAACACAAGGGCAACTGGGGTCACAACGCGTGGACACAAACACATCCTCCCTCATCTTCTCATATACATATTTCAGTGAAGGATTACCTATATTATGTTCAGAATTTTTTTCATGAATGTTTGGCATTTTATGTGACAGGCAGATGCCTATATACATGACTTGTTAGACCTGCCCTCACTTATGGTTGTACAAGGCAAAAGAAATATGATCAGCAAATGCATGTAATAGAAATGCGGATGCTGCAATGGTCAGCGGGTGTCATCCTCTTGGACCGAGTGCGCAAAACCAACAGACTGACGTGAAATTAAGAAGCAGCCAACTCTTCCAGTCATCCGGCAACTATTGATTAGCGTGCATTTGATCGGTTATTCACTCTTAGTCGACAAAGTTATGACGGAGAATCTATCATTCTAACAAAGTAGCCTTACTCCTTAGAACTCACGCAGCGGGCCATGCACGACAACAAGAATAACCCGCATAGATCCTATGTCGGGAAAAGCCAGACATTATTTTCTTTACAGGTACAGTAAGCTACGGCCTTCTTTTGACAACAATTTGAAGCCATGTATAGCTCTATAATCTCTTTGAAATCAGGCTTTGTGGCATTCTTTAAAGACCACGTGAGTTTGTAAACAGATGTTCAGTAACATGGCGTCATTCCAGCAGCACAAGAAGGAAATAGCCAGATTTTAGATGAAAGCGACAAATTTCAGCGACAGTGAGAGTGATTTTCAATTAAGTAATGAGGAAGATATTGCGGAACGAGATTGTGTTGGTAAGTTGAGTGATGAAGTTCCCGATAATGAGAAGAGTACACAAGAACCTCATTTATCTGCCCCTCATTAATCCAAATCTCTGGTTTATCCAGATCAAAAATAATAAAAATTTATTTTTACTTGTACAGTATTTCTCTTACAGCGTCAACTCTTCATGAATGTCTTTTCTGCCAAGGGTAGTTACGGCAGGAATTGGAAGTAATTCGGCCATGGTCTATCAAAGGTTCCGTCCCAGCGCCTGCCTGGAATTGAGAATGGGAAATCATGGTAAACCATTCCCAGGACGGCTGAGGTGGGATTCGAAACCACGCTCTTCTGAATGCAATGCGCTATTAATTCACTGATGGTGAATTTGAAAAACCAAACCGGCGCTCCATCAGAAGAAACAATGACTCGTGGAGAGGCAGTTGGACAAAATGATGGCCTATTTAGAAACCTTGACTGAAACCACACCAGCAGGACTGTTGTTAGTAAAAAGTCTTCATGATCGTGCTGCGTGCAAGCGCTATACAAATGTAAAACAAAAAAACTTGCACATTATTTTAGTGCCTAAAACAAAGACATAAATGTACGAAACATGTTCTGATATTTTTTGTACAATTGAAAAAAAAGTATTACTGTACAACTTATGTTAATAGATTATATAACATGTACTGTATTTGTTTTTTAGTTCCCTGGATTATCCGGATTTTCGATAATCCAGATCAGTTCTGGTCCCACTTAACCCAGATAAACGAGGTTCTTGTGTATGCTAAATGGCAGTGCTGGTACCTCTATTGATGGCTGGAGGGAATACCGTAACACAGACTCGGACTTCAAAAGAACCCCATTCCCAGGTAAGTCAGGTTATAAGCCACCGCAAGGGACTAAACCTAAGAGTGAACTTGACTTTTTCCCATTATTCATGACTGATGAGATATTTTATTATAAAATGTTACAAGGGACATGTTTCGCCCATATTAAGGGCATCATCAGCCTCAAACTCAAACACGTATGGTGAATAATCCTGATTGTTCTTACAAATCATAAAAAGAGAATATCAATGTAGGTGTTTGTCTAACATAAAATTATTAGAATGCCCTTGGTTAAAATCATAGTATCAAGCTGCATGTCACAAGTTCACAAGATGACACTTTCCGAAGCGCTGAGTCAGTGTGCCCAAAACCTGTTGAGGGTAGAGCAATAAAACAGCTCAATCTTTATAATGAAATAGAAATGTGTTTCCTTGAATACTCCTATTGGAGAAAAAATAAAGCTGACAGACTGTTAAAGATGTTAATTTCATAATTTAAGATAAGACAACAGTCTTCTTAAGTAGGTAGCTGTTCAGCTGTCAGTGTTTATCTTACTTGAAGGAGCGAAAGTCGAAGGTATATTGACGATGATAGGGCTTTTTGGTGTGAAGTCTGTAGCAAGAGGAGAGAGAATGCTTAGGAAAGGTATATTTGAAGGGAATGTGGGTGTTAAAAAAGAAAACATGGAGAATGTATAAACACTTACCCTTTCGTCTGTAAAGATGTAAATCAGTTATGGAAAGGTTAGTTGAAGAAAAACAACGTTATGTGTATGTTCATTTATTTCTTTGACTGTTACGGTGTTAATCAGTTGCTATGGTAGTGTTGAATGACTGACACTTGTGCTTCTAGTATTGTATCAATGTGAGATTGGCGGAGGAGGGTGTGGTGGAGGGGAGCGGGTAGGCGGGGCGTTAAGTTTAGGTGTTGTTGGTTGCGAGAGATTTGCGTGGTCAGATAGGGAGGGAGTCTTGTTGGGTTGCGGAAGATTTGCGTGGGCAGACATGAAGGGAGTCATATTAGTTAAAGTAGTGGAGATTCTAGAAGATGTTAATTTAAGATTTTTAAGAATGTAGTTATGTTTTGAATTTAGAGTTTTCAATAATTTGGGTAAACTTTCGTATAATGGATTCTTGACTTCAATTAAATCATTGAGGTTTAGATTTTTGTTATAGTATTGGTCCAAAAATATATAGATGGTTTCAAGCTCATTCATCAACTTTCCTTTGTCTACTCTTAATAATTGTGAGGTCTTATCCTATCGTTGTGATGTCCTGTTTCTTTCATAAGGGAGCTCATAGCTGAAAATTTGTGCTTATTGGCATTATAGTGTTCTAAAAACCTAGTTTGCAAACTCAGGCCTGTTTGACCAATATAAGAGACGTTGCATTGCGTGCAGGTGAGCCTGTATATGCCTGAGCCTGAGTATTTTATTTTTTTTTTTTTGTTTGAATTGACTGTGTTGTAATTTAAAAATAATTTTTCGTTAGTGTTTGTTGTCCTAAAAGCTATACTGGTATTTTTGTTTTTTATTCAGTTCAAAACCTGGTGAAAGTTTGGATTGTTGCAGGTGAAGATAATGAATTTGGATTTTTTGGGTTTGTCAGGGATAAGGTTTGTTGTTAATTTGAATTTGACCTTATTTATTAAACGGTTAATCATTTCAGGTTTACATCCATTGATTTTTGCTAATTTACGTACATTTCAATACGGACCTAACATGAGAATTATAACGCGTAATGACGAGATATTGTCGGAAATTATGCGCGAGACTAATGGGTATGGCAGTGTAAACATTCAAAAGGTTACGCCCCTCGGACGCAAGTCTATTTGGAGGTCTTTGATAGATGTTACTCTTCCTGAATTCAAAGCATTTTTAGGCATAATCCTAAATATGGCACTGAACAGTACGCCTGAATTACCATGTGAAACAGTGTTTTTCTGCAATATTTGTAGAAAAAAGCCTGGATTACATCCCAGTGAGTGCTTTGAGAATGTCCATACAATGCATAATTACAGATAAAAAGTGACTGAGATAATTTCAGGCTTACAAATGCTTAAAATTTCACCTGAATATTGTATTGTACTTGTATTGTATTTATTTTGTGTTTGCTTTAGTATGCTGGCCATATATTTGTGCTGTCTCTTATCACTCTGCAAGCAGATTCTTAAATGGAGCTGGAGAGGCAGGAGTGTTCAGCAATAAAGGAGGGCTAAGGATTAATCAGTTTAAAACTGCTGAAGGTTAATTTTATGAAGTTTGTCATCATAAAGAAGGAAAATTCAGGAAACATGATCTTTACCCTTGTCAAGAGGATTACATTTTTGGTTGTGAGCGTAATTAATTTTCCTGATTTTCTTTTTATTATTAGCAAACATGAACACTCCAAAAATGTAAGTAGTTAAGTATAATTACACCATTCATACCTAATTTCATCAGAATAGATTGCAGGTATACATTTATTCTGGAAGAAATAAATACTCACCTGCCTGGTTTCTTGCAAAAGTGGCATAAGGCATGCCACACAGTAGTTTTGACTAATGTCGCAAAACTTTATAGGTTACATGCACAAAACTAGGCTGTAATTCACTTACTTGCCTACTTCATAATTCATTAATATTACAGTATAATTATATTATTGAAAAATTCATAACCAGATATGCACATACAGCATGTGTGTCAAAATGGGAAGCAAATTGAAACTTTATTTATGCTGTAAACTAGAATTATCGTTTGCAGTCCTGGATCCTGATTTGTGACCTCATACCATTGCATGCTTTCCTCATCACCATCATTGATTTTCTGTCAAATTCTGATGATTAATACCATGATAGATAATAACTACGTACCGATGGTCTGAATCTGTCCTATCCACTTTCTTGTTCTCACACTTGCATCAATTTCAATTTTTCCCCAATGTCACCCATTATCGCCCATTTTTGGGTATTCGTCAACACTATATAGTAATTACAACTGTATTTCAGACAAGTTTTGAATTCTTTTTTGGGATATAATGTCTACAGTAACTAAAACACGAACATTTGCAATGTAGACAACATTCTGATGATGATGATGATGATATTTATGGAAATAGCAATCAACAGCAATAACTTTCTTCTTTTTTATTCCACATCACTGTGTTCAGCCTAACTAAGGGTCCTGTGCATTCACTCATATATATATATATATATATATATATATATGATATGTATAGTGTTATTTTAATAATAATAATAATAATAATAATAATAATAATAATAATAACAGCCGTCGGCTGTAACTCGATCCAACTATATATAACTTCTTCCAGCACTCATTGACCAGTTCAACTCAGTTTATGGACGTGTTTGCGATGACTAAACAGAGCAATCCTAGCATAAAACATACGCCCACACAAATCAAACTGAATGGATTGAGGAGGGTAAGGTTGCAATTGACGGAGTTTTCTTGCTTGTCGCTTGGCCTGAGGAGGGCGGGGTTTCAATTGACGGAGTTTTCTTGCTTGTCGCTTGGCCTCTTGATGTCTGTGGCGTTCTCTTTCAAACAAGTTGACAGTGGTGGATGTAGTGTGCGCCACAGTGAACGGTCCACAGCACTTTCTTCCCATGTCTGTACATCTATACCAGTAGTCTTCATGATGCATTTCAGCTGGTCCTTAAAATGCTTAAGATGGTGGGGAAGCCAGGTATCACCCATGCAGTGAACATGGCCTAACCATCTCAGTTGATGAGCGATGATTGTTGCCTCAATGCTATTTAGCTTCCCTTTGTTGAGAACTGCCGTGTTAGTCACATAGTCCTCCCACTTAATATTCAAGATGAAACTCATTTTCTGTTGGTGAAAGCGCTCAAGTTTTTTGATATCATGGTGATAGAGTATCCAAGTTTCACAACATTACAGCAGCGTGGAAATGACAACAGCTTTGTACACGATGAGTTTGGTATGCAGTTTTAGGTCGTTATTCAAGAAGACTCTGCATTAACCGTCCGAATGCTGCATGAGCAGCCCCAATCCTTTTATCAACGTCTTGTTCGCAGGTACACTGTTTAAACAACATGCTTCCAAGTTGTTTCCTGCAGGACAAAGGAGGCCAAAATCGGAAGAAAAAGAAAAAATAAAGCACATCCAAAACAAAAGCATACAACGAAATCCGTTTTTTCATTCCTTATTATATGGTCACCCATATATGTAGCAAGTTTTGTGCGATAAGTGTTGTACCGCATAAATTACCATAAGGCCTACTCTAATTAAAAGGTTACGTTGTACTCGAGAATATGGTTTTGAATGCAAATATCCATTCTCAAATGCATTATATTCGATTCTGCCTATTACTATTCTCAGGACACAAAATTAATTGAAAAAAAAAATCAAATCTCAAGAAATGTTGGTTTATTCACGCCCTTGAGTTCAGCTGCGAAGGGTGTTGAGACACTCGCTGCACAAGCCAGTAGATTACAGGTGGGAAATGATACAAACTTTTCGATGTTAGGCTGTGATTATAAAATGAGTACAGTTTTTACAAGGACATTTTAACGTAAAATTCCCCATGTTATACTTGGGCCATTATGGTACTCTCCCAAGACATCACATGGCTTTATGTATAGTACTCGCCACGTAAGGCTGTACACTAAAAGGCAAATATCACCAAACTATTCCCTTTTTGCTTTTAATGGCGTTTTTAATGGAGTTTTGATGGTTTGAGGTGAAACTCAAAACAAAACAAACAAAATATGGTTAAGAGACGAAATTAAATTCTTGTACAGGAAGAAATATTTTTTGAATCAGAAATTATACGACACTCACCTCGCAGCGACTAAACTACTTTCAAACGCACAATGGACACTATTCTATCAAGAAGTAGAGAACAAATTATTCTACGAACTAGCCAAAAAACAGTCAAATTTGGAGAATAAACTCAACAGGCTAAAAAACTGCCAACTACATAACCAACAAACTAGAAACTCCAATAGTAACACGTTCGTTCGTACGCAGTTTCATCCAGCTGTTGTAAATCTATCTAACACGCCCTTAAGTGAAAGTGAACACTTAACTTTATCCAAAGGACCGAAACACAACTGGCCAAACTTGAACAGTCTCAACATAGCCGCTACTATGATCACAGAATCAGAGCTAGCCATCAGCAAAATGCCGGAAGACACGCAAAATGAGGTTAGAACCGATGTTAAAAGGAAACTGACTGATATCCTCCACAATTTAACCAACCCCGCAAATAACCTCAATAATAAAGAAAAAATTGCTGAACAAAAGCGCATATACGCCCTCAAGAATAAAATTAAAGACAACGAACTCATCATAACCAAAGCTGACAAAGGCAATGCAACAGTTATCATGGATAAAAAAGTATATATTGAAAAAACAAAAAACTTTTTCACAGACAGCTCATTTTCCATAATCAAAAAAGACCCCACCCAAAAAATTCAAAAACTACTTAAACAAACTCTTAAAAACACTTCATTTTTATTTACCGAACAGGAAAAATCCAAACTCATACATATGAACCCAGGACTCCCCACTGCTAAAGCTCTTCCCAAAATTCACAAAACCGGAATTCCCATCCGGCCAATTATCAACTATAGACCGAGCCCCTTATACAGAATATCACAATTCATCCAATGTTTCTTAAGAAAAAATTATCAATTCTTATCCAAAAAGTCTATTAAAAACACATCTGAGCTAGTAGAAAAACTAAACAAGTTCAATTTGCAACCGGATCACTCCATCCACTCTTTCGATATTGTAAACATGTACCCAAGCATACAAGTATCAAAATTAATTCCGATAATTATAAACAATTTAAACAAAAACAGCCACTTAAGCAAACTAGAGATACAAGACTTTATCACAATATTAAAACTTATCATCGACAATAACTTCTTCACTTTTGACAATGTCATATATCAACAAAATGGTTTGGCAATGGGGTCACCGGCCTCAGGTATCTTAGCAGAAATATACCTGGACTTCCTCGAATACACCAAAATTGACAACGAATTCGAAAACATTCTCTTTTGGGCCAGATATGTCGACGATGTCTTTGTAATCATGAATGAGAAATCAATTAACGCACCCACCACCCTCTTAAGACTCAACAATATTGATCCTCATATCAAATTCACACTAGAATCCGAATCAAATCAAAAAATCAACTTTCTAGATTTAACCATCACTAGAAACTCAGATTCTTTCAGTTATAAAATTTTCAGAAAACCCACTCAAACAGCCTCCACCATTCGCCAAGATTCAGTGCACCCCCAGTCCCACAAACGAGCCACATACAACAGCCTAGTTCACCGAGCCTTCAGCATACCTATGTCCAATAAAGATCTAAAAAACAAACTCAACACAATCCGCGGAATCGCAAAATTCAACGGCTTCAGCAATCATTTTATAGAAAGGATAATCAATAAACACAAACATCGCCCAAAAACTACCCTCAAAAAAGAAATAACCAAACCTCTAACATTTTCCACCTTCACGTTCAACAATGATATCTACAAGTTAACCAACATCTTTAAGAAACAAGGCGTTAAAATAGCCTTCAAAACCAACAATAAGAACATGAATGTTTTATACAATACTTCACACATCAACAAGACCAGCAGTTTTTTAAAATCAGGAGTTTATAGGATCAAATGTACCACCTGTAAAAAAACCTACATCGGGCAAACCGAGAGAAACTTCATTATCAGATACCACGAGCACACTAACGCAATAAAATACAACAAGTTTTCAGCCATCGGCCAACACATGCAAGATTATAACCATAATTTCACCAATATTGAACAAGACATGGACATCCTCGTATTAGCAAACAAGGGCCCTTTACTGAACATAATGGAAAATTACTACATACACCTAGACCAATACTTTAATGCCAGTCACAATCTCAATGAAATCTCTGAGAAACCCAACATACTCTTCGATCTATTTATCACTTTCCTCAGAAAGAATAATGCAGCCAACCTAAACTCAATCCTAAATTTAATCAAAAGTACTTTTCCAAGACAATTACACTTTCTCCCGCACCCTTCAGCCCCACCTTAAGCCCTCTTCCTAAGCCATATTTCATTTCAATACAAGAACTTACTGATTTCCATGATTATAATTTTTACAACACCCCATTTATACTTTATTCTTTGTTAAAAACCTCTGATTATGTATATTCCTTGTATTATTAACTATTACCATAACATCTCATTTCACTTGTTATTCTTTAAAATAATATTGTCTTAGGATTTCGCCACAAATGATCTTTGCTCCAATACGGCTGATGATGACCCCTAGATGGGTCGAAACTAGTACCGTATAATTTTGTAATTTTGTGAATATATTGTATTGAAAAGGTGGAAACATGTAAGTTATTATTATTATTATTATTACATCACAGTATCACTTCTCTCCATTAATACTTGCCGACTGTTTAATTTCTTGTAACGGATTCCCAGTTCCTTTACCATAACATTCAGTGAAGTCTTGCTTCCCTTAAATAGTTCGCTTTTTCCCTCAGAGACTCGCATAGTTTCGAAAGAGTCTTTTCTGTGGTAGTAGTCGTAAATATGCCAACGAATGGCATCTTTCTGGAAACTGTCCAAATTCATCACTGGTTTGGCTCGATTCCTTTTCTTACCCGGCATTTCAAAATTAAGAGGATCCAGGAGATTTTTCCTTAGCATGGTGGTATTCCTTTCCAACTGCCACTACTGTTTATTTACTTAATTTGGTAGTGTCGGCAGTTCTCGGTAGGGCTTGTGCTAAAGGAAGCAGTGTAGCACTGTTCTCCTTTTCTTTCTCAAAGTACTCACGCACGTTGGACACAATTTCACGGGCCTGGCTTCTCAAAGGCGTGCCCTGTCCCACACCTCTCGATTTCTTGCTACTTATCTTTCCCGAACTACAATGAGACATGGTAAACACGACGAACTAACTACACTAATACACTGACGTAAATAAATATACAGCTATTTTATACTCTGAATAATTAAACTATATTGTATTAACTTATGCTATGCTAAACTGCAAACTACGCTATACTGTACTATACTAGAGATATAAGGACTAATATGAAAAACACACTAATTACTGAAGGAAAATGCAAAAGAGTGCGAACCGCACTGAATACCATACAAGCTGAGCGAGGTAGGTTAACCACGTGGTGAATGTAAACATTAGAGTTGGCAACAAGGTTTCGAGATCATGCTCTGCCGATATAAATTGATATGAATGGCAGCTTGGGATTGGTCGGATGTCTATGCTTTAGCGCACAACCACCAGACAGAGCCTAAATCTGCCAAAACGTCAACTTAGAAGTAGAACCGTGCGGAGTATAGGTCTCAGTCACATAGGTCAATATGGGTGCATTACTTCTTTACACTTCCTTGGTACTTCCTTATTCCAGACACATTGCCCTGTTGCACCCTTTTGCTAATCTCCATGTCCAGCCTTGCATTCTGTTCCCAGGGAGAATGTGTGGATTACCATGGTCAAAAAGAGACAGTACTGGGTACACAGACATGGTCCAAGCAATGTACAAAATCTGTGTCAGCAGCGTACAGACTGTCTGGAAAGACAGAATGGCTTAGAAATGAAAATGCACTACGACAGGGGAGTGTGCTGTCACCTCTTTTGTTTCTAATGGTTATGGACAAAATTGTAAAGGAGACAATGGAAGCACATGGGAATAGGGAGATGAAGTTACTACTGTCTGCAGACGATATTGTGGTCTAAGGAAGAAATAGCAAAGAAGTACAAGAACTCGATGCACTGAAAAAGAAAATTGGAAAGTATGAAATGAAAAACAGCACAGTGAAAATCAAGACCATGGTGATATCAAGAAGATAAAGACAAGGGAAAGACATTGTGAAAATTGGTGGTCACTGCCTTGAAATTGTTTGATTGATTACATATTAGTGGAAAAAGGACATCAGAAAGATTTTACAGCTATGCCTGAGGAAACCTGAGGTGACCATAGAGCAGTGATAGCAAAGTTGAAAGTAGGCACAGTCACAAAACTACAAGGAAAAAATAAAGAAATTTAGGGTCTGGATATTAAAGGAAAAGTAGTTTCAGTGAGAGTAAAGGAAAGAATTACAAAAACTGATACCAAGGACAGATATTAGTCATGCTGAACAAGCATGGAATAATTTTAAAAGTGCATTTGTAAGGTGTGGTGTGCACAGAAAACATGAGGCAAAACATCAGGAAAGGCAAGAGAGAAAGAGAGAACATAGTGGATCGATAGAGTGAAAGATAAAGGAAAAGAAAAAAACTTGGACGGAATGGAAAACACAAAAGACTGAAGAGAGTAGAGTGAGATACACACGTATTTCACTGCATAACCGTGTAATCGTCTGATCATTCTTTATTTTCAATACAAAAATCGGATTTTAAAGTTACAACGCATAATCGTCACATGTTCAAATTTTGTTCAGAAACTGCTTAAAAGGTAAACAGAACTGCAATGTACAGTAATTGCATACGAAAGCGCAATTTAAATACGTGTATGGCGCATGGGGAGTTTAGTAACACAGTCACGTTTATGAATATTGACCTTTCAGATCCTTTCAAACAGAACAAAGATGGCCTAGGCCACCATAGCTCAATTGGAAGAGCAACCGACGTGAAATCGGGAGGTTGTGGGTTCGGATCCCACTGGTGTCCGGCTGGCCATTTTTGTTCTGTACTTAACATCTCTTCAACACGTACTACATGTACGTAACACAACCTAATACGTTGAAAGTCTGTTTCGATTACAGTCACGTTTGGTAGATGTCTGTAAAACGTTTGCCGAATACATTGCCATCGACAACGTGGAGACTACTTCAGAGGACCGTGATCAGCTGTGATCACGTGATGTCAGATGAAGCTGCCGCTCCAGCTGACAAAAGTGTGTACAGAATAGTTTGTGTTTTTTAGCTTGTGTTAATTTCCACCAGTTATGCACCACCTTTTCACTCATGGAAAATTTTCTTTCCTCAGCGAAGACAATTACGTTTAGCTTGAAGACAGCATAATAGTTTCTGTAATTACCCACGACCACAAATGCTTCACAAGTTAACATATTGCTATGTAAATTAATGCCGGTAACTGTTCAGTATTATTGCATTAAAAACAAAATATTTCTACACACACTCCAAAAATCAACATAAAACTTAAATGTCTACAGTACAGTAATCAAGTCACTAACAAACACATGCATCTGTACATTCCAGATCAACTGATACTTCCACGAAAGTACCTAATAAACACGAAATGGGAAACAACTACATCATGCCCTAGGGTATGGAGAGGCCTACCTGTGGTGAACTACAAGAGTTGCAAACAGGGGTGTATCTACTCGTAAATTTCCCAATTCCAGAATGTTCAATTATGTATTATAGCAGACCACAAGAATGTGGCCCATGGCAGCTGATTACATGAGAGCAGTGTTAATGAAAAAACAGGACACATTCATTTCATTGTTACCAGTGACAAAAAACAAATATTAACTTCTTTTTCATAAATTAGATTCTCAGTGATTCATTTTGTTGCAGTTTGCCTGCACGTTCTGATACTAGTGTACCCCTGGTTGCAAGGCTTTGAAAGCTGTACTAGTAGACAAGCGTGTGCGGTGCCCGTAAATCCGGCGATGTTGAAGACAAGTGATAACTTACAGTCTTACGTATTTCAAATGAGAGCTCATCATTGGTGAATAAATTGTACATTGTCTCGCGACCACGTTGTCAAACTACATAATAATAATAATAATAAGATGGATATAGACTGAGGTTACGCAGAGAGACAGAAGAGCATTCCAACATTGCAGCAGACATCCGCAAAAGACGTCTGAAATTCTATGGGCACGTCCACAGATTGCCGGCAAGTAGACTGACACACAAGATTCTCACCTACATAGAACATCTAAAAAATATTCCATGGGTACTAGAAGTGAAGAAGGATCTGGAAAAAGCCCAGATAAACCCAAATGACACCGCGGACAGAAACCTTTATAGGAAAAAAATTAATGGATGGAAAGTGCAACCAGAGAACGAAGTGAAAAAGAAGACTGGAGCAAAGTGGACAGAAGAACGAAAAAGGATCCACGGAGAAAGGATGAGAGCTGTTTGGCAACTCAGAAAACAGAATCGTTAGAGCTTTGCGTGATCCATTGGGTCCATACGCACATAATAATAATAATAATAATAATAATAATAATAATAATAATAATAATTGTTTTACGTCCCACTCACTACTTTTAAGGTCTTCGGAGACGCCGAGGTGCCGGAATTTAGTCCCGCAGGAGTTCTTTAACGTGCCAGTAAATCTACCAACATGGGGCTGTCGTATTTGAGCACCTTCAAATACCACCGGACTGAGCCAGGATCGAACCTGCCAAGTTGGGGTTAGAAGGAAAGCGCCTTAACCGTCTGAGCCACTCAGCCCGGCTGTCAAACTACAAAAAATGCTGCTTTTCTTTGGACTTTTTTTTTTCCAGTTCTCAAATCAACTAATCCTGGAGAATGTCCCCTACACTGGAACCATACTATACTACAATGGCAACATACTATAATTGCCAAGCATTGTACGCATACTGGTATTATTTATTATTTATTATTTATACGACTGATTTGGAATATTTTCATTATTTCAATGTATATATGCGAGTATTACATTCACCTTACACTTGTATCAAAGACAATTTAGTTATAAATTTGTTTAGTAATACAAATATTGGTATTAAAAATTTTCACGTAATGGTCTTACCCTACAATTTTTTAGAAGATTTTGGTATAAAAAGTTCAACAATTATGTGGTGAAATACGGTAGAAACAAAAAGAGTTTGCAAAAACAAACAGTATAACCCTGATTTTGCGTGACCTCGATTTAGCGTAAACTCACATTTAACAGAAGAAATTTCAAGTCCCAAACATTATTCCATAAGAGCAATGCAATTTTACGTTTGATTTAACGTAATTCACATTAGGGCAAAACCCGTATTTTTGCATAAGGAAATGTTAAAATTCTCAAGTATGTATTTCTATTTGTTACGGGATATTAAGAAGCTATGAAAAAGACGTCATAAGCTTGCTACAGAGGATTCAAGGCAGAAGAGAAATTTAGGGCTAAAGTGAGAGATTTGATTCAGATACGCATCTGACCGCAGCAATTGTAGTACAGTAGAAGAGAACCCCATCTGTAATGACAATATTATTATGCCCTTTGAAAATTCTTATATTAATCTGTGCAATATCCTTTGGTTATAATGAGAACCGTTTTACTGATTCAGCCGTTACTGCGGGCAAACTCAGGCGTATTAGTTATTCTGTTATCAATATTCATACACTCTATTCCAGTGTTTATATTGAATGCAATCGATCATCTTCCGTATCAATTCCCTGCTACATGCACAAGCGAGCTCTCAGTCTCCCTGACATTCAAATGTGCAGCCAAGAGGTGCTGTCGACGTCTATTAATAATGCTCCACAACTCCGAATGATGTAAACAAACAATGGGAGAACATGTTTTTGCAATAAGTGCACTGACAGCAGTTGTTAACTCCTTAGAAATAAAGGATGAAGTAAACAATGGCTTAACTTTAATACTACGTACGAAAATAAAATAAGAATGTGGTACTTCTCCTTCTCAAGATACAGCGAAGAGCACAATTAATTTCAGAGGTACTTTCACATCTGATTAAATTTCAGAATGGCTGTTCCCATGTAAATTTATAGTAAAAAGTTTATCATTACTTTACAAGGAACTTAAGATATGTTTTCATAATACATGCGTGGTAAACCTAGGTAACACCGTTTGAAGTAAGAAAATGGAAATGTATGCCGCAAGCTTCCGGAATGATGCTATTACAACTTTTAAGAATGAAACCAAATGTGTGTGTTCAGACTATTGGAATCAGAAAATACTGTGCTAATGAGTAATCCACCGTTTGGAAAACATCCCCGAAAGTTTTTAAACAAACCCATTGCTGTTTCATACCGATTTTAATTTGTTTTAATGCAAGTTTGGTATCTTTTCCAAAAATTATGGAAAATCGTGTATAACTATATAAGAACAACCTTAAACCGAAGAAGTTTTGCATTTATCAACATAAATCTACTGTCGGTTAACCATGGGAAAAATAGCAAACCCATTCCTAAATAATGTTGAAAGAAATTTATTAACCAACTACAAGACGTAGAGGGCGTTCAAGTTTTAAGAGGTGTGCAACTAAAAGAAGCTAGAGAGCTGGTTACAAATGGAGGATTATGGAAGCACTTAGTTAATTTGCAGAGGCTTGCAGACTGAATGCTAAAAGGCTTAAACAGTGTACAATGACGTATGTATGAGATAATCACCCATTATCCAGCAACCACATTTCCCTGTGTATGTGGTGAAGATTATCAACCTTCAGCAATTACTCACCTGGGTTCTGCAAATAGCATAGGTCTGTTAATCTGATGATAGTGCAAAGGAATAAATTTGTTAAGCTGTACCCAAGCATGTATGCATTATTAATTAATTAATTCCAGATCAGCTGATACTTCCGCGAGAGTACCTAGTAAAAGGGTATGTATAGGTATTTTAAGGCAGAAACAGGTTCCAAGAAGGACATTCCAGGAATAATTAATGAACAAGGGGAGTGTGTATGTGAAGATCTTCAAAAGGCAGAAGTATTCAGTCAGCAGTATGTAAAGATTGTTGGTTTCAAGGATAATGTCGAGATAGAGGAGGAGACTAAGGCCAAAGAAGTAATAAAATTTACATATGATAACAATGACATTTACAATAAGATACAAAAGTTGAAAACTAGAAAAGCGGCTGGAATTGATCAGATTTCAGGGGATATACTAAAGACAATGGGTTGGGATATAGTACCATATCTGAAGTACTTATTTGATTATTGTTTGGTCGGAGGAGCTATACCAGATGAATGGAGAGTTGCTATAGTAGCCCCTGTGTATAAAGGAAAGGGTGATAGACATAAAGCTGAAAATTACAAGCCAGTAAGTTTGACATGCATTGTATGTAAGCTTTGGGAAGGCATTCTTTCTGATTATATTAGACATGTTTGTGAAATTAATAACTGGTTCAATAGAAGGCAATTCGGTTTTAGGAAAGATTATTCCACTGAAGCTCAACTTGTAGGATTCCAGCAAGATATAGCAGATATCTTGGATTCTGGAGGTCAAATGGACTGTATCACGATTGACCTGTCTAAAGCATTTGATAGGGTGGATCATGGGAGACTACTGGCAAAAATGAGTGCAATTGGACTAGACAAAAGAGTGACTGAATGGGTTGCTATATTTCTAGAAAATAGAACTCAGAGAGTTAGAGTGGGTGAAGTTTTGTCTGACCCTGTAATAGTTGAGAGGGGAGTTCCTCAGGGCAGTGTTATCGGACCTTTATGTTTTCTTATATATATAAATGATATGGGTAAAGGAGTGGAATCGGAGGTAAGGCTTTTTGCGGATGATGTTATTCTCTATAGAGTGATAAATAAGTTACAAGATTGTGAGCAACTGCAACGTGACCTCGAAAATGTTATGAGATGGACAGCAGGCAATGGTATGTTGATAAACGGGGTTAAAAGTCAGGTTGTGAGTTTCATAAATAGGAAAAGTCCTCTCAGTTTTAATTACTGCGTTGATGGGGTGAAAGTTCCTTTTGGGGATCAATGTAAGGTTTAGATACTTGTTTTTATTAGCCTGTATACTTGTAATAATAAAGCCAACCAGGCTAATAAAAACAAGTATCTAAACCTTAAAACAAAAATTAGCAAGATCTCAAAAGATATTCAATTCCTAAAAGAATGTGTAAGATCCAATCTAGTGCCGAAATTTCTAAAATCGACTCAAAGGAAAAACATTCCGAAACATAAATCTAACGATATTCAAAACAAAATCAACAACCTTTGGCTCAAAAATGAGATAAAACTATTGTATAGAAAGAAATCCTTATTAAATACACAACTTTATCGTGAACATTTGATTCTCGCGCAATCGTTATCACCGCTAGAATGGCTTTCTTATCAACAACACATTACATATAAAATACAGATTGCATTGAACAAAAAACAAGAAACACTAAATCGTAAATTGACACACTTAAAAGAAGAAAAAGCAAAATCAATGAACCGGAACAGTAATATAAAAATATCCCCCTCTCCTTGGAACAATATTCCAACTACAATTAATCTATCCGACGTCACCTTTACAGATAAAGAAACACGTTTATTCAACCAAGGCTTAAAACATAATTGGCCCAACCCACATAAAGCAGAAGATATAATCACTACAATAGCCGAAGCTGAAACAAACATAAACAAACAAATTCCAGCAGACAAACAAAACGACATAAAATACGAAATTAAAAAGAAATTACCTGCCCTTGTAAAAGAAATTTTTAACAAAAATAACTCGTCCTCACTAAAACAGATCCAAGAATTAAGAAAAAAAGTGGACACTAATAACATAATAATAACTAAAGCCGACAAAAGCAATACTGTAGTCTTAATGAAAAAACAAGATTACATTCATAAAACAGAGGAGTTCTTCTCTAATGAGACCTACACAATGATCTCAAAGGATCCCACTACAAAAACTCAACGTAATCTAAAAACACTTTTAAAAAACTCTTCATTTTTATTTAATGAACATGAATACCAAAGTCTCATTAATATGAACCCCAAACTACCCACCGTCAGATCACTACCGAAGGTACATAAAAAGGACGTTCCCATTCGACCAATCATAAACAGCCAAAATAGCCCGACATATAAAACCTCACAATTCCTCCAGAAATTTCTCAAAAAACATTTCAAATTCCATAACAAACACCCCAAAAATTCAAATGAACTATGTGAAACTCTAAAAAAATTTAACTTAAAACCTAATCACACATTGTGCTCTTTCGACGTTATTAACATGTATTCAAACATTCCCGCTAAAAAAACTAGAGAAATAATAAAAAAACAATCTTTCCAAACATAGCAATTTAAGCAAAATAGAAATAGAAGAATTCTTAAAAGTACTAAACTTCGTCTTACAAAACAACTTTTTCACTTTCAACAATAAAATATACAAACAGGAAGGCCTGGCCATGGGAGACCCTTTATCCGGAATACTTGCTGAAATTTATATGGAAAACCTCGAAAACAGCAAAATAATAAATAACATCAATGGATTAAATCTCTGGCTACGCTATGTTGATGACACGCTAGTAATAATTGACAAAAACCTCAACAATAGTGAAAACATATTAACTTATTTAAATAATCTGGATAACAATATTAAATTCACTAAAGAGGACGAGAACCACAAATCAATTAATTTTCTTGACATCACAATAACAAGAACTTCCAATAAGTTTGATTTCCAAATTTACAGAAAACCCTCATTCACACCTATAACTATTAAACAAAGTTCCCTTCATCCACAATCACACAAACAGTCCTCATTTTATAGTATGGTGTACAGAGCTCTAAAAATTCCCCTTTCAGCGACCAATTTTAAAAAAGAAATAAATACAATAAAAGAAATAGCCACTTTTAATGGATATAATCCCTCTATCATAGACAAACTAATCAATAAAGTTAAATTGAAACTATCCACAAACCTCTCCCCAATAAAAAATGAAAAATCAAAGTTCGCAACCTTTACATACACCAACCCAATCATACACCAAGTAACCAACACCTTAAAAAATCAAGAGATCAAAATAGCTTTCAAAACTCAAAATTCAAACCAAAAAATGTTCTTCAACCATAATACAATAAATTCAGAAAATAATAAATACTCAGGCTCCGGTATCTATAGATTAAAATGTAATGAGTGCCTCAGCTCATACATCGGACAAACAGGAAGAAGCTTCATAACTAGGTACACAGAACATTTCAATGCTCAGAAACATAATAAACACTCAGCAATGAGCAATCACATGAAAGAAACGGGGCACAACTTTACCACAATTGAAAAGGACCTTCAAATTTTAAAAACAGTAAAAAAAGGTAGACTTATGACCGAATTCGAAAATTTATACATACTTTTGGACCAAAAATGCAATGCTAATAAGAATTTAAATGATCCAATAGACAATAGAAGCCCTTTATATGACCAAATAGTAACATTATTCAATAATGTAAACCTTCAAGACAAAAAGTTTTTTAATATTTTCAAAACAGTATCAACAAACACCCCTACGTCAACAAATACATCATATCCCCCTCCCCCTCCCATCTTACGTAATTCCCCTCCACGCGCCATTCATAAACCAGTAAATGATACACGCCCCTCCGCTTCCCCTACCATTCACAACTCCCTCCCGTTCACGAATCACAAGCCCACAACTCCGCCCCCTTCTACCCAGCCCCCTCTAGCCAGACGACATACGTACAACACAAGGAGTAAAAACCGTTAGTGACCATTAGTATCCTAATAGCGCCTCACACAGCTTGTTAAATGGGCCTACAACGCCATAGGTAAGCACCAACATTTTCTCACTAACAACACTTAAACAAAACCTTCCCATGTTTTCTTTCATTTTCGTCAAAATTAACTACAGTTTTTTTTTTTTTTCTTCATTTCAGAACCATTCTATAACAACAATAATTCAACAGCTTCATCAAACTTCCATAATACTCTTCAATAGTATAAATTATTTACAATCAACGTTTTATAAAATATATTGTCATCGAAGAAGAACACAACAGCTCTCCAACCTTCACGTCAAAAAAACCATACCAACGTTGAGAATTTCCACCCATCATCATCTCTGCAACTTTCTTTTTACAAATTAGGCCTACTATAAACATCTGGTGAACTTCTTGTCAACGCAATCTTGCCGAATAAATCTAAAATAACCTACGAAATGTTGACCAATAAATATCACGGACATACGCATGCCAACGTCAAGTAACTTTTGTCAAGCAATTGGAATGTTTTTCCTTCATATTTTTTATACTAAGCTGTATATTTTGACTTATATCTTTTTACCATATATTTAGCAGTTATTTGACCTACATTTCAAACTTTGACTACGGCTTTAAGCCATCAACTGTCTTTTATAGTCACATGACGCCTTCATTTTTAAATGTACCTCTTATGAATCTACCAGTTTTTATGTATCAATTGTTTGTATTATATATTCTCATTGAACTGATTTCATATGCCTTCCACTATGTATTAGACATCTATTAATGACTACGGCTTTAAGCCGTACAATCTTACGACGTCCTAATTAACAAAGAACTACATATGTGTTTATCATTTTATTAGATCTATAGTTATTTCATTGAACATTTTATATGTACTACCTTTGAATCCACTAGTTTTTAGTATCATTTGAATGTAATGTATATTCTCATAGAACTGATATTTTATGCCTTCCACTATCTATTAGACATCTATTAACGACTGCGGCTTCAAGCCACCTTCTCTTACTATAGTAGAATCAAACAAGTCCTATTCAACAAAGAACTACATATGTTTTCATCAATATATTTGATTTTTAGTTACTTCATGAACATGTTTATAACTAACGTAAATCTTACCTCTCTTATAATCATCAAACACATTTTTGAATATCTTTAACCAGATGCCTGGTAAAATAATAAGGTTTTTGATAATGACTGAAGATGCCTCACAGTGAGAGGCGAAACATGTCTCATCTGAATAATGTTTTAAAGTAAATGCCAACTTCTTGTAATGTATTGAATAGGTGGAAATAAACAAAAGATATTATCCTATATACAGTTTAAGTGGTATGTTCCGAGCTGTCAGCGGAGAGATGGCGTGGAATGACATTAGTAGACGAATAAGTTTGAATGGCGTTTATAAAAGTAGGAAAGATCACAATATGAAGATAAAGTTGGAATTCAAGAGGACAAACTGGGGCAAATTTTCATTTATAGGAATTGGAATAACTTACCAAGGGAGATGTTCAATAAATTTCCAATCTCTTTGAAATCATTTCGGAAAAGGCTAGGAAAGCAACAGATAGGGAATCTGCCACCTGGGCGACTGCCCTAAATGCAGATCAGTATTGATTGAACACAAAATGGGGGAAAAAACTACATCATATCCTCAGGACAAGGAGAAGCCCACTTGTGGTGAACTACAAGAGTTGCAAGCAGGGGTGTACCTACTCGTAAATTACCCAATTCTGGAATGTTCGATTATGTGTTACAGCAGACCATAAGAATGTGGCCCATGGTGGCTGATTACATGATATTGTCATTAATAAATTAATTTTCAAAGGAGCATTACAAAGCAGGTGCAGTTTATCACAAAGTAATCTTCATCACAAAAAGTACAAAGTTGTAACTTCAGTATTGTGGGTAGGATATCTCTTTGTTTTATTGCAGTCAATGTGTAAATAATGTGACGGTGCAATTTATGTTAATACAGGTAAATATTTCTGGAAAAGGTGTGCTTTCTTCTGAAAGTTCGATTTACGGTAAACCCCCATTTAAGGTTTAAAAAATCAGGTCCCTGTAAAATTGCTTAATTGGGGTTCTACTGTAGTAGACAAAGAAAAGAAGAGTTGGGGAACATTCAGCCATGAAAAAAAAGGAAGATTTGAACCATGGGAAAAAAATTATTATTTGGAATTACTCTCAACTCTCAATTAACCAGGTTAATGTAGGATTAAGGCTTCCCGGATAAGTAAAAACGCGATTAACCCGCAAAAAGTTAACAACTGTACAGGCGTACTGAAAGTACAGTTAAAATGATAATAAATGATACTACTATACTGCTTTTTTTTATTAACTTACCCTATATGTTGCCGTAAAAGTAGCACTTAGCACAATTAATAAATGGAAAAATAAACAGCACTTTTTGTTGAAACTAATAAGGCAAAGAATAATACATATTACGAGTACCTAACTTTACTGTTTCTGAAAATAATCAGTCATGGGGTTCTGCTTTTGAGCCGAGAAACACTTTTTATTTTGCTTCTCCAGTTTCCCAAAGTAAGTTTTTTGGTGATGAGAGCATCATCCTGGCCCTCGATGTATTCCAGCAATGACTCGACATTTGCTAAGGCAGTCCCAAGTGCAACTGTTTGTTGTGCTTGAACAGCGCGAGCAGCTGTTTCCTACTCCTCATCACTTTCACTTCCCGCTCCAGCCCTGCCCTTTAATTTGCCAGCAATCTGTTCGTCTGTCAGCTCTTCGTAACCTTGGTCGTTCCAGTCACAATCAAAGTGCTGACGAATACTCTCTTCGTCAACTTCCTTTCCACCTGGGAGAGTTTTTATGGCTTCAGTCACTGTACTAACTGTATCGGCTTCATCAAATCCAAGAAATCCATCATCTTCAGAAATATCTGGAATGATTTTTCTCCACGACCGCACTATTGTCAATGGTTTTGTTTTTTCCCAAGCTGAATGAATCTCATAAATAGTGTCGAGAATTGTAAATTCTTTCCAAAACGTTTTTAGATCAATGCCCTCTTCGATTCTCGATTACTTCCTAGGAGACTTTTGCGTGTGCCTGTTAGTAAGGCAGGCAATGACAAGGAAACTTGGGCAATATTTACATCTAAGTAGCCACGTAAACAGGCCAACACCACAAGATGAACATTACGATATTCTGTACAAAGCAAGACCAGCTATGCAACTTTCCGAAAAATTCTGAATTTTGTACACACCTGACCGGGAACTCGCCGTAGATGAGGCTATGACAGGTTTCAAGGTAAGATTTATCTTGAAACAGTACGTTCCAGGGAAACCCACCAAATGAGGTATCAAAGCATGGGGTATTGCTGACAGTGGAAATGGCTATCTTCTGAAATGTGAGATTTACAAGGGGAAGAAAGAAACACGGGACCAGAATTTATTATTAGGAGAGCACAAGGTTTTACACCTGACAGAGTCATACTGGGGAAAGTGGCAACACGTTTATTTTGATAACATTCTCAGTTCTGCAAAACTGATGAAATGATTGCAAACCCATAACACCTAAAGTTGCGCAACAACGACATTTAATAGAAAGGGTTGGCCTGATCAGTTTAGGAAACCTACATAGTTGAAACTCAAGCAGGTAGAATGTAGGAAAATGCAAAATGAGTGTGTAACTGCAACAGTCTGGCAAGATAAACTTACTGTTCTTATGCTGTCAACAAATTTAGATTCTGTAAGTGAAACGGAAAACCAGTAAAGGCAACGAAGAAATAGAAATTGTGTGTCCTCATGCTGTCATGAATTACACAAAACATATGGGTGGCGTGGACATCGGTGATCAGAAAAAAGAATATTAAGGGTTTGGGTGATCGTTTAAAAAATGGTGGAAATTTATTTTTCATTTTGTGATGAATGTGTGCGTTGTGAAGAGTTTAATTCTTTATGATATGAGTAACAGACCAGTTCTCACAGCTCATGTAAACAGACAGAATTTTTGAATTTTTGGCGCAACTTGGTACAACAGCTGATCGGAAACTTCACGTCCCGCAAATGTACGGGCAGGAAAAGAATTTACCCACCAGCTGTCCATCCCCTAAATTATTTCATTCTCCTGTGAAGATACCTGGTCGTGCGAAAGTGTTATGACAGAACTAACATAAATAAGCTACCCTCAAACATTTTGGACCTGGATTTTATTATCAAAGAAATTCATTTTCGCATACCTTTCTTCAAGATGTGGACTAACGTTATTTTTAATGTAATTTAATATCATGTACTACTCACATTTTTGGCGTTTGAGTATGTGGTTCTGCCCATTTGAATTTTACATACGTGCCAACTATAAAGTGTACTTTGGCTGTTAGCCTCTGACTGCTGCTGTCCTTTAACGAAGGAAGTTTGAATTTCCTTGCCTTGCCCTAACCTATTGCTCAGCTTGCTTAGCGCACCTCCAGGTGTGACTAGCCGGCTTGTTGTTGTTGAAGCGAACAAACTAAGAGTCTACGGGCAGCATGGAGGGCGAACGGACGCTCCCTAATTTGCATTGTTGCATCCCGCTTGGGATTGGCTGATCCTTTTCTTTGGTGGGCGTGGGTTGTTGGTGTTACCTCAGTGACGGTTGTTGATTTTGGTTGGTGGTGTTAAGAAATGTTGATTGCTGTTCTTGCATATATTTTTCTTGAAGTGCGATTGTGTTAATATTGCCCTATCACTTTCGATTCTCGGGATATTTGTCTGATTTACGCCCGATTCATTTGGAGGATTGTTAATTTATTTTTGCCTTATTCCGTTAGCGTGTGCGTCGTAAATTTTCTTGTGGGAGCTCCTCGCCTCGTACCCTATCTAGGTATTAAACCTAGTTTTAAGAATTTCATCAGTACATGGAATTATTATTTTGCATAAAATTTCTGGCAAATTGAAAGACAGGAAATGGTGAAATGTGCAAATTAAATTGAACGCACCAAGATTATTAATTGTTATGATTATTTCTTTTAAATTTACTAAGTGTTACTAGATGAGGTTAATTGTTGAGCTAGTTATATGTTTGTAATTTATGACTGATCAATAGGTAGGCAAAGCTGTTGGTTTATTTAAAATGTTATTTTTATTTTAATCAACCTTGAGGGTATTCCTTTCATTTTCTGATCCATACAGTGACAAGTTTTTTCTCTTTCCACGGTTTGGGTCACCTGCTCTGTTTGAGGTAAGTAATTTCTGTTTTCCTTGTTTGTCGCGTTTGTAATGGTGACGTCGGCTTCCACTTGTTTCTTTTTCTTGTAAGTTAATTTTGTTGTTGCTGCCAATGTGGGCACTTGGGGATGGTGTCCGACTGGGTCAGTGTGTGCTTTGTGTTTACAAATTAAAACTAGGACAGCTTCTGGGAGAGGCAAACAAACAACATTCAAATGTAAGCAGTGCAATCTACCACTGTGCATGACAGGGTGCTTTTTGGAATACCACCATGAGCAAAATGTGGACATTCAAAATTAGTGTGAGTACAAATTTATATACACTAATCATTTAAGAACAAAATGCAAAAGAAATTACATTTATATCTTTATTTGTCTGACTTCTAGTTATTTTCTTTTAAAGGGCGGTATTTATGCTGCCGTGCCAATTGGGATTTAAAGTACTCTGTCAGAAAACATTGTAATTAAGGCTGGGTATCAGCCTTTAAATTGGAAACTGCAAAGGGTTAATGATCAACATGGAGAAGAGCAAGACAATGGTGATGAGTAGAGGAAGTAAAAAAGAAAAAGAAGCTAACAAAAATGGAGACAAGGAACAGCAGTAAATAGTAAAACACTTCAAATACTTGGGAGGTGAACTGAGAGAAAATGGAAGAATGGATTTTACCACCAGATACGGAGATAAATATGGACAAGTTCTCCTACCTGTACTAAGTTCACTGTACAGAGTTTGTTAAGGAAGTCTGTCATCCTTCATATGCAGGACATGCCCAATCCATTTGAATTGGTGACCAACGATGGTAACCTCTACACTGTTCACCTTTGCCCTCTTAAGAACGGTTATGTACAGTATATAGTCACCCCATTTAACGTTCATGATGGATCTGAGCTTCCACTGGTGGAAATGTTCTAGTTTCTTGATATCGCAGCAATAGAGAGTCCATGTTTCACACCCATGCAGCAAGGTGGATATGACAACTGCTCAATACACAATTAGTTTGGTGTATATTCTTAGATCTTCATTCAGGAAGACCTAATGTGCGAGACATCCGAAAGCTACAATGCTAGCAGGAATTATGTTCTCCACGTCCTTCTCCAATAAGCAGTTGGTTGAATATACTTCCTAGATGGAGGAAGTTACCAGTATGTTCCAGATGTGTGTTGGAGATGGAAAAATTGAAATCTGAGAAGGCAGTTCCAGGAGCTGGCTGTAAGACTACCTTCGTTTTTGGAATGTTGATGGTCAGGCAAAACATGCATTTGCCCTACTGAAGCAATTAACTGACATTTACAGCCCATCACATGTATGAGCTGGAGAAGCACTGTCGTCTCCATACTGCAGTTCCATTACACAGGTGAGACCTGCGAGTCTGGTTTCATTAAATAGTCCTCCATCAAATCTATACTTGAGTTCCACACCTGTGTTTTTCGCAGACGATGCTTCGTACAGCATGGTTGCCTGGTACAGGACAAAGAATGGTGAAGCAAATACACAACCTTGTTTAAGCCCATTAATTGTTTTTTTTTTTTTTTTTTTTTTTTTTTATGTCGCACCGACACAGATATGTCTTATGGCGACGATAGGATAGGAAAGGCCTAGGAATTCGAAGGAAGCAGCCGTGGCCTTAATTAAGGTACAGCCCTGGCATTTGCCTGGTGTGAAAATTGGAAACCACGGAAAACCATCTTCAAGGCTGCCGACAGTGGGGCTCGAACCCACTATCTCCCGATTACTGGATACTGGCCGCACTTAAGCGACTGCAGCTATCGAGCTGGGTAAGCCCATTAGTGATGAGGAATTCTTCTGATGTTTTGTTCTGGAACAACATCTGTCCAAACATAATTGTGGAATATTTGAATCAGTTCAACAAAGTGTTCAGGACAGCCAAACCATCTTAAAACCATCCATACTGCTTCTCTGGGCACTGAACCAAAGGACTTTTCTAGATCACAAAGTACCCAAAGCAGAGGTTTTTGTTGTTCTCTGCATGTCTCCTGTAGCTGTCTTGCACAGAAGATCATACCAATTAGTGCCTCTGGCTGCACGCAAACCACACCGAGACAGGAAGTACCTTCTCAGAGATTGTCTGGAGACTATTCAACAAAATTCTAGCAAGCATTACACCACCTATAAAAAGCAGCTTAAGAAGTAGTAGTACTTTCTTGGTTTCAGATTATCAAGCATCTTAGTAAATTCCTGAAAAGTTGGAGGGACTGTCGTCCAAGGTTCTAACACACATTGAAGTCTTCAGCAGCTGTAAAACTGCGGTTTAAATGTACACTTTCCAGCGGCTCGAGATGTCCCGGCTGTCAGTAAGGATTGGAGTATTGTCAGTGGCTTTCATAGTCCCTGATGAGGAGCGAACAGGACCATACGGCTCTTTCATCCCAGCATAAAATTTCTGTATATCTCCAGCATCTCCCAGACTTGGGAGTTTCTTGGCATTTTGTTGCCAACATGTGTTTTTTTTAATTCTCTTATTTCAGTCTGGCATTTTTATTTAAGCTCTTGAAAGGATGCTTTCTTTTTCATGGAAGATGGATCTTGAAGAAGGAAAAGGTATATATACCTCTTGGCAATGATGAGGTTCTGCATCTCGTAATTACTATCGTCAAACAAGTCCTTTCTCTTCCTTGCATCATAACCAATGACCTTCTCTGCGTCTCTTTGATGTTGCTTTTTAATATGGTCCACTCTAGTTCAGCATCTTTGTACTGACTCTAAAAGAGTCTTGTAAAACAGAACTCACAGCTGTATTCTGAAGTTTGGTGATGTATTTCCTCCTGGAAGGGTTAGCGAAATAACATTGTGGTTTCCAAAGTATGAAGATCCTTATTCAGCTAACTAGAAGTCTGTGTTAAGTCCAGTAGTCACCTATACTTCATGCAGTCCTCATAATTACAACATTTCTACTGTCAAGCCGCCAAATAATGATAATATCAAGATGTCAATACAGTCAATGAGATGTCAGCGTTTGGAGGGTGGATGCACCCATGTGGTCTTAAAACAATTAAGTAGGCAGAATAGCATATTGATGATGAAAAGCCTGTGCTGAGCAGAGACCAAGAAGAAGTAGTAATACATCTGTATTACAATTTCCAACACCCTGATAACTCGTGGCATTCCATAATCGACTGTTCCCACCCTGACATTAAAATCACCAAGTAAAAAAAAAGTTTTTCTTTAGTACCTATCTTCATGAGAAAACTGTACAGGTGGGGGTAGAAGTGATTCTCGGAGTCTTCATCATTGTTTAAAGTGAGAGCATAAGTAGAGAGAAGGGTGACAAAACTATCTCCAGCAAGAGGAATTAGAAGAATCACAAGTCTTTCATTGACTGCAATACAGGTGAGCAGACATTCATTCACCATTTTTGTTTTCACTGCAAATCCACCACCACAAATGGGTGGTTCTCCTGCATCCTTTCCAAAAGATGGTGTAGCCTGAACTGGCAACATTGATTTGTCCTTCACCTATAACCTGGTTTCACCAAGAGCAACAGATATTCAGTCTACCTAGTTTGTGCGTAATCAGACCTGTCCTTCTCTCTGGTCTGTTGTTATTGTTGTCGTCCGTTAAGTCCAGTAAAGTCCTGACGTTACACGTTCCAATAGTCATGTTCTATATTTCTTTCTTTGTTTCCGTCTGTAAAAATCAGAGTGAGATTCTGTGTGCGGATTCCCAGCCAAGTTCAAGTGTGACTACCAAAGTTTAGCCCACATTTTTATAGTCCTTCCCATTCAGGGTGGGTACCAGCAATCCTAAATAGAACTGCCCAGTTGCAGAAGCAGGATCAGATCCCTGAGTAGTCATAGGTCTCAGGAAGGCAACCATCACATAGCTGCCGCCAACGTGCAGGATGGTCCAGACTACTAGCTCCCAGTTTCACACAAAACGTGCTACCACCATTATTATTCTATCACCATTGGACTTTAAAAAGGAAATGGCAGGAGAGACTGCCTTTAGCGTGATTTTAAGGTGGATTGCAGCTTGCCAGGAAGTGACCCACACACTATGATTCTGGAGTTATTCATCACAGTTCATGAAGCATGAGACATGATTTCAGAACGCCAGAACTGCAACGAACCACTGCCGGCCCAAGAAAAGTAGAGCTGTGCCTTCACAGCCAGTTCGTCATCCTATTCCGCATACAGGACCATTGGGAACCACAGTGGTATTAAGTTCCTCCTCCACCCACTTTGCTGTTGGGCTTAACGTGTGATGGCTTCCAGTGTACAGTAGTTTCCTCTGTTGAGGGGATCATCACCAAACCTAAAGGGTGCATTTCAATGTCGGAGGAAAAGTTATAGACTTAACTGACCCTCAAATTAAAAAAAAAAAAAAAAAAAAGGGTAAGTAATGCTAAGAAATGGAAAGAGTTATGGAACAGGTGATAGTACAGGTGCCCTCACACTAAGGGCAAAGTTACTGGAAAAAACAAGATATTAAAATGCACTCACTGTAGCCATGATCTGATTGCCAACCACCATGTGTGGAATGGGAGCCTGAAGCTGAACTGCTTCTTTGGCCAGCTGATTGAATAATTCTTTGCAGAACAAAACATTCTGAGCAGCCTCCAGCTTCTGCTGCCAATGTATATCAGCATTTGTAGCCGTCGGTGGTGAACCCAGGAGATTAATGGAGGCACTGCACAAGTCTTCCTGATCTGAAATGCAAGCATCATATACTAACAAAACTAACCCATGTCGTTTGATTACCTTTACTGTTAAGTAGCATTTGATAAAAGAAAGCTTTATTTTTTAATAAATGCTTGGCTACTGCTTTAATGTTGCACTGCTCAGATCTTTTGGCAATACGAAATGGCTAGGACCGAGAAGGGAACATCCGTGGCTTTAATTACAGTACAGCCCCAGCACCTGCCCGGTGCAAAAACAGGAAACCAGGGAAAACGATCTTCACGGGTGCCAACAGTGGGATTCGAAGTCACTGTCTCCCAAACGCAAGCAAGTTCACAGCTACATAATGAACCTCATAGCCAACTCACTTAGTGATTAATAGAGCATAAAGAGCACATCCAAGCATTAAGAATATATTGTAACAAAAATTGAAAATATGTGACAGCATTTAAATTATCATGAATAATAGGCAATATTCACCACATGCCATTCGTACTATGTCATGCTATGGAAAAGTAATAATACAGTTGAAGAGTTATATATAAAGGCTCATCTTAATATTGTCATCAAAGACCAAGACTATGATAATTAGCAGAACACTGACTCGGCATTGCACTGAGTGATGAATACAACTAGTCAGCTCACCTTTCTGACATAGCACTTCTATATATGCTACACCTTGTAATTCACTAGGAACTGTTACTCTGAGAGCAGAACTTGATTTGGGAACAGGTCCAGCTCCTGGAGAAGGAGGTGGACTTCCACTAGGAGGAGTCTCTTCTTCTGCCTTTGTTACTTCAAACATCCCTGTCTGTGCATATTTGGAGCCCGCTGTTAAAAAAAAAAAAAAAAGACAACACAAATCAGCATAGCTAATACATGAAGGCATATTGGCATGTTGGCATATTTCAAAATACATAATTGTAGAGTCTATGGATGCTAAATAAATGAATGAATGAAACAATAATTACAGGGTTCATAGGTCAATTTATGGAGATAACAAAAATAACAATAACAACAACAACAACAACAACTGGAGGTGTCTCATTACTGAGTATTTTTAAATACCAAATGACTATACCAGGATTCAAAATCACAACCTGGAGTAGAAAAGATAGACTAAATAATTCAGAAACTCAGTGGGGCCACTCAGTTATATCATACATAGCAAAAGTAATACCTTAATAACTTTATGGATGAAGAAAACATATCTTTGTTGTAAGAATCTGTGTTATCTATCCCCCAATGACTAGTATATACCTACACATATTCCAAGCCTTTCTCCACAGCTGAACCAAGCCAGTGCCAGACCAGGGCCACAAAAGCCTTCAGCTTCACCAATGGGCAAGTTCCCCTCGCATTTCTACCCCTATCAACTACGACCAATAATTGACCGATTGCTCCAGAGAAGCCTGTTGCAGGTCTTTCTGACACCCATGGGTGATCTGTGCATCAAAGCATGTGAAAGTCATGATGATGATGATGATAATATTTTATTTTACATTTCATGGCCTACATTGGACCACTCTAGTCAAGAGGATTTATTGCTTTTCTGTCAGCCCAATATTTCATCATTCTGAAAGATGCTGCCTTCCTCTCATCAACTGAAAACCCCCTTCAATTAGAACTTTTATTAATCTTGGTGTGTAGCCTGGCGTATGTGTCTTGAAGTATCATAATTTTGTCCGTTTTGAACACACAAAAAACATTAATCTCCGCCTAAATGAAGCCAAAACAGTAGTAAAGACAATAAACAGAGTGGGACTAGGAGTAGGAACACCGAACAAACTAACGCTGCTGAAACAGTAGGACGTACATAATGTTTGGTGAATGAAACATCCACGTTCTTCTCTAAAGTCGTCTACATCCAAAGGGGGCACTATGTTTCCATGAGATTGTCATATGGGTCTATATTTCACTCTTATGAATAGTTTTAGCAGCGATTCTGACCAACACCATAATGTCTTCTAGCACTCATTATACGATGATTTTTACCCAACATATTATGATAACTTAATCCATATCGCCTTCAATTTGACTACGCATTTTTAACCGTTATGTTTTTTGAAAACATATCTCACCTTCAACATGCAGGCTTTGTCATACTAATCCTTGGGTTCGATACTCTGGTCCCCAAGTGTTGCTTATTGTTCAAGCATTTTATGAAGAAGATCCATTTCAGATTCAGAAATGAATTATTTTTAAGAAATAATGTGAGACAAAATTCTTTTAGACAAACATTTTAATAATTTTTAAAGTGATTTTAATGTGTGTATATATGTTTTGTTTTTGTTTTTAAATATCTTTATACTGTAAATATAATGAACCACAGTGTCAATACTATTAAGAATTCAATAGTATAGTTTATATAAATTGGATAAGGTCCTCGGAGGATTGAATAAGGCTGATGATGCCCAGTAAAAGAGGGGCGAAACATGTACCTTAAAATTTGGTAGTTTCTAAGTTCATTTAACCACGCAACAGTGGATTGTACTGAATAGGTGGTGTAATAAAATATTCGTTGTGTAAACTTGGAGACTTTCAGACAAATCGATACGTGCGGAGGCTGCCAGTGTAATGACGATACTGTTTCGACTTGAGGGTATATGACATTGCCAGAAATCCTAAAGGACCTTAGCCGTAATGTGTTTTTAATGGAAATGAAGCAAGGCAATTTTTCCAACTTCATTTTCATAAAACACACACATTCAAGGATGAGAAATGCCATGGAGGTAAACTAAGTTAAGAGAGAACAACAGTGCTATTATGCTGCAATGAGAATGAAACAGAGAAACTGACGCAGCTCATAATAGGGAAATAAAAGAATCCACATAGTTTTAAGAATGTACGTTTCTCTCTATGCCAGTAGAGCAAATACCAATGTCTGAATGACGTCACCAATTTTTGAGAACATCTTACGATCACTTGATACCAGAATGGGAGAGCGGCAGAGAAAAATCGTACTGTTCAATGACTAATGTGCTGCACATCCAACTGATACATTTTATTTCAGAAATGTACGTGTTGTGTTTCTTCCTGTGTACTGTACAAGCCATCTCCAACCGCTGGACCAGGGCATCATCCAGCGTGTGGAGCAGAAATATAGAAAGATGCTCGTGCAGAAGAGATTGGCTTTCCTGTAAACACCTTCATGTAATATCTCAATTTTGGATGCCATGCATATCTTAAAATGTGCTTCGGAATCTGTAAATGAGGCCACAATTCGAAAACATTTCTGAAAAGCAGGCTTCATTTGTTCAGCCACTCATGACATTTCAATGAAAATAATGGAAAACACTGATCGGGTGGATAATGAATGTAGCAAACTTGGGGCAGAATAAAAACAGAATTGTTGCAACATATGTTAAATCATATGAAGAATGTGAATGTGAGATGGGTAGATAGAATCACAAATGAGGAGATACTGAATTGAATTGGTGAGAAGAGATTGATTTGGCAAAATTTGACCAGAAGAAGAGATAGAATGATAGGGCACATCGACACCCAGGTCTTGTACAGTTGGTTTTTGAGGGAAGTGTAGGTGGTAAGAACAATAGGGGTAGACCAAGGTACGAATCTGACAAGCAGATATAGGCTGTAGAAGTTATGCAAAAATGAAAATAGCACAGGATAGGGTGGTATGGGCGTTGTATCAAACCAGTCTATGGACTGATGACAACAATAATGTTGAATGTGATGACAATGTTGCCACCTGCAAAGTACAGACGGCAGAAGAAATTCATGAACAGCTGAAGACTGATAAAAGGCAGTAACAAGCAAGAACCAGAGGATGAAAATTTAACCAACAAGATCTATGCAGCAGTACCAATCCATTCGGCAGCAGTAGAAAAGATGGACATAGTACAACGTTATGTGTCAAGTTCTGTCATTGATGACAGTGTAATGAATTAAGGTACCAAACTGTAATTTAGACATGTTTAATAATAATGTCATTGTTTTTACACCACACTAAATACTTTTGATGGTTTTTGGAAATGCCAAGGTGATAACATTTTGTCTCGCTGGAGTTATTTTACATGCCAATAAATCTACCAACATGAGGCTGACGTATTTGAGCACCTTCAAATACCATCAGACTGAGCCAGGAATGAACCTATCAAAGTTGGGGTCAGAAGGCCAGTAACTCAACTGTCTGAGCAACACAGCCCGACTAAACACGTTTCTTCACATGCAAGTGTCAATATTTATTTTATATTAATTTAATCAATCATCGATCGTACAGGTTTTGAGAAATGCCCATTCTGTTCATCGATAACATCATAAACAAAATCTCTATTTCTAATACCATTTATTATTGATTGCAATTAAAACATTAATTGCTACAAATGTTAATCTTAACAAAAAGTTTTTCAATGCTCACCTAAAAGTTGCTGCGTCTGTTCTTGCCTTAATGCAGAAAACTCACTTTAGAAGTTTTAATAAAATGGCACGATTATTATATTCATTTTTCTTATGATGTTATTATCACTGATGAAGAGAAGGCTATTTCTCAAAACCTGTACGATCAATGATTGATTAAACTGACTTAATTCCTTCAACTCCTGTTAAGCAGCATAGGGCTGTATTTGATTAAATTAACGACGTTACACCGTAATAAATGTTGACAGGGCAGACCTATCAACAACCCAGAGTACTTTTTTCCATGAGCTTAGACAATATGGACCAATGTAAGGCCAAAAATGGTCAAATTTGTGAACTCCAAACAGAGTACAAACTCACTATTTTTTTAGATTACACAATCCTTATCTATATATAAATATTTTACAATTTGCTTTACATCGCACTGAAACAGATAGGTCTTATGACGACGATGGAAGAGGAAAGGCCTGGGAGTGGGAAGGAAGTAGTCATGGCCTTAATTAAGGTACAGCTCTAGCATTTGCCTGGTGTGAAAATTGGAAACCATGTAAAACCATCTTCAGAGCTGCCGACAGTGGGGTTCGATGATGATGATGACAGCTTGGTCACTGGCCCCTAATGGTATGAGGTGCAACAAAATTAAAATTAAAACTTCAAAATGTATCCACTAACTAGAATATAAAACGAATGGTGATAAAAATGATCATGAAACAAAAACAATCAGTTGGATCTAATTCACAATGTCTTAATCACTGGGATGATATGTATTACCTAAAGGAGTCCAAAATCCAGATCACTGGCCCCTCAATGATACTAATCACTGGTAAAGCACTACCACAGTGTGCTTCTTATAGTGGTACTAAACACAGGTAATGTAGACTCATGGTGTTTCTCGCATGGTGGTACTAAACATAGGTAATGTAAACCCAGGGTACGTCACACACAATGGCACCACTCGCAGGTAATACAAACCCATGTTTTGCACAGAAGGGTACTACTCACAAGCAAAGTAGGCCTGTGGCGTCCCTTTCATAGTGGACCTATACATGGGCGCCAGTATTCCTATTGTGTTCCTCACTTAGTGGAACTAATCACAGGCCACGTATACTCATGGTGTTGCTCACATAGTGGTAAGGCAATATAGACCCACGGTGTATTGCCCATGGGCAAGACAAACCCATGGTGTTCCTCACATAATGGCATTACTACTCTCAGGCAACACAGGCCCATGATTTACTCACATAGTGGTACTAAACACAGGCACCAGCCAATCCTGTGGTGTTTCTCACTTAATGGCACTAATCACAAGCAAGGTAGACCCATGGAGTTTCTCATAAACTGATATTACTCATAGGTAACGCAGACCCATTCTGAACTCAGTGGAACCGACCGGTGAAATACACACGATGACCATTATCACAAACAATGCCCACACCCGCAGTGTTATGCGCATAATGGTACTGCCCCTATGTAATGTAGATCCATGGTTTTTCTCGCAAGGTGGTACTAGTAGCAAGTAACATTGACCCATGGTGTTCTGCATGTAATGGTACAAATCACAAGTATTCTCGTGGTTCTATCATCATTATTCCTTGGCCGCCCCTTTTAGTCACCTGTTACGACAGACAGGAGATACCGTGGGTGTATTTTCGTCTGCGTCTCCCACCCGCAGGGGGTACAGTGGGGTTCTAAACCACTATCTCCCGAAAGCAAGCTCACAGCTGCGTGCCCCTAACTGCACAGCCAACTCGCCCAGTAATTGTTTATTCACCTCAATCTTACTAAGATGAAAATACCCTTCGCAAAATGTAGTTTGCCAGAATGATTTAAGAGTTATCGCGTCAGTGAAAGTGAAGGAATGGTTTAAATATCCTATGAGGAAAAAGAGCGAGCTAACAGGCAGGTGGCCAAATGAGCCTTAGAGAAATGCCGCACTGAGCTACGAACATAAATGAGAATTTTAAAAAACTCACTGTGTCTACAGAGAAACCTTATCAAACCTATTACTATAAAATAAAAATTACTCCCACGTGAAACTGGGCAGGTCACAAGCATATTAATAAAATATTTATCACAGGTACTTTCTTTTACATTAATGAACAAATATGATGCACTGCTTACTGTTCAGACTGTTCATGTTATTGATGTATGCTGAAGTGTATTCAGAAACTATCTGCTGCTTCAATGATATTCCCAGTCTATAGATGTAACACTCAAAAATCCACTTTGAGTACACAAGAATAGTTTCATACCCGTTCTATAGCTGAGATCACCAATAATGGAATTAGACACTTTCTTCAGTCTCCAATTCTGCCTCAACCGAAGCAATTCAATGTGAAAATCAGGAGTAGTCCTATTCCTTGCTAATTCAGTCTGTGATGTTCTGAGACGTTCTGCTCCAGTCAGCAATACAGAAGCTGCTCCAGCAAGAGCCTTCAAACACACAGCAATTAGTATTAGAAACACGAAACACTCACTTTGTAACACTACACAGGATACAAAACGTAATGAAAGATGATACAAGAGACGGATAAAAGATTGGCAACGAAGTTGTTACAACTGTGAACCATAACTAACTCTCATAGAACAGAGGCAGAAATGAGTGAAGCATGATAGAGTACTTTTAATAAGTGAAGAGACAAAAGAATTGCTTTTTTGCAGTTTTACCAACTTTTATTCCATTTCTGTAAAGTAATATAACCTTAAATTTCTCCAGTTTGTCAAACTATTTATGTGATATAGGTATGCTATTTACCAAGTGATGAGCCCAACTTAGCACACAGAGGCAAAGGAATGAGGTAGCTGGAAAATGTATAATGTCCAATAACGGACCAACTATATTGGTATTTTAAACTATTTTTGTAACACTAGCACACACCAAAAGAAGAAAATGGTTAATATTAACCTCTTACGTGATACAAGCGAGATATCGCGTGGATTGGTGATCACTGAAATATGCTACAGAAAAGATGACTTCCAACAACATGCGCAACCATGTTTTGACATAGGTCTTCGCTGTGACTGAAATAAATCAGCATTACCAAACACTTCGAGTTTTATTAAATAATTCACTTCGCAACGCATTTCAGAGACTGTGACCCATCATCAGTTGGTAAAATGGAGACACATTGTTATTCTACTTGACATAAAATTCTTTCCAAAGAATATTATGCATTACATTTAAGAGTTGGAGCCACGTACCTTATAAATATACTACATCTATGTTGGGTCAGCCATAAGTGGGTGTAGTTTCAGAAATATACTGTTGTTGCAAAGACTAAACTGTTTTTAAATATTAATTTTCTATTTAATCATTGAGCATGAATTGTGGATCTATTAATGTCTATAAATTTCTAGTGTTTCTATAAACTGTACATTTTTATCCCATTTGGATGCATGTGCAAAATTGTGAGAGAATTCTGTATATCTGGTACTTCATGTCCTGCACAATGCACTGTACACGTGCAACAAGTGATTTATCATGCTTATGTAGCGGAAGTACCAATATTTGTTCCTGAAATCTGATTTCTAATCCTCTCCCAGGTTGTCCAATACAAAAACATTCACAATCTGTACAGGTACCTCACACCAGCCTGTTTGAATTTATCTGGTGTAGATTTTAACCAAGTGTGGTAGAATCAGACTCAGCCTGTTCGTGGTTAAGAAGCTGACTAGCATATAGTTTCTCAAGGGCTCTGGTTATTTGGTTTCATGCTTTTCCAATTAATGGTATTGCTGTGATACTGAATGTCTTACTTGTGGCGTTCACTATCTTGTACTGATTTAGTCTGCTGTTCTTCTTTATGATGTTCTTAAGCATTTAATCTATCGTATGTGGTTCGTATCCATTTTTTTGCACCCACTTGCTTTATGAACTGAATTTCTTTACTTCTACCTTAATCAAGTAAGGGTATTTTTAATGCTCTATGAAGCATAGCTCTAAATATTGCCATTTTTTGAGAAGTGGGATGGCATGAGGAGTTCTGTATGGTTGCAGTTGCTTTTCTGTAAATGTTGAAGTGTGTTTTCGTTATTGAGATGGTGAGGTCCGTGAACTTAACGGATCTGTTGGATTCACAAATGTTACAGTATACTGGTTATAATAGAAAGAAATTATACAAATATTATTTATGCTAATTAAGAAAGTATTAAATTAAAATTTTGAAAATGAGGATAAAGGAAAATGTGAGATAAAGCCATGGCAAACTATCGATATAAGAAGATTAAAAGTGAACAGTTAAAAAATTAGCACCGCACAGTTGGGTTTGAATTAAAAGGTATTTAAAGAAATAAGGCAAATACTGTATTAAAGAGGAAATAAAGTGTGAAAAGATGATAATGTTAAGGATTGTTGATCAACAGGGTGATGACAGTAATAATAATAATAATAATAATAATAATAATAATAATATAGAAAAAGGAGTTTCAGGAGGGGATCTTGGAAAGAGATAGACAAAAATTGGCAGTTTCAGAGAAAGGAGAAAAGACAGGAGGATATAAGAAAAGTTAGGTGCATGGAAAATACTGCAAATACACAAATATCACAGCATGATACAAGAACACATGACAGAACAAGACATGTATGTGGATATTATGAAGTTCTTACTGGAAATGACCAAGAAACTTGAAGAAAGAGATAAGCAGGAGTGCTAAATGTACTCATAGAACGTATGAGCGAGAAATTTGTGAAAATGAAAAGGAAAAAAAAAGGCAAATAGGCAGAAGATATCTAAAATTTTAGATGATAATATATATCAGAGAATAGGCAATTTAGCAAAGGAATCAAATTTACAAACAGGCAGAACTAGAGAGATAGAGCATACATAATTCATAAACTAACCAGACAAAAAATTAGTCACCCTAGTGCTCACGCACAGATGGATCGTCAAGCCTGTACATACGGTGCAGCGAACGAGTCCAGTGCTCAACTGCGCAAGCACTGCAGTAGCGATCAGTGACACTGATGTTTCACGCGGACAGTGTACGTCAACATGGGTGGATGTAAGGATGTGACAGAGTGGCAAAAAGCGGCAATCATGTTTGGCAGTGCCCATGGCTATAAGGTGAGCGAAGTTGCTGGATTTGATGGTGTTTCGCAGCAGACTGTTCAATGTGTCTACAAGCAGTGGTGTGCTACACGTGGCCATGAAACACGTCAGAATTGTGGTTGGGAGGAACCGGAGATGCATTTCATGGCTTGTGAATCAAAATTTCCTTCAAACCTGACAAGAATTGCTGCAGTCTGTGAATGAAGATACAACCTAAGCTAATGGTGAGAAAACATTGCGACAGGAACTGCATGCAATGAACATTTGGAGTCTGTCACTTCGCAAGAGGCCATTGCTCACACAGGCACGTAAAGCTGCGTGTCTTCAATGGGCTAGAAATAATCGAACGTGGACAGAAGCTGACTGGCAGAACGAAATGTGGTCTGACGAAACACGTTACTGCCTGTATTCCAATGACGCATGTCGTCGAGTACACCAAAGGCCAAATGAAGCATTTCATCATGGATGTGTACAAGGTCAGGTTCAAGCCAGAGGTGGTTCTGTTATGTTTTTCGTACCATGGCTTGGGCCCGCTCACTGATACGGCCACTAACATGAATAAGCATGTTTATTTAACCATTCTGAAATTCAGTCAACATCTGCATGATGAATATGCTACTGATACTCCGATTTTTCAAGACAACAGTAAAGTTCATTGGGCTGGACGCATACATGTGACTGGTTTTATGAACACTGCCCCGCCCTAGTACATCTCGACTGGCCTGCAAAATCACCTGACTTGAAGCCCATCAAAAATCTTTGGGACAGGTTGGAACAGCAGGTAAAATGCCGACATAAGCATATCCAAAATTTAGTGGAACTGCGCAATCAAATCCTCAGCGAATGGCCTAACCTGGTTGTGACGTACCTTGTGGACTCTCTTCCTAACCGAAACCAGGTGGTTATCAAGAACAGAGGTGGAATTACATGGTATTATGCTTGTAACGATTTCTCTAGGGATGACTAATATTTTCTCCCATGAGCTTACATACAAACAAAGACACAGCCTAAAATTCTTCCTTTGGCGCCTTGTTTTTCGAGCAGAGTCTAATCTCCCCTCCAACCCCCCTCCCGCTCCTCCTCTTTATATGTTTATTCCCACTTTGGTGTCACTGAACTTTTGCAAAGCGTATGTAATAATACACAACCCTTTGACACTCTAGGCTATATCTGCTTTGATATTGAAGTTATTACCATTTTATATAATAATAACGCATTATATAAACAACAGAAGAAAAATTAATGTTAAGTATGAACGTTTGGGTATCGGGCAAACCACTCATAAAGAAAGTATTAATGACAAAGAAATAACTCAACTATTCTTCTCATGTAATTGACACGAATATCCTGCAATGCTCCTTTACTATCAAAATAGAATCTTGTTTGCTATTAAATTATTTCAACAGAGCTGTTTGTGTGAAGTGAAATAGAACGCACTCTCGCTGAACTTATTTCCGTATTTTGACAGCATACGAAGCTCCTATGCATGTGGAACACAAAAGGCAAATTAAGGATGGGTTATTTCTTGCATCATATTTGTATTTAGACAGGTAGATAGGTAATGTTTAAATTTTAAGTTATTAATCCTTTAACACCACACACTAATACATACAAAGTAATTGTGCATTTTGGTGTAGTTGACAATATTCACTTTGACTTTCAAGCGCAACTTTCGCCTTCAGTTTTTTAAGCACATTAAACTAGAAGCTCTTTGGACATCAATGTACCACGTTTCTACATTGTTCACTGCACGTTCATAAATTGTTTTCTAAATGCTCCTGCTACCATATGATGACTTACAGTTGTCAGAACTTTCTAGCGAAGGATACAAAAATTTTCAAGAATATTCGGCATCCAGATTGATCAAATTGCATCATCCCTCAACGGCAGCTAAGTGCCTTACTTTAATGCAATTTAGGCATAATTTAAAACTTTTATTTCCATTGTGACTGTTTCATCTTCAACTTGAAATTTTATAGCTTCAAACCCCAATGTTCCTGTGATATATGTACATTGTTTATGGACTGTTTAATACGTTGTGCAATTCGAGTTGTTGGCTGATTATTACCTTGACCTTAGATCAAAACTAGTACCAAATATATGTTTCATTTTTAATGTACCCCACAATACAAAAAAAAGTTATTGAAAAGGTGGAACTGTTAAACTAAACTTTTACTTTTATATGTAATCACAGTTCAATACGGACCATTCAACATGAAGTTTATATTTCTTAGAATAGTATCAGAATATAAGTAAGCCTATGTAACAATTGGCTAGGGGTGGTGGTGATGATTATGATTGTTGTTTAAAGGGGCCTGACATCTAGGTCATCACCCCAAATGGCACAAAATGAGATGAAATATAAGGACAATAAAAAATCCATAATCCTCCACTGACCAGAATTCAAAACATGAGGACGAAGAATGAATGGATGGATATGAAGTTAAACCAATCAGTGAATCGTACCCGTAATGCCCCACATTTCCAGAAACTAGCGTTAAACAATAGTATTACTGACCAAAGAACTGCTTCTAAAGCACAATACTGAATCGAGGTCATTCAGGTCATCGACCCCTCATAATGGTACTTATTTCTTGAAAAGTAGAACCATGGTATTTGTCATGTTGTGGTACTAATCAAAAGCAGCGTAAACTTGCAGTATTCCACACATTATGGTACTACTCACAGATAATGTAATGCGCACATATAACACAGACCTATGGTGTTTCGCAAATTGTGTCGCTGTATACAGGCAACGCAAACCTATGGTGTTCTTCACATAAGTGGACTAACCACAGGGACTTGCACTATCCCGTGGTGTTCCTCACATAGTGGGTATTAATCATAGGCAAGGCAGAACCATGGTGTTGCTCATATAGTGGTATGAATCACAGGTACTGTAAAATACATCTTGAGCACACACCATCGCTACTAATCACAAACCTATTGTGTACCTAACATAGTGGTACTACGCGGAAGTAAAAGCGACCCAGGGTGTTCCCTGCGTGGTGGTACTAATTACAAGTAGTATCATGGTTCTAATTTGATCATCCCTTGGTCGCCCCTTTTAGTCTCCTCATACGACAGGCAGGGGATACCGTGGGTGTATTCTTCATCTGCATCCCCCACCCACAGGGGATTGTGTGCTTGCTGCGAGAGGTATTTTATTTCCCTCAAGTCTGCCGGCAAGCCGGTCAGGACCCTCCCTATCCGCCACCTGGGACGTGCCATGTGGGAGTATCACCTCTCCCAATGCTACGCCGGCGTAGTGGGTTCGTGGACAATTGGCTAGTTTCATAAATTTGTATACATATTGACATGTCTTATACAGTTCAGTGTCCTGCTGTCTTTAGAGCTTGTGGTAATATCTTGTAATTTATAAAACTATAAAATCACAATACCTATTACTATTACTGTTTCCAGTCATTCGACCGGGTCAGGAATGGAATGAATGAAGCCCCGATCTAGCGGCAAGGATAAGAGATGTGCCGGCTGCCAAAACCTGTCGCACTCTTCTGGGGCAATGATAAATGAATGACAGATGAAATTAAATGTCAATGGAGTGTGTTGCTGGAATGAAAGATGACAGGGAAAACCAGAGTACCCGGAGAAAAACCCGTCTTTCCTCCACTTTGAACTGCAGTATCCAGTGGTGAGAGGCAAGCGTGCTGCCGTCTGAGCCACGGAGGCTTTTTGCTATTACTCATCATCATCATCATTTCCCTTTAACCAGCTGTAGCCGGGTAGGGGCAAGTATGGTTCCTCTCCACTTTCTTCGGTCTTTCCACCACTCCTCCCCCAACACTGTGTCCCAGTCCAGGTTTCTTTCTATTGCTATTACTACCATGTTTAATTTTTCAGAAAGCTAAACGCCAGTATATTAACAATGCGAGTACTTAAATTACCTAGCCGCTAGATTTAAAAACATTTGTCATGCCTGGTCTAATCATCATCGTCCTAGTCTCCCTCTACATCTCATACCCTCCATAAAAGAGTCCATTATTCTCCTACGTAACCTATCCTCCTCCTTTTGCCTTGGATAACCCCATGACTGAAGCCGGTTAATGCGCACAGCTGCATCAGTCAAGCTCATTCCTAACTTCGCCTTTACCTTTTTCCTTTTTTGAGTATCCTCCGTTGCCAAGCGTTTGCACCAGCGATCATTCTCACAACTATCACGTCTGTTACTTCTAACATGTTATAAGACATCCTGAGTCCACCCAGCTTCCAATCCCATAAAAAAAATTTGGGCAGAAAACAAACCAGTGTAAAGATACTTTCCTCCGGAAGCTGACTTCCTTCATTCAGAATATTGTTGACTGCAACTGTGAGCTCACTGCATTAGTTTTGCTGCACTTGATTCATTCTCACTCACCATACTACCAACCTGGGAGAAAACACATCCTAAATACTTTAAATTATCTGCTTGTTCCAGCTTTGTACTCTCAAACTGACATTTAATTCTCACTTGCTGACATCATTTTAGTCTTGGAAGGAAAGGTAATTTTCATATCCCACTCGCTGCAACTATTTTCAAGTTCCAAGATATTACACTGCAGGCTTTCACCACAATCTGCCATTAAGACAAACTAGGGGCCAAACTGCTTACTATATTTTCATGTAACTGAACCTCTCCCTACCACCTTATATCTTTCAGTAGATTATCAATGTACACTGTGAACAACAGAGGTGTAAGATTGCAGCCTTGTCCAACAATGAAAGCACCAACACTTAATTGTCAACATAAAAGCCTTTGATTGCTTTGAATAAGCTACACCTTAACACCATAGTCTCCCAGTATGGCGAGCATCTTTTCCCCTCCGTATTCCGTCATATGGCTTCTCCGAATCTATGAAACAAACCTAACTGTCTATCCCTCCAGTAGAATTTTTCAATTACCTGGTGAATACTGAAAATCTGACCCTGACAGGCCCTCTGTGGTCTGAAACCACACTTGGTTTTCATCCAATTTACACTCAACCGCTAATCACACTCTCCTTCCAAAATGCCAGTGTATACCTTGCCTGATATACTGATCAACGAAATACCTCAAGAGTTGTTGCAATCCTTCCTGTTCTCTTGCTTACAGATAGGTTCAAATACTGCTTTTGTCCAATCATAAGGTGCCTTCCTAATACTTTCCATGCTATAGATCAGGGCCTCTCAGGATGCATGCACTATGCAAAAGACGACTTCGCCTGGTTGACCAGAGTGCAGACCCCAACTCCTTGATTTGGAACGATAGCGCTGTCTCTCTCTTTCCCCACGCCTGTCTCGCTCGCTCCCCCTGTCTCCCTCTTCCTCACTTGCTCCGTAGCGCTCCAAATCCGAGCCGAGCATCCCAGAGACGAAGCGTTGGTCCGAGCTGAGCAGGACCGATGCACTGTGCACAGGAACTCTGCGCCGCTGTCTGCACGCGTGAGATTTTGGGCGTATGAGAGGCCCTGCTATAGATCATTCCATGTTAAGAAAACAGTACTGCTCTTATGGACCTACAATGAGTGAACACACCACCTCTTAGACACCCATAATTCCTTGTGATTAAGGAATATTATAATGTAATTTATACTGTATTATGCGTACATAATCATTATAGACCTTTATGCCTTTCAGCGTTCAGTCTGCAAGCCTCTCTGAATTTACTAAACGTCGCCACAATCCTCGATTTGCAACTAATGCTATGGCCTCATTCAGTTCTATACCTCTCATCTTTAAATCGTTAGTAACCGAGTCTAACCATCATCATCTTGGCCTCCCTCTACTTCTCTTACCCTCCATAACAGAGTCCATTATTCTCCTAGGTAACCTATCCTCCTCCATTTGCTTCACATGACCCTACCACCGAAGCCAGTTCACGCATACAGCTTCATCCATCGAGTTCACTCCTAACTTAGGCTTTATCTCCTCATTCCTAGTACCCTCCTGTCATTGTTCCCAGTTATTTGTACCAGCAATAATTCTCGCTAATTTCATGTCTGTTACTTCTAACTTATGAATAAGATATCCTAAGTCCACCGAGCTTTTGCTCCCGTAAAGCAAAGTTAGTCTGAAAACAGAACGATGTAAAGATAGTTTCGTGCGGGAGCTGACTTCCTTCTTACAGAATACTGTTGACGTAAGCGAATACATACTGTACAGGACACAAATACAGTATTTAAAAAAAAAAGAAAGTGTCCGTTAGGAGAGGTTTAATTGGAGTTTCTGTGGCTATGGTGTGTCCGCGTCCGTAATAAAGGGTGTCCGTATAAGAGAGGTAAATTACTCATACACAACATGATATTTAATTATGGGCCTAGAAAATCGTCCGCCAGTGAGAGGTGTCCATTAAGGCAGGTTTTACTGTATCAATGAAAGTTCAAACCTTCCGCTTCAAGAAGAAATTAATTCAAACACAAACGTCTTCGATCGTAATCGCTAGATCGCAGTACAATACACATATATACCATGCGAGCAGTGCTCCTCACTCCACCAAGCACAATGCTCACTACCTGACGAGCACTGCTCAGCATTCAGTGCTGACAGGTTAATATCTTCTTCCATAACCTACTGCAAATCCAGACCTCGTCCAGCGAGATCATTTCTAATCTGATCGATCCATCTCTTCCTTGGCTGACCTATTGATCTTTTGCCTCAGAGCTTCTTCTCAAACCACACTCTAGCTGTTCTTTGTGGGTCCATTCCTTTGAGATGACCAAACCATTTCCATCTGGCTTCGACACAGATCTAACTAAGGGGTCGTTTCACGTGAACAAGATGGTGAATCTTTTTGTTTCTTATTTTGTCCCTCGTTTTCTGAATCATAGTTCTGAAGTTAATTTCCACTGCTTGTAATTTGCTGATATTTCTGTTGGTTTCACTGCAGGTAAACTGTATATGGTAAATGGTACAAAAAAAAGTCTTGCAATTAAAGGAAAAGTTTAAAAAAAGGGAATATGACTGAAAAGTAAAAGACAAGCAGTCTGTGAGGGAATTAAAACTATGAGTACCAAGGAAGGAGACTAGGAATGGTGAAAAGAAATTGAAGGAGTTTTAGACACCATTACAGTAAGTTATCGAGACTTTTCTGAACTTCATTTTCCAACGATGCAACAAGTTAACAGTTTGTAAACACATTTGTACACAGCGTGAACATAAATTTTCAAGGCAACTATTATTTGATTGATGTGAATCAACAAATCTGAAGATATAAAAGCTAAAAAGCAAGTTTAAGAGTTTTGCACAACTATTGACACCCTGATCAGTTTTGGATGGAATCCATTTACAGTATTGTACTGCACTGTATTCACATGAGAACGTTGTAGATGGGTAAATGTGAGGAAGTGCACACACTTATTCTTCTACTCAATATGATATTACCCTTCATGGGATAAAACTTATTGATGGTGTTGCTGCTAACCCTACAATGGACATCTTCATCAGGCTTAAAAAGAAAGACAGGAAAACCTCATGGCCTTGGCTGTTAGCTGCAGATGTTAAAGTTGTGCCATTCAGGTAGCCTGCCTAACAATTCTGATATTCCAAATATGCTACCAATAGAACCACTACTTTATGTTTGTAAAAAGAGAGTTAACTTGCTGGGTGGACCCAAAGCAGATCATCAGACGTTTATAACACGCTCACAATATTACATCATCAGGGAATGTCAATATTTTTCAACTCTTCAAGTAGTGGTTGTTTCGCACAGGACTGAACCCACGAACTTGGGGATCATTAGTCAGACACTCTACCTCTGATCCAAAGAGGTAGCTTTCATTAGGCTACAAGGTAAGGGGTAGGTAGGACTGATATTACAATAACATGAGAATATTCTTGTGTTAAATAGGAATATGGGCATAACAGCAATACCCATAAGAATGTAAGTCTAAGGCTAGAAATTACGCTGAGAGAAGAGCACTTGTATGAATAAAGTAGCCTACAGTTCATTCAAAGGTCAGGATAATTGGTTATGAAAGTACTAAGTTTCTAAAGCAAAATCCATAAAATTACAAGCACTGGGGCTGTACTTCTATTAAGGCCATGGCCATTACCTTCCTATTCCTAGCCTTTTCCCATCCTTGTGTCCCTGAAAACCTCTGAAGTGTTAGTGCGACGTTAAACCATCAGCAAAAAAATAAAATTACAAGCAAACAAATCGACAACTACAGACTAGAGTACAACAGTGTGGAATCAATATCAACTTAGTAGTACTCTTTACCTTCTTCCTAGCATATATCTGAACCATTGGTTTCGTTTCAATGATGTTTTCTTGTACTGGATCTAACACCATATACCGTTTCTCTTTCGCAATAGCCAGCACATCGTGTAGAACACACACTTCCGTGAGAGCATTCCTGTAAAACAAAAATGAATTATAATAGTTAAAGAACAAAAAATGATGCACAATAAGCATACCCAACACCACTATGAAAGCTTTGACCAAAGACTAGGGATCTAGTAATCCTTTGATAGAAAGGTATATTTTTAGATGGATTTACACAGTAGTCCAATTTCAGAAAAATGTTAATATGTTACTCATACAATTAAAGAAAATTCCCCGAGACAAAGAAGGTGAATGTCTCTTACGACATCACGTGACAATTTGTATACTGTTTGCATATGTCTTAACATGTCACTGTACAGTCCGTTAAAAAAACAAACAATCAATCCCATCCATAGTGTATACCAAGAATGTTCCACTACTTTGAAATAGGCACTCTGCAAGAAACTGAATCACTAAATAACAATGCAGAGACGCCCGCATCCAAAATGACCGGGTTGGAAAACAATTCCGTCTGGAATCTAAATAATCCAAGATTAACTTACTGCAAAGTTTGCCACTGAGAGTAGAAGACTTCATTACAAGGAACGGAAGACATGGAGGTAATATGAAATGCCCTTGAATAGCAGGTAGCAGAAAGTTTTATGTACTCAGCCAAAAAGACCGTAAGTGACCTCTCAAGGGTTAAACACAGTTCAGCTCAAGAAAATCGCCTATTTTCCATGATGTTCACTGACTGTCCACAACCTATTACAAATACTGGCTCCACTTGCCACAGGGCCCCTAAAAAACTGAGGTTGTCTCCGATGACCATGAACTTCACTGTTTTGCATGACTACTATAATTGGATTACGTCGTCTTGTCAGGAAAGTCTACATTTAGCTCCACTTTTGCAAATAATGCAAAAAAAAAAAGTGTGAGAACGCACTAAACAAATGAAACGGTTGATATTTAGAGGGGCCAGTCCACAATTGAGACTAGTCGCACAGTTTCGTTAGCAACCCCGGTGTACATCTACCTGCTGATCTGTTCGAGCTTCAGGTATAAATCTTATGGAAAATGTATGGGGCAAGGTAAAGCAACACCAACTGTCAAATTAACTGTAACCAGCTTCACAAATATCGGACCTTTTCACAAATATCTGACATTTGGATGATCCGGAACTTACCTGGAGGTTCATGGTCTCTATACCTTCATGGACGAAGGAAGTAATGGACCCCAACCGTGTTTGGAGTTCATTCTAACTCCATCTATACAACAGACCTCTCCAATACTACTAACAACCCAAACAAAATCCATGTCCCAATGATATAGAGAGTGCTCTGGAAAACGGGTTCCATTATTTAGGAGTGAAGTCGTATGCAACAAACCAGAAGATAAGTCCTATACACATGGGCACTAAAATTATACATTTTTAGAAATGAGAAAATGTTTAACATCACTGTAAGAGTACAGTAATACGACTCCTACACTGAGCTCTTTGGCAAGAAACAAAGGGCAAAACAGAATCAAGCCATTTGTGGAGGCAATGGAATAAGGTTCCTAGAGTGTAAAATAATAATAATAATAATAATAATAATAATAATAATAATAATAATAATTGTACCGGGTGGTACACCTCCACGCCACTAATTCAAACTTTGCGCCAGTTGAAACTCCTCTACTGGAGGAAGTCTGAACTTTATCTACTGTGTTAATTCTCAAGTTTCTTAGAAGATGTCCCTACTTGTAAATTTTGAAGTTTCTGAACTGGGTCGTTTTCGATGTATTTTTGTTTTGCCTGTAGTAAGAAGTGCGAACATTCTCTTCTAGATGGCACTACTGAAGGACTACAATTATGCACCCTAGTGCGAAGTGAAAGAACTGTGTTTTTTGGAGAAATTTTGAATTCATAAGTTTGTTCTTTGTTAAATTTCTTTCAGTTATTGTTTAAGTTGGCAATATTAACCCTTTCTTTCCGCCAGTTTTGAATTTGACTAATAAGGAATTTCTGTAATTAATTTTTCACCAATAATGTGTTTCTTCTTCATCTAGTGTAGGGGTTTTCGTTGTTAGCCAATAAAATTCTTGTGGGAGGGTGTTCTCATTCCTGAAACGCCTCGAACTTTCCACGAGGGTATATAAACTGCTGATTTTCGGGTCTCCGCGCCACTTCAGTAACATCTATCAGTGTGTAAAATATGTAGCAGGGGGCGGGAAGCGCCTCTTTCTTCGGGCAGCAGTTCAACCACCAGGTAATGGCCGTTTAATAACTTCTTTTCTTTCTAGCTCAGCAGTTTAACTCTTGGGGCAGGTCCGAAGCCTTTTTACCATGTAACTTCCCCTAAAATGTAAAGACACTTGGTACCAATTCTATCTTTTTAAACTACATATTGGGATAGAGAGTGCTTAACCCTCTCGAGCTCCCACTCATATTGCGTTGAGGTGAACTTATTTTCACAACCGTTTCTTCCTTAATGTAACGTAAATTGTCTCCTATAAGTCACCTCTTTAGTATGGGATTAGCCCTTGCATTAGAGGCCTAGCGCCAAGTAGGTTTTAAATAAAGTGTAGCAGGAGTGCAAGAACGCCTCCTCTCAAGTTGGTATTTTTAGAGGCCACGTAATTGACCTGTTTCTTTACTTAATAGGCCTCAGTAGGTTGGGTATTTTTACCCCTGTTTTCATGTACTTGGAGGACAGCTTGAAAGTGGAGTTTGGTGTGGCCTTTGATAGGCTTGAACTTAAGAGCGGGTTGCTCTTTCTTAAAATTTGTTTCTGCGTGCCTCGAGGAGGCTTTACTGTGTAATTGGGAGCAAGAGCTCCAGGGCATGATTGGGGTCTTCTGCCCCGTTGTTGAATCTTGTATATAGTAAAGTTGAGCTCATTGCTCAAGAATTACGTGTCTGGCTCTCGGAGACCAAATCCTGTAACACTGTAATTGTACATTTTTGCTTGGTTGCTTTGCTACTCTGTACCTGCCACTCTTGTTATTTCTTGATTTTGCAATGAAAATATAACCTTGTTAAATTAACTTTAATTTCGTATTTTGAGACCTGTTCACCCCAGCACCTTCTTTCACCTCTGCACATCCACAATACTCCGTAACAAGAACAACAATAATAATAATTCTAGGGATACCCGTGGAGCAGAAAGAGGTTAAAGAAGGTGCGAGGGTGAATGGGTCTATCTACGATATCAAAATTAATTTAAAACTTGAACTGAAGTTTTTTTTTTTTTTTTTTTTTTTTTTTTTTTCAGAAAACAACAATTTAACAATTTTCACTTGGTGAACATAAAAACATATCAGGTACAAGCAATCTTGAAACAAGACTATGAAAGTCCAAGATTAGTAATTTTTACAGTTTTACGAATGGAAGTGGTGTAGTTTAGTTAGGGGCAGAAATCCCCTAATTCAAGAGCACTTGCTCCCAAAATCATGACATCTAACCTCCCAGAGGCACACTTTACAGTTACAAAACTTCGAAAAGAGCTAACAGGCACTCAGTTTTCCAAGCCTACTCAAGGCAAAATCAAGTTACAATCACTGAGCTCTCAAGGCAAAACTTACAATTTGAAAATGATTTAATACAGGGGTATTTAATACCCAACCTACGGGGCCCTCATGGAAAAAGAACAGGTTAAATAACTGGCCCAAACACAAAAGGAATGGAGGTGTACACAGTGCTCCAAGATAATGAAAACTTGAAAACCTACAGGACTATAGGCCAATGAAACAGGGGCTATTCCCTAAGTACTGAGGTGACTCGCATAGAAATTACTTTAACACATTTTACAGAAGGAAAAACAGTTACAAAACTGTCACCTCAAACCAAGACGAAGGGGAGCTCAAGAGGGTAACTCAATATCTCTAATTTATAATTAAAGATTTTATGAAGTTAAAAGAGAAAGTTACATTTTAGAAAAGTAGGTTACATAGTAAAGATAATTTACGGAGGTAGCAAGAAAGAATGAAGTTATGTGGCCATTATCTTGTAGATGTTCTAGCTGCCGACGAAAGAGGCCGTCCGCCTCCTGCTTAAACACACACACACACTCAGAAAGACGACGATCAATTGGCCAAGAAACGTGAAAAGCCGTAGTTTATAAACCCTCAGGGAAGGTTCGAGATCGTGCAAGATTAATCAAGACACACCCTCTTAAATTTTATTGGCCAACACAAAGTGAACAACAAATGTGGCATTGGTTGAAAATTAAGTAAGTAAGTAAGTAAGTAAGTAAGTAAGTAAGTAAGTAAGTAAGTAATTCGTCTTTATTCGTGGCGAGGTTAGGGCTCAAGGCCCTCTCTTAAACTTAACCACAATATTTAAAATAATTAACATACATACAGTATAATATTTAAATTGTTAGCGTGCTGGCCTTTGGTCACAGGGGTCACGGGTTCGATTCCCGCCAGGGTCGGGAATTTTAACCTTAATTGGTTAATTTCGCTGGCACGGGGCGCAGGTCGCCTACGGGGGTCAAATCAAAAAAGACCTGCATCTGGCGAGCCGAACTTGTCCTCGGACACTCCCGGCACTAAAAGCCATACGCCATTTCATTTTTCATATTTAAATACAACAAATTTTTAAAAAATAATATAGTGTTAATAGAAAATGTGGAGATTGTAATAAAATCTATTATAGAATGTACAACACGACAATGTAAATGTACATGATAATAAATATAAAACTAACACTAGTGATAATAAGGGACGTAAACCCAGTAAAAACCTATAACTAGCGAATATAATTCTACTTTTTATGAAAATATGCTCATTCACGCACTCATTCACACTACACACATCGGAAAGTCAGCTAGAAGTATTCAGAAAGTGATTCCGGCAATCCATCTTAAATCTCCTACAAGAACGCAAATCCCTAATGGTAGCAGGTAGGGTATTCCATAGCCTCGCGGCAGTGACTACAAAGGAGCGGTTGTAGGTCCTGGAGTGACAGAGATATTGTTAAACAGAAGCCAGATCGTGTATCGTGGTTATGATAGGAGAGAGGTAATTAAATTTTGAAGAGAGATAATTCGGTACACCTGTGTTTAGAACTCCATGCAGAAGGGACAACATGTGGAGACTGCGACGCTCATGAACACGAAGCCATGACAACTCCCTGTAAGACGGTGAAATGTGAGAACCTTATCGCAGCTTAAATATGAATCGAATGCAGGTGTTTAAACTCCGTTCAAGCATCTTGTTACTGTCATGAGATATGTCCGTAAGTACAGTGTTGCAGTAGTCTAGGATTGGTAAGATTAGGGATTTTACCAGTTGTATTTTGAGATGTTGTGGAAATATAGTAGAGTAGCGTTTGAGAGGAAAAAGGGATTTCTGCACTTTACGGCATGTATGTCACTTGTTCAGTCCAATTTAGTGTCTCAGTCATTATAACGCCTACGTTTCTTACTGACGTACAATAGGGCACGACAATATTATTTAAAATAATTGGGGCTACATGTCTACTTTTTAACAAGTTAAGGTTTCTTTTGGAACCAAATATAATAGCCTGAGTTTTGTTACGATTTATTAACAAGCTGTTATTTTTCGCATAGTCATTCAGTCGTCGTAAGTCAAAATTTACTCTGTCAATGGCTACATCTATGTCTTGTGGATATGAGTGATAATAAATCTGAAGATCATCTGCATAGATATGGTACTTGCTATATTTCAATGCGTCCCCTATGTCGTTCACATTAACAACAAATAAAAGTGGGCCCAAAACCGACCCCTGCGGGACACCTATTGACTTGTTGTGCCATCCTGAGTACATTGTTCCCATTGATACTCGTTGCCGACGGTCAGTGAGGTAGGAGCTAAAAAATTTAAGAGATGTAATATTAAAGTTGAGACTACGGAGTTTCAGCAGTAGTAACCCAGGGCTAACTGTGTCAAAGGCACTGCTTAGGTCTAGTAGTGTTGCTACAGTCACATATCGTTGGTCTATCGCTTGTCTGATGTCGCCCGTAACTCGCAGTAATGCTGTCGCGGTACTATAACGGACCATTATATTGGTATTATAAATTTACTCATTCAGGACAAATATTTTAGATTCCCTAAGGGAATCAACATCTACATCATTTGATGGCCAGGCAGGCATCTATTTTTGGAAATGAGACATAGCTCTCATAGTGCATTGGCACTGCTGGTGGCTTCAAATAGCTTATGCAGTGGCCTCCACGGTATGCACTAGCCTTGCGTCTTTGGTGGTGTGCTAAGTCCCAACTGACGAGCCTAACTTAGCACACGAGGGCGAAACGCAGGCAACCAAGAATGAGTTAACTGGAAAATTTATAATGTCCAATAACGGACCATTATATTGGTATTATAAATTTACTCATTCAGGACAAATATTTTAGATTCCCTAAGGGAATCAACATCTACATCATTTGATGGCCAGGCAGGCGTCTATTTTTGGAAATGAGACATAGCTCTCATAGTGCATTGGCACTGCTGGTGGCTTCAAATAGCTTATGCAGTGGCCTCCACGGTATGCACTAGCCTTGCGTCTTGGGTGGTGTGCTAAGTCCCAATTGACGAGCCTAACTTAGCACACGAGGGCGAAACGCAGACAACCAAGAATGAGGGAATCAACATCTACATCATTTGATGGCCAGGCAGGCATCTATTTTTGGAAATGAGACATAGCTCTCATAGTGCATTGGCACTGCTGGTGGCTTCAAATAGCTTATGCAGTGGCCTCCACGGTATGCACTAGCCTTGCGTCTTTGGTGGTGTGCTAAGTCCCAACTGACGAGCCTAACTTAGCACACGAGGGCGAAACGCAGGCAACCTAGAATGAGTTAACTGGAAAATTTATAATGTCCAATAACGGACCATTATATTGGTATTATAAATTTACTCATTCAGGACAAATATTTTAGATTCCCTAAGGGAATCAACATCTACATCATTTGATGGCCAGGCAGGCGTCTATTTTTGGAAATGAGACATAGCTCTCATAGTGCATTGGCACTGCTGGTGGCTTCAAATAGCTTATGCAGTGGCCTCCACGGTATGCACTAGCCTTGCGTCTTGGGTGGTGTGCTAAGTCCCAATTGACGAGCCTAACTTAGCACACGAGGGCGAAACGCAGACAACCAAGAATGAGGGAATCAACATCTACATCATTTGATGGCCAGGCAGGCATCTATTTTTGGAAATGAGACATAGCTCTCATAGTGCATTGGCACTGCTGGTGGCTTCAATTAGCTTATGCAGTGGCCTCCACGGTATGCACTAGCCTTGCGTCTTGGGTGGTGTGCTAAGTCCCAACTGACGAGCCTAACTTAGCACACGAGGGCGAAACGCAGGCAACCAAGAATGAGTTAACTGGAAAATTTATAATGTCCAATAACGGACCATTATATTGGTAGTATGTCCTTTTTTAAAGCCGGATTGAAAAGGATCAAAGAGGGAATTTTGGGTCAGGTTTACAGTGATTTGTGCATGAATCAGGCATTCAAGTGCTTTTGCAAGGGGTGGCAGGATGGATACAGGGCGGTAATCTGATGGAGAATCCAAGGTATTGTTTTTCGGGATAGACCTTATTAGTGCGTCTTTCCAAACGTTCGGGAATGCTCCACTGGTCAGGCAGTAGTTGAATATGTGAGTCAGTCTTGGTAGTACAGCCCCAATGATGTTTTTAATTTTATCGAGATACCGTCATTACCTGTCGCATCAGAAGTGATAGAGTACAGCACACGTTTAACATCATTTGCGCTAACGGTGTGGAAAGAGATCTGGTCGCGCTCGGAACGGCATGCTAAGTTTGTGGCTTTAGGCTGAGAAAAGTAATCATTTAAGGTATCTAGAGATATGGTGGGAATGTGCTCTTCTACGGCTTTGCCTATGCCAAAAGATCGTAACTTCTTCCAGGTTTGGTTTAAATTATTATTTCCCGCTAACTGTTGAAAGAAGTGGCATTTACTGTTTCTAATTAGCTGTTTAACTTTGTTTCTAAGTATCCTGTATTGCTCAAAGTCATCTTTGTCACGTGTTCGTCTGAATTGTCTGTACCAACGGTCACGGCTGGCCATAACAGATCGTACCTCGGTCGTCAGCCAGGGTGAAGGGGGGGGGGGGGGGGGTAAATCTTACCTGCCTCTCCGGAGCATGTTTGTCATACAAGTTCAGCACTAATGAGTTGAATCTGTTGACCTTTGAGTCAATGTCATGAAAATTACGTATGTCAGCCCACGGTAAGTTATATGCATCATTGCGTAGGTCATCTAATTCAATATGTTTTAAGTCTCTTAAAATAACATAGCGTGCTTTATACTTCAGTCCTCGGATAGAGTAACATAAGTACAATAAGTCGTGAGCTGAAATCCCAGGGGCTGGTATCTGTCCGTGCTTAATGACTTTCTTGGGTTGATTTGAAATTATAAGGTCAATTAAAGTGTGAGTTGAGTGGTGAGGGTAGTAGACGTGGTTCGTAGCGTTAAGTGGTAGGATTTCCATGTTCAGAGCATGGAATATGTGACACAACTTATCCGATTCACTGGTTTGTTTTAACAAGTCAGTATTAAAATCCCCCATGACTATGACATCTTTGCAGACCGAGATAAGATCAGTTAAAGCTGCTTCAAATTCCTCCATTTGTCTAATATTAGGTGGCTTATATACAATTCCTATTAATATTTTCTTATTACAGTCGAGTTCAACAAACATATACTCAGGTTGCAGGGGGAGGCTTGGGTCTGAGGTGCAGATAATCTTACATTTTAAATCATTCCTGTAGTAAAAGGCTACTCCACCACTTCGTCTGTCAGTACGGTCATGTCGTAAGAGCGAGTATCCGTCGATATTTACAGCACATGACGGCAAATCTCCACGTAACCAGCTTTCTGATATGCCAATACAATGCACCTTATTATTTTCGAAAATTGCCTGTAGTTCTTCTAGGTGAGCTGCAATGGATAGTGAATTTAGGTGACAACACGAGAGAGCTCTCGTGTGAGTCATCAGCTGTCTCCTTAGAATGGATCCCGTTGCCTCAGGGTATGGGAGGGGTGAGAGCTGAGTTAAGAGGGGAGGCGAGGAATGCGGGTCGTTGACACAAGGGATAGATTCGTCTACCAACATAACAGGAAAACTAATAGTAGGTACATGAAATAAAATGAGCTTACCTGAGAACAGCACTGAATACATCCACTGACTATTACATGCACACACTCACTCACACACAAAGGTAAACTACTGAAAACACACATAATAAAACTGAACAGTCCACTCGTTCATCCTACACAGCTAAGACATTTAGTTGCGCAATCGTGCATATTTGAAACTTTGTGTTATCTTTCAAAACACATATTCTCCCGTCCTGAGTCCAACAGTTTCTTGGTCCCCAAAAGTCCCTAGCACGATTTAATATACTTTTCCTCACACTTGTGAGGGACTCTGTGAGAAGAAGTCCACTCCCCTTGAGAGCACGCTTGGCTCGCCACACACGATCTCGATCGTGATAGCGCAGGAATTTAATTATAATCGGGCGATTTCCTTGCGCAACCACTTGTGCAGATGTCCGGCTTCGGCGCCCCAGCCGGTGACAGCGGTCAACGTCACTCATCGAGAGCTCAATTGAAAATTTATTTTTTACGATATCCAAAGACTTATTATACACATCTTCAGACGGTTCTTCCGGGACGCCGTGTAGCAGTAGGCAATTTCGGCGACTATATTGCTCTGCCTCATCTAACGCCTCATCCTGTTTCTGAAGTTTGTCCTCAATCGCGCTTAGTTGTTTCTTCAGGTCACCAATTGCTGTTGTTACTTGCGACTTGAATGCCTGGAAATCGCCGTCCAGCGTTTGAAGCACAGTCGGAGGGTTGGCAGCACTTACAGCGGAGCCAAGCGAGCTTGAAAGTCCTTCATCACTTCTTCAAATTCACTTATTTTCCTAGTTGCTTCTTTCAGAGCCATGTCGGGAGTGTAAAACGGAGACTTGTCAATTTATGTTCCACAACTATGCACAGATCAAACGTTTTCTGCAACTTATTATGCGAAGCGAGTAGGATGTTTACGGACCAAAATTACTCACTCATCACACTAGTCGCCATACATCAATTATGAAAAACCTAGGAATACAAAACTTCTTTAAGTTATAAGTTCTTACACCATGCACCAGGGTGCATGATCATAGTTTTTTGGTAGTGTAATCTATGGAAGAATGTCCAAACTTCTTGATGAATGGCAAACAAAACAAGGAGAAATTCACCCAGTTTAGGAAACTTCCCAACAAAACAATTACTTAATTTTTCAGTGGTGACATCATCTGATTAAAGTTCTAAGTTCCTGTTGTTGTAGTTTCCACTTTTGTTCGATAGAGGAGTTCATTAAGGCGCTTATTTTGAATGCGCGGCGTTGAGGTGCACCTCCCGGTATAATAATAATAATAATCATCATCATCATCATCATCATGAGTCGTGTAACTCATTGCTGAGTGTCGTGATCCCATTTGACTTCACACAATATTCTCTATTAAGCGGCGCCAAATTTGACGAGGTTCAGCTTCTCTTAAAGCCTGCTGAAGAGTCGGACCGGTGGTACGCAGAAAGTGATCAATCCACCTGCTCAATGTCCTTCCTCATGGTCTTCTGCCGACAACTTTGCCTTCCATGATACACTTCTCCAGATTTTCACTATCCCGTCTTACAATACGTCCAAAGAATTGGATGATTCAGCTTATGAAGCGAAAGGAGAGACGTTTGGAGATATTCAGTTCTTGAATAATAGGTGTATTAGTTGTTCTTTCTGTCCCAGGTACACAGAGCATCCTTCTCCAACACCACATCTGAAATGCGTTGATATGGTACTTATATCTTCCCTTGAGGGTCCAGGTCTCGGAACCATAAAGGAAGACAAGAGGACACAAGAGAATCAACTAGTCTAATCTTTGTACTGTTTGTGATTGCTCTGCTCTGCCATTTGAGTTTGCTCATGGCAATAACAATAATCATATAATAATAATAATAATAATAATAATAATAATAATAATAATAATAATAATAATTCTACATCCCACTAACTACGTTTACGATTTTCGGAGACGCCGAAGTGATGGAATTTTCTACCGACATGAGGCTGACGTATTTGAGCGCCTTCAAATACCACCGGACTGAGCTAGGATTGAACCTGCCAAGTTGGGGTCAGTAGGCCTGTGGTTCAACCGTCTGAGACACTCAGTCCGGCTGGAAATCTTATCTTGTATTACTTGTACAGGAGAGATGTTTTCATTATGAATGACAGAGACCCACCAGCCCACGCAAAGGGGCTCTTCTAAATACCCCTGACGTGTTAGAACAATGGCTTAATGTCACTAGCCGGACGTGCATAAACGAATAAAGAAAAGCCTATTCTCCCACCCCCACAACCATGATTCCGGTGTTGCGCGGTTGGCAACCATCCATTGCAAGCAAGAAAGCTAATGTGAATGGTGCAGGTAGAACATCTAACAACAAAAGACAATAATGCCGCGGCATGCCATGATAACATCCATGCAATGCAGGTGGTGCAACTAGCATGAGGAAGCCTCATTCAACATACAGTGAGTCACCTTAATATTCGGACACCATATGACATTTCACAATCTGAACATTATATTTGTATTTCTTTGTACGTACAGAAAAGAAAGTTTGACAATACAAAAACCCAATGCTTCCAACATGACTACATAATAATACAAGTGTCACAGAACAAAAATGACCTGTAGATAAAAATAAGTCGCCACTTTAAGACATAACAAACCCCTTTAATACTCGGTCACAAGGATCATAATGACCGAAACTGTAGCGTAACATGGAGCTCAAATCAATCTAGTACTTGGTGGCATTGCCACGGCTTTCAGTCATTGTGGCATAGAACAAACTAACTTTTCAGTGTCCTAAGGGCTCATATTAGCCCATTCTTGTATCAGTTTTCGTTGCAGTTCCTTCTTTGACGTTATTCTGGAATTCTTCACTCTCTTGTCAAGTTCACTCCATAAATTCTCAATGGGATTGAGATCTGGGATGGAGTTTCAAGCACCTTTAAGCAGTTCAACAACAGCCACATTCAGACATTCCACGCTTTGTGCTTGGGATCATTATCTTGATAGAAGTGAAAAATGTCCCTTATCCCAATCTTTGTTTCGCTTTGGTGTAAATTTTGCTTCAGGATGGCTAGATACTGTTTATGGTCCATTGTATGTTCAATAAACAACATTTCACCTACTCCAGCAGACGAAAAGCTTGCCCATACCATTGCATTCCCGCCTCCGTGTTTGACAGTTGGTTGCAAAGTTTCGGTTTTAATTCGTCATTTGCTTTACACCAAGCCATTCTTCTCCCACCCGATCCATAAATATTAAATTTGCTCTCATCACAAAATAACACACGTTTCCACCATTCTGTGTCGCTGTGTACATATTGCAAGGCAAAGTTCATTTTTTTCCTTCGGTTCACTTCACTGATAAATAGCATTTTCCTTGACACCCTCCCATGAAATCTGGTCTTTCGAAGATTCCTACGCACAATTTCAGGGTGCACTGATTTACCAGTTTCCTCTTCTAATTCCCGTGCAGGTTGTGGCACATTCAGTTTAAGATCGTTCCCTATTTTTCTCAAGAGAAGTCTCTCTCCACGATCAGTTAGCTTTTTCAGTTGACCCTTTTGCGGTATAGACGCAATCCTGTCCTCTTCTTTAAATCGGGGCCGATGACCTTCGATGTTAGATCCCTTAAAACAACGAGCACCATCAAGCATCTTCTTTAAATTGCCGTAGAATGTCATTGGCAGTACTTTTACTCATACATAATATTTGCGCAATATCTCTCTAACTACGCCCCTTTGCATGGAGACGCTGTTCAAACGTGTTTATGCAGTGAAGTTCAGGGAAACATATCCTACTTCTTACGCTTCTCCCTTGCCACAACTGGGTAAAGGTAGTCACGTGCAAATGGAGTAACAACGACATGTCCAAATAATAAAGTGCTGTGTAGTATCTCATGATTTCCTTTTCTGTCACTATCAGAACACTTCAACAATTCGCCTGACATTTAATTTTGTTGTGATACGTGGGGTATATACTCATGGATTGTTGGATGTGTGTTTGTTGTATATACATTTGTTTCCAAACACATTATGTCAGGAAACATTCCATTATCTGTGTTGTCCGAATATTAAGGTTACCCACTGTATTCCTGGTCTCTGCATAATATGCAGCATTCCTTGGTTTGTATTTGTACTGTGGAAGTTACAATGCTGGCGAGAGTCAGCATTCCCACTGGAGCGGTGACAATGTGGAAGGGGCCAGCAACAAGCAAAGCAATACTTGAAGCTGGCGATAAAAAAGCTGGAAGTTCATTAACAATGAGGAATACCCCCAGAATAAAATAACGAGAATCTATTGTGGTTCCATATACAGAGCAAACCCAGTGAGACAAGTCAGTCACAAAAGAGTCAGTCTTGAGTACCTTTATTGCGAGTGAATGTAAACAGACAATCACAAGTCTTAAGAGTCATTGATCAGGAACAAGTCCATCAGTTGACTACACAGAGTTCAACAAGGTTTGTTAGTTGTGAAGTGAACTGTTCTGGAACAAATCTGCACTGTGAGGGGCCATGTTGGATAGTTGGAGTTCAACCACCCTGATACAGTGCATTTGAGGGTGTCTGAGAAGAGAAAAAAGAAAGAAAAAAAAGTGCCAAGTGGAAATCCAAATGCAAGTGAATTGTAAATAACTGTAAATAGCAGCTGAATAAATGTAGTAAAAGACATGCTACCCCTCTGAGTAGTTATTTAACTTTTAAGAACTCTCATACCCACGACAGTGTACAAAGTGTGCTTAAGCAGACAACACTACATAGAGTTCATAACACTTATTCCACACTGCAGTTTTACTGTACCAGTTGGGAAAGTTATTTTTGTATCTGTTTAATCGGTAAACATTTTGTTACATTAGCATCTATCTTCCGGTCCCTTCCCTTTTCCTGTGTTTTTTTAGCTTCTTATCCACATATCCCACATCAAGATTGAAGATCCGTCAACATTTCCCCTCAAAGGGTGTTGAAGCCCATACCGCTGATGAAGCTGGGTAAGCAGAAATGAGCTTGTCAATGGCTGAAAAGAAATAGTAGAATCATAATTGATGGGGAGAGGGTCCACATGCAGACTGTCCTAGTCCTTTTGTGTTTGCTTGCTTATTAGAAATGAAGCTGTTAAAGCTTGTTACATGTAATTTGCTTGCTTGCCCAACTGGTACATTAAAACTGCAGTCAGAAACGCATGACAAACACACAAGCAGGAAAAAAGGAACCCAACTGGTCGATACATGTAACAGAAAGGAACAATCAAGTGCAAAACAAGTTGTATATAGAATAACAATAACAACAGATCAGTGTGGGAAGAGGGAGAAACAAAGACTGAAGATTTATCAAGATGGCCTCTCAACGAGTAATGATGCCCGCCCTTTTTTCTACCTAGTGGTTTAACATCATACAAATATTTTCAGTGACAGAAGGACGGGAAAGGGCTAGGACTAGGAAGGTAGCAGCCATGGCCTTAGTTAAGCTAACCCCAGTATTTGCCTGATGTGAAAATGGGAAACCATGGAAAACCAAATTCAGACCTGCCAACACTGGGATTCGAACCCACCATCTCCCAAATATCCCGACCTGATGATGAAGCTGGAAGGCAGAAACAAGCTCATGGGTTTTGAGAAGAGATGGATACAGAAGAATCAGGACTGATAAGGAGAGAGCCTAGCTATATAGAGATGACACTGTACGAAGATGTGTAGATCGTCCTTGTTCTGTGTTTATCCTCAATCTCCTCTTTCTGTTGCACCCTCTTCCCACACTGACCTGCCTTATGTTCATCCTATTACACGTTCCTTTTCTTTTTCTTCTATCACCCTTGACCAGGGAGCTCCTGGGTTGGGCAAAGGATCATTGACCTCGATTTCGTGCTCCCCTTCCCTCTCTCTCCTTTGTATATGGTTTCCACATCCACTCATCTTCCAATATCTTCCTTAATCTGGTCTTCCCATCTCTTTCTTGGTCTCCGTCTTTCCCTCTTTCCATTACATCTCTGTTTCAAACTTACTCTTGAAATTTTGTCTGCTTTTATTCTTTTGACATGCCCAAACCACCTAAGGTGAGCCTTTCCCATCTGGTATACCTATATCTCTCTCTCTCTCTCTCTCTCTCTCTCTCTCTCTCTTTACAACCCGAAATATATTACTGCAAATCAAGTGAATTAAGAAAAGTCATTCAACTGTACATTTAAAATAATGTACTCTACAAACATAGTAATATACACAGACAAATGTTGGAGCTGTATCTTAATTTAGGCCACGGCCACTTCCTTCCCAATCCTAACCATTTCCTGTCCCATCATCACTATAAAACCTATCTATCGGTGCAATGTAAAGCCAATTATTAAACAAATATCTCATTACAATTATGCTGTTTATTTCTATGAAAACATTTCTCAAAAAACCCACCTGTCCAATATCCAAGGGTTTGATCCAGTAACAAATAAAATTCAATATCCTTACTGTGAAGAAACTATACTGGAACAACCACCATACAAAGATCAGACAAGGAAACTAAAACAGACTTAGAAGAAATGGAGAAGCAGAACATTTTGATACTTGCGCCCCAAGAGACACATTTCAAAGACTCTCATACTTTTCATTCAGGGAATTATAGAATATTCGAAGGAAACCATTAGAGAAGTTTACTTTGATCACGTAAGATCATGATATAAATAAAGATGAATTTCCACTTCAATTTAAACCTGAAGGAGAAAATAGCCAAGTTAGAGGTTGGAAGCAATGTATGGAAGTCACTAGAAACATTAGGATCATTGAATGATGATTGACTCACCCTGAGCAGCATGTTAAACGTGTAAACTTCTCTGGAACCACCGAATATCAAAGGAATAAATGTCACTTACATAGATAGCATACAACAGCACAAATTCACTTATCCCGGATGTACACAGACTGAACTATGTAACGAACAGCCAGAATTTTAAGAATGTTATATCACAGCAATCAATTGTATCATAATTTTAACTTATCTCATGTATCACTGCAGTAATTGTATTTTATAATGTGTTAAAATGTGTTTTAGATGTTTTAGGAATATATATATTGTTTAATTTGTACTTAAGGCTGATGATGGCACACAGATGCCGAAACTAGTACCATTTGACATGTGATTAAATCACAATAAAACTTCATTGTATTGAATAGGTGGACCTTGAAAGAATTTAATTTTACTGACAGTATGGAAAGGAGCCAACCTTGACCCAGACCCTTCTTAACTCACATAAAATTTAGGCCTCTTCCATTATATAACAAAAGACCAAACTAACAGAAGGTAATAAAACTATTATAAAATGAACATGGTTTTCAAGAACTTTTACAAGAAAGAAAAATGGGGACCTAGGAGGAAATCCAGAAACATGTGGTTGATACTGCAAAGGAAATAGCACTGTTACGATGAGCATGCGAACACAGAAGGTGGAATGAAGATTGTGACAAGGCACCAGATCAAAGAGCAGTGGCCTTCAAAACATGGTATGCTGATTAAACAAAGGATAAATTTGATACTTAGGCTACAGAGAAGTGCAGAAACAGACAGCTAAAACCCACACCGACAAACCAAAAGAAATGAATTAATGAAAGAAATACGAGGCATTGAATCGGAATTTAGGAAAAACAGTCGGAACTTTTGTAAGATCTCCAAACAGCACTTGAATGGTTATCAGCCACAAAGTTCAAACTTTTGAAGAAAGGACGGGGAATTGGCTGTAAGCAATAAAGAAAACTGTGAGGTCCTAGCAAGCTATTTTGATGAACTGTTGAACTGTGATGAACCCAGGGATAAATGGCCAAAAATTCTTCCAGAACAAAGAAACAAAGATTCTGTCCCACCAAACAAAGATGAAATTCGGAAGATAGTCATGAAACTGAAGAACAACAGAGCTACAGGGGATGATTCAATCACAGCGGAGATACTGAAAAGTGGTGGAGAAATAACCATCCAGGCATTAGTCCATGAATTGGTAAAGATTTGGCAGAAAAGATCCCCAATGAGTGGAAAATGGCACTGATTCACCCATTAGATGAGAAAAGTAAAAAAAAAACAGGTGTCAACAATTATCGTGGCATCTCTATTTTGCCTATAGCATATAACGTACTCTCAAAAGCCCTTCAGACCAGACTAGTGGAGCAAATAGATCAACTTGGTGAACACCAAAGTGGTTTTAGAAAAGGAAGATCAAGCATTAAGCAGACATGAAGTTTGAAAAGTCATGGAAAAAAATTACACCTCAAAAGATCTGGTAGTCTTTGTAGATTTTCAGAAAGCATACGATTCAGTCGAACGCAAAGTGTTAATTGACATCTTGAGTGAATTTGGAGTGGATGATATAAGGACAGAAATTATCAAGCAGACACCAACTCTCACCCGCTCTAAAGTAAAATTCATGGGTGAATTTTCCAAGGAGTTTGAAATTAAAATAACTGTCCCGTAGCCGGTCCCAAGGCTGGTCGAGGAAGGAGGAGGGCGAATGGTTGCTTGTGGGTTTCGGTGGGGGCACCAATGTCGAGTGTCATTAGCAAATACCGGGAAATGCTCTAGTGGGGGCGCTTGTCGTCCTACGCAACCAGAAAATCCTACCCCATTAATAGCTTAGAGGCAGAGATGAGGACGAATAACTGGCACCTTAAAACCGGAACACTTCGGCTAAGGTATGTAGGTCAAGTATTATTACAATATTATAAGTCCACCTGTTCAATACAATAGATTAGATAGATGTGGCAGCATTACAGGAGATAAGATGGAAGACAATCAAGGTGGCAGATCTACAGCACTATATTTTGATCAATAGTGGGGAAGAAGAAAATGGAATAGGAACACGGTTTATGGTCAAGAAATCTGTCAGGCATAATATAATTGAATACGAAGCAATAAGCTCCAGATTATGCAGATTAAGACTGAAAGAGAGATTTGCTAACATATCACTAATTAGTGTCCATGCCCCAACAGAGGGTGCCAAAGAGAAAGAACAGTTCTATGAAAAAATGGAGCAAGTATATGACAGATCGTCCAAGTATGATGCTAAAGTTGTCCTAGAGGATTACAATGCCAAAGTAGGCAAAGAGAAAGAAAACCACCCAGTGGCAGGATATCACAGTAAACACCAAGAATCCAATGAGAACGGATGGAAATTGATTGATTTTGCCTTTAGCAAGGAGCTGGTGATTAAGAGAACATGTTTTCCCCATAAGGAGATCCATAAGGAGACATGGATCTCACTGGATGGTCTAACAAAAAACCAGATAGACCACATGCTGATAGATCCAATATAATGAAGGTGAGAAGCCTGCTTGGTGCAGACAGTGATTCAGATCACATATTGGTGAGGATAAAGTTCCAAGAAAGATTGGCGATTAAACCCAGGGACAGATATGAGCAGTGCAAGGTCTATAATGTAGAACTGTTACAGAATGAGGAGGAAAAGTATAGAGACCGGCTGCAAGGAAAACTACAGATGGACGGAAATGGGGATTTGGGACATCAATGCAATATGGGAAGAAACAAAGCTAGCAATAAATACAACGCAGGAAGTACTTGGAGAGAGAAGGAAACAGAATAGAAATAAATGGTATGACGAAGAAGTGAGCAAGGTTCTGGAAGAGAGAAATCTGGTCCGACAAAGAATACAACAGAGACCCACTCAAAATAATATGGCAGTTTTTAAAGAGAAACAGAGAATAGCAAAGACACTGTTAAGAAACAAAAAAAGAATAGAAGAAAGGGAGAGAGTGGATGAAATGCAAGAGAATTTTTAAAACAAACAAGGTAGAAAAATCTTCAATGGGGTAAGACAAGGGAAGAAAAGATATCAATCTTTAGAGCGAATATTCTTTAAGGATGAGACTGATAGACTGAGTGTTGGGAAAGAACGAATTCTCGAAAAATAGGCAAAACATTAAGAAACATTACTTTCTGTAAGACCAATAAATGAAGAAATAATAATGTTATTTGTTTTACGTCCCACTAACTTCTTTGACGGTTTTCGGAGACACCGAGGTGCCGGAATTTAGTCCTGCAGGAGTTCTTTTACGTGCCAGTAAATCTACCGACACGAGGCTGACGTATTTGAGCACCTTCAAATACCACCGGACTGAGCCAGGATCGAACCTGCCAAGTTGGGGTCAGAAGGCCAGCGCCTCAACCGTCTGAACCACTCAGCCCGGCAATAAATGAAGAAAGAGAAGGATCAGGTAGTATGGAAACTTCAGAGAGTTGAGGAGAGGGAATGTGGAGATGAGTGCGAAGGGGAAGAGAGGAATGATGAGAATAGAGATGAGGATAAAGACTACGGGACTACCATCGATTGAAGAAATAAGAAATTATAAGACAAATGAAGAACAATAAAGCCCCCAGGAAATTACCTCATAACGGCAGAAATGGTAAAACATGGAGAAATATTGGTGGGGAGAAAACATGAAAGAATTAAAAAGGTATGGGAAACAGGTAAAATGCCGGAGGACTGGACACTAGCAAATACATATCGGCCTACATAAGAAAGGGTCACGCTTGCAATGCAAGAATTATCGAGGTAATATCTTTACAAATAATATCTTTACAAAATCCTCTCTACAGCCATAACAAGGAGTTAGTAGTAGAACAGGAAGAATTATAGGGGAGTACCAAGCTGGTTTCAGACCTGGAAGACAGACGACGGGCCATATTTTCACAATGAAAATTACTCCGGGAAAGATATATGAATACAACATTCGACTAGGACATCTTTTTTATAGATTTTAAATAAGCCTATGACAAAGTAAAGAAACCAACATTATGGGAAACAATGAAGGATTTTAAATTCCCGCAGAAGTTAATAAAACTGCCTAAGATGACCCTGGAGAACAGCAGAAGTCAGGTAAAAGTGCAGGGAAGTCCGTCAAGATCTTTCAGAACTGAAGAAATCCTAAGGCAAGGAGACCACTTATCACCATTTTATTTAACCTAGTGCTGGAGAAAACTGAAAGATCAATAACTACTAATCCAGGTGGTAATGTTTACAATAGACTGATCCATGTTTTGGCTTACGCAGATGATGTAGTGATGACTACTAGAAGTAATGAGAAACTTACAACTGCCTTGAGGGAGCTGAAAGATGTGGCTGGGTCTTTCGGTTTGGAGACAAGCGAGGCTAAATCTAAATATATGGTAATGGAGAGAAGTGGAACATGGAAAAACTCCAAGTGGATGATTACACCTTTGAAGAAGTAGATAGCTTCACATTTCTTGGCTCAGTAATAACATAAAAAAAATAAAGTTGAGACAGATATCCTAAATCGTATTGCACCCGTACAGTTGGTGGCATGGATGTTCGCACACAGGGTCTTTCACAGGTCCTTTTTACCAACGAGATCAGTTTGAAGTTGATGAACGCCACAGCTAGCTAAAGGTGCCACGATGTTGATTAAAACGTTACGTATATTGACAAGTTGACTTACACTCAACATGAAAACCTGATTACATTATTATTTATTATCGTGCCGGACATCTACGGACCACGTTTTACAGTCTTTACGTTATTTTTCACCGGTCCTGACTTCACATTCTGCCAGTACTTCTTCATCCTTGCACTGACTTCTTTCTTCTGTTCCTCTGTGTAGGTTCTTCTTCTTCTTCTTCTTCTTCTTCTTCACAAGTTCTTCCCCAGTCTCCTGGAAACCCTTGAACTCCTTCACTTTTTGTCTAAATTATTATTATTATTATTATTATTATTATTATTATTATATCATGATTATGTTCAACATCGTAAATTTAGCTTATTGAATAATTCAAATGAATTTATATGTGATGACTTACTCTGAACTTGGTATATTAGATGGTTGATCTAATCACGATCGTCGTCCACAATGTTACGTATTCACAATATTTAGGATATATTATACAGGATACTAATAGATGTAATACCATATATGATCATGGATGGTTGAATATATCTATTCTATACAGAAAACAACTTGAGATTCTGGTCGGTCACATTTTATTCAATAAAAATCTCTATGCCATTATTTCGACGAAACCGAAGAATATTAAGCTGAAAATTGGAAAATTAAAATGATAAAATAGGAAGTAATTGTTCTGACAACATTCAAGTCCGTAATTGAAATTAGTATTTAAGTTGCTCCCATAAAATATGAACTAACGGTTACTGATGTAAGTCTATCACAATGTAATGCAGTGGAAAATCAACTGCATTGCTTAGTGAGTATCACTATTCCGTTAGACGAACACTAGTTTACATCAGTCTTTAGTTTACTCTTTCTTTCAATTACTATCCGTATGTCATATAATTCTTGTTGAAATCCGTAAATTTAAATATAGTTATTTTGTCATATGAACATAAGCCTCCTCTGCGAACCATGTGACCTTGCCGTGGTGGGGAGGCTTGAGTGTCCCAATGATGCAGATAGCCGAGCCGCAGGTGCAACCATATCGGATGGGTATCTGTCGAGAGACCAGACTAACGAATGGTTCATCGAAAGGGGGGTAGCAGCCTTTCGGTAGTTGCAAGGGCGGCAGTCTAGATGATTGACTGATACGGCCTTGTAATAATACTCAACATAGCTTAGCTGTGTTGATACTGCTACACGGCTGAAAGCAACGGGAAACTACAGCCGTAACTACCTCCCGAGGACATGCAGCTCTCTCTGTATGAATGATGTACTGATGATGGCTTCCTCCCGGGTAAAATATTCCGGACTATTCGGATCTCCGGGTGGGGACTACACGAGAGGGGGCGATCATCAGGAAGATGGATACTGACATTCTGCGAGTCGGAGCGTGGAATGTTAGAAGTTTGAATCGTTGTGGTAGGTTAGAGAATCTGAAAAGGGAGATGGATAGGCTAAAGTTAGATGTAGTTGGTATAAGTGAAGTACGTTGGCAGGAAGAACAGGAGTTTTGGTCAGGCGACTACCGAATTATCAACATGAAATCAAACAGGGGAAATGTAGGAGTTGGTTTAATAATGAATAAGAAAATAGGGCAGCGGGTAAGCTACTACGACCAGCATAGTGAAATAATTATTGTCGTCAAGATAGACACCAAACCAATACCCACCACAATAGTGCAGGTCTATATGCCTACTAGTTCAGCGGATGATGAAGAAATTGAAAGAATATATGAGGAGATAGAAGATTTAATACAATATGTAAAAGGTGATGAGAATCTAATTGTGATGGGAGACTGGAATGCAGTGGTAGGCCAAGGAAGAGAAGGTAGTACAGTAGGAGAATTTGGATTGGGACAAAGGAACGAAAGAGGAAGTCGGCTGGTTGAATTCTGCACTGATCATAATTTAGTCCTTGCCAATACTTGGTTCAAACACCACAAACGACGGCTGTATACGTGGACGAGACCTGGAGACACTGGAAGGTATCAAATAGATTTCATTATGATTAGGCAGAGATTCAGAAACCAGGTGTTGGATTGCAAAACTTTCCCAGGAACAGACGTGGATTCTGACCACAACTTGTTGGTCATGAAATGCCATCTGAAGTTGAAGAAATTGAAGAAAGGAAAGAATGCAAAAAGATGGGATCTAGACAAGTTGAAAGAAAAGAGTGTGAGGGATTGTTTCAAGGAACATGTTGCACAAGGACTAAATGAAAAGGCTGAAGGAAACACAGTAGAGGAAGAGTGGAGAGTCATGAAAAATGAAGTCAGTAGGGCTGCTGAAGAAATGTTAGGAAGGAAGAAAAGATCAACTAAGAATCAGTGGATGACTCAGGAGATACTAGACCTGATTGATGAACGACGAAAGTACAAGAATGCTAGAAATGAAGAGGACAGAAAAGAATACAGGCGATTAAAGAATGAAGTGGATAGAAAGTGCAAGGTAGCTAAGGAAGAATGGCTGAAGGAGAAGTGCAAGGATGTCGAAGGCTGTATGGTCCTGGGAAAGGTAGATGCTGCATACAGGAAAATCAAGGAAACCTTTGGAGAAAGGAAATCTAGGTGCATGAATATTAAGAGCTCAGATGGAAAGCCACTTCTAGGGAAAGAAGACAAAGCAGAAAGATGGCAGGAGCATATCCAACAGTTGTATCAAGGTAAAGATGTAGATAATTTAATTCTGGAACATGAAGAGGCTGTTGATGCTGATGAAATGGGAGACCCAATTTTGAGGTCAGAGTTTGACACAGCTGTGAGTGACCTAAATAGGAACAAGGCACCTGGAATTGATGATATTCCCTCTGAATTACTGACTGCCTTAGGAGAAACCAGCATGGCAAGGTTATTTCATTTAGTGTGCAAGATGTATGAGACAGGAGAAGTCCCGTCCGATTTTCAGCAGAATGTTGTTATACCTATTCCCAAGAAAGCCGGTGCTGACAGGTGTGAAAACTACCGCACCATTAGTTTAGTATCTCATGCCTGCAAAATTTTAACACGTATTATTTACAGAAGAATGGAAAAACAAGTTGAAGCTGAGTTGGGAGAAGATCAATTTGGCTTCAGAAGAAATGTAGGAACACGTGAAGCAATCCTGACTTTACGTCTGATCTTAGAGGATCGAATCAAGAAGGACAAGCCCACGTACATGGCATTCGTAGATCTAGAAAAGGCATTCGATAATGTTGATTTGACCAAGCTATTTATGATTCTGAAGATGATAGGGATCAGATACCGAGAACGAAGAATTATCTACAATCTGTATAAAAATCAGTCTGCAGTGGTAAGAATCGAGGGCTTTGAAAAAGAAGCAGCAATCCAGAAAGGAGTGAGGCAAGGTTGCAGTTTGTCCCCTCTCCTTTTCAATGTTTACATAGAACAGGCAGTAAAGGAAATCAAAGAGAAATTTGGAAAGGGAATCGCAGTCCAAGGAGAGGAAATCAAAACCTTGAGATTTGCCAATGATATTGTTATTTTATCTGAGACTGCAGAAGATCTCGAGAAGTTGCTGAATGGTACGGATGAAGTCTTGGGTAAGGAGTACAAGATGAAAATAAATAAGTCCAAAACAAAAGTAATGAAGTGCAGTCTAACGAAGGCAGGTGATGTAGGAAATATTAGATTAGGAAACGAAGTCTTAAAGGAAGTAGATGAATATTGTTACTTGGGTAGTAAAATAACTAACGATGGCAGAAGTAAGGAGGACATAAAATGCAGACTAGCACAAGCAAGGAAAAGCTTTCTTAAGAAAAGAAATTTGCTCACTTTAAACATTGATATCGGAATTAGAAAGATGTTTTTGAAGACTTTTGTGTGGAGCGTGGCATTGTATGGAAGTGAAACATGGACGATAACTAGCTCAGAAAGAAAGAGAATAGAAGCTTTTGAAATGTGGTGTTACAGAAGAATGCTGAAGGTGAGATGGATAGATCGAATCACGAATGAAGAGATACTGAATCGAATTGGTGAGAGGAGATTGATTTGGCTAAATTTGACGAGAAGAAGAGATAGAATGATAGGACACATCTTAAGACATCCAGGACTTGTTCAGTTGGTTTTTGAAGGAAGTGTAGGTGGTAAGAACGGTAGGGGTAGACCAAGGTATGAATATGACAGGCAGATTAGAGCAGATGTAGGATGCAATTGTTACGTAGAAATGAAAAGATTAGCACAGAATAGGGTGGCTTGGAGAGCTGCATCAAACCAGTCTATGGACTGATAACTCAAACAACAATGAACATAAGCTGCTTCAGATTTATATTTATCCTGTTATTTATCTCATTTACCAAATCACATAAATTTTCATTATTCAGATTTGTTTACGTAACAAGATCCTATCTAATAACGTTCTTCCCGCAGTAAAAATTATATAAAACTGAATCTAATCTAACCTATTTTAAGTAAACATTGCCCTGAGGACGTCTACATCTATGAAAGATCAAACACACAATGGTATGTGCACATATCTCTGAGGATATATCTCCCTAATGAAGTAATTGAATTAAATGACAACTAAAATAACATAAGACAAGAACAAGAAAATAAAATCATATTCGACAAATTAAATAAATAACACATCTCTGAGTTACACTAAGACTTAACTCAGAAATAACTACAATTAAGCTATAAATAAATAAATAAATAAATAAATAAATAAATAAATAAATAAATAAATAAATGGTAATGTCCTCGTAGTTATATGCACTTTAATTAATTAATTAGTGATGGCGCCATTCAAATCTCATCTCAATATTAAATATTATGGCTCAGATATAGCCGTAGTGATCAAATTTTGTGTCATCTACATTAAAGATATGGGATTAACAAGTAAATGACCCTACAGTTGGACTGATGGTAGCAGGCAAATTATAATTCATGACCTCTGTTCCGTCAATATACTACTCAACCTGTATAGAAAATAAGAGTGCAAATTTAGCTTTTGTTTGGAAGGACTACGTCCTATTTAAAGTAAATGTTAGGAAACTTGTTAATGTACATATAATTGTAACGTAAATGTGGACCATTTGCATGAGGTCACACAGTTTGCTTTCTTTTCATTTATGCAGATTTTTAGCTGAGTGGTTAGCATCATTTCTTTTACGAGTCAGTTTCTTATTTTAGCCTCATTTATTTTGATTTGTTTGCTTTGATGTTTGAGATGCAGTGTACGTCTCGGGGCTTAAACGTGCATGTATATAAGAATTTAAATGCAAGTCAGGAAGGACTAGATTAATGTATTTAATGGGAGCTCAAATTGTACAGAAACATGCTGTCACGTTTTCTGGGATTTCTTGCATGATGTGTGAATAACTATGAGTGAGATGGCGGAGTTTGGATCCACAAAATTTTGATAGCGTCATCTTCATAACTATTTTGAATATCAAGATGAGTGTAAATTAGTAATTGAATCACGAGTTCCTCAAACGCAGCTTCGTATTTCAAGTTCCGACTAATTAGAATCAATTTTCTGTAAAATTTACTTTTATTATTAATGTGAGTTTCTCAAGTAAGGTTGAGATATTTCAGTAACTTTCAGATGTTCAGGCATGATCGATTGTCTATGTGGCATTTTCTTAGTTTCAATTTATGATATTATTACAGAGTTGGCCACTTTATTATTCATGTTTAACTTTATGACTGCGAGTGCTTTGATTTGTGACCAGCGCAGTCTTATTTCTTTTCATGCGAGCGAATGTTAGACAACGTAATTTCATATACTTATTTAGTTTTGGCAACTTTAGGACAAGTGATATGGCTTAGGCTGAAAACATAGTGAAGCGGGGAGCAAAGCAGAGAGCAGAGCAGCGAGCAAGGCATTTTATTATCAACGCGCCGATGAAGGAGGTTGGTGGTCATAGTGAAGCGGAGGGCAAAGCAGCGAGCAGTGCGCGCCAACACACTTCGCAGGCAGGTAGTGAATGATGGACGGGTTGTTTATGCTGGAAAATTCTACATTAAAACCTGGCATGTGCTGCAAAACACAGACACCAGTAGAAGTTGCAATGTGCACCCAATAACCCAGTGACGAAAGAGCCTGGTGAGAAATATTAGATTAGCTGTCCTAGATATTCTCGGAATGAGTTGATTTTAGTCTTCAGTTGTTTAGGGCAAGTCAGAGTATTAAATTACGAAATACATTCCTACGTTTCCTCGTGCATATATAAGTCAGTAACGAAACATTCTGATGAGAAATATTATCCGGGAAGCTTGAATGTGTCTCCACACACGCAGCGTCTCAATATAAAACGATTACCGGTACCGAAAAAGGCAAACGTTGGCTAAATACCATGTAAATGTTATTCTAAAATATATTATAAAGCCTTTACTACAAGCCACGTCCGTAGCTGCCGTCCTCGAAGGCCCGGATTATTCTCATAAGCCAAAAATGTAAGATGGCAAGAGGGCCAGTATGTGTTTTAAAACAGTACATGCATCTTACCTCCTTTGACGGTGTACCTGATGAGAGCTGCACAACCTCAGAATGAGGACAACGAACGATTTAACTACAGCAGTGACCAAGATGTTAAGCCCCTTTAAACAACAAGCAGCAATCTCTAGGCCTAAAAATTTTTCAACCGCCGGAACTCGGGTATTTTCCCCATCCGGAAAGCCAGCTACTGCTACGGTCAACCGGCTTACGAGAAGTCCCGCAGAAATGCCGCTCCGCAACGCGATACTTTAAACATTAGCGTAGTTAGGGACCTACCCTAACAAAACTCACCTCATCTCCTATAGGCGCAAAATGTCAATACACTTTACACTGATGTCTCAAAAAGCAGTTACGGTAATACAGTACACATTCTGTAATGGGAACAAAGATTCCACAACCTCGCTCTCGGATGAAAAAAAAAAACTACCAGTTATTACCGCACGATTTGAGATGTTACGAATTTTTAACTAACATACTAGTAGAACAAGTAATAAAAGCTTGTTATATTAGAATTAGTCAAGTTTGCCCAGATTCCTTAAATTTATGGCACGTGTAAAATCATCTAAAAACTACTACAGTAATTTAGTATATCTACATACTTGTTTTCATTTCTGCAGCAACTTCATCCCAAAGCTTATCTAAAACAAAGCGATTGTGGTGTTGTGCATCCTTTTGGCCCCACAGAGGATTATGAATATAAACAGCACTAATTAATTGATCGATATCCATGTTGGATCCAAGGTAAGAGCAGCGAGCAAAGCAGCGAAATCAAATTATTTTGAACGCTCCGCTTTGCTCTCTCCTCGTGATAAAAGTGACGCTCTGCTCTCCGCTGCACTATGCAAGCTCCCACTTGCAAACATGTGTTTGATTTCGCTGCTTTGCTCGCTGCTCTGCTCGCTGCTCTGCTCTCTGCTTTGCTCCCCGCTCCACTATATTTTCCGCCTCAGTGTGATTTTGAGTAAGAAGACGCGTTCCTCATCTGAACGGCCTGCATCTCCATGTTTTTGTGACTTGCCTCCAGTAGACTGTTGAGCAGCATGTGTAAAAGGGTTGGGCCCTGTGGTTTGTTTTTTTTATTATTGTGCAATTATTTTGGGAGACAATCTCCGATTTTGAGTCATTCCGCCATGTGTTGGCAAGGGTGATATGCATATCTACCGATGAGAGTTTTATTTAGTGGCTTATACTTCATGATTTTATTGGTTTTTGACCATGTCACTACGTGTTGCTGTAGACGAGATGTTTTATACTGCGACGTTTCGTTTGATTTTTCTTTCATGATATTACCGCGCTGAGGAATATTTTTGTGTCATGTAATATATTTCAGGAATGGACGTTGAATTGTGTTGAAAGTAAAAGCCTACTCTTATTTTTAAGAATTTGTGTCATTTAATTTATTTCAGGAATCCACGTTGATTTGTGCGTGTCGTTATAAAGTCCACCAACTGATTGCTTTTGTGTCATGTAATATATTTCAGAAACCTACGTTGAACAGGATGTGTTGCTTAAAGTGTAAATTATGTTTCCTTATATTATCCATAGAGGCTTTGAGTGAATAAGAGGTGCACGAATGCCGCATTCTTTCTTGGTGAGCCCTGGAAAATATGACATGTTTCTGTGTCTTTGATTGTCTCTATTTGCCATTTACGTGATTTTATTTTTTGTGGTTCCGATCCACAATGTTTGTTATGCTCATGAGATTGCTCATGATTCGAGGTCTATATATTTTGGTAGGAGGTTTTACCACTCAGCGTGTTATATTTTGTACAGTTAGATTAGTTTGTCTCCCCTTTTGCGCATTAAATCACGTCTTTTCGTAAGGTTAGGAACCCCCACTGCAATGTCAAGTGTGCAGGAAAGGGGAACGTATTCATCTACATTTCAAAGTGTTAACAAAAGTAAAGCCAGGAGCGTGGTGCGAGCATGCAAGCCCAATGTGTTAAAATTAATGAAATTTCAAGATTTGATACGATATATTAAGTATGTGTGTTGGCATACAATTGTATATTTGTATGATTTCTATTTTGATTCTCAAGATGGACTTTGTCAAGCTGAAAGAAAAATTCTTGAGTTATGTAAAAATTAGGATCATTTGATACTTTTTTGCTTCCATATTATTCTTGTTTATTTTAATAAACAGATTCTCCTCCAAAACTGACACCATGCTTCGCTTGCTTTATTTGTAGCTTTTAATTGACCTTACCGTGTCCATATTAGTTATATGTTCCCCATCAAATCCACGGTGTATGTAATTTTAGGGCAATTTTTTTTTATCATAGTTCGAACTGAGCACTCCTGGGAGCGGCTGACTAGTCTGGAGCAAATTACCTTGATGGTAGGAACGGGGACATATAAGTGGCGCAGCCAACGTGGTGCTTTTCTTTTGCTTCTCTAACCCTTTCGATATTTTGGACACAGTGGTCATACGAATTGCTTGCCCAACCTGTGATTTTTTTTTTCTTTCTGTATTTTAGTGAAGCCGAAGTATCCATTTTATCGGATGCGAATGACGTGAAGAATGTGGAAATTAAGTAAAGCTAGGTTTGAAAGTTGAATCCACGTTACCTATAGTGTGGACAAGCAAAAGGTGAAAGTCAGATGTAAATCCATATTAATCGCAGTATTAAACCATTTCACCTTTACCATACGGAAGGCTATGCCTAGTATATGTTTTTAAGTATTAGAGCAAGGCTACAATGTCAAAATTTGACGATAGGATAGTCAACATGACACGGTAAATTCAGACAGGTTATAAGTCTGAAAGCATGTTGAACCACATAACGTACGCGAGCTAACCGTATAGCAGAGTAGAGATTTTATATTTTCACCCACCGGGGTATGTTATTTTTCTTGTTAATGTACATATAATTGTGTAACGTAAGCTTTTTATGCAGATTTTTAGCCGAGTGGTTAGCATCATTACTTTTACGAGTCAGTTTCTTATTTTAGCCTCATTTATTTTGATTTGTTTGCTTTGATGTTTGAGACGCAGTGTACGTCTCGGGGCTTAAACGTGCATGTATATAAGAATTTAAATGCAAGTCAGGAAGGACCAGATTAATGTATTTAATGGGAGCTCAAATTGTATGGAAACATGCTGTCACGTTTTCTACATATAAATTTTAATGTAATGAAACCTGTCGGAAGGTATTTGTCATTTTTGTTCAAGTTAGGCTATAGAATTAAGGGCATGACGCAGAATGGAGGGGGCGCCCGAGATAAAAGTGACCAGATTATTATTATTTTCATGTGGTGTCGAGATTTAAGGAAAATTTTTGTTTATAACAGAAAACAGCGAGATAGAGTTAATTGTTTTTCTTTATATTCAGCTCTGCTAAAACCTATGCAGCATAGGTTTTTCTTTAATTTCCAAATTGTATGCGATTATTGGCAGCCTTTTGCACCGCTCGATCATGTCCACAGTGAGAAATTAAACAAAAGACAATGCAATCATGCGTAGATGTCTGCGCTGAAACAGTGCTGCAGTAACTGAACTTTTGCACTTTCAATCAGCTAGCAGAATGGGCAGAATCCATTTCTTTCACAAGGGATAGAAAACCATCAGTATTTACATACAAGAACAAACCCTTAGTCACTGTGACACACATGAAATATTAAGGTGTGATTCTACAACCAAGTGGAAATAAATTTTCACTACAAATTAAAGACAGAATCACTGCTGCCATCCGAGCTATGAACAATATAGCCTAAATCTACTGAGGAAATTATCACTAAAACCTATGATGCAGCTTTTCCGGGTTAAAGTGTCCCCAGTTACCACTTATGGACTAGAAAATATCTGGCAGCATCTCACAAAAACTCATCTGAAAGAACTTGAGAAAGTAAAGGCAACTTTCCTCAAAAAAGTCTTATGCGTGTCCAAGTTCACACCATCTCGCCTGGTATATGCCCTGCCGAGAGAACAATTTTATGTTGAGGAGTTGAGGTTAAATTTTCTACTCCCAACTATGAGATAATGAAAGAAATGACCAATAAAAGAATAGAAATATGGGATGATTTCCTTGCAATTGATGCGATGATACTAGACTACTAGAACAAAAACAAATTTCAAGTTAAGACATTTGATGACCAGATTTGCAGTGCACGGGTTTCACCACCGAATCTGCAGCATAGAGAGGTACCACTTACCAGGTACAGACTGTAAATTCAAATTATGTGGAGATTGGTGCAACAGATATCATGTATTGTAGTGTAGGGAGACATGAAACTCTGACACCGTTTTGTGCATCAAATATCTAAAATATCTGTGTTTCTGTTTCAATGCAACAAAGAGCTAATTAGAACCTGAAGTGAAAATACTTGCAATTCTGTGCAATATGTGTTATATACATTATATATGTGGCCAATGGCTGCAATAAATACTTCATTCATAATGCCATACTAGGGCCAAGTAAGGATTAAATTCTCATTCAAAAGGGAAGTAATTTCCTGAGATATATCCACAAATAATTGCAAATGATTCATACAACTTCTCTGAAAATACTACAATTACTGCGTTTACATGCAGGATTCAGATCGATCTGAGTACACTTCCCGTATTGAAAACGCCATGTAAACAGGGACTCAGTTCGGATTGAGTCTCAAGGTCGATACGGTAAAATCTGGGATCGTATCGTACTCAGTTCGAATCGAGTTCCATGTAAACGCGGATCGTACTGAGATCGTATTGAAAACGACTGCGCACACACTCCATGTTTGTTCTGACAAAATCATCATCATTAAAGTTCTGTCAAAATGACAAATATAAGCCAGTACCGTAAATATATTACCTGTATAAATGATCAGCAACTGCAATCATAAGACGGCCAGCCCTGGCGATTAAGAAAATCACGATAACCTTCTGTTGGGGGTAAAATTGGAATGTGCGTTCTATCTATTGCACCAATTACATTTGGAATACCACACATACTTTCAAAACTGAAAGTTATCTCCTAGGCTTCTACTTCATTTGGCGTTTTTAAATTCTAAGAGGTGATATCAATTTTACAACAATTCTGCATCGTCTGTATACGTCGATGTTGCCTGGCGGATTCAATACGATACTCAAATACCACATGTAAACGGGGATCGTATTCAATACGGTAAGTGTACTCAAATCGATCTCAATCCCCATGTAAACGTACTAAATATTCCCTCAACAAACCTCTGCCACTAACCAGACATTTCACACTACCTACCTAGGGACTAGCTGGAAAAAATCACAGAATGCTATTTTAAAAAACTGTGAGCACCTTAATTTATTTCGAACAGAATCCCAGGGCCAGAGAGATGACTGGAAAGTTAAAGAATCCTTCGTTGAGGTTTCGTCATCACTTTTATCCGACTGATCACCGTTTTCTTTCTTGAGATCTTCAGGAGTAGTTTTGCTGAAGTCAATCTTTTGAGCTAACCTAGCAAGGCTCTCCGACATAGAGAGTGGTCTGAAATGCACAAGAGATATTGTTACTTAATCAATAGAGGCAAAATCGTTCCTTAGTACACATAACCTCATTGAATTTTCAAATATACTAAAACACAGAAAGAGTATACACAGACCTTCTTCAAATAATGCTACTTACGCTTGATAAATTTCTTGTCCATCGTATGTTATTTCTTGAATCTGATTTTCTATAGGCGCTTCAACAGAAATACTCACTGAATAAGCCATTCTAATCCTTGTCCGAAGACAGGACAGGAGCAATTTGGAACGACAACAAAACTCATGCGCTCACTAGCGCTTTACTGCCCATTGTCGCCAACCTATCGTAAAGCAGGAAAGAAAAATACATTCGGAAATAAAAATTCTTGGGAACAATATTGTAAAATAGTAATGACAACAGTTCACCGTAATTACGGTATCGGTGATAGTCTAATTGAAATAAGGGTCAGCCTACTACTCTAATTTAAGGGTGTTAAATATATAATGTATCGGTTCCCTCGTGTATTTCCTTACCGCGTGCTTCAGTGTATGCCATTGAACTATACGTAATACGTGTATGCTCATTTCCTTTAATTACCGGTATGTACGAAATTATGTGTTCAAAAATTCAAATAAAAATTTCGAATTATTAATTGCTAGCCTGGTGCAACCCTTGTAAAGCAGACCCTCCGACGAGGGTGGGCGGCATCTGCTGTGTTTAGGAAACTGCACATTTTTGTGGTGGAGGATAATGTTCTGTATGGACAAATACAGTAGAGATAATACGCGACACTTACGGATTTCGCCTTGCTAAAATGGGAGACAATTCGACGGTGGCGCTCCTAGTGACTTGACCTGAACAAATCGCGCTAAATTCAAATATCAATGGAAATGTATACACGGAAATGGATAAATAAATTACGTCTAGAAAGAAAGTGTTATTGAGATATTAACTTCGAAGTTGCTAAAGCAATTCTGGATAAATGAATAAAGAATTATTTAAACGGTTATTATTCAAAGACTGAAATTAGACAATATATAAACAAGAAGTGAAATGGTTTGATCTTTCATTTATGCATTACTTTTTTAGCTTTAGCATTCCTGCCTGAACTCTTACGGATGGATTTGTCTTTTTTTCTCATTTAAAAACATTGTATCATCACATTAAGACACTTGTCAATAAAAATATCGGCACATTCCTTACACATATGATGCAATGAATTAACATTTAATAATAATAATAATAATAATAATAATAATAATAATAATAATAATAATAATAATGTTTTTGTTTTACGTTCCACTAACTACTCTTTTACGGTTTTCGGAGACGCCGAGGTGCCGGAATTTAGTCCCGCAGGAGTTCTTTTACGTGCCAATAAATCTACCGACACGAGGCTGACGTATTCGAGCACCTTCAAATACCATCGGACTGAGCCAGGATCGAAAAAACACACGCGCGCGCGCACACGCACACACACACCCACACACACACAAATTACTGTTATGCCTTTAAGCATTCAGTCTGCAAGTTTTTTATTTTTCAAAACACTGCCACAATTCTCTATGTGTACCTAGCCCGGTGGCCTTGTTTAGTTCTATACCTCTTATCTTTAAATCATTAGAACCTGAGCCTAACCACATCATCTTCATCTCCCACTATTTCTCTTACTCTGCATGACTGAGACCATTATTCTCCTAGATAACCTATCTTCCTCTATTTGCCTCATATGACCACACCACTGTAGCCGGTTTATGCGTCCTGCTTCATCAATTGAGTTCATTCCTAACTCGGTCTTTATTTCCTCATCCCAGGAAACCTTTTGCCATTTTTCCTTCCTGTTTGAATCAGCGATCATTCTTGCTACTTTCATGTCGGTTACTTCTAACTTATGAATAAGATATCTTGAGTCCACCCAATTTTCCCTCCCATGAATCAAAGTTGACGTAAAACAGACCAGTGTAAAGATAGTTTCATATGGGAACTGACTGCCTTCTTACAGGATACAGCTGATCGCAACTGCAAACAAACTGCATTAACCTTGCTGCACCTTGATTAAATCTCACTTACTATAAACATCCTGGGAGAATACACGACCTAAATACTTGAAATAATTTACATGTTCCAGCTTTGTATTCCCAACCTGACATTCAGTTCTCTTACATTTCTTACCTGCTGACATCAATTTAATCTTGGAAAGGCTAATCTTCATACCATACTCATTGCACCTCTAAGTTCCAACATATTAGTCTTCAGCACAATCTGCCATTAAAACCATGTCATCCGCATAGGCCAAACTGCTTACTGGTATTACATTTCCATCCAACTGAATCCCTCCCTACCACTTTATACCTTTCAGTAGATGATCCATGTAAACTATGAACAACAAAGATGAAAGATTACAGCCTTGTCTAACCTTTTTACTCATTCTGCCATCAATTCTCACTGCAGCTCAATCGTTTTCATAAATATGTTTGATTGCATTTAATAATCTACCCTTAATCCCATAGTACCCCAGTAAAGCTAACTTCTTTTCCCTCAGTATTCTGTCATATGCCTTCTCTAGATCTAAGAAGCATAAACATACATGTCTGTTACTCTGGTAGCATTTTTCAATTACCTTGCACATACTCAAAATCTGATCCCGACAGCACCTCTGTCATCTGAAACCACATTGGTTTTCATCCAGCTTACTCTCAACCACTGATCGCACCCTTCCTTCAAAAATGCCAGTGAATACCTTCCCTGGTATAAGGATCTATGAAATATCTCAATAGATGTTGCAATCCTTCCTGTTCCCTTGCTTAAAGATAGGTGCAATTACTGCTTTTGTCCAATCTGAAGGTACCTCACTAGCATCTAAGCTAATCTTATTTACTCTACAAAGCCATTTATACTGGCCTTCCCAATATATTTCACAATCATCATCATCATCATCATCAATGTCCCACTCCTGTTGCCCAGGTGTGGTTTACAAGCCTCCTCCACTCCTTTCTGTCATTCCACTCTCACTGCTCCATTACTTTCACCATATCCAATCCAGCTTCTCTAATGTCCTCCCAAATCTGATCCATCCACTTTCTTCTCGGTCTTCCGACTGGTCTCTTTTCCTTAACTTCTCTTTCCAATTCCCTTCTTGCTACCCGTTCCTTTCCCATTCTTTTTACATGTCCGAAACATCTCAGGCTTGCTTTCTGTATATTTCACGATATCAGATCTAATTTCATCTATTCCTGCTGCATTATGACTAGAGCCCGAATTATATGTAATATAAAAATTAGAAGTATGTAGCTAAAATTGAAAAAAAAATATGTAGTCAAATATGTAATACATAAAAAATATTTAACTTAATATCTAAGCCTTATTTGATGTATTCTTGTACACAGTAGAAGAAACAAGACCAAAAAAGTTAAAAGTGCAGATGTTATCCAAACTCTAAATTTCATTTGGAGGCACAATTAATAACAATTAATTTTCCAAATTTTCCAAATATTCTGCAGTCATCGAATGCCTTCTGTGTGTTAGGTTGTACTTATGTATAGAACAAGACCTTTCAACTTCATATGAAGTCACTGGCACATATTTCAAATTGCCCAGCAAAGAAATATTTAATTGTAGACTTGGTCAAGCAAGGAAGATTATTATGAGAGAAGAAATTTGACCTCATCAAACACAAATATGCTTATTAGAATAATGTTTCTGAAGACTTCTGTATGAATTGTAGCCCTTTATGGAAGAGAAGCATGGGCAATAACCAAAGGTGAAAGAAAGAAAGAAAGAAAGAAAGAAAAAAGGCACTTTTGACATATGACATTAAACTGAAGACTGGTGAAGAGAGACAAAATCTGAGAGCAGAACAATGTGACAAAATTTGTGCAAGGGAAGATAGATAGACAGCTCAAGACACCCAAGACTTGCACCATCAACACAGCTAAGGGATGCGATCCTTTGACTATTTTAAAGTGTTTAATTACAAAACTTAAATTGATGTACAATTGGTGAAAAAAAGAATTGTTTTCTACCAAATGCGCTATTTAAAATATGTCATATTTATCAAAATAATTATCATGTATCGAAATATATTAAAATATGTAATTTTACACTTGTGGAATAATGATCCTTTTAAGTGTTTTAGTTTTTCTTGTAGCTACATATATGGGAACAGAATATGTAATTACATATAATCCGGGCTGTAATTATGACAATGAAGTTTATTTACCATCCTTTCCACTTTCTGAAGTGCAATTCTACCAACATCACTGTCCTCTTCCCCATGGGTTTGATTGTTCGTGACATCACCAGAAAGATTTCCTTTTATGCTGAGAAGATTTTCAAATTATTCCTTCCACCTGTCAAGCAATTCCTTGGGATCTATTATGAGTTCACCTAATTTACCCAAAACATTATTTATTTCCTTTTTCCCTCCCTTTCTAAGATTCTTTATTACTGTCCAGTAAGGTTTCCCTGCTGCTTGACCTTGCCTTTCTAGGTTTTTACCAGAATATTCCCACGACTTCTTTTTGGATTCAACAATATTTGTTTTGTTCTGTTTCTTTCATCTATGTACAACTCTCTGTCTGCAACAGTGTTTGTTTTTTTTTTTTTTTTTAGTCATTTCTGATATGCCTTCCTTTTACATTTACAAGCTGCCCTCAATTCAACATTCCACCAATATTTTTGCTTTTTCTCATCTTTGCACCCAGTTATTCCAGGCATTCCACTGCTTTTTCTACTACAGCATCCCTTTATATATCCTTAACCTTGTTATTGTCTATAGTTTGGAACTTTTCACCAATCATATCCATGTATTTCTGTCTAATTTCCTTGTCCTGGAGATTTTCTACCCTTATTTGCCTGCAGACAGTTTTCACTTCCTCTATCCTAGGCCTGGATTATACATTCTTCCCCACTACAGATCAGATAGTGATCTGTATCATTAAAAAATCCCTCAAATGGCTGCACATTCCTAACAGATTTCCTGAATTCAAATTTGGTTATAATGTAGTCTATTATGGATGCTTCCCCTACCCTCCCATGATTAACAATGAATAGCCGTTTGGTTGAAAAATATATTTATAACTGCTAATCCCATACTAGCTTCCCATTCCAATTAAATTCCATATATATCCCACATTTACCCATCACCTTATCATATCATTCAGTTCTATTTCCAAATTTTGCATTGAAATTCCCTTTTAGCACTATCCTATACTTGCTATTTACCCTGACTGTGATGTCATTCAGTGCTTCATCACACTTGTCAACTTCATCCTCACATATTAAATACACTGAGACATTTCTTTTCCTAATTCCTCCAAAAGCTTAATCTCCACACACATTCGCTCATTTCCATGCCTGACAAAAACTATGTTGCATGCAATAGTATTCCTGATGAACAGTCCTACCACAACTCTGTACTTCCCTTTTTAACACCTGTTAAGAATACTTTATGATCTCCTATCTCTTCACCGTTATCTCACCTTACTCGAATATCATTAACTCCTAACAAATCCAGACACATCCTCTTTTGTGACTTAGCGAGTTCTACTTTCTTTCTACCATAAGTCCCATTGATATTAATAGAGACCCATCGAATTCTATTTCTTTTTTCAAGTTGCTTCCAAGGAGTCCCTCGCCTGTACGTGGGACTTCGTTACTCCCATAAGTTCGAGGCTTGTTTAAAACCTTCTGAGCATGCTCAGTAAAAATACTCTCAAGCAGGATGCTAACCTACTTAGACATAGTTCCAGTGAAAATTTCTTCTCTAATGTGTTAGGGATCACTGGTAGATTGTATAGTCCTAGCTGCCTGCGCACAATGTGGGCCATAACTCAGAATATGTCTAAAATGCCCCTCCCATTCCATAGTAACTGGTATCCCAACTCTCAGGACCACTTATTAAGCCACTCACCCTTTGTTCATGATTCATGAGCTAGGACGTGATGACAGTAACCACACCATGAATCACTGTATTGGAAAAAGTTAGGACAATATTTCTGTAAAACCAACTGTAAAAGAGGTAAATCAATTTTTAAGTTTCAGGCCCCTTCTGAAGCCTACACCTGCTGAATATTTTTTGACAAGTTATAAGTAAGATCCCATTTGCCCTTATCCTAAACTTTGAAAATCCCTCCATCTGTTTACCCGTATGCTGTTACATACAAACAGACAAAACTTACATATGCTGTCCTGTCTGGTATAAAAACTGAGTGTTAGATCATTATTCAAAAAGTACAGACAGAAAGACTATTTTTGGTTCATACAGATGTAGAGGTTGCAAAGAGAGATCCAGGTACCATACCTCATTATTCATTCTTCCCCATATACAGCAGCATTGATTTAGAAATTTCACCTGTAGTTTCTTTGCAGAAGACATGCCAGTTGACTGACACATTTGTCTTAATTTTATCTTGTAATATCCATGGTCTGAATGTTTTGCACTTGTTAATTTGTCAGGTAACGTATGCATTAGTGTGTTCATTTTGCATTTTTAAACCTTGGGATTTCAATAAGGATACATGGAGGTCAGTTGAAGATGAATCAGTGACATCTAAGAAAAGTGAGTACAGGTAAATCCCGTTATACACGGATTTGTTATCCGCGGTTTCGCATATACGCGATTTTTGTTATAAGTCTAGTAATGTCATCTGTTAAAAGTACGTGGAAGCTGTAGTGCCTTAAGGTGGGTACAGACATACGTGCCGAACTCTGTAACGTACACTACGTTCCTCGCCAAGGTTAACGGGGCAAGCGCATCTCTACGAGCATCTTCTATTGTGTTCGTCGAGACGTGAATGGTCATTTCTGATCGGTAGAGCTGTGAAGTTGGACTTGACAGGTTTCGTATTTAGAACGCCGGGTAAAAGGAAAGAAAGTGTGCCTGTCCAAGTAAAGAAGCGCATACCAAAGTCATACTCGTCAGAAACAAAGACGTTTTGGATGGCAATGAGAAAAGTAAGCATATTATTGACATTCAGCGTGCTTTGGGACTTAGTGAATCCACTGTGAGAATTGTTCGTGACAATGCGGAATCAATTCAAAAACTGCTCCATCTTCTACTAACTTACGTGTGACTAGAGTGACCAAATCCCGCTCGGAAGCGATGGGAAGAATGGATCGGAGTGAGTATCACAACCAACATTACATGCCTCTCTGGAGCTGCTATTCAAACTAAAGCCAAGAGCATGTATGCAGAGTTTAGTTTATTATTGTGTGTTTCAGTTTCATGGTAATAGTTATTTTTTTGTACATATACTAAGGATCTTTGCTATTTTAAACCTAATATATGATTAAACAGAAACCTAACCCTATATTTTTCATATAAAACGACTCTCGATTTACGCGAATTCGGTATGCGGAACGTAACTATCGCGTATAATGAGGTCTGCCTGTATGTACTGGTTCCAAGTAAAAAAGAGTTATGAAAGCAGTATGGAGGGACACAAGAAATGTGAAAGATTCCATCCATTGAATAGGAAATGTGTATGTTTTGTCATCAGTTCCATCATGAATTGAACTTTTGTGTAAGAAACAACAAGCTTCAAGTTCCTCATTAATAACTCAATTCTGTTATTGTAAGGTGTAAGACAACAAATTCCCTTTAAAATAAATATGTTTAAACTTTTGAATATTATTTTTCTATTGTTTCTTTTTCAAAATAAATACTGAATGAATTTATTTTAGTTATTCTTACCAACAACATCACAAAGGATCGGAAGTTTATTGACACACATAGCAAGTCTCCAACATACCTGTTGAGAAACATGGGTCTGAAAGACTCAGGTTTGGTGGCAAATTAACACTAATCACCACTGATATGCATAGAATTAAGTCATTTAATTCTTGGTCGCCAGTGTTTCACCCCAGTGTCCAAATGTGGGCTCATCAGTTGGTAACTAGCACACCTACCAAGAAGTGTGACTAGTGCATATAGTGGAGGTTGTTGTTGTTGTTCAAAAGTTATCATTCTCCACCATGAAGGGGAGGGTAAGGCCAGCTGAAGGGTACTGCCCTCTCTCTGGCCAAGAGAGATGGGGGGTAAGGGAGTTGCACAGGAGGAAGAAGTTGAGTAAGGAGTTTGATGTGGATATGGGAGGAGAGCAGCATCTTGGCTAAGAACGCTTTATTAATGGATTATTTACATGATTTTAACTGCAAAAGTTTGTTTTTTTCTTTTGCTGGTCTGTAGGGTGAGCGCTTTTACACAAAGTATATACATATATCCTGATTTGAAGAAGAAAACACGATATGAAGAAGTAAGTAATACAGAGTAGTTACAAGATGATGGATGATCCTTCTGGAAGGCAAAGTATGATTGCAGGTTGCCGATGATGTGATGTTTTTGGTTTTCTTAGCCCATCGCAGTTCTGTTTGTTGACTGGACGCTTCAATGTTCACTGAAGAGAAAAATCAGTGGGGAGGGGGGATGAGCGACAGGATTCAGACTTGAGTTTCTAAGGGGGTGAAATGGAAGTGAGTATCTAGACCAGAGTGTGAGTTCTGAAAGAGGACATTGAGTGTTTGGTTTGCAGCAGCCTGTAGGTGTGTTAGGACGAGAGGATGGTGAATATTGTAGCGGGCTATAGTGATGAATTGGATTAAATCCTCAATGGTAGGAGAGGGAAAAAGAGAGCGCCTTAGGACTGGTAGGTGAATTATAAGTATGAATAGATCCAATGAGTTTGGGATTATCAGGAGGAGGGGTGGGACGAGATTTACATCTGTAGGTGTAGGTTGGGTGTGCTTCTCCATTGGAGTTGCAGACAGGGGGTTGCATGGTTTTAGGACACTTGTAGGTTGGATGTTCTTGTAGACAGTGCCTGCACTTATAGTTCATAGCTTAACACTGGTTGATGCTGTGAGAGTTGCATGTCAAACATCTTTCGCAGCGAGTAAGTTGCAGTAGGGGGACACGTGAAGATTCAACTTTGTAATGGCAGTGGTAGATGGACACACCTGAAGCTGGTACCCTGTCAAGATCTGTGGTGGTAGGCAGTAGAATTCACACCTTGTAAGTTGGGCCTGCTGCATTCTGGATTCGGAAGGCTTTACGAGCTGGGATACCTTCAGAGTATAATTCGGTGATGATTTCCTTGTTGGTGATGGTTGGATCTATATCATGTACCACACAGCTGAAAAGGCTATGCCTAGGAGGCAGGGGTGGAGTCTTGAGCACTGATAGCGATAGAAGCTTGAATGGAGCGGCGGAACCAAGCCGTGCTGCTATTCTTCTTATTAGTCTCGTATCAGAAACACACATATTGTACACAGTTATAATTAGCTTACTATGTTACATTTGCCAAAAGCTTGGCTACTTCCAATGCATTTTTTGATATTAGATATAGTTAATCTTCTGTGCAGGAGACTGAACTTAGTCGACATTGGAGCATATGTTGGACGGTCTGGTCTTCTCCGCAGTCATATGGGATTTTTTCTTGATCTATGTAGCCCCATCTTGCCAAATTAACCTTGGATCTGCCAACTCCAGATCTCAGTCTATTCAGGGACTTCCAGATCATCCATTCTTCTTCATGGTCAGGAGGTAGAGTTTCAGAAAATCTTATCCAGCCAGGGGGAACCTGGCTTTTTCAGTAGTGGTTCTAAGTTCTTTTGAAGTTCTGAGGAAACTCTTCCTTGACTTTAATAGTTGCAGATGCGGTTCATGCCCATATAGAGGATGGGTCCTTTCCTGTTCCATTGTCTTTCTTTCCTTGTTTGCAGCTATTTCTCTTCGAACAGAAGGAGGTGCTATTCCTGCAAGGTGGTAGAGCCATTCGACTGGAGTGGATTTCAAGCAACCTGTTATAATTCTGCAAGTGTCGTTGAGAGCTATATCCACCTGTTTGGCATATGTTTGGAATTATACCAAATGGGACACGCATACTCTGCCACAGAATAGCATAGTGCCATTGCAGAAGTTCGGATGGTTTCAGGTTGGCTACGCCACTGTGATCTGGCCAATTTCCGTAGAAGATTGTTCCTGGTGTAAACTTTCTATTTGCAGTTCATGCAGTGCTTCTTGAAAGTAAGAGATATATCAAGTGTCACTCCTAGATATTTTGGAGACTCGCAGTGTCCCGTTCAACCCCTGACCATACTATCTTTAACTTGCGAGTAGCTTCCCTGTTTCTCAGATGAAGAGCACACACTTGTGTCTTTGAGAGGTTTAGTTTGAGCTGGTTTGTGCTGTAATATCTAGAAAGATCATTAAGGGTATCCGTGAGGGTGTTCTCGACTGATTCAAAATCTGTGCTCTGGGTGGCTAGAGTGAGGTCATCAGCATACAAGAAGCTACTGAAATTGGGGGCTATGTGTTGGTCATTCGTGTATATATTGAACAGAATTGGAGACAGCACACTTCCTTGCAGAAGACAATTTTTCTGTAGTCTCCATCGACTACACTGTTCTTGGAAATCACCTAAGAACCTGCGATTCTGCAAAAGAGTGGCAATGAGTCTTGTAATGTTAAAGTCCTTGGTTAGATTGTAGACCTTGACTAGTAGTAGCTGGTGGTTGACAGTGTTGTACGCTGCTGATAAGTTGACAAATACCACTCCTGTCACCTTACGAGCCTCAAATCCATATTCTATAAACTGTGTGAGGTTTAAAAACTGTCCGGTATAGCTTTTTGCCAGATTGCGGAGGTATAAGTAAAGGGGCAATTACAGGCAATAGGCGATTTAAGATCAATCTTTCCAGCAGTTTGGAAAGGTGACATAGTAGTGCTATTGGTCTAAAACTCTTTGGATCATTCCCTTCTTTGCCAGGTTTCAGCAAGGCAATTACTCGGCTCTTCCGCCATATCTTTGGAATTTGGTTTCTGCTCATACAATTATTGAAGAGTTGGAGAATCCAGTTTGTATATCATTCAAGCCAGCTGATTTTCCATTTTTACTCTGTTTGATAGCCTTCTCTAATTCTTCCATGCTGAATGATGATGTGAGGTCGTAGCTCTCCTCATGCTCTTCTCTTTGCAATTTTGTTTTTTGTGATTTGTGGGTTTCCTTCCCGTTCAGCAGTAACTGATGTGCTATTCGGTTAGCAGTGATATTATGATGTGCGGTGATCTTGGTCGGATCATTGCTTAGATGTCTCAGAAGTCTCCAAGCTTTATGACTGTCTCTTTCCAGTTCCAAGTTTTCAATAGTTTGTATCCACTGATCTCTTTTGGTCTCTATAATAGAGGAAATAAGCTTGTTCCCTGCTTCCACGATTGCTTCACTGAAAGGGTTGTCTTCAAATTAGTTGCTGTATTCTGCTAGTAGGGTGGCTTGACCTGAACTAAGCCCAGGGATATAAGATGTTTGACAGCCACGGGGGATAGACATACTTGAGCATCTCTTTACAGCTGTGGTGAAGGTGTCATAACAACTGGGTACTGGTTCTATAGCACATACTTCGGTGTCCAGTAATTCTGCAAATCTTGACCAGTCTGCCTTCTTAAAATTAAACCTCCGCGGAAAGGATAACTTCTGGGGTCTTGTAACAGCAAATACTTGGCACATTATTGGTCTATGCTGTGAATTGGTTATTGGGGAACAGACAGATTTAACACATTGTTGGCTGATATTGCTGCTGCCAAATATGAGGTCAGGATTGTAAGCTCTCCTCCACCTGCTGCTGTTAAAGGAACCAGGTAGTTTTATATCATGGATTAAAGTCAGCTGGCTTATTTCTGCCCATTCTTGTACTGCTGTCCCATTCTCATCTTCATGGTCATAGCCCCAAACAGTACTATGGCTGTTGGAATCACCAATCACAATCTGCACATGTTTGTTTCCGAAATTGGATGGTTTGTTTACAGTGAATTCAACACCAGGTGGTTTATAAAGGGATGAAATGGTGCAATTAACTCTTTCTACAGTAAGGATTTCAATGTTGTTTTCCTCTGTGAATGCTGTGGATGAAATCTGGATATCTGGATAAAAATAGCACTTCCATATTTATCATATGGTCTTTCAATGGCGAGACGCGTTCCATCTCTTTTTGGCCTGCACATATCACAACTTCTATGTGTCTCCTGTATGCACAGTATATGGCAATGGTGCTTACTGTATAGTTCTTGTAGCAGTTCTTCTTTGGCTGGTGTTATGCCTTCTATGTTAACAGAGATAATCATTAACTGTGGCCCTGAAAAGGGCTCAGGTGTGGATATTTCTGGTGTGAAAGGATCATCCATCAAGTTATTAATTCTCTGATGTTGCCCAGGGTACGCCTGATTGCAGCGAGGTCTCCATTCAACTTGATGACAACACCGTTTGTGGTTGGCGCATGTCTGCTATCTCTCCTCAGTACATATTAAACTGGAGGAAGGTAGAAAGGATGTTGCGAGGGGAGTGGAATTGCTGGGCTGGTTTTGCAAAGAGATAAACATGGGTACCAGTTGGTGGGGTCTGGAGAGAGCGTGAATTGTAGACAGGACAGCAGGCTCCTGAGACTGGAAATGATTCGCTGGCAGGAGGAAGGGAGCATTCAGGTGCATTGTCCATGGGGAGCATTGGACATTGATCGAGACTGGCCTGATGAGTATCTATTGGACTGACTGCCAAGCGCCGGATTTGTTGTGCATCTTCTGGAGGGATGATTGGGGCAGACCTTTTATACTGAAGACTGTTGGAGTCCCACATTGGAGATGGAACTCGTGGTAGAAATCTCGCCTCGTAGTTGGAATCTGTGAAGGAGGACATGATGACTACATGGTAGGCAATGGTGGCGGATACGAGGGCAGTGGGTGCAACGGAAGTTGTCGATGTAGTGGTGGTGCGAGTGTGCTGGTGGTGGTGAAGGAATGGTGATACATGACAATCCAAGGAGTTCAGTCAGCTGCTCTGCACTAGTTGATGGAGACCTCTGGTGGAAAAAACAAAAACCTCGACAATCCTCTTGGCGAGCTGCGAGCAGAAGACAGTATGTTGCTGAAGCAGTAGAACGAGTCCTGAGGTGAAACCTCAATATGACAATATGACCTGTCTAGACAATTTTTAAGCAACTATAAATCACCGTGTTAGATCTTGGATGTGGGTGTAGACAGACATAAAGACTCTGGCAGTATTAAAAACTGTCGCTAAAGTCTCTGTAGTCTACGAAGGATGTAGGTTACTTGGAGTCACAGGCAGTGCCAAAGCACTGTGAGAGACTTGGTCTCTTTCATAAAAATTGATGCCTGCTAGGCCATCAGATGATATAGATATCGATCCTCATAGGGAACCCGAAATATTTGTCCTGAATGTCCAATAATGGACCATTTATATTGAAATTATGAATTTACTCATTCAGGACAAATATTTCAAGTTCCTTATGGGAATTGATATCTACATATCCTGCTTAGTCAAGCTTTTCGTCTCCTTACTCCCAAGTCTTCCTAGCCCAAAGTTTGTAACCTCTTTGTAATCCTACTTGTTAGTTGGAAATCACCCAGAACTAATCGTGCTGCTTTCCTATGGATCTTTTACAGTTTTTGAATCAAGTAATTCTGGTGAGGGTCCCATAAACTAGACCATACTCTAATTGAGGTCTTACCAGTGACTTATATGCCCGCTCCTTCACATCCTTACTACAATCTCTAAATACCCTAATAACAAAGGCTAAGATTTCTGTCTAAAAACATGCTTGTTTTTAGATTGGTTGAAGTTAAAATTTTATTATATGTTTCAGTGGTGTATCCTGGAATCTCCACTGAGGCATGCAACTAGTAACCATGCAGTTAACAGAATGTATTAAGTAAATTTCAATTCTACTCACCCTAATTACATGTAGGTGAACTCGAGCCAAACAGTTTTACTGTAAGTTTCTGGATTGAACGTGCGTACACAATTCTTGTTTTCTGTTTTTAAATTTACGAGCATCCGCCTCTGTGGTGTAGTGGTTAGTGTGATTAGCCACCCCCGGAGGCCCGGGTTCGATTCCCGGCTCTTCCACAAAATTTGAAAAGTGGTACGAGGGCTGGAACGGGGTCCACTCAGCCTCGGGAGGTCAACTGAATAGAGGTGGGTTCGATTCCCACCTCAGCCATCCTCAAAGTGGTTTCCGTGGTTTCCCACTACTCCTTCACTACTACTAACTTCAGGCCACGGCCGCTTCCTTCTCTCTTCCTTGTCTATCCCTTCCAATCTTCCCATCCCCCACATGGCCCCTGTTCAGCATAGCAGGTGAGGCAGCCTGGGTGAGGTACTGGTCATCCTCCTCAATTGTATCCCCCGACCCAGAGTCTGAAGCTCCAGTACACTGCCCTTGAGGCGGTAGAGGAGGGATCACTCGCTGAGTCCGAGGGAAAAGCCAACCCTGGAGGGTAAGCAGATTAAGAAGAAGAAGAAATTTACGAGGGAAAGTAGAGGTCTCCCGGCTTTAACTATTTGAATCTTTTCATCAAACGAACGGCCAGTAAATGGCTTTTCAAACTGATTTACAATTATATCCATTTTAGACTCATCCATCGTTAATACCACATGTGCGCAAAATGTAATAAAACACCGAAAACACAATGAATTAACTCATTAGTTAGCAGCAACTCAAGCACTGGAGGTAAGTCACCCCAGTGGCATTGGTCAGTTTCGTCACGTTGGGTTCTCGCTGGGGGGTAATCTGTGGGTCCCGTTCGCTGTAAAGATGCCGACTTTCTCCAAGTTGCTAACAGATGGCAGAGGGTAGCACGGGTATGGGGTGACAAATTCTGACCAAGTTTCAATTGCAGCGACATCGTTCAGAGGGTTTCAGAACTACGTCTGCCACCGAATGCAATTTTAAGAGTGAATGCCTTACATCCTTAACTCCTCCATTTGCTGTCTCCTTCTTCCTAGAGTGGAGTAGATGGCGAGACTACACCAGCACCACACGTAGTCAAGCAACGGAACTAGTACAGTTGCGCGGACCTTTTGAACTTCTGAGAGATGAAATCGTTAATATTTGACTTGAAACAACCTAAAATCGTACATCAGACAGTTCTTTGTGTTATCATAACGCATGCAATGAATGCCTTGCATTCAAGGAGAATACGCCCCTGATATGTTTTCAAATTAGGATATTTGGAGTGGTTTAAGACACATTTGATTTTCCATATTTGTCCATATTTTGGGGTATAGTACATATTCTTACATAATATAGAAAATCTTGAATATCTTTACATACTGAGTGTTTTACTTGAAATATGTCCCATATTTTGTGGTTTCAAACTTATTCTTATCAGATAATCACTTAAAATTATTTTATTAGCATCAGACAAACTTGGTTTGGTTTCAAACTTATTCTTGTCAAATAATCATTAATTTATTTTATTAGCTATATTTCAAAGCTGGATTCTTGAATTTCTGTGGAATGTTGAAAACAAGTTGTATGGTATTCACAACCTCTTGTTTATTGCTGAGCTTCAGCTTTGGCCTTGTCAGTCAAAGCATGTAACAATAGAATATCTTATACATTGACTACAGCAGGTCTGATATGAACAATTGGCAGAGCATTAGTGCTAATTAGGTTAACCTTTTCTGTTCAGCACTTCACAAATCATCAACAGTCGTGTATGAGGTTTGAGTGCATCTTCAGTGTAGATTATGTAATTTTTTCATTCGGTGCATTACATAGTTAAAATTGCTACCACGTCAAAAGTCTTCATCCGTAAAATCACGATTGTAGAGTATGTAAGTGATTTACCACAGAAGGACAATCAACAGATAATTAAGTCATCTTTGTAATACCTGCTAGAAAACAGTGTCTAGATCTTGACAATTTCTAGGCAACAACACATTTTGATAGAAAAACACAAGGCCAACAGTAAGTTAAAAAGCAAGGAAAAACATATATATTTATAAGATATTTAAGTGAATGTGAAGAGGGAATTTAGGAACAACTTGTGACAAGCCCTTATAGGTGCGGATATATGCTCTAAAAGTTACAAAACCCGTGTACACGGGGGGGGGGGAGTATACCAGACAAGTCAGCATACAGGATGAACTATGCACGATTGACCTGTGGGGGTTTTCTTGCCTGTTCCCCTATCAGGCACGTCCTAGGTGGCAAATAGGGGTCCGAGGGAAATAAAATACCCTCTCGCAGAACAAAAACAGGTATTGCCAGAAAACCTCTTGAGGCAGTGTGATTGTTACTAGCCCAAGCCAAGGCTTGGTAGTGGAAACCTCGCCCACACATGCTAGAGAGGCATCCATGTTACCTCTGCATGGATGATACGGTGGTTCAGGTGAAGTGGGTGCTGGTGATTGAGGTGAAAGCTCACTGTGGTGTGCTGGAGCCAACACATCACTTTGCCCTACGTAGCCTGAACAAGCTGTGGGTTGGGAACCGGGTGAACCCACGAACCCAACCTAGGGGGAACCCATGGCTGTGAACTCAGTCAAGGGAATGCCAAGTGGGAACTACATGAGTAGGTCTACTGAAGGTGGAACAAACCTGGTCAGGTTCGGGCCAGGGGCGGACTGCTGGGTGGACGGCTGAGGAGCGTGGTGCCTGCTGCGGAGAGCCTGAGTTGCGGGATGACAATGTCTGGTGGAATGCCTCATCACAGATGGTGAGAACGCCGCTCAGGACCCTAGAAGGGGCAAAAACCATACGTCATATGGAACTATGGACATTCCAAATGAACCACCTAAACAAATACCAAGGGAAGGTATGGAAGCTCCAATAGAGCAGGTCCAGCAGCAGGCCCAAGAGGAGAATATGGAGACAGAAGTCCCAGTAGTGCAGGCTGAATCCAAATCTGAAGAAGAAACAGAAGAGTCAACAGGAAAGCAGACTTCTGGACAAAAAGGAAACAGGAGATTTCACTGAGAAAGACCTGAAGACATTAGCATCGAAACTAAATAGGATGCATATAGATAGACCACCTCACACAAGTTCCTACTACAAGGAAAAGAAGAAGGCAAAGAAAGAAGCCAAGATAGTGGCTGAGACTTGGGTGGAGAAGAAGCCAAGGAACAGGGATCGACGAGATGCTATGCCAATGACTACACCCAAAAGGCCAAGGTTGGAGGAAAGCACGCCATCAAGTTCGGCTACAAAACCACACTCCAAGAAACAGAAGGAAAAAAAGTCATGTCCTTTTTGGAAAGACTATCCTCAGTTAAGGTAGCAATAAACCTAAGACCTTTCCAAATGAAAAACTCAAGGAGGAAAACGTGACTGAATTGTCATCTGCTCTGTTAGCACAAATTAAGCCACTGTCAGATGGATGTCTACCAGGCTTTCTTGAGTCATCAAGGCTTGAAAGTGGAGCTATGGTACTGATCTGTGCAAATCCAGAAATAAAAAGTTGGCTGGAACAGACAGTATCAAATTGTAACCCTTGGAAAGGGGAGACCCTAGAGGTGGTAGACGCAAAAAAGGTGCTGAACATGACCAAGGTCATCACCAAGTTCCCACCTCATTTTGACAAGATGAAAGTGAAGGATGTTCTTGTCAGAATCAATCAGCACGATACCAAACTTCTAACACAAGAGTGCAGAGCTAAAATGTCACTTCAATCAACAAGACAGGAAGGACAGTCATTTTAGCCCTTGGTGAAAGAAACTTTGAAAAGCTCAAAAAGAGAAGCCTTAAGGCTAAGCTCGGACTTGGGCAGATCAAATTTCAGGTAATCAGGGGAAAAACAAAACCCAATGTTGATAAAGATGGTGCTGAAGATCCTTCAGGCCAATCTTCAGCATAAAAAAGCATCTGTGGCCAAATTTCGCCAGGAAGTTCAAGTCCGGGGCTATTGATGTGGCTCTTATTCAAGAGCCTTGGGTAGTCAAGGGCAGAGTAGCAGGACTGGCGGAATCTGGAGGTAAGCTGATGTATGATACAACATTGGAAATACCCAGAACATGCCTCCTTGTGAACAGGAAACTAAAATGTCCTGTGTTGCAGGAACACTGTTCATGGGACTTAACCGTGGCCAAAATTAAACTTGGAAATTTGGAGGGACCCAGAGAAATAACCATAGGCTCTGCATACCTCCCATATGACTCAACTAATCTGCCCCCATCAGAAGAAGTTGAGAACCTAATTTGCAATGCAAAGAGGAAAGGCGAACACCTAGTCCTTGGAGCAGATGCGAACTCATACCACATGGCATGGGGCAGCACGAACTGCAATGCAAGAGGTGAGTCTTTACTAGAGTTTATTATTGGAACTAAGATGATGTAATAAACCTAGGAAACAAGCCTACATTTATAAATAAAAATCGTAGGGCGGTAATAGACATTACATTAAACACTACACATATTGCAAACTTTATTAAAGACTGGAAGGTGCTGGAGGAATCATCATTGGCAGACCACCACCACACCCAATTTGCAATAGATGTGAGACTATGTGAGACTGAGATGTACAGAGACCCAAAAAGAACTAAATGGGATAAATAAAGAGAAGTTCTAGGGAAGGCTGTACAAAAACTTCCAACTAATGTGAGAGGACAGAAAGAATTGGATAAGGCAGTAGAACTATTAGAAGAGGCCATTATAAACTCATCCCATACCAACTGTCCTCTCAAAGAAAAGAAAACCGAGCTCGATAGCTGCAGTCACTTAAGTGCGGCCAGTATCCAGTAATCGGGAGATAGTGGGTTCGAGCCCCACTGTTGGCAGCCCTGAAGATGGTTTTCTGTGGTTTCCCATTTTCACACCAGGCAAATGCCGGGGATGTACCTTAATTAAGGCCACAGCCGCTTCCTTCCAATTCCTAGGCCTTTCCTATCCCATCGTCGCCGTAAGACATATCTGTGTCGGTGCGACGTAAAGCAAAAAGAAAAGAAAAACACCAAAAAAGTACGGTGGCGGAACAACAAACTAGCCAAAATGAAAAAAGAGGTTAGGGTGTTGTATGGAATATCATCTAGAAATGGTATGTGGGACGTATATCATAGAAAACTCACTGAGTATAACCTAGAGATACGGAAAGCAAAAAGAAAATCTTGGAGACTGTTCTGTGAGAAAGTGGAATCACACACTGAAACAGAAAGGCTCCAGAACATTCTGAAAGCAACCCATATAAATCAAGTGGCGACAATGGAGAAACCAGATGGATCAATTACTCAGGCGGGGAGGGACACGCTGGAGATACTAATGGCGTGTCACTTTCCTGAGGCTGAGAAGATGACAGAAGAAGAAACGGTTGGAACAGAGACTGGAGCTCGAAGAGCAGACTGGAACTGTGCCAACAGAATAATAAAACATAACCATGTAAAATGGACAATCTACCGGGCGAGTTGGCCGTGCGCGTAGAGGCGCGCGGCTGTGAGCTTGCATCCGGGAGATAGTAGGTTCGAATCCCACTATCGGCAGCCCTGAAAATGGTTTTCCGTGGTTTCCCATTTTCACACCAGGCAAATGCTGGGGCTGTACCTTAATTAAGGCCACGGCCGCTTCCTTCCAACTCCTAGGCCTTTCCTATCCCATCGTCGCCATAAGACCTATCTGTGTCGGTGCGACGTAAAGCCACTAGCAAAAAAAAAAAAAAAAAAAAAAAAAAAAATGGACAATCAACACATTTCATCCTATGAAGGCTCCGGGGCCAGATGAGGTACTTCCGATACTCCCAGAGGAAGGATGGGAGATACTCGTCAATGCCCTGACAGACTTTTTCAGAGCTAGTCTAGCTTTAGGGTACATGCCGAAATCATGATCTGAAGCTAAAGTGATATTCATACCTAAGCCTGGAAGGGAAAATTATGCCCAACCCAAAGCATACAGACCATTATGTTTAACCTCCTTCATGCTGAAAGCAATGGAGAAAATTCTGGATAAATATATCAGAAGAACGGTGCAACTGAACTCAACGTTACATGAAAATCAGTTTGCATATAGACCTGGCAGATCCACTGAAGTAGCACTCCATCAGTTGGTTTGTAAACTAGAGAAAAGCCTAGAATATAAAGAAATTGCACTGGCGGCATTTCTAGATATAGAAGGAGCCTTCAGCAATACGACCTATGACTCTATGATCAAAGCATGGGAAAAGAGCAAGGTGAGTAAAATCGTCATCAAATGGATTAAATCCATGTTAGATGGAAGGAAGATAAAAGCAACCCTGTTTGAAGAAATGTTGACGGTTAGGGCCACCTGAGGCTGTGCTCAGGGAGGAGTTCTTTCACCTCTTCTGTGGAACCTTGTGGTGAACAAAACCATAGCTATGTTCAACGAACAGAGTTTTTATACATAAGGATATGCAGATGACCTAGTGATTATGGTATGAGGTAAGGTGATGAGTGTTATCCAAGACCTCATGCAAAGATCACTTATCCTTGTGGAGAACTGGTGTCGGGAAGAACAACTATCAGTCAACCCAAACAAGATAACTCTGGTCCCTTTTAGAGGGAAAGAGACCAATGAAGCTATTTGGATAAGATGTATATATGGAAGAACAGGCACTGCACCTAGGTGTAGTGTTAGATAAAAATCTAACCTGGGATCCACATATATAAAGGGACATAACCCGGGCCAAGAACTTGCTGCATGCATGTAAAAGAGCCAATAGAGTTAAACTAAGGTATTATTAAGGTCCACCTTTTCAATACAAAATATACAGAGTTTAAATTACATAAATGATTAGGGACTTGTTTTGACCTAATATTAGGTCATCATCAGCCTAAAGCAAAATTAAAACATAAATACCGAAGAAATCAAACAATGTAAAGACACATAAGGTCTCGTCAATGTACATACCATGTGAGATATTGAGAAAAGAATTATAGAGACGTGCACCACTATGTTAAAAAATAACTTCATGACAGAGATTCATAAAAAGTCCAGAGCGCATTAAAAAGATGTTAAAGATAGGAATCCTTGAGTTGCTGGATAAAGAGATTAGTATATGCTGGATCCTTTAAGATACTGTTATCCAATTGAAGAACAACTGAGCCGAAGTCACGTTGTTCATTTACGATTAAAGTCCAGTTGGCCGTACAACATTAAAAAGTTGTTAGGGATGGAAATCTTTCAGTTGTAGGTCAAGGAATTCAATATATGCTTGCTCCTTAAATGTACTGTTGTACATTCGAAGAACAACTGGGATGAAGTTACTTCGTTTTTCAAGATAATCATAAACGTAAAAAGTCCAGTGGGCATTAAAAAAGATGTTAAAGATAGGAATCCTTGAGATGCTGGATAAGGAGATTAGTATATGCTGGATCCTTGAAGATGCTGTTATCCAATTGAAGAACAACTGAGCCGAAGTCACGTTGTTTATTTATGATTAAAGTCCAGTGCACCGTACAGCACAAAAAAGTTGTTAGGGATGAAAATCTTTCAGTTGTAGGTCAAGGAATTCAATATATGCTTGCTCCTTAAATGTGCTGTTGTTGTTCTTCGGCTCAGTTGTTCTTCAATTGGATAACAGCATCTTAAAGGAGCCAGCATATACTAATCTCCTTATCCAGCAACTCAAGGATTCCTATCTTTAACATCTTTTTAATGCGCACTGGACTTTTTATGAATTTCTGTCATGGAGTTATTTTTTAACATAGTTCTGCACATCTCTATAATTCTCTTCTCAGTATCTCACATGGCATGTACATTTACAAGACTTTATGTGTCTTTACATTGATTTCTTCGGTATTTATGTTTTAATTTTGCTTTACGCTGATGATGACCTAATATTAGGTCAAAACTAGTCCCTAATCATTTATGTAATTTAAACTCTGTATGTTTTGTATTGAAAATGTGGACCTTAATAACACATTAGTTTAACTCTATTGTAATCACAGTTCAATACAGATCTATCATAATGAAACTTATTTCATTTAATGTAAAAGAGCCTTCAGGGAGACATGGGGCCTAAGACCATCAATGGTAATGTGGATATACACAATGATCATTAGACTGTTGATGGCCTATGCTGCAATCATCTGGTGGCAGAAAGTAAGTCAAGGAAAAGTCAGAAGTAGATAGCCTACAGATAGCCTACATAGAATGGCATGTATAGCTATAACTGGGGCTATGAGAACTACACCGACAGAAGCCTTGAATACTTTACTAGACCTCCCATCACTATATAATTTCATAAAAGGACAGGCTAGAATGAGTTCATATAGATTGGCACAATTAGAGTGCTGGAATGCATGAAGACCCAATCTAGGACACTGTAAAATTTACAGAGTAATAACGAGGAAGTTCAACACATGCCTTCTGATCAGGGGTGGATAATCCATGAAATGAAGGGAATGAGTCATTCCCTTAAAAATTATTACACAGAGAAAAGAAAATTAAGCGTGTTATTGCAACCAGTATTTATTTTTAATTTTGTGTTGTTTTATATAATGTATAATTAACTTTATTTTAACGTGACAGTGATGTATAGGCAGTTGAGAGTTGCAAACATACGTCTGTCTCCAAGAGCTATTGAAGGATGTGCTATCAAAGCCGTTCGTCAGGCAAGTGGGCTGCCAGACTCGACCATGGCTTCATTCTGGGCCCTTCGTAATTATTCGCTTGGGTTTGGGAAGCTCCGCCCAAGCTTCTGATCATATTTTACGGACAGCAAAGCGACCATTAAGGCACTAGAAGTAGACCAGATAATTTCCAGAATTGTCTGGTGTTGCCATTCACTTCTGAAGATCTCAAAGTATAACATTGTCAAAATAATACGGGCACCAGGGCATGCAGGTATAGAAGGAAATGAAAAGGCAGATAAACTGGCCAGGAAATGGGCAGAAACATATTTTATAGGCCCGAAATCTGTATGCAGGATTTTCTATGGACAAGCCCGACACTACATAGGAAAATGGGTACAAAAGAAACAAATGGAGAACTGGAAAATTACTCCAGGATGCACGCTTGCAAAGGAACTGATAAAAGGACCAAACAATAAGCATACTAAAGAATTGTTGAAACTCAGCAGAGAAAATATAAGATGGGTAGTAGGGCTGTTGACAGGACACTGCCATCTGAAAAAACACCTACATAGAATTGGAGTAATAAGAGACAATATATGTAGGAAATGCAATGAAGCAGAGGAATCAGCTGAACACATACTTTTCGAATGTGAAGCGTTGGGTAGAATCAGGATTACCAGGTCTTTCTTTATTTGAATCAGAAGTACAATAGAATAATACTACATTTAAAAGAAACAAACTATATACACAAATATATACAAGTGAAAGGTCTACAATAATATATGTCATACAGATGTCACACCAATTTAGCCCAAAATTTGGCCATTTCAAGGGCATTTGGGTTGGCCAGCACCAAGTCTTCCATTGTGCAGTTTGATGGACACAGATCAATCACTCAATACTGATCTGCATTTAGGGCAGTCACCCAGGTGGCAGATTCCCTATCTGTTGTTTTCCTAGCCTTTTCTTAAAAGATTTCAAAGAAATTGGAAATTTATTGAACATTTCCCTTGGTAAGTTATTCCAATCCCTAACTCCTCTTCCTATAAATGAATATTTGCCCCAATTTGTCCTCTTGAATTCCAACTTTATCTTCATATTGTGATCTTTCCTATAAACGCCACTCAAACTTATTCGTCAACTAATGTCATTCCACGCCATCTATCCGCTGACAGCTCGGAACATACCACTTCAACAACAATAAAGGTGTTTTAATTTAATCCACCTATTCAATGGGACATGTTTTGCCCTCAATTAAGGGCATCTTCAGCCTAAAAACAATCATTAAGAGTACAACTAATAATAAATGTGGAAGCTAAAAGTTTAGCCAGTTTTTAAAATTCGGGACATAAAAATGTGAAAAATGATACAATATATAAAGATGCTAATGGAAACACTGTCAATGATTAAACTATAACCTTGTCGGAGACTAAACCTTCTTCCATTAAAATTCTAATTAAAGCAGTTTATTTAAAATGTTAGTGGAATACCAAAGTGGAAATAATATAAAGCCAACGACATGAGGGCATGAACACAAGCATAAACATGATTGTCATAAATACAATATGTCCAAGGCCGCTGATGAAATTCGTGAGCATAAAGTGAGATAGAAGCATCAGTTGAAAAATTGTAGAAGTGGCCCTTAGCACTGGTAGGTAATACTATTGGCTGAAACCTTGTCAGGAAATGTCAGCAGATACTGAAATAATGTTTTGCATGAAGTATTTGATGTTTCCTCAAAGCAGATTGGTTCCCCTTTGATCTTTATATCCAAGTTCATTTTAAATAGCGTGTGAACGTTTAAACGTTTTGGGATGTAGATTACTTCCATAGACCTTGCACTCGACAAGCTGCCGCAATGTGTCCGAGATAACATGTAACATACCACTTAGTCGAGCAGCTCGTCTTCTTTCTCCCAATTCTCCCCAGCCCAAACTTTGCAACATTTTTGTAACACTACTCTTTTGTCGGAAATCACCCAGAACAAATCGAGCTGCTTTTCTTTGGATTTTTTCCAGTTTTTGAATCAAGTAATCCTGGTGAGGGTCCCATACACTGGAACTATACTCTAGTTGGGGTCTTACCAGAGACTTATATGCCCTCTCCTTTACATACTTACTACAACCCCTAAACACCCTCATAACAATGTGCAGAGATCTCTACCCTTTATTTACAATTCCATTTATGTGATTACCCCAATGAAGATCTTTCCTTATATTAACACCTAGATACTTACAATGATCTCCAAAAGGAACTTTCACCCCATCAACGCAGTAATTAAAACTGAGAGGACTTTTCCTATTTGTGAAACTCACAACCCAACTTTTAACCCGTTTATCAACATACCGTTGCCTGCTGTCCATCTCACAACATTATCGAGGTCACGTTGTAGTTGCTCACAATCTTGTAACTTATTTATTACTTTATACAGAATAACATCATCTGCAAAAAAGCCTTACCTCTGATTCCACTTCTTTACTCATCTCATTTATATATATATAAGAAAACGTAAAGGTCCAATAATACTGCCTTGAGGAATTCCCCTCTTAATTATTACAGGGGCAGATAAAGCTTTGCCTACTCTAATTCTCTGAGATCTATTTTCTAGAAATATAGAAACCCATTATCACTCTTTAGTCTAGTCCAATTTTTGCGAGTGGTCTCCCATGATCCACCTTATCAAATGCTTTAAACAGGTCAATCGCAATACAGTCCATTTGACCTCCTGAATCCAAGATTTCTGCTACATCTTGCTGGAATCCTACAAGTTGAGCTTCAGTGGAATAACCTTTCCTAAAACCGAACTGCCTTCTATCAAACCAGTTATTAATTTCACAAACATGTCTAATATAATCAGAAAGAATGCCTTCGCAAAGCTTACATGCAACGCATGTCAAACTTACTGGCCTGTAATTTTCAGCTTTATGTCTATCACCCTTTCCTTTATACACAGGGGCTACTATAGCAACTCGCCATTCATTTGGTATAGCTCTTTCAAGCAAACAATAATCAAATAAGTACTTCAGATATGGTACTATATCCCAACCCATTGTCTTTAGTATATCTCCAGAAATCTTATCAATTCCAGCCGTTTTTATAGTTTTCAACTTTTGTATCTTATTGTAAATGTCATTGTTAGCATATGTAAATTTTAATACTTCTTTAGCATTAGTCTCCTCCTCTATCCGGGCATTATCCTTGTAACCAACAATCTTTGCATACTGCTGACTGAATACTTCTGCCTTTTGAAGATCCTCACATACACACTCCCCTTGTTCATTAATTATTCCTGGAATGTCCTTCTTGGAACCTGTTTCTGCCTTAAAATACCTATACATACCCTTCCATTTATCACTAAAATTTGTATGACTGCCAATTATGCTTGCCATCATGTTATCCTTAACTGCCTTCTTTGCTAGATTCAATTTCCTAGTAAGTTCCTTCAATTTCTCCTTACTTCCACAGCCATTTCTGACTCTATTTCTTTCCAGTCTGCACCTCCTTAGTCTTTTTATTTCTCTATTACAAAAAGGCGGGTCTTTACCATTTCTTAGCACCTTTAAAGGTACAAACCTGTTTTCACATTCCTCAACAATTGCTTTAAACCCATCCCAGAGTCTGTTTACATTTTTATTTACCGTTTTCCACCGATCATAGTTATTTTTTTAAAACTGCCTCATACCTGCTTTATCAGCCATATGGTACTGCCTAATAGTCCTACTTTTAAGACCTTCCTTTCTAACACATTTATTTTTAACTACGATGAAAACAGCTTCATGATCACTAATGCCATCTATTACTTCGGTTTCTCTATAGAGCTCATCTGGTTTTACCAGCACCACGTCCAGGATATTTTACCCTCTAGTTGGTTCCATCACTTTCTGAATCAGCTGTCCTTCCCATATTAGCTTATTTGCCATTTGTTGGTCATGCTTCCTGTCGTTTGCATTTCCTTCCAATTGACATTTGGTAAATTCAGATCCCCCGCTACAATCACATTCCTTACCATGTTGTTTCCCACATAGCTGATTATCTTATCAAATAATTCTGAATCTGTGTTAGCGCTACCCTTTCCCGGTCTGTACACTTCAAAGACATCAAGTTGCCTATTATCTTTAGAAATGAGCCTTACACCTAGAATTTCATGTTTCTCATCTTTAACTTTTTTGTAGCTTAAAAATTCTTCTTTTACCAGAATGAATACTCCCCCTCCCACCATTCCTATCCTATCTCTACGATAAATTCTCCAGTTTCATGAAAAAATTTCTGCATCCATTATATCATTTCTCAGCCATGATTCAACTCCTTTCGTTATTAGCAGTGACCTCTCTCCTGACATCACAAGGAGCAATACCAGCAAGGTAATTGATTTTCTCAAGAGGAGTTGCTTTCAGGACACCAGTAATTATACGTATATCACGGGGAAGAGAAAAAACTACTTGTAACTCAGAATTACTTAGAAATCAGACTTACACAATGCATCACATATTTACTGAAAAACCAATGAAATAGACCTACATGTGTAAATCCTTGCAAATAATAAATACATTAAGACAGAAAATATTATTTTGAACTTGGTCCAGCCTTAAAGAAATCAGATAGTTTGGCTTGTTTCACTTTTCTTGCATTAAGAGTATAAACCTCCTTTTGCAAACTTAATAATGAATTCAAAGCATTTTCACTACAACTTTTCGCACTGATGTAACACCTATACACATTGATTTCACTTAACACTTCACTCAGTTCAAGTGTTTCAAGATTCAAGTCGTTATCTCCAGCTCCATCACTGTCACTATCGCTTGTAGCTGGTCCATAATCACCACCTTGTTGGCATACATCAGTAATAATCTCTTCATCCGGTATTTCTCCACATATAGCCAGTTTATCATCGAAATGCACAAAAGTATCGAATTCTACACCCTCCGATAGCATTAGCTCATTGCCAGACAAAACTTTGTCCTCATAATCATCATTAGAGGCAGCCTTTTCTAGTAAGACACAAGCTTTGCGGAAACAGTTGCTGATTGTGGAGGATTACACCTGCTTCCAGGCAGCCGAATTAAAGTCCATGGCTTGTAGCAAATTAATGGAGAGAGGTTCATTTCCTGCATCACTCAGTGTTATTACAAGTTGAACCAGCAATTTTCTATAATGCCCAAATCAAGCGCTTGTAGAACACCGGTACAGTTAGGAGGGAAAATTTCCACTCGGGCATTCTCCAGAACGATTTGAGGTGGATTGTTGCACATCGATCCATAAGAAGTAGGGTCATCTTCTGTTTATTTTTCATTTTAATGTCCAGTTTTGTCAATAAATGTTCCATTAAAAGCATAGTCATCCAAGAATTTCTGTTGGATTCAAATCCGTAGGTTTTGTTTTTACACCCTTAAAACACCTCGGACTCTTCGAGGAAGTTTGTCAGATACATCTGCATTGGTGGCGAGAAGTACTGTTGCACGAATTTTACTTTTCTTCCCTCCATGACATGAGTCACCTTTTTCAGCTAATGTTTTATTAGGAAGGAGATTTTAGAATAGGCCGGTCTCATCACAATTGTGGATGTTTGGAGGCTGATAATCGCTTACGATACCCGTCAGAACCTCTTCTTTCCAGTGTTGCACCGTGACATCGTCCATAGCAAATTGTTCTCCCTGTGATTCCATGACAATCTTTAAATCCTTCCAACCATCCTGATGAAGCCTTGAAATCAGCAGTGATACTCATCATTTTAGCTAAATCTATCGCCTTTGCCTTAGCATGTCGCCACTAATAGGTAGAACTGCAGCCCACTTTTGCTGGAACCATGTGAAAAGTGCATTCTCCAAATCTACCTACCTTCCTTCAGGCTGACAGTTGCGCTTTGCTGATTTTGAACCCAGTTTCAAGAACTCATCCGAAATAGTGTTTCTTTTACTGATGACTGTACACAGCGTGTTATAAGCAATCCCTAAGTCTGAAGCAATTTCAATTTTTGTTTTGTGTGGATTAGTGTTCACTTCTCGTATAAATTTTACTTTTTCATCTAGGGTATAACTTTTCCTTTTTCTCTTCTCCGTGGCTAATTAAAAGCAACTGTATGACAAAACTACTGTTCAACAGTAAACACCAAATACCGGCACCGTGGACATTTTATTTCTCTGTTGTTCCCATGAAAGAAATTCTCATATTCAAATTTACTGTATTTTCTTTTGTTTCCGCACTGAAGCCACCCACTTTTCTTGTAATGTATCTCTTTGGTGGCAATGAAAAGGTCAAAAACGACTAAGGTAGAGGAGGAGCGAGATAGAAAGTGAAGGGGACTCGCTCGGTTGGCCTTTGTTAAGCCACCAGTAAGTAAGGATCAACAATGTCACTCGGCGAAACTCTTTGTGTTCTGTTTCAGCACCAAAACCCGACCGCTCTACTTCCGCCTATGCCGACAAAGAGGAAACTTTGTAAATACGGTAGTTTCTTTAAAAAAAGTATGTGCTCATTACAATTATGCAAAACTCAGTTATATTTCACTGGCACTTAATACGTATAACAGTGAATTATGTATAAACGGATTACGTAAGGTTTAATTAACACGCTTTTAAATTACATTTTGCCGGGACCTAAAGGAAATTACGTACAAATACGAATTACGCAGAATGGAGTTACGTATAAAACAGGTTCAACTGTATTCTACAGCTTTCATTGAGTGCCACATCAATCTGTTTTCCATGGGCAGATTTGTTCCATGCTGGACAGGCATATTCACCGGCAGAGTAACATAAGGCTAGTGCAGTAGTTCTAACAGTTTGTGGGTGTGAGCCCCAAGTAGATCCAACAAGTTTTCTGAGTAGTGTGTTCCTGGAAGAGACCTTTTGTTTTACATTCATACAGTGCACCTTGAAGGTGAGACTGCGATCGAGAGTGACGCCCAAGTATTTGGGATGGAAGCAGTGGTCTAGCGCAGCTCCATTCCATTTCACAACGAGTTTCCTGTTGGCTTGTCGATGTCGTAAATGGAATGCACAAACTTGGGTTTTGCTCGGGTTTGGCACAAGTTGGTTTCGATCATAGTAGTTGCCGAGTTCTTCTAGGGCAGCTTTCAGGGTGCATTCTATCGCTTCAAATCTATCTGACTGGACAGCGAGAGCAAGGTCATCAGCATAGATAAAACTCTTGGTGTCTTGAGGCTTTGGCTGATCATTTGTGTATATATTAAATAACAAAGGCGCCAGTACACTTCCTTGAGGCAAGCCGTACTTTTGAGTTCGTCAACGACTTCGCCGACCCTGAAATTCAACAAAGAATCGGCGGTTATGAAGAAATGTACCTACCAGTCGTGTTAACTCAAGATCTTTAGTAAGACTGTGAAATTTCTTTAAACAGGAGTCTATGGTTTACCGTATCATACGTCGCTGTGAGATCAACAAATGTGACGCCTGTGACTTTCTTTAACTCAAAGCCATCTTCAATGTGCTGAGTTAGATGTAAAATCTGTGAGGTTCAATTTCTTCCAGGTCTAAATCCTGACTGCTGTGGAATAAGAAGTGGGTCAATAACTTCAGTAAGGCGATTCAAAATCATTCGTTCCATGATTTTATACAAGTGGCATAGAAGAGATATTGGTCTATAACTTTTTGGATCTCCAGAGTTTTTGCCTGGTTTTAGGATTGCAATCACCCCTGCCTTCCACCAAATCTTTGAGATGTTGGATAATGGTAGGCATTTGTTGAATAATTCCATGAGCCACAACGTTGGTCCAGAACTGAAGTGCTTTATTTGCTCAGTGCAGATATCATCCAAACCTGCAGCTTTACCACTTTTGCACATTATAATATCAGTTTCTAAATCTGTGAGAATAAATGGTCTGGCTAAAGTACTGATAGCTTCAGATTCCCCGGTCACAATTTTTGACTCTGATTACCTAATAGTTGATCGTGATTTGCCATTATTAAGCAACTGTGAAGCAATATGTTTGGCTGTGACATTAGCATGGACTGAACATTTAGTTGGGTCACTGTTCAGTTTTTTCAGAAGTCTCCAAGCCTTTTGACTATTAACTGAGAAATCTGTTTCCTCCATCAGTTTCAACCAAGTTTTCCTTTTGTTTTCTGAGATTGAAGAGAATAAGTCATGTCCAGCTGAAATTGTTTCTTTGCTGAAAGGGTTCACTTTGAAGAGGGCAAGATACTTCTCTAGGTAGACTTTTGAATCAGCAGTTAAAACTTGGAGTAGTGTGTTCAGCAACCTCTGGGTATTGGTAAATGTGAGGCTCTTGATACTGCATCAACAAAAGTGTTGTAAGATTCTGGTTCTGGAGGAATCTCCTTTATGAAGCTGTCAAGTGTATTGCTAAATTTTTCCCAATTAGCCTTTTTGAAGTTAAACCTTCTCCGTAAAGGTACTATAATCGGTTGTGTTACAGTGGTTACTTGGCACATAAAAGGGCAATGTTGAGAGTTGGGTAGGGGAGAACAGACTGATTTCGCACACTGCTGAGATACGAGTACATGTTCACTGGCAAAAATAAGGTCTGGATTGTAACCACATTTCCATCGACCACTGTTGAAACTTGGTGGAAGCTTACCGTCGTGTATAAGGTTAGGTTGGAAATTATCAGCCCACAGCAATACAGCATCCCCATTTCAATCATCATGTGCATAACCCCAAACTGTACTATGACTGTTCAAATCACCGACTACAAATTTCATAGTTTGCTTGCAAAAGTTATCAGAGGGCATAAAGTAAAAATCAATACCTGGTGGCTTGTACACTGAAAAAATAGTGCAATTACTAAGCTCAAATGTTATTATTTCAATGTTATTGTGATCTGTTACAGGTGTTGACAAGACCTGAATGTCAGGATGAACAAATATTGCACTTTCATACTGACTATGTGGTCTTTCAGCCACAAGTCATAAACCAGCAATTTTGGGACGTTGCTGATGGTCACTTCTGTGTGTTTCTTGAATACAAAGCACGTCACAGTTATTAATTTAACAGAGTTGACTCAATAGTACCTCTTTAGACGGTGATATACCTTCTACATTATGGCATAATATAGTTAATTTTGGCCTTGAAAAAAGCCTTTGAAAAGTAGTTGCCATCTAGTACTTCTGGTATGCTGACGTTCGGTTTGGTAATGGAGATTTAATTCCAACTACCTTAGCAGGGGCACCATGGGCAGGAATCAGCTTCACCCCCAGGATTACCAGGTGAAGAGAGAGAGAAAATCCAAGAAAATCCAAAAGTAAGAACAACCTGCAGCTTTGTGAAGGGAGCAGGTATATCTAGGTGGGAATGAAGGAAAAACATGGTAGCAAAAGATCTTAGAGGTTGATGCTAATTAGGAACTAATATTTAGAGGCCCCATGAAGAGGAAGATGCACCATTGATCTATGGTGAAATGCTGGGAGAAATAAGAAAATCTATGCAAGACACTCCAATATAGTTATCACTTGATGAAACAAACAACACAGGGAAAATTATTGGGAACATTGCCATTGGTTTAACAAATGATGAGCCTTTTAACCCTGTTCTATTAACATGCATGGCAGTGGCGTATACAGAGGTCTACCAAGGCTATCGGTGAAGCCCAAATCTCAATTGAAAATGATGGAAGTCTAAAGCACATTCTAATGTAAGCATCTGGCAGATTGTTGCATTTAAAAAATTTAAAAGCAATGGAAAAAACGTTGCACATATTTCTGAGAGCTAAGCATCGGAGACTGATATCGCAGTCCAGACACTCGTCCCTCTCCCGTCAACCCACTTCCCGCGGCTTGCTGACGTGACGTATGTCCTATAGGTGCTGGGACCGGCGTGATAGCTGTGCTAGGCTTTGTTTTACCAGATCGCCACTGGTGTCAACCATGCGTTACTCAGTGTATATACTTCCTCACCTCCATATGTCTGGCGTAATTATATAGATAACAGAGTGCTGGTATTTCACTCCCATTTACTTCTACATCCTTGTAGGAAGAAACTGCAGGGCTCGTGTTATAGGAGTAATATAGTTTTCCTTTTATAGGTAGATCTGCTAAAATGAAATGCATTCTTTCACGTTTAGTGTTTTCTTTTGTTTGTTGGAATCGAACCCGTGATCATGGGTCGGACACCACCACTGATCTCCCAAGGAAGCTAATTAACCAGTGAACGATGGGTACGACCGCTGTAAAATTCAACATGTTTATTATTAATAATAATAATAATAATAATAATAATAATAATAATAATAATAATAATAATAATAATAATAATAATAATAATAATTGTTCATTGCATCTGTTTAGGCTTGGTGGTGACCTAATGTGGATAAAATCAATGGCGAAAACATCATAAACACCCAGTCCCCAAGCCAGGAGAATGAATAACTTAGTGTGAGGGGGTTCATTCTGAAAATTGAACCGGCGCCATCGGACCAAAGGCAAGCATCCTGTCCATTTAGCCACAAAACTGAACTTAAATATGCTAAACCTTAGGCTTCCATCTCCACTGATCAGGTGTTGAGTATTGTCAGCAGCAGTAGCTTGTGAAGCTGCATTCACAACACAACAGGCTTCTCCTTTGGCTATTGGCTGCAGCTCAAAATGCTGAAGGCTTCACGTTTTCTGAACCAACTATCGAGAAGGGGTAACCTAAATCTAGTAGTGCCGAGCTTGATAGCTGCAGTCGCTTAAGTCCCAAACCTTGACCTAAAGGCTGTCTACAGGCTGGAGATGCCCAAAATAATGGGTGAAACATGTACCTGACCTAAATAAGTCTACATAAAATCATGTAGATAATAACCACATTAAACGTGGAAAGTATTGAATAGGTGTTTTTTTAAAAATTAAATTATACTTGATATCTATGCTCAGTATCCAGTATTCGGGAGATAGTGTGTTCGAACCCCACTGTCGGCAGCCCTGAAGATGGTTTTCCATGGTTTCCCATTTTCACACCAGGCAAATGCTGGGGCTGTACCTTAATTAAGGCCATGGCCGCTTCCTTCTCACACCTAGCCCTTTCCTATCCTATTGTTGCCATAAGACCTATCTGTGTCGGTGCGACGTAAAGCCATTAGCAAAAAAAAGAAAAGTCTAGTGGTAGCCCATGTCTTGATCCCAGCATACGCCACTGATGCAAGGTCTTGGATACATGTAACAAGAAGAGCATAGCCAAATTGTTCAATGATGCCATGTCAATTCTTTGGCCAAATGGTCCTAGAAATGAAAATGCGCTCAGTTTCTGAGAGAGACAGCACTGTATATGGTCAAAGTTGATGAAGCATTGAATGTAAGTATATCCATGGATGATTCAATTCACTTTAATACAACTTATTTGAGCTAGCTACCTTAAAGTGGACCTTTTAAATATCTTAATATCTAAAGTGTTTTTGAAGGCTCCTAGCAGGATGCAGATTTTTAGAGACATGTTCCCTAATTTGCCACTGCCACTCAAACAAATCATAACTCACTTGATGGGGAACATAGTTAGAGACGGTAGCATAATATGCAGTTAACATTGAAGCCATCAAGAATGTGTAAAGCACTGCTTCAGTTGAATCTGCAAAGTCAGTTGTGACAAAGCTTACATCCTAGCAAATTTCTCATTCATCACATCAACATTAAATGCTTTCCAAAAGTAAGAAACAACTCTATCAAGAGCCTACCAATTGTAAGGAAAGTGAATGAACATCTTAGCTGCTGCAGAGGAAAGGTTGGAGACATTACAAAGTAAAGTTAAACACAGTGCTAGCCAAGAATCCAGGATATAGTAATATGTGCTAAATCAGTGCAGTTTTAAATGGTGAATCAAGTGTGAAACTAGATCTCAATTTACCTTCTGAAGATGTTGCATGATTTAGAATGGTCCTTGTAACTTATTGTGATGTTGAGTGGAGTTTCAATGGTTACAAAGCAATTGTAAGAAACAGTAGACTCAGTTTCACTTTGTAACTTTTTGTAACGTACACTTTGCAAATAGACAATTCTCATTAAAAGAAAAGGTTGTGCCCCCTCACACCCCCTCAAAAACAATTGTAACAACAGCTCAAAATAAAATCGTATGTCCATGTTTACCTGCTATGATCAGTTGTATCAGGCTGTACTTATCAATTTCAGAGGCTGTCAGCAAATTAGGATGCTTTCCTACATTTTGTGATGGTTAAAACTTCACAAGATTTTCTAGCACAATGGGGTAGGTACCGTACCTCTGTATACCTATGAGATCTTCTCCAATCTGTGATACATTCTCAATTCAAAAGCCTGCAGTTGGTGTATTCATGTCCATTCTTGTACACCATTAAGCAGCACCGATAACACTTCACAACTCTCTCTCTCTTTCTTAGCATTAATCCCGACTTGCAGGGTCTGCTGCTTTGCTACATCTCCTCCATTTCTGTCTGTCGTTGACATCTTCTGGTGTTAAGCCAACACTGTGCATGTCTGCCCTGATGTTGTCAGTCCATCTCTTTGCCGGTCTTCCTCGTGGTCTTGTTCCCTCTGGGTTGATGTGGAGCGCTGTTTTGGCAACTGAGTCGTCCTGTTTTCTCATGACGTGGCCGTACCAGCGGAGACGGGCTTCCCTCACTTTGTCTATGATGGGCGCGACACCAAACCTTTGCCGGACGTCCGTGTTCCTTATGTGGTCACATCGGGTCAGCCCCATGGACCATCGAAGCATCTTCATCTCCATGGTTGTCAACATTTGCTCCTGTTGTTTCGTCATGGGGCGACATTCAGTCCCATAGATCGCTGCTGGCCGTACCACACTCTTATAAACTTTTGCCTTTAGATATTGAGGCATCTTTTTATCACAGAGGACTCCAGTGACCTGTCTCCACTTGAGCCAAGCTGCATTTACCCTCATCCGAGTATCAGGAGTGGTGTCACAGTTTGAGGTGACGACGGATCCTAAGTACTTAAATTGCATGGTCTTCTGCAGGTCTTCTTCACTGATACTTATGGTACCTCTGGTTTGGGGGCCACATTCCAGGTATTCTGTCTTCTGGATATTGAGGTGCAGTCGATTTTCAGCCAGTCTGTCCTTCCACGTTTGAACCTGATGCTGGAGTTCAGGACGGGTTTCTTGTGCAAGTACCACATCATCGGCATAAAGAAGGGTCCAGGGATGTGAAGTCTGTATGTCAGCTGTTGCCGTAGCCATGCAGAGGATGAATAGCAATGGTGAAAGGGCAGAACCTTGATGAACACCCACAGTGATATCGAAAGGCGGAGAGATTCCAGCAGGACTCCGGACAACACTAGTGGAATTGCGATACAGAAGTTGCACCCAGCTTACATACTCTTCAGGGACGCCATGACAGCGAAGAGCTCGCCAAATAAGTTCGTGTGGGATACGGTCAAAAGCCTTTTCTAGGTCTAGAAATGCCATGTGTACACTCTTCTGTCTCTCTCTGTGCTTTTCCATCAAGAGGCGTGTGGCATGGATTGCATCGATGGTACTGCATCCCTTAATAAATCCACACTGGTTTGGTGTTACAGAGACAATACATCTGAGTCTGCTGTCAAGTACACGTTCAAAGATCTTGAAAGTATGACAGAGGAGTCGTATAGGGCGATAGGTCGAGCAATCACTCACATCTCCTTTTCCCTTCCAGATTGGAACTGTTGTGCTAGTTGTCCATGTGTGTGGAAGCTGTTTCTCGGCGATGATTCGGTTGAAGAGTGAGACAAGGAACTCTGAAGCAGGTTTTCCGAGCATTTTCCAGATTTCCGCTGGTAAGTCATCTGGACCAGTTGCTTTTCCATTTTTCATTTTGCTAATGGCAAGCATTACTTCCTCGGATGTAATTGAGGGAACAGGGCCTACGATAGGATCAGGACTAGAAATTGGTGGATGCGTAAATTCTTTGTTGCTGATGTTATTAAAGTAATCTGCCCAACGCTGGAGAATGGATTGTTGATCTCGTAGCAGTTTGGCGTCGACTCCCTTGATGTGCATTACGTGTCCAATGTCCTGAGTTGAACGGTGACGGGACTTAGCAAGACGATATATATTGTTTTCTCCTGATGGTGTGTCAAGCTGGTCGTATAGTGACTGGTAATAATGGTCCTTTGCTGCAGCTACAGCTCTTTTTGCTGCAGATTTCAGGTCGCGATATTGCTGAAGATCAGTATCAAGACGTGAGTTCCACCAAGTCTTGTAGGCTATCTTTTTCTCCTTGATTGCTTGCTTGACTTCGTCTGTCCACCACCAGGTTTGTTTATCAATATATTTTCGTCCGGGTATGGTTTTTCCCAACGTTTTTGTCGCCGCCTGATGTATTTGTTCCACAGCATCTTTCCACATGTCTTGAACCGATTGATCGGACTTCACGGAGAAGTTTGCCAAGGCTGTCATCAACTCGTTTCGTTGGGCATTCATCCGCCACCAGTTAATTCGGTCAGGCCCAGTCTTAGGTTTAGGTTTGGGTTGTGTAACATTACTACGAATATCGAGGACAAGCAATCGGTGTTGAGGGGCAATGCTGTCATACGGAATTACTTTAGTGTCCGTTACCAGCTTAAAATCTTGTTTACGGATTAGCCAATAATCAATCTGAGTAGCATGACCACCGCTTGTATAAGTAGCCAGATGTGTTGGCCTCTTTTTAAAATATGTGTTGGTAACAATCAGATCATGAGCCTCTGCGCAATCGAGTATCCGACATCCGTCATCGTTTCGCACACCAAACCCATGTCCTCCATGGCATCGCATATATCCTTCTTTGTGAGACCCGACATGTCCATTTAAATCTCCTCCAAGAATAATGGACTCATCCTGGGGAATTGCTCGAAGGAGGGCATCCAGACTGTTCCAAAATTCATCCTTCTCATCCTCAGTGCATCCAGTTTGAGGTGCATAGCAAGATACAATGTGGGCAGTGATGGAAGTTGAGTCAATCTTGATAGACATAAGCCTATCTGACACCCTGTTGACACTGGTGACATTGTTGCAGTAGTTCTGGTCGACGACTATTGCTACACCATTTCGTGTACTGGTACCATGATAGATGAGTTTGTAGCCATCTCCGATTTCTTTTGCCTTTGAACCTTTCCACTTGGTTTCCTGGATGCAGGCAATGTTGACATGTCTGTTTTTAAGCATTTCTGCTAGTTCACGATGTCGGCCTGTCAACGTACCAATATTGAGAGTAGCAAATCTCAGTAGTTGTTTGGGTTGAACTAGCTTCTTTAGCCTACCCCGTCCATGAGTAGGTAACCCTTGCTCATTTATCACGTCACTCGGGCATAAGTGGCGCGCGTCGCTTTGAGGGGACGCCCTAGTATGTTCCGAATTTAGAAGAGACGTAGCCATAGATGCGACAAATGATTCCTCAACCGACGGGTCGCTTCGTCTGTCGTTGAGGGCATTTTATAGCTACTGCCAGCATATAATTAGGCCGCCCCTAACCTGGAGAACAGACGCCTTTTGCAGCCGCCCCTCTGGGGTACAGACGCTGCAGCTCAATGGTATTTCAGCAGCATTTCCTCTGCTGAGGGCCCATTACCCTCCCACAAGAGCTTAATATTAGAACACTAACTTGACATGTGTATGAAACATCAGGCATATTGCCTGTAATTCCTCTTGACAACTACCAATAACCAATCTAAATTCACATCATCATAAATCAAACTAAACTTTGTATCATAATTATTTTGTTCGTGTGTTTTATTTTAGTGACCTAGATTTGTGAAAACAAATCAGTTAAACTACGAAAAAATAAAACACTAATTTACAAAAATTAGATATTAGCAAAGAAGTTAGGCTCACTGAGATGTGATCTTTGCATTACTGTTGTTAATTATTTCAATGCCTGCCTTGTCAATATAATTCAAAATCTCGTATATTTACTAATACATCAAAATATATAAGTACCGGTACATGTTTCAAGAATTAGCATTCTCTTCTTCAGCTTACAAGTCAACGGCCGTAGCCATGTTGAAACACCGGATCCTGTGAGATCTCAGAAGTTAAGCAACATTGGGCGAGGTCAAGATTTGGATGGGATGCCACGCGCTGTTGGTGGGGGGTAAGGGAATGGAGGAGCGGAAAGGAACTGTTCACTCTAGCGCACATAAACTCCGGCTCAGGCACATCTCTGTAGAGGTTCGGACCTTCCTTCGGGCAGAATACACCCTTACCCTACCTTCTTCAGCTTACAGATTAAAATCATATGCATGTAAGAGACCTTATTTAAGACTTTTTATGTCAAAAACTGGTTAAAAACAACAATACAATGAACTCTTGTTTCCATTAGTAAATTCATTATGAATTGTACTGACAAGGCAGACCTTGAAATAATTAACAACATTAATTAAGTCAATACAGACCATTAGTGGCCATCATGGTTAAGCTTATAGATACTGATCTTTGCATTAGTCAATTTTTCAGAGACAAAAACCGGACTTACAACCAAAATGTTAATACAAATCTGTATAAGTGGACTGGGTGTGCAAATGTCATTTGGATTATTTCGTTTCCCATGCATTCTTTTTGTTGGGGAAGACATGTGGACTAAGGCTGGTATTAAAGATGCAAAACATTTATCTGAAAAAAAAAATAAGAAGCATAGTTTATCTAAAAATCATTTAGATAATAAAACGAATTTCATTATTTTGGGATGGTGGTAATGTTTCAAGAGGAAGTACAACTACGCAACCATCCTATTTTAACATTAATCAGAGTAAAAAAATGGTAGTGTTCCAACACTTTGAAAAATGAAGTTATTGGCCAAAGAAAGACAAGGGCTATGAAGGGCATCAAAATTGAAGACTCCCCAGTCCTTGAATGCTCTAATACTGTTGTGGTCAGAAAAAAACAAGAGTTGACCAAGGGAGGTCGGATAGGATAGATGAAACTGAGGAGCATGGCAAAAGTAAGTGGAAGCAATGCCAGGGCCCCCTAGTTGCCAACCTACACTCCCAAGTTAAGAGTGGTGGTGATGATGGTGATTATTGTTTTAAGAGGACAACCATCCTCTATAGAACACTAATCAGGGAGAAAAAATGGAAGGGATCCGATACAAGTTAAGAGTCCTGGGGGCCCCTCTTAGTTGTCCATAATGGCAGGCAGGGTATGCTGTGGAGAAATACTCTCTTGGGGAAAAACTGATATCCGAATCTAACTTGATGATGGATAGAGCATCTATTTCATAAATAATTACAATGAACCTGTGGTCAAAAATAGGTACGTTATGTTTCGCATACCGTAATTGACGCAATTAGATTTTGTAGGGAATTTGATTTACTCTTGCATGGTCATTCTGATACTGAACACTTAAACAACCCAGGATATTTTAAATTTTTTTTTACCATTCGCTTTTCGTCGCAATGTCGCAGATAGTTCTTATGGTGACGATAGGATAGCAAAGGGCTAGGAGTATCAAGGAAGCAGCCATGGCCTTAATTAGGGTTCAGCCCCAGCATTTGCCTGGTGTGAAAATGGGAATCCATGGAAAACCATCTTCAGGGCTGCCGACAGAGTGGATCGAACCCACTATCTCCGGAATATAAGCTCACAGCTGTGCGATCTTAACTGCACAGCCAACTTGCTCGGTCAGCAATTTAGTAGTAGTACTATACTACTGCATCTCTTATACTAAATGATAAATTCGCTTAGTGTTTTCTTTCTTTACAATATTTTCATATTTTCGGTTATTACCGAGTAAGGTGTAAAAATTCAGGATCCTTGTGGTCATTCGTGGTTTGGGAACGGATGTCTTTTGAAAACAAACGTATATATATGTTTTTTAATGATTTTCTGAGAAATAATTTTACCTACTCGTTATCTGACAAAGTTTTCGGAATGACAACTAGTGTACGTGGTTTTTGGTATCTTGGACACCCCTGTCCTTCAGATATCCTTCACTAGACTACCAAGGTAACTAACTAGAACTACAACATTTCCACTTGTTTTAATCTTAAGACTAATTGAAATTCAAGTAGATTTAAAACAAGTATTATAACTGTATAGGGTTCTGCAAACTCTGTATCAAAGAAGTTCTTCGTTGTTCTATGTTTTAGATCTTATAACGTAGTTTACGGGATTTTCAAAAGACCCGCGCGCGGGTAAGCTTTTCTTTGTCTTCGTGATTTTAATTTGGAAATACGTAAGAAATATTGAGTTTAATCAGAAAATACGGACCAGAAAATTATTACAAGTTTTATGAAGAGTAACGTGTGAAAAGTTTGCCGTGAACTTTAAATAATGAAAAAGATTACATGGTAGGAGACTATTTGAGACCTTGCGTTTTGTCGTGTAAACCCTGGTCGCGGTTATTGATCTACCGGGTTGTGCGCATTAGCGCGTGATTGTGGCGCCATTCTTCTGAACTCGCTCTTGTTGTGAGTAGCTGCTTGGCGTCATTTGCCGGGAAGGAAAATTAGGAAATTCATTGATTGGTTTTGTGTTGGAAGCATTCAGTACAGGTATTTAGATCTATTGATATTTCGTTGTTTTCTTCGTATTCATTTATCGTATTATATATTGAGAGTTATGTTCTTAGTATAATATACAAAATATAGCCTTGTGAACGCCATTAGTGATTCCGGCACGTTTTCTAGTGGGAGCGTCAGTTTGGATTTTCTTGTGTGTGATTGTTACTGTCTTTCTTTGGGGTAACTAATTATAAGAGTTTGATGCATTTTGTATTGAGTCAACCTTTTAAAACCAACTTTTATGTCCGTGCTTATTTTCAGAGAGCATAATTTTTTTTGAAATATTCCATTATCAGTGTGTATATGGCGTTTAATGTTAACGCCTGTTGACTTGTGTTATTTGTTTTACAGTTTTAAGATTAAGTAACATTTTATCTTTGTGGTATTGTTTCTGTGAAAATTGTGGGTCTATTTTACTACTGTCCTTCATTGTTAATTTTTCATATTCGGGGGAACCTGAAGTATTTTTTAGCTACTTATATTTATTGCTTCATTCAGAGATCTAATTTTTAAGTTGAGTACTGGCAATTGTTCCTCGTGCTAAGTTCATAACACTTCGCAGGATTTTGAATTGCCATATAGTAAGACTTAGGATTGCTTCACCCGAAATTGCTCTGTAGCACTGTTCGGTTTTGCGGATCCAGACAGAATTTCCAACGGTGTATTACCTGCCAGCTGTGGTTCTGATTTAAAATTTTCCTACTTCGCAATTGCGCTTTGAATTCCTAGTTAACATAGGCTGGCGTTTATATTTATGGCAATTTTCTGCTTCTTACTGCTGAGCTATTTCTGCCACCATTTTAAATTTGTGAGAACTCGTGGGTTGAACCGAATTGCATCATTGATTATTGCACTTTTGGGTTTAACTTGGATAGTTACGCGGAGCCATTTCGAAGCAGTGTGTAAACAATATTGTAAACAACTCTATTTGGGCTGCCGCAATTTATCACAGACTAACTCAGGGTAAGGGAAACCGGTACTATTCGACCAGCAGATTGTAGCACAAAATTCCAAGGTATATTTATTAATACGTGTAATTGTGGGTCAGTATATTTGGTATTTGAGATCCAGGGAGAGTGATCTTGTCTCTAGTAACTGTTAACGGCGAAGCAGTATTAAAGGATCTTTTTTATCTTAATAGTATTCATGAGGAAGTCTTAATATCTGGCTATTGGCTGCAATAAAGTTAGCAGTTACTCTTGAACTTTGTTATAGCATGTAAAGTTCTAGGTGGGGATACATTTTGTCACTGCTGCAGTATTTTCTTATAGCTTGAAACCAATTTGCTATAACAGTTTTCAAGTATTTACTGGAGATTCCTTGATTGCCTGGGACCTATTCTCTTGTTCCAGTTGACACTTCAAATAGTTCTGTAAAAATTTGAAATAGATATCCTAGGATAGCAATGCGGAGTCAAAGTTGAGTAGTAACTCGTATTCGGAAACTACTTCTTAATCTGCTTACCCTCCAGGGTTGGCTTTTCCTTGGGGCTCAGCGAGGGATCCCACCTCTACCGCCTCAAGTGTCCTGGAGCATGAGACTTTGGGTTGGGGATACAACTGGTAGGATGACAAGTACCTCGCCCAGGCGGCTGCACCTGCTATGCTGAATAGGGGCCTTTTTGGGGAATGGGATGATTGGAAGGGAGACACAAGGTAGAGGGAAGGAAGCAGCTGTGGTCGTAAGTTAGGTACCATCCCGGCATTTACCTGGAGAAGTGGGAAACCACGGAAAACACCTCTACTCAGTTGACCTGAGGCTGAGTGGACCCGTTCAACCCCTCGTACCACTTCAAATTTCGAGGCAGAGCCGGGAATCGAACCCGGGCCTCCGGGGGTGGCAGCTAATCACACCACTACACCACAGAGGCGGACATTCGGAAACTACAAACTTGAATAAGTTGACCGGGCAGATTAGGGCTGAGGATGAGCATCGCAATCTCTTGTGAAAGAGGCAATTGAGGAAACTCGAATGCTTTTGTATTAATAATTGACTGGAATCTGGAATGTTATAAATGTACAGGTGGTTTATTTTAGGCATGCAAAGGAAGTAATATTCGTAGATATTTATATAGTAATCACATCTGTTTAAAACTGGTAGGGGCCGATGACCTTAGATTGAGGCCCCCTTTAAACAAATACATTTTGGCAGACTGTTGAAGAGAGAAAAAAACCCACGTAGTCTAATAAGGAAACTAGAGGGATTAGTCCATGAACAGTGCTCTCAGGACTATTCAGACTACTTTGTGTTTCTGACTCATGCTCAAGTGTTTCAGCTAAAGGTCACTAGAGTTCACTTGAATAGTTTTTTATTTATTTATTTATTTATTTATTCACAAAGCACAAGATATAGCTACACGGAGCAAATTTCACTTGCACTGTCAACAAACGATTTAACAAACGTTGATTAGAGTTAAATGAATTGAAGTATTAAGATTTCTCTCGACTATTACAGGCGATGCTAGATGCCTGTGGCTTACTGCCCCAGGCCCTGTTTGCTTGTCCCCAGAATGGTATTCTGATGGGCATTAGTTCACTGTAGGATCAAAAAGATCAATAACTCTAGACACCACCTTCAGCGCACAACTCTCTGGCCCATTACCATATTTCATTTCTTAGCTGTTCCACTTGCAGTGCTCACATCGGCAGTGACTTTCAATGAACACAGTGCAGAACTCCACGACCATGACTGCGGCTAGGTATGTGTGTAGTCACTTTTTTAACAGCTTTTTCTTATTGGTCTGCACACATCCTGCTAGTTACAAAGCTTTGGTCTGACATGTCGGGTGTTTTAGCAGAGCCCTTCGAAAAGTGTCGGCGCATAGAGGGGGTTCTGTGTTGTCGGCCATTGACTTGTTTAGGAATTTTAATTGTGCAGTACCTGGTATCATAACCTGTGGTCATTGCTGGGAATAACTTCATTCTGCATGATATTTCAAGTAAACAGTTCGTAGACCCTTCGCATTGAAATCCTGCATTGCATAGCTCACGTGTCAGTGGGCAACACAAGGCACACAGTGAAAGCGGGACCGCTGTAAGGTCAGGCCGTTCGAAAGGGCAACTATTCAATAAATTTGAACTTCATTAGTGGTTTCCACAATGAGTCACATTATACCGGGCATTTTTTTTAGGTCTAGGTTTTAATTCCATCATGTCTCATTTATTTTCACTCTCTTCATTATGTTTTAATATTCTTTTAGCATCAGTTATGTAAAAATAAATCGTTTTCACTGAAGATGGCTAAGAGTTCAAACGTGTAAGATAACTGTGTATTGAATAGGACAAATTCAATTTCCTTTGGAAAGCTGGCACAAGGCTGCCAACTTGGGAACCAAGTCATCTTTACAAGACCATTGGGCTGGGGTTACATGGGTGTGTTCTATACTCAACAGTGGTGAAAAATGGAAATGCTCTACACAGCTACCATCATTGTAACTGAGAATAGTTGCTCACTGTATCAAGACTATGTGGGTGAAATTTTAATCAGCCGGGTGGCAGGAATGAGTAGTCTGGTGGGGAATTTTACTTAAAAAATGAATATGATAAAAACTCAATTGTACTATTTTAGTGTTATCACAAAAAAGTATTTTGAACTAATGTAATACTGCTCGTTAAGTTTTGTAACTTTGGGGCTTAATACTTGCTAGGCGACTGCGTAGGCTATTTGGAGCCACCGGTCCATACATGCCTCCCCTTACTCAATTGTTTGTGTGAACGGTGATTTCCTGCGAGACCTTTGGTTTAACTTTTTCACGTGTGCACTTTTAGTGGTGTCAACGTATTGAAGTGCATGATTCACCTTCAAATTGCAAAAAATCCTGCCTGGAGGCAGTGGTGATGTATTCATTTATCATTTCAGTAAAGTTACTGTCGCAAGACTTAGGCGCAATAATGAACTTATTACAGAATCAAAAGGCATTAATATATACGTCCATCTATTTATTATTTACATATTTTACGCCCACATTGGAGCACTTAAATCAATACATTTGAATTAATTTCTTCTTTTTCTTCTCCCAGAACTTTCTCATCCTCTCCGTCCATCTATTTAGTACAATTATATTAATTAGTTTTTAAATTGCAAATAGTTTCATAATTAGGACGTTTTTTGGCCTCTTATGGGCAATCTTCAGCTATGCTTAGGAATTAAATGTACAGGTTATCTAAACAATCAGAACATTACATAATTCTTATGTTCTTAAGTGATAAAACATTCATGTGTTTAAAGTGCTATTAAAACAATGTGCGTGTTCTGACAGCTCTCAGCGTGGTAGTAGGAGGTGGCAGTTACTATGGCAACCGGTACACGCCTCCCGTTTCAGCCAATCCCAGCTCGGCATGCACTCTCCCTTTTCCTACCCCCGCTGTCTGAAAGCTTCGTGAGGCGGTCGGTCCGAGTTCCACGTTGCCAATATAGTGTACCGTAACACATGTGGCTGGGCTAACAATGTCTACTTTGAGAGATATCATTGTCTGTATAGTGTGTTCTTTAAATCAACTTAATATTATAGTGCTATTGTGTTCGTGTTAATAAGTGTATCGTTATCGAGGCTGGCATTCTAGTGTAGTGTAAATTATAGTATTGTGTAGTATAGTGTAATTTTAACACCATCTCATTTACTGAATTCAAAATGTTGCAACCCGTTCAGAGCGCCGCTAAACACCGAGGGCGACCTAGAATTCATTCACGTAGAAAAAAGGCAAGCGTAATGGAGAGGCATGGCTTCGCTATACGTGGTCAAGTTCGCGATATGGTATTTGCCTTACGGGAATATTTTGAGGCTGAAGGGAAAAATGGAGGCCCACTGATAGACGTTAACAAAGTTGTAGAAAGAACAGCAGCAGCTTTAAAATTTCTCAAGCTACAGTAATTAGAATAGGGAAAGAAAAGAAAGAAAAGGAGCCTTGGGAAGAAGGTGAAGGGGAAAGAGAGGGAGTGGTTGTAATTGGACCATCACATGACAGGTTATCAACACCGGGCAAAACCCGACTCATTAAAGCCTATGAGGAAGGCGAATGAGGAGTTTGTCTTACGATATTTGAGCTGATAAAATTACTGCTGAGCCATCTTGGAATAATAGCAACGATATTTAACATTTTTCTAACTCTTTCACGATCGCCGTTAATGGATATTATTTTCCGCAGAGCCTAGCGCAGAACGAGAGCTGTTGACTGTGATGTAGTAACTCATGCCGGATCATGTGGCAACACAGCGCTCCCACTCCTTTGTTCGGCGCCACGTGCTGCGAACTGTCAGAACACGCACATTGTTTTAATAGCACTATAAATGTTCTTTGACCATACATGGAAAATGAGCTGAAAAATAAGATTCATAGTCTTAATATATTGAAAAGTCTGTACAACTTTGCAAAAATGTAGTAAAAAGTTCTCTATTTGGAGTTGCATATTATTCACTTAATATTGTCATATTCTTTACTTAATATTGTAAAATCTCTTGCTAAAAACCAGCTTGTGCAAGTTCTTATTGCCTTTTTCTATGCTGCCAACATTCCATTTTCCTTCTACTCTCAACTTTCCTACATTAATGAGCAGTCACTGTTTCAGAACTGAACTTTAGATAATGTTTAGGGTAATGGTGCCTATTTCCCACAATGCTAAAAATTCCCTACTTTTAGGGCAAAATATGTGGCTCCAAAAGGTACACTTTAGCCAATTCATGGAAGTTGCAGGCACATTTGCAGCACAAATTTAACTGTGCTCCCGACCCTTCGTTCTCCACACTACACAAGGAGAACCATGATAAATAACCCAGTGAGCGATGACAGAATGCATCAAATGCTCTTTCGGGTGCACCTTTTCATTAATAATAAAATAGCAAAATGATGGTAGTGCTGTGCATTAATATTATCACAATTTTCTGGCAGGTTATTTAACCTAATTCTGAAGTGTGCCACTGTTCATGTTGTATGGCAATGGTAAAACTTCAATGCCCAGAGGGTGGGACAGGTTAGAGATCAAATGTGGAGTGGCTTGGCCAACATCACAATGCACTACACAAATCTTCCCAAAGATGCATTATAGCTAGCGCTCGCTCGCCCCAGGAGTCGTGACACTTGCGCATAGGCTTATTTTCAGTCTGGAGAATCGACTCTTCTAATACTTTCCCCAAGAGGCGTTTGTTTCATCTACAAGAAGCTGTCCAGCTGGTGACTGCATTGTACAGTGCAGAGTTTGCAGTTTCAATCTTAACACCGGAATAGCCACCACTCCTGTTGCCAGCTAGCCTAGCTCGTATTATGCACTTTTGTGCCATAATAGTCTGTCCAAGCCCTATAGAATGACTTTTTCCTTGCGGACAGTATGAGCTCTGCCGTGACCACAGAAAATATCCTCTTGAAGAGAGTATAGGACACTGTGTCTGAGTTTGGCCTGCGCAGTTACAAACTGGTTTTTCTATTGTCAGGGAATGTGGTAGTCCTCTGGCTGGAAATGAGAGCGCTCAAATCAGGGACAGCCTGCAATAGCAACAGCTGGGCTGAGTGGCTCAGACATGGTATTTCTCCAATATACACTTTCAAATTTTCATTTTTTCTTTCACTTCTGAATGCGGGCAGGCTGGCAGACATGAAGGGTGGAGTTCTTGTCTGCTACTTCCTGTAGCTCATGAATTTTCTTTCTCATGTGGACAGAAATCCATTCACTGCACTGGCAAGTAATGGAGTAGTCTCCCAGTCTTTTTCTGGTATATTGGTTCATACTGAGCCATATTATATGTAAGCCATACGCTGATGTTGGCGACCAGGTTTTGAGATCATGTGCTGGTGGCCGTTGCAATGTGTATTACTTGCGAAACTTTGTGATATTTCTTCGTACGTGGGTGAGGAGGGAGCTAGCCCGGTTCTGATAATACTGCCAACTGAATGGAAATGAAATCTGAACTGAATCAATAGCAGGATTGATCAGTATGACTTTCTAAACCTTCATTATCCTAAGCCAATAACTGACACACACACACACTTATACATTTCTCAATGCAAATCTTGATCCTAGCATGAATTCTTAGAAATATCGCTTCACAATCATGACAGTACGTAAAGTGTACGCCAGATGTCTCACGGCGATGCATACTAGATTCATAGTCTGTGTTCAAAGGTTGCCAGTACGAATCTTGAAGGTTGCCAAGGTCTACCAATTCAGCACTAGGGAGTCCAGGTATCACAAAGTCTTGAGAGTAATAGATCAGTCCTTTGTGGCTGCTACATGAGGAATGCAACTGTGTAATTTTACTGGAAAAGAAACGGCATTATCTAGGATAATTCTGTACTAATAATATTTATACATACATTATCATTATAGACTGTTATGCCTTTCACCATTCAGTCTGCAAGGCTCTGAATTTATGAATGGTGAAATTGCAACAAAAAAAGTTCACCTCTCTCAGCCTGTTTGTCAGCAACTGTCTAGAATATTCAAAACTTTGTCATTCACCCCCTAAAAATCAAAAACCACTTGCTCCCTATTGGAATGGCAGGTGGGTGTTTAAGTAGTTAACAAGATTGCAAGGGTGAAGACAAGACTGGTACAAATCGGTACTTTTGATCTCTGTAATATGCATATTGAGTGCAGAGTGATCCAAACGATCATGTTAGGTTTTAGTGGATTAATATTCATTCTTAGAAGGGTGTTTGTGCAATGGGGGGGGGGGGTATTTTTATTCAAAATACTGCAAGTTCACTTTGGTAGCTGTGAGCTATGCATGGAGTGAACTTAATGGCGGTCCTTTACTGAACTCGTGAAGGCTGTTCTAAGTGTGGCAGTCCTTCCGATGTTTGACATGGTTTGCCAGGATTTGGTCATAAGGAGTGTGATAGTTAAGCAAATCTTCTCGTAATTCTTGCAAAGTTTGAATTTTCATAATTCTACATTATGTGGAACTTGTGAATGAAATCTTATGGCTGTGGTGCAGGTTCTGCGTATACTGCATAGTCTACACTTGCTTAAACCAGGGTTGTATTTGGTATTTGCTTAATGTACCAGCAATAGGTGTTTTTTTTTTTTAGGACACCGATACAATATGGTTAATTTTAAATCACCACTGGCAGGTGTTAAGAGGTCATTAATGTAGCCTTGGTTGAGTTGTTATAGTTTTATATTTTTTCTATGTGATATTGTTGCTGAGGTAAAAAATGGCTTTGAGGTTAAACCATTGTGGAATATTATTCCTTTGTATTTTGTTTTTATGTAGGTGTAAGCAAATAAGTTTTGTCTTTCTTGCAGATTTTACTATGTCTTCGTATCGATCCGGGGGAACCCGTGTATATGTGGGAGGTCTCTCTGATAGTGTCAAGAAAGAGGACCTAGAATCTCAGTTTGAGAAATATGGGAAACTAAATAGTGTTTGGGTTGCATTCAATCCCCCAGGCTTTGCCTTTATTGAATTTGCTAATGAAGATGATGCTGAAACAGCCTGTGATGACATGAATGGATCAGAGGTTCTGGGCTCAAAGTTGAGAGTTGAACTCTCACGAGGCAGATCTCGTGGCAGGGGTGGTAGCAGAGGTGGAGGAGGATTCCGTGGGAGAGGCCGTGGAAGGGGATTCTTCCCAAGGGGTAGTCGTGGAGGCTATGGAAGTGACAGGGGTGGCTTCCGTGGCAGCAGTCGAGGCAGTAGAGGTGGCAGAGGGCGCTACAGTGATGACTACGGCTCCGGCGGGCGTGGTGGCTACGGTGGTGGCCGTGATTACGACCGTGGTCGTGATGGCTACGGGGGCAATGGCTACTACAGTGGCCGAGACTCTGGCTCTTCGAGATATCGCAGTCGCTCGCCTGTTGGGCGTGGCAGGTATTTATCCAGTTGAAAGACCTGGAATTTGCTCTACGTAACTTTACAAATTGCAAGAAAAAACATAAGTTTTGTCATGAGACAATTTGCAGGTCCTTCGACAATTTCTTGTAATGTACTATCGACTAAGTGTGAAGTCTAAATTTAATTTTGCACTGTAAACCTTGTCTACGCATTAACGGTGCTTACTACGATAAAATTGAATGCCACACACTAACTTAAACTGGACAACGCAACGTCTCATGACATTTTTTCTTGTGGATACAAATTTACCTAGATGGATTGTTTCAAACTTTTGAAATACTTTAAGCTTGTCAAATATTTTTATACCAATAAGTATTTAAGAATTTCTGTAATTCCCTTTGATGTGGAATTGATCTCTTATGAAACTGGAACTGCGCCTTTCACTGGTTTATGAATGTGGTTTGAATGGACTTTTTAATGATAAATCGCCACTAATAGTGGAATTGGACAGGAAGGAGTTTCCTGGACAACCTAAACCTACGTATAATACCCTTGAGTGCTTCATCAGGCCTGCACTCTTCACCGGACCTAACAATCCTCGCATCATATTAAATGTGACTACTGCTTGGTAACTTAATTATTGGCCTGTTCCATTTCCATGAAGTGATAATTTTCATCGTAACCAATTACTGTATGTGCTACGCTATTGTTGAAGTTGATGTGCTTCGATGTTTTAACTATTGTATATAGAAATTCCACGACTTACTGCAACTATTTCAGCTCCAGGGGCTATGGGAGTTCGGAGGGTTCGTTTGGCTACGGTGGTAGTCGGTCAGGCAACGTTTACTAATGGAGACTGAAGCTACGAAAACAAGGAAGAACTCAGGTACCACGAAACTTTTAAGTATGTACATGGCAGCGCAGTGCGTTGTTTTCTTCGTACTTCGAAAATTACATTTTCCTCCCTAGATGGAAAATTCATTCCATTCGTTCATAATCCAGACTTTCTCTATAAAAACTGCAGGATGTAAATTTTGGCAGTATGTGGTCTATACGTTAGAAGACACAGGTTGTTAAACCATAACTCTTCCATAGTACATTCTATCTTATCAACTGATTTACAGATTTTTAATGGAGAATACTGTTCAATCCTACTAATGTTCATTTTATCACAGTTTTCCATTATGAAACTTGTGCCAAAAAGTTTAGACCATAAAGCTGCTACGTATTTTGTACTATTATAAGTCATCGCAAACCTAGTACAGATCATAAATATGCATGTGTTGTAAATGGCATGGAGTCCCTTTTCTGTTGTCAGATCTTCGTGAAGTAATGAAAGTATACCATGTACCTTAATCTCTACGATGTTTTAACTATGATGATGGACATTTGTGTTGCAATGATTACAGTCCCTCTCCATGACGCCAATTTCGAACTACGAGTGAAGGGATATGTTACGTCGATACCTTGTTGACAAAGATTGTTGGCCACGCCACGTTAGAATCTTCGACGAAAGTGTTCTTCGAGCTCATCTACGTGTATACCACAGATCTTCGGATGACTACGATTTCAAAAGTTGCAGTGGCATTCAGTGTAAAAGTGTACAACGTTTTGTAATCTCCATCTCATTCATGTATTTAAAGACAATTTCTTAGTTCACTTCACCCATTCATAACAATCTTACGGATGCATCAATTTGATTGCTCATAGTGGCATTTTCTTTACAAAGAGACATTTTTATTTTGCCCTTTCACATTTTTTCACTACTTCATTAATTACTATCTTGGAGATCATTATTTTGTTTTCACATTAAATACAGTCTAGATCATAACTGTTTAATTTTTCTCATTTGTGTAATGTTATCTGATTCTCAATTGTTTGATTTTTATTTTACTTCGACATCAGTTGTAGTTCTAATTGTCTTGCACTATGAGAATAAAACATATTGTGCTTTGTATAAATTAATAAACCTGTATATTGTCCTGACTCCACATTTTACGTTGAAGGTAGAATTAGTTATTCATTGCAGGGCTCTTACTTAAATGGACATACGTTTTCTGCAGTTGGAAAATTTTGTTGTGGCAATCCCAATAAGGCATTTGAATGTATTTGGCTTCCTAAGAGAGCAAGAGGAAGCATATTTCTGTACTGTTGAGGGTTATTGAAATGCTACACAGAGAACACAGGTTTATTGAAATTAATATGCAATACATTGAACACAGGTTTTGGTGTTAATTTTCATTATGGACAATTTAGAAGTTAAAAGCTATTTAGAATACATATTTATAACTTTCCTCTCTCTGAACATAGAGAAACAATGAGTCGAATAAAAAGTACAGAAAAGTGGAATTCTTTGGTTCCTTCCATTCAATACAAAATATCTAGGATCTAGTCCTTACTTGCATCACTTGGAACCAGTTACTCAATTTTCATGACTTTTATGGAATCTCTTTAAATCGGAATACTATATATTCTCGTAGATTTTTTAAATATTCCTCGCAATCCTAATTTACCATGTGCACTTCATTAGGTGATTGAAACCTTCATCTAGCAGTTTTAAACACTAAACCTGAACATTTTGCTTAAAGATTAATTTGTAGTGGTTGGGGTCACTTTCTGCAAATCAATGAATTTGCATTGCATAACACAATAAAACAGGATATGATGTGACATGGCATTAGTAGATTGGATCATATACTTCAGTCTACTTAATCTAGCAATAAATATTAACGTTATTTGTAAATTAGTTAATTATGGTTTGAATGAACACATTGCACCAGTCATGTTTCATAATGTCCACATTTTGTCTTCACATTGGTTTGAAGTTATCCTGGCCATATACTGCAGCATGAGTGGTATTTGATGGCTAAACTGCAGTTGCTATCAAGGAGCACCTTAAACTTTCAACAGTAACTACCTTCTTTTTGCAGGCATTCCTCTAGCATGGAGTAAAATGTGGTTTGGGGGGTTTGAGATCATGGCTACCTGATGTCCAATCAGCAGTGGAGTTTAAATTGGGTACATTGAATTTTAGGTACTGTTGGGCCACCTTTGCCTTATGAACTGGGGTAGAACCAGGCTTGGAGCTCTGGGGTTAATTCTAAGCATGGTTTCATTAATCATTACAATAGGTTCCAGGTCACATTGGCATAGGTTATACAAAAAGGATCTGGTGTAATCTCAGCTTTCTGCTTACCAGACTGAAGGCTTGGCTTGTCTGGACTTGACTCTTGCAAGGTTTCTTATGAGCTTGAAGTATTTACTCCAGTCATTCTGGTAGTTAAAACTCCTACGATGTCCATTGTCCTGCAGCAGAAGCTGCCTCGATTCCTCTGCTGCTTCAGCTGTGGTGTCACAAAATGTCTGGTAGTATGTGGGTAAGCTCTGGAGTCAAAGGTCTTCAATAACAACCCTTTACATTGATGTGAATATTCATTGTGCTGTAAAAATAAATTTCCCTGTTGGGTTTTGGCGAATGCAAACTTCCTGTTTATATGCGAGGTCTACCAACACTTGTGTGGCCTTTTTTGGTGAGAGTCTTGCTGAATCTCTTGTTTGGTGCACATCTCTTGGTGAACTTACTTGTAGGTTCTGGAAAACCTCGGAGGGCAACTTGCGAAATCTATGTAATCTATTACAGCTACTGTTTTTGTTCACTCCACTCCGTATTAACTAAACTACATGCTCGTATAGTCAACTGGTTATGTAGCAAAGTCTGCAACTGTGATTGGACTTCATACTACTTGAATATTGAATTTTCACGACCGCGTTGTAATTGAAACAGACTTTCAACCTATTAGGTCGTGTTACATACATTTAGTACGTGCTGCAGTTATGTTAAGTACAGAACAAAAATGGCCAACCGGATCTGAATCCACTGGTGTCGGTTGGCCATATTTGTTCTGTACTTAAACAAAATACTGTACAGCCATCTTTCGGTTCCGCGTGGAACTTTGTAGAATACAGATACTATTTGACTGTCAGTCAAAAATCTTATTTAGATGTCAGTGTAGCCGTCAGCTGTCCACTTACGCACATGAAAGCTCGAGCCATAGTGAACAAACATGGTCGCTATGTGCTTTTCTGGTCATGTGTATGTTGTATATGTCAAGGCAACACACAAAACCACAGTATTTTCGCACCTCTGTTTGGATTGAATATATCTAGTAGCATTTCACGGTGTCTAAAAGTGAACTGACAGTCTCTTTGTGTACCGTAACCCAACATACCTGATGCTGACGACTGGGTAGTTATAAATCAACAGAGGCAGATTTCAAGAAATCGCCATTTACAGTGGCTTTAGCGTACAAACTACCGTGATGTATGAAATCAGACTGAATAGTGCTTTTTAGCAATAATTTGTACAATAAAATTAACGAACCAATCGGTATGAGAACGATAATAATAAAAGTGCAAAATAATTTAAATTCCACATATTGCTTTTATTTGCTCCAGTATAGCTTGCTGTAAACATGTATGGCCTAACTAAATCATTTAAAAGCAAAGGCTATCTCAAATCGTGAAAGATGAATGCAGGTCATATAAGATAAAAATTTACATTTAAAATAAGAGAGAACACAGAATTTTAATTCAAGGGGTAAGGGTTAATTCCTGCTGTTAATGTAAAATGTCTGAAGTGGGCATATTGAGTTCTTGGTAGTTTACAGATGGGAAGCGGATTGTACTTGAGTTGTCTGACCAGTGTTGCCTAATAATGGAGCTCTCAGTTGGCTTGCAATGTTTGCCATTCTTGCTGCAATAGTCGGATGTGTAAAATCTTGTGATGTAGATATTTCTGGTGTTTAGTATTAACAAGTACTGTTGGCCAGCAAAATCCGAATGGAAATAACTCTATCAAGATCATTGGCCCCTATGCCAGCCTTTTTAAATTTCAGTTGTAATTACTATTTTAAAACATTTTTCACTGTATTTAGCACAGGTTTTTTCATTATGTGGTTCATCTCCCAAAGGAATTAAACAGGAAATAACTTACGGTAGGCATCCTCACGGGTTGAGATTGCCAATTTAGTAGCAGAGAATTAGCTGTGCCTGTTACAGAGAACTGTTGATATTGTATTGGTTAACTGATCTGTAGATAAATGCTGCTGGATATCTAGACAATTCTTGCTACTATTACTCGGATTTTAATATGCCTACACGGTTTGAAGGCAATTACGGTTCATTATTTGTGCATTTTACATACAAGTCCAGTGCAGCTATATGCTCGTTGCATTGATCCACTGTAAGCAGTTTAATGTACTGTTGAAGGATGTCACTTGAAGAATGCAGGGTATCACCTGCCTCTTTCTGGCATGTTGAGTGACAGACCAAAATTCTTGGGGCTGCTGTCCAGATATGTGATCTGATATTGCCATTACTTTACTCACTGGTGCCAAAATGTTAACAGGCTTAACTAATAAAGTGATTGTTGAAACAAAGGTATTTTAGGTTAACTTGTCTATATTTGGTCAGAGTGCGACCCTTCAGACGGTCGTATTTGCCATTACGAATTGTACACATCCATGTGCTCCCATACGGGGTCGCTCTTATACAGTAGTTAAATTCCCAATGCTTGTATAGAAAAGTCTAATCACTCCAGTAACATGCAACGGATGGCAGTTGGACAAGCATCTGATGTTGCGGGACTTTCTGCTTAGTCATTAAAACTGATCAGTACGATTGATTTCCTCTTCTATTATATTTTACTTCATTCGTAACAAACGGTAAGTCAATCTATGAAAAAACAATTGGGTTCACCAATCGCACGACCCCATATAGGGTCGTAAAGTTCACAAAATGGAGTGCTCTTGCATACCCAAGTGGATTCGCTTGGCACTCAACGCGTTAAACTTATAATTATAGAAAATAAGGTAATGTGGCTTGGGAAGTTAAAACTTCGTTATTTCAGGAGAGGTACTGCCAGATATTTCCTTCAAAATATGGTTTACTGGAGAAGGAATCCCTAACATTTTTGGAAGTTTATAAGAACATTTTGTAGTGTATTTAATGAAATAACAAATTGATCTTTGCAGTGCAAGAACAGTAAAATGCAGATAAACCAAGGTGGTAACACAACAGTAAATGCTGATTAACCAATGCAGTAACTATACTGCTTTATGCAGGTGAATTCAGTGCAGCTAATCATAAAATCTTTGCCATGCTATAACAAATATACAGGTAGACTTGATTGTAAAATGTAGGTTGCTGAAAAATATTTGATTTGAGAGAAAAGTTTTTACACTAATTAAAATGGTTGAACAAATTAACTTGAATAAGGGCCTGTTTTACAGCATGATGGCCAAATTCTGTTGGGAGATGCAACCAACCAATAGTGGTTTTTTATTTCAAATGCTGTGAGTCTGAAATTCGGGAAGTGGCTAAAGTGCTTGGCTGAGGCTGAACTAGTGGCCATTGGGGACTTACTTGGCCGAAAAGCCAAATTTAATATGCACACTATCATTTAAATCGAGTAAACTATCTGAAGTAATACTTGTCCTTCAACTCAAGTCTCCTGTCACATCAACTTCATTGCCTGCTGACTGTTTTCAGGTTTTATTCTTCTGCAAGGATGCACCTGCTTACAACAGTACATTTCTTTCTTGTTTATCCAAAAAAGTTTTTAGATGCTGTAATTTATGAAAATGTCATTTTAAATTGACATTGCATTACACTGAGCAAACTTAATGAACATACTACGGAAAGTTTTCTTCACGACACACACTTATCTCGCCTTAGTATTAGGCGTTGCGCCACTTCTGGCGATCATTTCTGTGTCCATCCTTCACAGCATGCTAGTTAGAAGGGCCTGGATCATATCTTGGTGGATTAGTGCCCACTCTTCCAGTAGTACTGTCCGCATTTAGTTAGGGTGTCAAAAGTTGCGACGCTAGACATTTCAGCCTAGCATATCCTACAGGTGTGTTCTGTGGGAATAAGGTCTGGACTGCGAGCTGGCCAGTATAGATATTCGTTTGGGCAGTGAGCTGCATGGGGGGCGTGAACTAATCCATTAGTGCATGAAGTTTCCTGGTCACATTTTAATTTTTTGTGTTTTTGTAACCATTTGTAAGTACATTCAAAATCTATTATGCATAGAACACAGGATACTGCGTACTTTGGTAGGGAGGTACGATCTGAAAAATTGGATCACATGCAAGGATAAAATACACTGAGGAAGAAGACTCGATAATAGACCAGTACAACAAAACGATAGTTTCTTCGTTAATTTTGTCGGAATGTCAGTTTGAAATACTCGCATACAAAAAACGTGCTCAAATGTTGATTAAACAATTTTTTGCACAAAATTCTGTACTTCTATCACACTTCGCATAATACTCCACATCACTAAGAGTTCTCCAAGGAAACTGCCTAACGCAGTATGGATGGTAGGCCTTGAAACATTTCGGGTGCAGGCCTACATCACACTTGTCACATGAATTTTTCTTTACATGAACACTGGCGACTTCTTTTCCGTGCTCATGGAAATAATCCTGTGGTTCCTTCCATCAAAATGACTGTTGGGATCACACGGTTCTTTTCCGCTTCTGAAACAGTTCTGTGAGTCATCAGCAAATTAATGCATACATCCCTTCGATACTTCAGGAGACTTTAAATGTAATATATAATTTACCGTTATTATTTCAACTTCGGGAGACTGCGATTTTTCATCATCCGGCAAGACATTGTGCATTATCAGCCATACATTGACTATATAAATGCCCAGTAAGTAAACAAAGATGGGCCAGTACCATTTTTTTAGTATTCTGGTTCTGTATGTTGCCACTAACTGATCTATTAGATCTACACCCTGCATTCTTTTATTGTAGGAGCCAAAAAGTGTAGGTTGCTTGTCACCTTTTATTTTCCTTGGACCATCTGGAGCAGGTTCCCTCTATTTTCATAGTGGTTTGTTGCTAGGGTAACATTATCCTTCCACCTGACAGCAAGCATTTCACCCAAAGAGCAGAAATTGCTGGTTCCATGTGGCAGTTTCATTTCTGCTGTGCTTATGAGAGGGCATTTCTCAGTACGGCCTTCTCGAATAGTTCCCGTTGCACAGTAACCTTCATCAGACAGGTAATTGAGCAATACAGATTTTAATAGTGAGATAATTGTATCACCATCTAAGCCAAACTGCTTATAATCATTTTCCTTCCCTGGATTTTGAAGGACACCATATAACTAGATGAAGAACAAAGTTATCAGTTCTTGAATCCAAATCTGAGTGGTTTACCTGTTACATATTGCTTAGCATAATGTTTGCCATAGAATGGAATCCTACTTTCGTTTATACAAAAGTATTTTTCCAAGTCCACCACGGCTCCTGAAATTTTCATTCAGTATATCGATAGGTCTCTGCTTGTAGAGATGATCGTTCGGGTCAATATTGTCACTGAAATGCAGGTAGTGCAAAGTACTTTCAAATTGAGTACAGCAGATGCTGTTGGCTAAAAGCTTGGGACATCTTCATCTGCTGACCAGTACATCCTTCTGTTGGGATATTAACATACCCTGATAAAAGCAGGCCTCCAAACAGCACCGAAAATTTTGACTTACTCTGAGATTAATTTTCTGAGCTGCATATTTATAGCTTTCTTCTATAATTTTCTGTACAAAGTTCTTTGAATAAAACAGAAAAAACTGCAATGGTGTTTGGAATGTTTCTGCAGGCACAGGTATTGGTTTGCCCTGAGTTTTCAACACAGGATGAGGATCTGATTTCCTCCACATAAAATTTTGTTTTTCACTCACAGGAACAAGTTTCTTCTTTCGCGGGAGTCTGCCATCTCCACCCGTTTCAGGTACCTGAACAACTTTTGGACCAGACACGATAGGTTCTGGTGTAAGTTCGAGATAATTTTTGGCTTCTTCAAGGTCTGCGTCATTAGTCTGTATTTCACACGAGCTGATCATCCTCCATCAAAGGTGGTTAAGGTTACCCTCATGTTAGTCATTGGTTTTATCACTGTGTGTCCCTACCCTCTACCGGAACTACAGCGTATATTACATTCTCAGTGCCATCACTGTCTTCCTCGTACTCTTCCTCAAGCATTCAATTATCTTGGCCACAGGGAGACTGAAATAAAATGAAAAACGTATCTTTTACTCATTATGTTGAGATCAGTAACATCCTACAGCGATTAGAACAGTTGGTATTGTATTAAGAGAACAATGTAAGACTGCTTTGCATGTGATCCGAATTTTTGGACCCATGAATTTAATCACGTTATTTCCAAAATGCATGAACGGACTTGTCCAAAATGCATATTAAACAAAAGTACGTATCCTCAACAATATTTCAACAAATAAGAGATCAGATACCTTATAAATGATATTTTTGCAAAATATTTACCACATGCTGTGAACAGTGCTGTTCTGAGATGCCATATTGTCTTCTAATGAATACTGTACCAGTCTGGCAAACTACACACACTAAGGTACTGCCTTGTTCAGAAGGAATTAGTGAACAGATATGAAAGTGGAAAGAAAAAATTGCGCAATTATCGAATTTAAAGCCAGAAATACAAAGATCCGATTTTCTGGATCATGTGCACTAATGGGTTAACATGAATCAGGATGTTTTCACCGACTAAGGTAGCATGGGAGATTACATGCTCTTTAACACCTCGACGATGTAACGGTGTGCATTCAGAGTACCTCCATCATTGAATGGAATTTTTGCCCAGGCCTCAAAGCTGATACTGGACCATACCATAATGGAACCACCCCTAAATGGTGTCCTTGGACATGTTGCAAGCTGAATATATCGCTTGCCACACACTACCATTGATTGGAAGCATAATCATGACATCTGTGAACAGTACCATTGACTACGGTTCCACAGTCAAATTCTGATGACGTGCAAACTAATTATGCTGCGGGGGTAGGCTGTAGACCAGTTGCAGGTCTTCTTGAGGTCAAATTGGATTCTTGGAGTATTCGTCAGACAGTCCTCACAGTCACAGGGACTTACTGCCTGTGTTCTTTCTGGCTTGGATGACCAGAAATCTGGCAGATGTAGACATCGGACATCCTGATCCAGGCCGTGGGTGGTAGATAGAGTTCACGAAATTGTGCTTTGTTTCATGTGGATGCTTCCGTATGATGCACAGATGGCATTAGTGTAAGGAATGCCGCTTCCAATCATTCAACTCCACTGCTCTTGCTGAGCTAAGAGGCATTTTAACTTGTCAAATGTGAAAGAGAAACTGAAGGAAAAATGTACATTTGTGACGGATATTGCCACACACTGATCCGTCAATAGCTTCTGCCTCGGTAGCTTAAAACCTCAGATGTTATTGCTAGTCTGCAATAAAATGGAATGTGTAGCACTCGGGTTAAAAATGATTCATTAAGTTTGTCACCTGTACAATTCATATATTCCTCTCCAAAACTGCAGAATACATAACATACCTAAACTGTGTTAATATAAAAAATTACCAGGAAAGACAAGATTGGGAATGAGAAAATTAGAGAAGTAGGAATAGACAATTCTTTCCTAAATAAGATTCAGATATCAAGACTGAAGTGGTTTGGTCACATGAAGAGGATGCCAGTAAACAACTGCAAGGAAGGAATTTGACAGAAAGGTAGAAGGAAGACGACCCGTGGGAAGGCCACGAAGGAAATGGATAGATTTAGTTAAGAGCGATGTAATGCTGAGAGGTTATGACTGGGACAAGTTGGTGGAGGAAGAATGGTACAAGGACAGGATGAGATGGAGGAGGCTCATATACCACACCCGGGAAACTGGAGATGTTTTAGGATGATGATGAGTGGAACAATTCCCTTTAATATTTGGTGTTTAACAATTATGATTGTTTTTACAAAGTGATCCACTGTTTAGGTCTGCCAGTTTTCAGAATTGTGTGATCTTTCATTGTAAGTATGTAGACAATGTAAACAAAGCTGAAACTGTTTAGGTACTTTTTCATACATAGCTATTGCAATTTGACTCCTCTGCAGAATTACGCAGGAACACTTTTTTTCATACATTGCAACTTTGCAGAATTATGCAGGCACATTTTTTCATACATTGCAATTACAAGTGGAAATAATTTCAAATGCATAAGAAGAAAGTACTCCAGAGAACAGTTATGACTTCGAAGCAGTTTTGTGACAGGTGAGTGACTTTCATTATGTAGTGACTGCAAATTGTGGGTTGGAGGTGATTGGGTCGGTTTTCAATTAGAAATTTTCAGCCTTTTCTGAAAGGTGTAGCGGGGATAGGTATCCTCACATAACTGGAATATGGATATTCATTTACGAATTTCAGTTTTATTCAGATTTACTTAGCTTTTATACGTCTTGGATTTTACTCTTAGATATATTACTTTGGTTACCTGCATCCATTTTGGAAGTTTCTCTTATAATCCTTAGTAAATTTGTTGGTATTGCTACTCTTGTGCAGACCACCTGCAACTGGTATGCATACATAACTGCTTGTTGGTGTGGTGGAGGATAGTGGTCTGCAGATTTAAGAATGTTGGGACTGGGATTTTTAAAGTCCTTTATTACCAATGCTAACATGGTAAAATAAATGCCCTGTTTTCTTAGGATCTGTTGATTATTTGAACAAAACCACTTTCTGAAAATAATTACCAAAGGAGAGTAGTTTCAGCATGGTAAAATTTTGTTGGTGATATAAACTGTAGTTTATTGGATAACAGGGTAATAAGGTACAAAATATCTTTTAGGGTATGTTGGGGGTAAAGTAAAGAATTTCCACCCAGATAAAGATTCTAGAGCCCTCCTGGTTTGTAGTACTCGTCTCTATCGACTCAATACTGCACTTCTCTTGAGCTTCTTGTTCAGTCTGATGCTGTGATCTCTGCCTTCAAAATATGTGCTTCCAATTCCTTCACAGAATTGAATCCGTATGGTACAGGTGTAGCCATAGTTAAAATTTCAGTACAGCATCATTTATAATGCTGACTTGTCAACAAATGCATTTTTGGAAATGATCTGCCACAAGTTTTTTTGAAGGTTCATTTTAATGTTTCTCTTCTTACCTCCTTGTTGATGTGGTGGAGGATAGTGGTCTGCAGTACAGCATCAAAAAGTTATAATGCTGATGTATCAATGAATGCATTTTTGGAACACACTACCAAAAGAGTCCTGGACACTCCATATCATACAGTGGCATGTAAAAGATCTCTTACTAAACACTTGGTGTTGACCTGACAAAATTCATTAAAACTCAGCCATAGGCACCCAAGAGATTTGGTTTACTCTGCCATATAATAGGCCTTGCGTAGAACAGAACGTCAGAATTGAGCAGACTGCCAGACATGAAATTAAAATATCTGCGCATGGTAGAGGCCACACGATGATAGTTTGGATCTCGTGACTTGGTTAACCAGAGATCTTTGGTCATTTGATTCTTGCTAGAATTTTGCTTAATTATGTCCAGAATCTCCAAGAAGATCCTTTCAGATTCTCTGTGCTTTTTGAAACCTCCAGCTCCTAGAAAATTGTAGAACAGAAACCTCTGGATGTTACTGCCAGAGGTTTTTCCAATCACTGGTGGCCTAAAACTGGTGCGTACTATTTCAGTGCCCTTTGTAGTCTGCCATGCTATATGAAACGGAGATAGAAATGTTGGATATCTTATCACATTTCTAAAAGCTAAGGTGATCTATCAGATTTAAATGTCTATTTTACATAAAACACTGGAGGAGAATATTTTAAACACCTTTGAAGTCTTTGATAAAAGAACAATACAAACAGGATATGGAGAAAAGAATTCAGGCTGCCTATGTGGCATTTTGACTTGGATGAATAGAGCATGCAAATTGTATAATTGCCAGATTTTGTCTCCAAATCCTCTACAGGAACTTTGGTCTGGCACAAGGGTTAAAGGAACCCTTTGTAAACTGTGACAGTAAATTTCCTGTGATGCATTGTCATTCGCTTTGGTGCCACTACCTGTTGCATTGAAGACCTCCACCGTGGACAGTAAGATGCTAAGATAAAGTGCGGTCACCTAACCATGGTCATACCATTCAGTGCAACTTATGTACAGGCTGAATTTGGGCTGTTCACTCATTGGAAGCATATCCATAAACTGAATTGAGCTTGAAGAGGATTCCTGGAGGAAGAGAAATGATGCAGGTCGTAGCCAACGACAACTGCACAAACGTTCAGCCCTTCGTCTTAGGGATTAAACTAGTGTACCAGTGTAGTGGCACTGTAGCCTGTATGCTCCGATGCTGACCAGTTGGTGAGACTAGTACATGAAGAAGGCATTTTACTCAAGTGGGTGCACTTTTTGACGAGATACAATTTGGTTTGAAAATCACCTATCCTACCTTCAAACGGATGTAAATTGTCAAAAAATTTCACATTTATTGCTGGGTGACGGGGGTTTTGTTTCCCCATTTTCACAAGCAAATGCTGGGGTTTGTAAAGGCAACGATCGCTTCCTTCCCACTCCTAAACATTTATCCCATCCTTGCCATAAGTATGCAATGTAAAGTTAACGTGGAAGAAAAATTTATATAGAATGGAGTGTATTTATCACCTATAGTGTGTCCCAATTACAGATGTAGCTTGTATTGTAAAAGTTCAGTGAGCCAGAGTTATAACTTTTCTCTTCAGATTACACACTTAGTTTCATTGAGCATCTGCACTTGCAGTCCAGTACATCCTACTCAGCAGCTTTCAAACTTCATTACCATCAAATGGGGTAACTTTGTACATTGGTACAGCAATTTGAATGGTCCACAAATGTGCATTTGTTTTCTGAATCTGAGTAACTGATTTGATTGTTTTTATGCATCTCACCAAACCACACAGTCCATCATTGAAGAAAAATGGAGACAGTACTTGAAAGTCGCATCACGTCGGGAAGCTATAAAAGGGGAACTTGTATCATAACTGTCGCTCACAGAGGTGTATAGACGTTCATATGCACTGAACGAATGATTTCTACCCAAGAATTGGAGATTACAGGCCTTAAATCAATATTGGCTGGGTGCGGGATGCAGACGAACAATACACCTACGGTATTCCCTGCCTGTCGTAAGGGGCGACCAAGGGATGATCATTTTTTTTTTTTTTTTTTTGCTAGGGGCTTTACGTCGCACCGACACAGATAGGTCTTATGGCGACGATGGGATAGGAACGGCCTAGGAGTTGGAAGGAAGCGGCCGTGGCCTTAATTAAGGTACAGCCCCAGCATTTGCCTGGTGTGAAAATGGGAAACCACGGAAAACCATCTTCAGGGCTGCCGATAGTGGGATTCGAACCTACTATCTCCCGGATGCAAGCTCACAGCCGAGCGCCTCTACGCGCACGGCCAACTCGCCCGGTAAGGGATGATCAAATCAGAACCATGAGACTACTCGTTAATTACTACAATCACGCAGGGAACGCCATGGGTCGCTTTTACTTGCGTGTAGTACCACTATATCGGGTACAAAATAGGTTTGTGATTAGTAGCGACAGTGTATGGCTCAAGATGCTTTTTCCAGTACTTGATTCGTACACCTATATGAGCAACATCCTGGGATGAGCGACACCATGGTTCTGCCTTGCCTATGCTTAGTACCCACTGTGTGAGGAACACCATGATAGTGCGGGTCCCTGTGGTTAGTCCACTTATGTGAGGAATGCCATAGGTTTGAGTTTGCTGTATATAGCACCGCAGTATGTGAAACACCATAGGTCTGTGTTACATGTGCAAATTTCATTACCTGTGAGTAGTACCATAATGTGCGGAATACGAGAGTAGCTACTTTTGTTTAGTACCGCTACATGACAAATAGCATGGTTCTATTTTTCTAGTGATAAGTACCATTATGAAGGGCTAATGACCTGGATTTTGGGCCCGTTTTGACTACAAGCTGTAGTAGAAACAAGGGAATGCCTAGGAACTACTGTGTGTAAAGAAGGGAGGGAGGGGGGGGGGGGGAAGACGAACATCTTGGTGGAATGATGGAAGTGACAGCAGCCTGTAAATGTAAACAGAAGGCTCATCAGAAATGGCTCCAAACAAGGGCCGATGGAAAGAATTGTACGTTAATGAATGAGAGGGAATTGTATGTTGATGAAAGAAACTGAGCGAAACAAATCGTTGTTGAATTCAAAAAGAAGTCAGAAGATTTTGGTATTAACCTGGAAAGGCTAGGTCAAGCAGCAGGGGAAACCTTTTTGGACAGTGATAAAGAATCTTACGCAGGGAGGGAAAAAGGAACTTAACAGTGTTTTGAGTTATTCAGGTTAACTAGTGATAGTATGTATGTGTATGCTCAGTCAGACCTAAGGCTGTTTGGATCCGCGATCCTCAACAGCTCCGCCATCAGCTGTCATACGTGGCCTAGGCCTCACTGAACAGGCGTACTAGGGAAATGAGTGAGGTAGTTGTCCGTTGCTTTCCTCACTGAGCCAGAAGTTGCTATTACATATCAGTCTACCAAGCCCACTAGAATGCATGCATCAACCGACCCTATGAGCAACATTTGCACACCATTCATAGCAGGGACGGGCTGTCTAATGAATGGCATTACTAGCATCACTCATACGTTTTGGCACTTTCATATTGTCAAAGCCAAGGATAAGACTGACAGGTCAATGAAAGTAACAAAATTGCTCTAGCCTATACCAGGAGACATAGTGCACTGTAAACACTAGGTCCTGCCAGTAAAGGCATGCTCAGAATAGATCCCAGGGAATCACTGGAGAGGTGGAGGGAATATTTTGAACATCATCTCAGTGTAAAAAGAAATCACCCATACTCGTGGGAAGGAAGGTGGGGTGAAATTAAGCTTGAAGTGGAAAGGATGGTAAATAAACTCTATTGTCATAAAGCAGCAGGAATAGATGAAATTAGACCTGAAATGGTGAAGTGTAGTGGGGAGGCAGGGATGGAATGGCTTCATAGAGTAGTAACATTAGCATGGAGTGTTGGTAAGGTACCTTCAAATTGGACAAAAGCAGTAATTGCACCTAATAGCAAGGGAACAGGAAGGATTGTAACAACTATCGAGGTATCTTTGATTAGTATACCAGGCAAAGTATTCACAGGCATCTTGGAAGGGAGGGTCCAATCAGTCGTTGAGAGGAAGTTGACGGAGAAGAGTGTGGTTTCAGCGGACCATTGAGAGGCTGTCGGGATCAGATTTTCAGTATGCGCCAGGTAATTGAAAAATGCCACGAGAGGAATAGGTAGTTGTGTTTGTTTTGTAGATCTAGAGAAAGCATGTGACAGGGTGCCGAGGGAAAAGATGTTCGCCATACTTGGGGACTATGGAATTAAAGGTAGATTATTAAAATTAAAGGCATTTATGTTGACAACTGGGCTTCAGTGAGAATTGATGGTAAAATGAGTTCTTGGTTCAGAGTACTTACAGGGGTTAGACAAGGCTGCAGACTTTCACCTTCGTTGTTCGTAGTTTATATGGATCATCTGCTGAAAGGTATAAAATAGCAGGGAGGGATTCAGTTAGGTTGAAATGTGAGCAGTCTGTCCTATGCTGACGACTTTGTCTTAATGGCCGATTGTGCAGAAAGCCTGTATAATAGCTTGGAACTTGAAAATAGGTGTGAAGAGTATAGTATGAAAATTAGCCTTTCGAAGACTAAAGTGATACCAGTAGGAAAGAAATAAAACAGAATTGAATGTCGGATTGGTTAAACAAAGCTAGAACAGGTTGATAATTTCAAGTATTTAGGTTGTGTTTTCTTGCAGGATGGTAATATAGTATGAGATTGAATCAAGCTGTAGTAAAAGTAATGCAGTGAGTTTGCAGTTGTCATCAACAGTATCAGTAAGAAGAAAGTTGGCTCCCAGATGAAACTATCTTTACATCGGTCTGTTTTCAGACCAACTTTGCTTTACGGGAGCGAATGTGGGTGGTCTCAGGATTTCTTATTCATAAGTTAGAAGTAACAGACATGAAAGTAGCGAGAATGGTTGCTGGTACAAACAGGAGGGAACTCGGAATGAGGAAATAAAGTCTGATTTAGGAATGAACTCCATGGATGAAGCTGTACGCATAAAGCGGGTTTAGTGGTGGGGTCATGTGAGGTGAATGGAGGAGAATAATGGACTGTATAGAACTAAATAGGGCCACAGCACTAGTTGCAAATAAAGCATTGTGGCGACGTTTAGTAATTTCACAAGAGGCTATCAGGCTGAACGCTGAAAGGCATAACGGTGTATAACGATTATGTATAGATGTTTGTTACTACAAGCACCATCGATTCAATATTGTGCTTTAAAAGCAGTCCCTTGGTCAGTAATACTATTGTTTAACGCTAGTTTCTGGGAATGTGGGGTATTGCGGGTCGGATCCACTGATTGTTTTAACTTATATCCATCCATTCATTCTTTGTCCTCATGTTTTCAAATTTTGGTCAGTGGAGGATTATGGATTTTTAAATTGCCATAACATTTCATACAATTAGGGGCCGATGATCTAGATGTTAGGCCCCTTTAAACAAGCATCGTCATCAATCAATATCAGCAGTAAAGGACACTCGTTAAAAATGATAAGACGTGAAATTTTGGACGAGGATACTTCGTATGTAATATCTGCCGCCATCAAAGTTAGTACGAAAGACAAAGATCTCGTTTCAGATTTTATAAATCCCATTAGGTAGATGGCAGAAACCCAAATTTTTGTAAGACAAGGGACAATTGTCGGTTTTATTAACGTACACAAGTAGTTTAAGGAGAAACTAGAAGATCTGTGCTGCTCCGCATCATTCATTATACACAGGTCGGATAACTCGTCTTGATATGCATGTCGTAGTATTGTTGTGCCTGTTATTTTCAATGGTTTTATGAACATTTAATAAGATGGGTTATGGTATGCCGCAATACGTAGTCAAAGTTAATCCATTCTGACATGTCTATATCCTAATAGGCCCTATTTGCATTTTTTTTTTTAAATCCTGCAGTTCTTGATGTAAAGCTTGGTAGTGTCCTAGAAGGCAAAGGTATTTTTGATCACAGTTCTTCTATATAGAAAGGTTGTCTTGTGAGCTCATAGGTTAGTCTCGAAGGAGCGTTCCTTTTTGTCAGGCAAATAACGTTAATGTGTATCGTCTTTCTATTGTAGCCAGGTTATCCTTTGATAGGTATTCCCAGATCATTTCTAAGGCATATATCATGTGGGGTCTGTGTGTACGTAGAAAACACTGCCAGAATATATTTGGAAGCCGGGAAAGGTAATCAGAGTATCTAGGAGGGAATGGCATTCTTCCGTGATCAGAGAAAGTGTATTCTGTCATTCGTCAAGTAGTAATAAAACTCTGCATGCAGCTATAATTACTAAGGATGCAAATCACATATGGCCCCCTATGGGTGGGGGACGCAGTCGAAGTATACGCTCGATATCCCCTGCCTGTCAAAAGGGGCGAACAAGGGATGGTTGTATTAGAACCATAAAACTACTTGTGATTAGTACCATCACACGGGGAACACCATGGGTCACCTTAACTTGCGAATAGTACCACTGTTAGGTACACAATAATAGGTTTGATTTGTAGCAACAGAAGAGGAGTCAACCTGTGATTAGTACCATTGTGAGAAGCACCACGGGTCTGGGCGTTGCCTGTGATTAGTGTCCACTATATGAAGGAAAACCACGGGAATACAGACGCCCGTGATTAGTTCACTTAGGTGAGGAACACCATGGGTTTGCGTTGCCTTTGAGTGGTGCCATTATGTGTGAAATACCTTAGGTAAGCGTTATCTGTGCAAAGTACAGTACTTGTGAGTAGTACAATAATGTGTGGCACACCGTGAGTACGCTACTTTTGATTGCATAAGTTGTCTGATTAGTACCGCAATATGACACACCATGGTTCTCCTTTACTAGCGATAAGGCTGTTTACCAAAATTTGGACACTCATAGACAAGCATCCTTGATTCAGGTTTTTGCTTTAGAAACTGTCCCTTGGTCAGGATTACTTTTGTTTATGATAGTTTGATTGTTTTCATGTACATTCATTCTTCTTCATTGCATTTTTTATTCTGGTCAGTGGATGATTTTGAACTTTTGAATTGTATTAAATTTCGTACCATTTCGGGGCCGATGACCTAGATGTTAGGCTCCTTTAAAGAACAGGCATCATCATCAATCACATATGTGAGAATATTAATGAAAATGTTGGTTGCTTTAGCAACCTCCTATATAGAGAATGTATTGCGGGTTGGTTAAGCCTTTGCCTGCAATTATTGGAGTGATTTGATTTTGATTACTCAAAGTTGGCTGAACTTACGAGACCTATCACTGTCTTATGATTTACCGGCAGGTAATTCTGGTGAGAAATTAAAAATGAAGCAAATCGGTCCAGTAGAAAGGATGGACGGATTTGCCAAAGTTGGTTTTAGTAAACTCATAAAATATGTAGGTGTTGGTTGTGAGCTCATGTAGAGCAAGGAAAATATGTGAGAATATGAAGTGATTTCATTTGATGTAGGTTGGTTATTATTAGACTTTAAATGTACAACCTTGGTCAGCAGTGTAAAACAATAGGCCTGTCCACAGGGTCTAACTTTGGACATACTTTTTTAACTTTTCAGACATAAAATGAAGTCCGACCCAAATTATACATCACATGTATTTAATGCCGTCTCTGAGCTTAGTGCCAATCTTTCAAGCTAAGATTTTTTGGCAGTTTAATTTCAAAAGTGACTCATGTTCCCTGTTAATGGTATATTTTTTGCAAAATGCTTGAAAGTTTCTGAGAATTGCAATACATATGGTGTCACATACTCTGGGAGTATCTCAACATGCAAGATCCAAATTACTGGCATTGATAAGGGCCATTGGTTGTTAAAGACTTGTCATCTAAAGATCTACTCGCCTGGAAGCATTCTCCCTTCAATGATTGATGCCATTTGCCCGGTTGAACGTTGCACAATTTGGTTCTTGTAGTGGTACTGTTCCTGGTTCATTGGAATACTGGCATTTTATGGGAACATGAAGATTTATAGTGAAGCCACTATAAATTCAGCCACTGAAACCTAGAATTCTATGTGGACTTTTCGGTTATGTTTTTCTCTAATAGTAATAAAAATGGGGTCATTCCTAATTAGGGATAGCGGTGAATGGTTTTTTTCCCCCCGATGCATTGTTATGACATTTATCCACTTGCAGGGGGGCGCGTGTGTTTTTGTTGAGGTGAAATTTGTTTTTCTCAATGATACTGAATTCATGGTAATGAGCTAGGTACGAATACCGCTAAATTAAGAATTTGTGGAGGATTTCTTCTGTGTGAAGAATCTCTCAATCAGGCCGTTTTTATATTAAGATTTTGCCCGGTACATTGATCGGAGTACATAATCGGTCTCGTGTTTAGATGTTATGAATGTAATGCAGAGGCACAATCCAGTCTTGCACTCCTCGGGGGTGCTTGGCATTCACTCCATACATATAGGGTAGGTTTGTCACTTAAATTTTAGTGCTAGAACCCTTGTAATCGTGCTGCCTGATCAAATGCTTCACACACCTTAACTTTGAAACCCTGTTTGTCAAAAGTACCTAAAGTTAAGAAAATCAAATATAGATGTTGTTCATTTTAAAAGTTTGAAAAACATTCTTTCTTAATCAGATATGATCAGAGGGTGGGAATTTTCTTTGTAACATCATTTCCTCGAATGTTTGTTAATTCTTCCCCATTTGATCGCTTTTCTTTTCAAATGTGTCCCGTGACCACAGTTTTTAATTCTGCACCATTTTTTTCTCCCCTCACCGTTCATTTACATTAACCGGTACTATGATCTATGATCCGTCCGTGATTGTAGTCTGCGTGGTGTCATTACATGTACTAGTTAAATTGGGCTCTGTGATTCATAAGTTGTCTGTGAAACTCTCATGCTGGTTAGACGGACAAGGTGTACATTCCACTTTTGAGTCATCGGTATTAGTTTTGGATCTGAATTATTTCTGAAATGGAAAGATTTTGTTAGAAATGGGTACTTTTCTGAAAAATTGCATATTTCACATAGTATTAAGGAGCATTTACTCCAAGGAAAAATATAACTATTCTTATCTTGCAATGTGCCTTCTACACTGTCACTAGAGATAGCGCACGTTTGGTTGTGTAGTACACAGGTAGACTAAGATCACAATGGATGGGCTATGAAGAACCATACTGTAGATTCTACTGCTATACATATCAGAAACTGTAACAAATGTAAATTTAATTTTAATTTTCACTTTGTTAGATCTAAAAAAAGTAAGCTACGCATCATTGCATTTCTGAATCAAGTTCTTTCTCAGTTCATTTCTGTGCCAGTTTGCTTTGCTGAATCTTGTTCCAAAGCCTACTTCTACCAGTCTTCAATTTGGAGTTGATAGAAAATTTCAAAGACACATTGAATTTAGATTTAATTTCAGTTGGACATATATTCAAGTAGACTTGCTAAGATGTGCTCATAGTGAAGCCGTTCATGCATTCTACACCCTGAAGTAAAACAATTGCAAGCAACTCCATATTAAAGCAGTCTAGTAATCTGATAAATGGCTTCGATTTGAGGCAGATATGTGAAATCCCAAAATATTTGAGTTATATTGTGGCTGTTGTAATGATAATTTAGTATTTGTGAGCATAACATGAATTGGCATCTTTTTAGGGCTTTCTACTGCAGTGTGTCAGATGTTTGTTGTATGTTTTGGTTAATTGCATACATTCTGGTAGGGAAATGATTGGCTTAGATTTGATGAGCTAGCTAGTTTGTTGTTGCTTTCTTCACTGGGCATCATGACAGGCCCTATGGGTTATGCCTCCCATTACAAATGCACTGGTCATGATCTGAATGTCATTACATTACTCATTGCTTACAAAGGAGCAGTACCAACTGTTGTTGTCTGAGGTGTCATTTGAAAATGTGCAAGAAAGAATGTAGAAAAACAATACTTAAGGTGCAATGTTTGGCAAATTCAAATAGGAAAAATTATGTTTACACATTGCACCTGTTTGGACAAGGCAGAAAATTAGCTAATCTCTGAAGTAAACATTGATCTAAACGCAAGCAGATATAGGATACATATGGATATATCTACAACATTCTCAATGGGGAATTGAATTAAAGGAATATAGTAGAGGTTTATGGAAGCAGCTGCATTGTCACATTGGAACAATACAAATCACAGACTAGTCCTGCTTGCAGAAAACTTCCCAGGTGTCCTTAGACACTATAATGTGGTAGAAGAGTTCCAGCGATAGTGATTACTGTCATTATCATGCACGAGTCCGACTCGTTGGCTGAACGGTCAGCGTACTGGCCTTCGGTTCAGAGGGTCCCGGGTTCGATTCCCGGCCGGGTCGGGGATTTTAACCTTAATTGGTTAATTCCACGGGAACGGGGGTCTGGGTGTATGTGTTGTCTTCATCCTCGTTTCATCATGGCACGCCGGTCGCCTACGGGAGTCAAATAGAAAGACCTGCACCTGGCGAGCCAAACCCGTCCTGGGATATCCCGGCACTAAAAGCCATACGACATTTACATTTCATCATGCACGAATGTGTTGCTGGAGGTTCCTGTTGATCCAGTGATGCACATTATTCCTTTCACACGAAGAGTCCACCCTGAAAGGAGTTGTCTTTCAGCACAACTGGTGTTGGTGTTAAGCATAACATCATTGCGTTACCACCTTTGTCTCCTGAACTTCGCGATCCTGGAATTAGCCACCTAAAATGTAATTTTCGATTCAGGATTTTGATGTTTTTAATTTGCTTTGTCTAGTTGTGGAAAACAACAAGCTCTGTACGTATTTGCAGTGAATTTTGAAGCTTGCTTGAGGATCTGCGTAAATGACGAAGGCTGGTAGCACCGTAGGGAGGGTATATATATCCAGGAATTTGGTTTATGCCATCATTGGTACAAGGAGCTGCTGTTTTTGTGATGTGATAGTTGCTTATATGTTGAGTCATATCCAAAGTCCCTATTTCCTCAGACAATAATGAATCATGGACAAGTGTATGGAGGTTTCATCCTCCACAAGTTTCAGGTCATGGACAAGTGATACGTGGCTACTGGGAGTAGTCGCTAGAGATCCCATGTCCACAAATTGGGCGACCTATGGAGCCTGCGACCCTTCCTCGGCATGCAGTACTTTGCCAGAGGTTGACCATTCCCTACATACTCGTAGCACCAAGGATGGAACCCTCAAAAAACATCCTCCAAGGCTAAGAAGTGAAAGATATACTCCAGTTTCCATAGATTATGAGAGTGATGAAAGAATACCTTGGTTTCTGGTTGCTTCCAGGCTCGATGGCAAATTTCCTTAAAGCAAGTCCTTTCTTAATTCGTAATTAAAAGAAATTGTTGGTGCTTAAGTCGACGAGGTGCGTAAGCTTGTGGATCCTTATTGATCAAGACATCAGTAGCAGAACAATCAAAATGGCTGCTTTTAGGGGCCGATGACCTCGATGTTAGGCCCCTTTAAACAATCATCATCATCAAAATGGCTGCTTAAAGCCATATTTTTCAGGAAGATTGAAGTTAACATCAAGAAGCATTCCTGCAAAGGATCAGAAACCTTTCCTGTCGGTGTGTATCCAACGTGAGGTGGTTAGGGTTATGATAGTGATAAGCTGCTCAATACGGGCGCTTTCATTGTGAATTTTGAAACTCATATCCTGCTTGAATGTGTAAAGATTGCACTGTTCCATCTTTCTATACGGCCATATATTCCACCTTGAATGGGGTGTTAAAACTGCCAGACATTTGGCCAGACCTCATTGCAAGGTTAAGTTTCGACGACCTGTAGGACAAGTGGGAAAGGTGAACATGCTGGTGTCGACTGTACGACGCCACTGGGGTACATGCTCCTATCTCCATTGAGTATTCCACATTCAGGGAGGAGAGGGTCCAGATCAACACGCTGGATAAGCCATCTTATCTAGATGCCCAGAGTAAGTTCAAATCCATGGCTTCTCTGGAGTTCTCATTCTTTGCTGAATAGATTGCAAGTGCGGATCTCACCAGGGAGATCTGTACAGACTACCAGTACAGAGCAAGCATCGAAAAGTCTGACACCAACAGGATTGAATGAAGGAAATTGGGGATACCACAAAAAGGTATCTATACCTCGTGGGAAGCAGAAAAAGGCATTATTGCCGATGTGTTGGATGGGTCCTATCCGTTGTCCAGACCTCCTACCAAAGCCCAGAAAGAGCAGAAGGGGAAGCTTCAACACTACCTTAAGAAGTTAGAGAAGCAGCCTTCCCCAACCCAATCGGGAATCAGAGCATCCCCAAAGAAGACAGCAAACTATCTGCCAGGTCTGCTAAAAAGGATAAGCAAACGGCTGGCAAGAGCGAGAGGCCCAAATGACCTCTTGCTCAATCGCTTTCTGGGGAGCCTAGTTCTGCCAGGAAGAAAGCCCACTGCTAGTGATGGAGAATACTCTCCACGGATTCTCCTGTGCTGCGATCAGTGCGACGTCCCAGTGATAGCGTGAAATGGCGTTCTCATATGGAAGTGTGTGCTGATACATTCTATCAGAAGCCTGGAAAAGTACTGATGTTCTATGAGCCTCTAAATACCATTAAAGAAAGTGAAAACTCAATGTTAGTATCTTAAACAGTTCAAGAGTTATCAGAGGTGGACATCTTAGCTGAAACCTGTATAATTTGTTAGTAACTCTAGATAGGATGTACACCTACCTGGTTACCTCACAGGCAGGAGTTGTTCTTTGTGAAGATTCCCCTTCAGTGTTCTTAAGTGCCAGATCATCTCAGAAGCATTTTTGCTGACATATTTTACTTCTTTCGAACAAACCACACAGTGGGGTGTACTGTGTGGCATCTCTTCAAAGTAATCCTATGTCTACGACTAAACATTGCGTTTCAGATATCGTCTTTGTCATGTACAATTGGACATGATCGCACATTGCACCATCGTGTATTGAAGTACATAATTAGGACATGAACACACTACAAATTTGCAAGGAATTATTTCTTGTCTCCATAATGTTTATAAACACAAGCCAAGGTCAAATGGATTTTGAATGTGGGTGGGGTCCGGTAAATTGGGTGATTGTACATCTCTGGTTTCTGTTGGTTTCTGTACTCTGCCTACTCGTTCTTGTACTTACCAGTGCAAATATAGTGAAACCTTTTCAAGATGGAAGTGGTCTGGTTCCAACATTTCTTTTCCCGATTTGGACAGGTTTCCGTATTATTCGGGTAAATCAAGTACAGTATTTAATGTAACATTGTTTGTTATACACTTATTATCTGACAAGTCTTAAAAGTGAAAGATGTGCTATATACATTGTGTGAAAACTTCCACACTAGGCAACTGTACTTACATAACAGAGCCTCCAGAGTCTTATCCATCAGTGAATTTTGATGTAATTCCAATTCATGGCACAAATTTTGTAAACACTTAAAACACTAAGGACCGGTTTCATTGAACTCCGTTGAGGATTTAACGTCTCGTTAAATTGCTTTAATGGGATAGTTAACAGAATGGTTGTTCCATCAACCTTCGTTAATGTTAATGCGCCGTTAAACTCTCTGTTAATTCAACATAGCACTCCCGTCCTGTTAAGCTGCTTAACGTCGTGTTAAAAATAAAATGGCTGGAAAAGATTTTGTGTCTGATGCTCTATAGATTACCTTCAAAATGCTGAGAGAGGAAGTTTCACTGAGAAGAAATGACATACTTGAACTAAAAGAGAAATGCAGTTTTTGGAGCGATATAGGAAGAGAGGTTAGAATACCATAGACCTACAGGACGAAATTCACCCGTTTCCAATGCAGCAATTGTTGATTATACAGAGATATGCAACAGCGTCATTCAGATCATCATGGGAGATGTCAATATTGTAAATTGTAGAAGAGAGATACGTAGGCCTACTTAAACTTGTATTCCATTAACTTGCTCATATGTAAGAAACATTGAGTAGAAATATTAATTCGAAGGGAGATCATAATCAAATGTCAAGGATCGTGTAAGAGAAAACAAATGTAGCCTGCACCATGTATAACATGGTAGACCTAATTTCTAATATGATTGTGCTACTGTAATTATTAATGATGTGTGTAGTTAATACAATTCAGCTTAAAACCTCTGGATGGTAATACAAAATAGAAATCTCACACCATAACAAGAATGCTTTAATACCAAAGCATCATTTCACAGAAGAGAGATAGGTATTGTACTGATATTCCATTATATTATAAACATGTAACAAACATTGCATTTTGTTCTGAAATATAAATTCAAAGGAAGGGGGATCATAATCACATGTAGCCTGCACCCTGTTTAACCTGGTAGGCCTAATTTCTAATATGATTGTGCTACTGTAATTAATGATGAAATGGCGTATGGCTTTTAGTGCCGGGAGTGTCCGAGGACAAGTTAGGCTCGCTAGATGCAGGTCTTTTGATTTGACTCCCGTAGGCGACCAGCACGCGTTGTGATGAGGATGAAATGATAATGAAGACGACATACCCCTGTGCCAGTGAAATTGACCAATTGTAGTTCAAATTTCCGACCCTGCTGGGAATCGAACCCGGAACCTCTGTGACCAAAGGCCAGAACGCCAACCATTTTAGCTATGGAGCTGGACGTTATGTTTGGTTATTAAAATTCTGATATTGTGATATTCTGTATCACAAGTCGTTATTACAAAAATGCTAAACTTCATCACCTATTAATGCAGTAATCATTGAAGTCGTCCGATTGTTTCGTGCTAGAGGAGTAGGCTACAAGAGAAAGGTAACATTATGCCAGGCACCATTCAGAAGTGCGAAATAATTTTAATGCCACACACTGCTCACTTGATCGTTAACGTTTACACCACGTTAGTTAACGAGCTTCTTATAGTGTTCTGTGAAATGTTATTTCTATAACGCCACGTTAAAATCCTAACTAGGTGTTAACTAACGCTCCGTTATCGGATTTTTAACATCGGTTCATGAAACTGGCCCTAAAAGTTTAATAACTGCATTAAATTAAATTCAAAGTGGACAAAGGCTACTACAAAACTATTTGTCAATACACACATATTTATTTCATGCTGCTGGAGCTCCAAAAGTCACCTGCTAGGTGTTGCGCTGGATGAGAACTTCTCTCGACGAATTCTTTAACTCTGCATAAATATTTGTATAGTTCAGGCAAATTCCATTTGGCAGGAAATTTTTGTAGACCCCTTACATGTAGGAGAGTTTCACTGAAGTTAGAGATTTCTGGAGAGTTGTCATAAACTTCTGTCTCCTCTTCCTAGTTCCTTTCATCATCATCATCATTTTGCCCGTTTTTTTTTTCCTTGAGTCTCTCACCAATGATTTCTGTTGCAAAATCAGCGGTTTGATATGGCGACACATCACAATTGTTGTTGATGTATTGGGCAGCATCCATGTTGAAGTTTCCAGATGATATGGCCTGCACATTGTCTTCCACTTCGTCCAAGAGTTTATCTCCATTGCTGGGAAGAAAATTAGCCTTCCTGAAGGATTTTGTGACAGTTTGTTGCTTTATTTTCTGTACTGCCATGTGGATCCAGTTCGTACCATCCAGCACAGAAATAATTTTTTGCCATCTCACTGGCACTAGCTGCCCCCTTCATCTTCACAGCTATTGCCTACAAAACTAGTCTCCTGTAGTGACTTTTAAAGGTGTAGATACCACCTTGGTCCATGGGCTGAGTGATACTTGTAGTGTTCGGTGGAAACCATGATAGTGGTACGTTGTGCAATTTAATGTGTGGCTGACATGTAGCATTGTCAAGGAATAGAAACACATTACGATTCTCTCTCTTTATTTTGGCATTGAAACTAGTGAGCCATTCCTTTATCAGTGCAGCAGTCATCCACGCCTTTTGTTTGCTCTCCATGTGGCTGGAAGATTACGCGGACCTAGGTGTATGAAGCACCGTGGTTTTGCTCCTATAAACAAAGGTTTTTCAAGTTGTCCCGCTTATTCCCGCAAAGGAAAACAGTTGACAGTTCTTTAGACATTTTTCCCAGCGCAGCAAGAGCGACCTTGAAGGAAGTGCTCTGTACAACAAACCTATTTCGTCTCCTTTGTAGACGTCGTTTGGAAGAAACCGTCCAATAATGTCAGTTTTTCCTGCCACTCTCTGACAGTAAGGTTAAAATCAGTTGTTTCCCCACATCTGATTCCAGCTTTCGAGCCAACCATTCGAAGCCTTGAATTCCGGCTTATTCACTTTTTTGGCAAGTTCATTGGCTTTGAAGAAGTCTAGAAATACGCATTTTCTTTGAACGAGAATTAACAAACCACTTCCGTACCCTGTTGTTAGTTTCTGCTTCCTTTTCATGTCGCCCATTATTACTCTCCAGCCACTCGCTCATTATGCGATCTTTGTTTTTCAAAGTGTCATACACCCGTGTTTTACCGCAATGAAACTAACATTTACATGATGTAGATGTTGATTCCCATAGGGAACCTAAAATATTTGTCCTGAATGAGTAAATTTATAATACCAATATAATGGTCCGTAATTGGACATTATAAATTTTCCAGCTAACTCATTCTTGGTTGCCTGCATTTCGCCCTCGCGGGCTAAGTTAGGCTCGTTAGCTGGGACTTAGCACACCACCCAAGACGCAAGGCTAGTGCATACCGTGGAGGCCACTGCATAGGCTACTTGAAGCCACCAGCAGTGCCAACGCACTATGAGAGCTATGTCTCATTTCCAAAAATCACGGAAAACTTAAAATCACAGCAGTTTTAACCCTCACCAGGCCTATAATTCCAATTGGAATCACTAACTTTAATGTTTTCTGTGAATTTGCTAAGCAACTGTTTCATATTCCATTTGGAATAACTGTTCTATTTTCTTTATTTTTCCTAAAATTGTATGGATTTTTGCACAGAAACTTTATTCATGACTGTTTGAAGGGGATTTCCACGTGTCGAATTGGGCTGGAGAGGGTTAAGCATAGAATTGTTTTAGCCACGCTGATGAGTGTGCGCCATTTTCTCCTGTCCCAAAGTTGTTTCTCTTCTCCATCGACATCCCAAAGAACCTGTACAGCTTGATCCCTCTAGCAAGTTTTGTCTATGCAGAGTTCCCTTCTCACTTGGCTGTCCAGTGAAAGCTTGGAGTGAAATATTATAGGAGTGTAGTGCTCATAGGTCAGTTATTATGTTTTGTTGAAGAAATTGCATAACAGTTCTGTTCTGCATCTTCATTGTGCTTGCTATGCTTCCAGATGAATGACATTTTAATATATTGTGGTAATCTCCAGGTACTGGACTTTGTTTCTTGTATCATTGCTTGTTGTGAATACCTTGAACTAAAAGACTTAGAATTCCTTGCAATATTGTCTTTTTTAGATAAAAATGAAGATGGTTATATACTACATTAGAATCTGGCACTGATTTTTGTGCCGTGGGTATGGTCTAGCTGCATTTGGTTGTGTCCATTGCATTAACAGGGCAATTGATCTCGTACTAAGTTATCCCATATTAGGTTCAAAAAACACCATCAAATATGTATGAATATATCTGGAAATCTTATGCAAAGTTTCAAAACTGCCATTTCCAATCTGTTATGTTAGATAAATTTTTACCCTATGTGGTATAATGGAGATATTACTAGTAAAGGTTTTTATTACAATGTCCATCAACGGCGAGCATGGCTAACAAGGTAAATGGAGGTTGTGATTGTTTTTACGAGGTATAAAAGTATAGTCACTGGAACCTGTTGATCAATATTATGAAAATTATTAAAATGAGGAGCGTTCGCTCAAAGAATGAGGGGCGGATGAAAAATGCCCCAATATTGCTAAGTCGAAGAAAATTAAAATATGAAGTGCTACATTGTTAAGTCCTAAAAATGATCTCTTGTCTTTTCTGCTGCCACCCATCTTCATTGTACTGATGGGACATTTGATTCATTTGATTCTGTTCACGTTACTGAATCGATACAGTGATCCGATTCACGGCTCATTGGCCACCACTCCTGCATCTGTGTACTATGTGCTGGTAAGACAGCAGCAACAGCATTCAGTGCTCGCAGCTGCCATCTGGTATTCATACTATGAACTCCTTTCTTAGAAAAAATGCTAGTTACTCTAATACATCGAAGGTTTCCGGCGACGCAGGAGGGGAAAGGTTAGGAAGGTAGCAGCCATGGCCTGAATTAAGGTACAGTCCCAGCATTTCCTGGTGTGAAAGTGGGGAAACTACGGAAAAACCATCCTAACGGCTACCGACGGTGGGATTCGAACCCACCATCCCCCGAATGCAAGCTCATAGCAACGCGATATTAACCGCACGACAACTCGCTCAGTCATTTAAAAAAAAAGTATTTTTCTAATCAGCTGAGGATTTTTTAAATTGTCATATTTTGTATAGGCTACCCGAGATGTACAGTAGCCCGCTGGTTTTCTGATTCAACATACTGTTATTGCGTCTGTCCACATATGATTGAAGTCTTGTGCAATGATGTGACATATGAACTGAGAGAATACTGAGCTGTTCTTCCCAATATAAAACAGGTACTTTTGAGTGGTCATGAGCATTTCTCATAGTCATAGGGCAGGCTAGAGTCGAGTTTAATTGTCAAATGTCAACTAAGTTACAATACTAAGATTCATTAAACTAATAAATAGTATAACCTAATAGCCTACGTACTTCAGAATTATGTTGTGACTACCTTTTTAACACTGCAAAATCTATTATTTAAACCTCCCTGTAAGAAGAGGACAGTGAATGCAAATGGGTATTATTTTCAAATGAGCTGAGCTCGAGAGTCCATTATAGCATACGATTCTTTCAGTGTAGCATGGCTCACCGAGTGTCTCGCTGCAGCGGAAGCTCGGCTCTCCGGGTGTCCAGTGAGCCGATAAGGGGCCGTGTGTATCATGTGTCTCACTGAGCCGCGCTTGTTCACGATTCTTTCGATGTGCCATGATTCACGCCGATTAGGGGCCGTGTGTATCATGTGTCTCACTGAGCCGCGCTCGTTCACGATTCTTTCGATGTGCCATGATTCACGCTGATTAGGAGCCGTGTGTATCATGTGTCTCACTGAGCCGCGCTCGTTCACGATTCTTTCGATGTACCATGATTCACTGTTTTGCTGCAGCGGAAGCTCGGCTCCCCGTCAACGTCCAGTGAGTGCGCCACTCAGCACTGTCCGCTGGGAGTAAGCTGAATCGTGTGCCATGAGCTCGCCGTTACTGTGAATCGATTCACTCGGACACTTGAATGAATCGATACACTGCTTCGAATCATGCATTCAGTAGCCAACACTACTTCATTGGATCACTCCTGCTGCAATTATGCAGTAACTAATCCGCCTCTAATGGGTACAACAGCTAATCTTGAATATTGCTAACTGTATATGTTTGATACTTCTGACAAGCTCACCTGGGGAAGACCGTAGAATAAACAGTGTACAGACGACCAATTGGCATTATGTATAGATATTGAAATATCCTCTAGCTGTTTCATTATCTTTCATTCTTTCTCCCTGTAATACATATTTGAGAGCCTATAATTAACAAAATAAATGTCAGTTTTCTCTAGAAGAATCAGGTCTTGCAAGGAGCTACTGGCAACTTCTATTGCTAATACTCCATTCTGTCGATACACTGCCAGGTTTCATTTGCTTTGCAGCTTGTCTTAGAATTTGTTTTCTGTGTTTGTTTGGATGTGGTCTATAGTTTAAATAGCATCCCAACATCGATGCCTCAAGGATAGTATCACCCTATTCAACAGTATATGGAGTGAGGGAATTGTAATGCCGATTCCCAAGCCAAAGATCCAAAGCTTCTTGGTAGTTACAGGCCAGCATGCCTTACAAATGGCCTCTGTAAGCTATTTGAAAGGATGGTGAACCAGCGACTTGAGTGGGCCATGGAAAAAGGTCTCGACTAAATACCAGTGTGATTTTCGCTCTTGTTGGTATGCCATCATCATCTGTCTGGTCAAACTGGAGAGCGCCATTCACGAAGCCTTGCTCTGGAAGGAACGCCTAATCACTGTGATTTTTGACATGGAAAAGGCTAACGATACTACCTGATAGGGGATAATCTCCACACTACACCAATGGGGATTTCGTGAAAATTTACCTGCATTTATTAAGAACTTAATGTGTCCGTCTCTTTTTGGTCTGAGTAGAGAATGCTTTTTCTCAGTATTACCGTATATTCAAGGAAATGGAGTACCACAGGGATCTGTATGTCACGTTCGTGGTCGCCATTAATGGCATAGTTGCTGCTGCTGGGCCCACAGTAGTTCAGTCGCTGTATGTAGATAATTTAGCTCTACATTTTGGCTCCATAAGGATGGTGGTTGCTGAGAGGCAGCTACAGCAGGCTTTAACAGAATCAACAGATAGGCCCTGCAACATGATTTTTTTATTTTCATCGGCGAAAACCTCAGTTGTACACTTCTATTGGCGTTGGCTTGTGCATCCTAAACCAGATCTCTGCTTGCTGTCAGTTGAAAGTTGCCTGCATGAACCTCGTGTTAGGGCTGATTTTGCGGGTTTTTACACGGCTACAGCACTTTCCCAACTTCACTACGGTAGTGTGGCTTATGTTTCAGCATCAAGATTTACACTGAACCTTCTAGATAGTGTTCACCGTAGTGGAGCTAGGCTGGCAACAGGAACTCTCCGTACAAGCTCCATTCCCAGTCTACTCGCTGAATCTGGAGTTCAGGCTTTAAGAATAAGGGGGCAGCAGTTACATCTCACGAACGCCGCCAAAATTTGTGAAATGCCGCAACATCCAAGCTATCGATGCATCTTCTAGTACCAGATGCCACTAGAGGTACCAAAACCGACCAAATGCCACACGGCTGGTTGGGATTCGAATTGATAGTTTGTTGTTATGAATTTCATGATGATTCGTATTGACAAGCAATTACAATGATCAAGACAAGGAAAGATTCACCTATTCAATACCCATAGCTTGTGTCGTGAATTAGATGTGGTTATCGGTGGTTGCCTTCAATGGACCTCTAATGAGATGCATCTATAGCTATTTCCACGACCAAATAAACCTGCGGATGCTTCGGTTCACCAATTTGTTAGGTTCTCGGCAGTCTACTGACACCTGTTTTTCGCAACACCCACTGGTACAACAGATTCCTGACCTAGACAGGTTGTGATGCTGGCACCAGAGTCACTTTCACGTGGCTTCCAAGTCACATTGGGATTGCGGGAAATGAACTTGTGGATCAAGCTACAAAAGAAGCAATACTTCTCCCTCCTAGACCTGTGAACATGCCAGCTTGGGATATTTGTTTTTGGCTACGTTGAACCACTTGGCGTCGTGAGAATTGCATAGTGGCTAGTTGTCTGAACTCCCAACAAGCTGCGAGCAATTGAAAAACCAACTAATGTGTGGCGGTCCTCTTTCCAACCTTCACCAAGAGAGGCCGTAGTTTTATGTAGGCTGAGGATAAGTCGTGGAAGATCTATGCACTCCTGAAGAGGGAGATTCTTGTGGTGCCAAATTCATCGTGGCTAACATCCTCAAGTGCGCTGATGTGTCTCGGTTAAGACAGAACCAGGGTCTGCAGGGGGATCTTCAAACTCTTACTAGGTATCTATGAATAGAGGCAGTGGAATCGGAGGTCAGCAAGAGGACTCTCAAGTGGGAGGACATAGAGGAACCTAAACTATACTCTGGAAAAAAGTGGCGAGCGCTTGTCTACCACACCTACGGAAACTGGAGTTGGAAAATGACCAGTCAGTCGATAATCTTGTCATTTGCTTTGTATGAGAGTGGATTAATGGAGGGCATGAATATTTCAATTGTTCTATTACTCGGGGAACTTGTGTTCCCTTTTGATGTGCTTGTGGCCTTTCCGGCTCAGCACAGTAATTGTTTTTTTTTTTTTTTTTTAATTCATTTTCAAATTCGTCTGGTGAATAAATAATTTTGTTTTATTTTAATTTTCTTTCCGCTTCATTTGTTCAGAGAGGATGGTTATCTAGGTGTACTTCCTCTTAAAAAAAAAAAACCACCACCTCCCGATTTGCTAAGATATAAATTAAGGAGCAATTTATTTTTGTTCTTGTTCCTCTGGGGTGTGGTTTAGACATTTTGTCATGCACATTCCTCTGCAGATTATCATGGAAATAAATTAATTTGATGTTTATTAGACGGCAAATATATGCTCCCTTAGCAGCGCCCGTTATCTTCAGTTCCTGTTAATTGTGAGCAAGTTTCCTCCTCTTTAGCTTTGAAAGTGACTATTGCATGAGGATGATGTTGAAAGGGAGTACCGTTGTAGTTTCATTCGATAGATTATGCCACATAAAGACCTTTACTTTGGTGTAGTTTGCTATATAATACTATTAATGGAAACGAGAATCCACAACTGGTTACCAGTCATTCGACAAGATCAGGAATGGAAGGAATGAAGCCCGATCTAGCAGCGAGGATAGGAATTGTGCTGGCTACCGAAGCCTGTCGCACTCCCCTGGGGAAAAATTAATGACCGTCAGATGAAATTATATTGAAGTGTGGCTATTAAAGATGACAGGGAAACCTGGAGTACCTGGAGAAAAACCTGCCCCGCCTCTGCTTCGTCCGACACAAATCTCACATGGAGTAATTGGGATTTCAACCATAGAACCCAGCAGTGAGAAGCCAGTGCCTTGCCACCTGAGCCACGGAGGCCCCCCAATACTGTTCATAATGTAAAATACAAGTTGCCATTTATAAACACGGGGCATTAGTGATCGTTCTGAGGGTTGATTTTAAAGGAAATTTGTGTGTTAATACCAATAGTGCCAGAAGGTGATAAACTGAAGAGAACTATTATACCTAGGGTGTTTCTTAAATGTTTGTGTTTCCAGGTCTGTAGCTGGATACATCTAAGGCTCAACAAGTCTGCAATATGAAATAAATTGGAAATTGTTTTGTGTATTATAGATTAATGTAGTTGCTATTAAAAAAGGTCAATATTGAGGAATTATACCCCGTAGGTACACAATGTGATCAAAAGTATCTGGACACCCCCCAAAAACATACGTTTTTAATCTTAGGTGCATTGTGCTGCCAGGTACTCTATAGCAGCGACCTCGGTAGTTATTTGACATCATGACAGAGCAGAATGGGGCGCTCCGCGGAACTCGCGGACTTCGAACGTGGTCAAGTGATTGGGTGTCACTTGTCAGAAGTCTGTACGCAAGATTTCCACACCCCTTGACATCCTTTGGTCCACTGTTTCTGATGTGATAGTGAAGTGGAAATGTGAAGGGACACATACAGCACGAAAGTGTACAGGCCGACCTCATCTGTTGACTGACGGAGACCGCCGACAGTTGAAGAGGGTCGTCAAGTTTAATAGACAAGCATCTATCCAGACCATCACACAGGAATTCCAAACTGCATCAGGATGACAGTTTGGCGGGAGGTGAGAAAATTTCATGGTAAAGTGGCTGCCCATAAGCCACACACACCACGTAGGTCAATGCCAAACGATGCCTCGCTTGGTGCAAGGAGCGTAAACATTGGACGATTGAACAGTAGAAAAACGTTGTGTGGAGTGACGAATTACTGTACCCAATGTGGCGATCCGATGGCAGGGTGCGAGTATGGCGAATGCCCGGTGTACGTCATCTACCAGCATGTGTAGTGCCAACACTCCCACATTGATGTTTTAAGTGCCGCCTTGCTTCCCACTGTTGCAGAGCACTTCGGGGATGGCAATTGCATCTTTCAACACGATCAAGCACCTGTTCATAATACACGGCATGTGGCAGAGTGGTTACACGACAGTTACATCCCTGTAATGGACTGGCCTGCAGAGAGTCCCGACCTGAATCCTATAGAACACCTTTGAGATGTTTTGGAACGCCAGCTTCCTGCCAGGCCTCACCAACCGACATGGCTACCTCTCCTCAGCGCTTCGTGAAGAACGGGCTGCCATAACCCAAGCAACTTTCCAGCACCTGATTTGAATGTATGCCTGCGAGAGTGCAAGCTGTTACCAAAGCTATGGGTGGGCCAACACCATCTTGAATTCCAGCATTACCGATGGAGGGTGCCACAAACTTGTACATCATGTTCAGCCAGGTGTCAGGATACTTTTGATCACATAGTGTACATTTGTGCATATGACAACTGCATGGTTTGTTCTGTCTACCTTGTTTGGCCCATTATGCAGAAAATGGAGGGAAGGGAGGCATTGGTGGTAAAATAAATTAATACTGCATAATGCCAAATTATAAAAGGGGTTTATTTTTCAATCTGCTGCGTTCCTGAGCATTGTCATGAGGTCATTCAATAAAGGCAAAACCCGCAAATATCAATAGAGTTCACTTGATAAGAGCCAAGATGGCAGATCTCTTCTTGTTATTTTGGAAGAGAGCTCTTACGAGTTGCTTGACCTCATCACCTTTAAATTCTTGAGCCAGTGGTCCTTTGCCATCAGCCCACCTATCATTAATTTCAGTCAAACTGGCTTGTAACACTAGCACCAATTCACAGAATTTCTGCCACTGCCTCACGTTACGATGAACTTCTCTGGGTTCCTGGAAAGAAACAGTCAGGTGAGTGAATTCATTTTTTAAATCTTACGTTCGAAGACAGGCTAAAATTTGCTACTTATCTCTATTTGACTGAGGAAGTAAGTGACACGAGCAATGACAGTCAATAAGATTTACGAGGTCTCTAATTTTCTTCCTGGCCTTTTCCCCGATTTATTGGGGTTGGCATAATTTTATGGCTGGATGCCCTTTCTGATGCCAAGCCTGTGTGTAGGCAATGTATTCATTATATTTTGAGGTAGTGCATTAAGATAAACACAAGGCCAGGAATTTGAACCCAACACCAGTACACTGATCATTTGGCAAAGAAGCAGACCTTAAATCTATATTACAGATTTGTAATTGTCTGAAATGACTGTACTAAATGCTACATCCTAATTCCTTTATACTGTTACTGTTAATTCAGCTAGCAGCATACTTCAGCCTGTCTTTAAAGAAATATTATTGAAATGTAGAATTCCTTGGTGGTTGCTAACAAGAAAGGTTTGCTTTCCTTTTTTCTTACAGTGCTTGCTACATATGTTTTGATAACTTGATTTATCTTACATGAGCACATTCCATGTTCCTGGATGTTGTAATTTTGTAAATTCTATTAAAGATAATAAAAATGTACTAAATGTGAACAACATTTTATTTTAGTGGGGTTATCAACCAAATTACCACTTCATTAGCATCAACCTCTACATGTGTGAAACTTGGCTTTGCAATATTGGCCATTAATATATTATAGAGGAAGTAATTTTGGATGATGCTATGAATTTGTAATGAGGATAATACCTTTATCCTGCCCCAAAATTCCTTTCCTGTGTCAGCTCCATGCCTATTTGGTCAAATACATCACCTTCATGTTGATACAAAATTATGAGAAAGATGCAGTGTTAGATTAATAGGAAGAAACTCAAAACATCCTATCCTTAAGACTGCACATAGCCAAAGTAAGGAAACCTAATTCTCTTGGAGAAAATTTACTTTTATTTCTTACCTTACACTGTATCAATGATAATGGCAGGTAATGTAGCATCTGTTTTAAGAGAAAGGTAACAAACAAAACATTGTCCATTACAAGCAACACAGTTAATGTGAATGACAATATTCTGTCAACCAGAGCTTTGTCAATCCAAATGACTGGAGGTGCCTCCAAATTTGTGACAGTTACACAAGAAACAAAGGGGACCAGTAAGAAACAATACATGGGCACTGTTTTGGATGGAGTTAGCCATAAGTGGGTTGTTTTTAAGATCAAGGAAATACCTCTAGATATGGATCTTGTATGGTTTCTTAAGTAGGGCAGCATTGCCGTAAGGAAAGCTTGACCGTAGATAAACAGGATATTTTCCCTACGCTGCTTCACTCTGGAATTGTTTAAGTATTAGCAAGGTTATTTCAATTATGGCAAACTGTTTTAGTGCTTTGAAATGAACGTAGTTCTGATTTTGCATTACTTCATCTTCATGTCATTTTTATTAATTGAAGGACAATGTGATGATTGTCCAGCATCAAGCATGTGAGTATAATTTCTCCTGTTCAAACAGTATTTTTAAATTTTGTTGTAGAAATCGATAACAGCTAGTAGGCATTTCAAAAAATCCTGGCATTGCAGGTTATTTACATAAAAGGCAGTCTGCACCTTTTCCAACAGCTGATTCTCAGTTTCTTGTTTGTAACCAGTACAAAATCATGAAGGAAGAATTTGAAATATATTTTGCAAAACAAAACAAAAAAAACCCAACTGGAATGTCTTTTTATTATTGCGGATACAGCAGCTTTTGCTTTGTAAAGGCAGTAGGCTTAAAATGCAATTGTACGATATTACCCAAACTGTCTACAGAACCATTGCAAATTTTCAAATGGGTTTCAGCAATCTTCAGGAGGAAGGTTTGTTTATTTCAAAAAGAAAATAATAGTTCGGAAATTGAATTTTTTTATGAACCAATCTTCAACCGAATTTGACCAGTATTGAGCCAGGTATCCAAGACGTCTTGCTTTCTGACAATCTATATCATAATCCCTACCATCTCGCTAAAAAGTAAGTAGGAATGAAGATGCATTATTTTGTTTAATTAAGACAAAAAGTGTGTCCAGTGACTTTATTTTTGAAACTTTGTGATCTAAAGTTTTTCAGATATTTTATTGGTTCTTGGTTATAAAGAAATTGAGAAAATTGAATCTACAATAAAAGAACACACGAACAAATGAAATGTAATAAAAATTACAGCACTATGCTACTGTTAACAGTTTTAGCAAAACTATTGAATCACTAGTTTTAGGAACTAGACAAATACAGCGTATCGTTAAATACTTCCCTTCTTTGTGCAATACATTTCCAACAATCTATCCAACAACTATGAATAAGCTCATATCTAAACCTACCTTGAAATTTTTTAAAAATCGTACATGAAACCTACTTGCCAAAAAATAACCATGGTTTAACTGAAAGAAAGAAAAAAAAGTGACAGGTGATGGACAAGCATAATTCTAGATGGTACATTCGCAACGATTAAATAGTGTCTGTGGTTTCAAATAATCCATACAAGGAATAATATATATCTAAAAAGTGTCCCTTCTCAACAGATTGTGTTGTCCATAGTGTATAGCAAGAAAGGAGTGAATTGTGAAGGAAAATTTAATCATTGCTTGCTCCGCTGGGAGACGCCATTTTGGTCAGGGAATTTTTTGCTAGTGAATAATAGCTCCATTTTTTCCAATGAAAACTTACCTCATTGGCTCCTGCTGACATAGAAATGAAACAATACAGAATAACAGCCTAACTAGAATATACACATCGATTCAGGTAGGGTAGTGCATTTCAATATCTAACAACATAAGAATAAATAGTTCATGCATCTTTCTTATCTTTAAATTCCAAGGGTCATGCCGGCCAATTCGTACAACGAACCAATCTCAACAAACAAAAACGAATCAAATTGTGGTGCATGCAGTTCGAATCTCGATGTAATGCTATTCAGTGTGGAGGCCCTTATAACAAATGGTATCACAAAGATTAAACTCACTTGGCTTTGTGATATCTGCAAACCAGAACTTTTAGATTTTAAAGAGAAAAATAATTTGCTCAATCAATTGAATGAAAAAATAGAAAACATATTATTCTTTTTTTTTTTTTTTTTTTTTTTTTTGCTAGGGGCTTTACGTCGCACCGACACAGATAGGTCTTATGGCGACGATGGGATGGGAAAGGCCTAGGAGTTGGAAGGAAGCGGCCGTGGCCTTAATTAAGGTACAGCCCCAGCATTTGCCTGGTGTGAAAATGGGAAACCACGGAAAACCATCTTCAGGGCTGCCGATAGTGGGATTCGAACCTACTATCTCCCGGATGCAAGCTCACAGCCGCGCACGGCCAACTCGCCCGGTATTATTATTATCCTTTCTTTCTACAGACATGACTACAGTAACTGAAAAGACTGTTGAAAAACTTCTAATTCTAAAACAAAAATCAATGGTTATAAACAAAGGTCCTAAAAGGTCAGCACCTACAATTCCTATCCAACAAATAACTAACGCCACAGAAAATCATGTCCTTCAGAACTCTAAACAAGATACTACAACATCTCATCAAGATTTAAACAGAAAAACGGGGGAAGGAAGAAACTATATAGAAGCATTGAATAGAAATGAGATCCCGCGATACCCCAAGGCAACAATAGGCACAATGCAATCAATGGAAGGGGAACTTCAGGCTGGAGCTAAACATGCTTTGCTCTGTCGGCAAGGTACATCATGATATCATTAAAGAGAAAATAGAACGATATTTGCACAAACAAGGAATTACCACTGCAATGGAAGTGTTCTAGGCGAACTTCATGTTGCCGCCACAAGAGTTCAGTAAGGTCCGAAGGGGTCCCGGCGCATATGAATGGGCGGACATGCTTCATTCTTTCTAATGCAATTGGCTGTTCTGTCTGGCATCGAAATGAGTGAAAAAAAAGAATTATGGGAACAGGAATTTATTTCAGTTTAAGGCGGAACTCGGAAGAAGAAATGCGAAAGTTCATGGAAGGAAGAGTGAACTTATAAAGAGGTATTGTTGTTTGGATTATAGCTGCTGTGTATTTTCTTAACCTGACATAGGCCTCGGCCTAGTACACTGTCAATTTTATGGATGCTGTAAACGTCAATATCCACGTAACATTTTGTATTTTATTCTTTATAGGCTCGAAGATTATGATGCCGCATTTAATGTGGAAAATTGGCAGGGTGAGGAGGAGGATATTTTCATGATGAAAGTACCAAGTGCAGTAGTATACAAGGACGTTAATGAAAGTACAGACCTTCAAACTGTGACAGCCCAGTGTTTTTCAAGATATTTAAAGAACTGTGAGTAACGTGATTTAGGTGTGGGTAGTAAAATGTACAAAGAGAGGTATTTGTTGAGCTTGCGTTGGGCACACAAAGGTGAATTTACATTTTTAAAAGGCAGAGTTGCATCAGAGTATAGGAAAAATGTGATATACCATGTAGGCTTGAAAATAGCAGACTTAATTGAGGAGTGCCAGTGTGAATGTAGTGCTATGGTATGGGACCATTTGCTCACAGCAAACATGTATGTACTACATTACATGCTTTGTTAGATTTCAATACCAGCAAGACCTTCATCTGCCAGGAAACCTGTACCAGCCAGCTACAATCTTTCCAAAAGTGAAAAAAATTTAAAGCCTCTCCAGTTAAAGCTAATGCACTAGTTTTTTAAAGACAGTCCAGGTCGAGTCATCTGTTCAAGATATAAGAAGTCACAATCTCCGGTCACACCAGTTCCGAAATACTTCTTCATACATTGAGCACTTCAGAAATTTATCCGTAAACTTCACTGCAAATTACCCATCCCCAAACCCCATGCCAATCTTACCGTTGTATCCCTCTGCACATCAGCTGTTCATAATGTTCATGATTATTTTGGATATCGTGAGGAGAATTTTTTTTTGCTAGGGGCTTTACGTCGCACCGACACAGATAGGTCTTATGGCGACGATGGGATAGGAAAGGCCTAGGAGTTGGAAGGAAAAAGCCGTGGCCTTAATTAAGGTACAGCCCCAGCATTTGCCTGGTGTGAAAATGGGAAACCACGGAAAACCATCTTCAGGGCTGCCGATAGTGGGCTTCGAACCTACTATCTCCCGGATGCAAGCTCAGAAAGTTGAAAGATGTTTCTCCAGGGGATTGTACTGATGTGGAATTTAAAACTAGGGGACAGAGTGCAAATCCACTTTGGTTCAAAGAACGCTTCATCAGAATACCTAGCTCATTGTTTTAACGTGTTTGTCACCTTACCGAGAGGACCGACATAAAACAATTCTTAGCTCAACTAACATCAAGTCATGAATTGTCTACACCTGCTATTATTCATGGAAGAAAGTATGAAGCTGTGGCAGTAAAAGCTTTTGGGGAACTTTACTCTATGAAGGCACACGAGTGTGGATTATTCATAAGCACAGAACATCCATACTTGTGTGCTTCACCTGACCAAGTTCTGGATGAGGGTGAACTTCTTGTGCAGAGATGAAATGGCTTCCTGTGAAACTGTGGAATATTTGTATCTTTGTGATGTATCAGGAAACCTAGCTTTGAAAACTGATCACTCATACTACTATCAGATACAAGGGGAGCTGTACTGTACTGACAGGAGTCTTTGTAGACTTGTAATATACACCTTCAGGGACATGAAAGTTATCCTTGTTCATAGAAATGAAGAATTCCACTCTTCCAAGGGCCTTCATGGCCTGTACGGAGGTGTCTTTGTTGACTTAGGCAATGAATAAGAGATGAATTCATAAACATTGTATAGCACAAGGAATGTTTTGTAATCTTAATGCTGCAACATCATTTACCTTAAATGAAACCATAATTTAATACATTCAATTTATTTTGTTACATAATTTATGTTCAGTACCTGTTTTCACATCCTAAAAGGCTGTAATCCTACAATTGATCAACAAGTATAATGGAAATTGCTACACATCACTAGAAGTTCTGTTTTTATAGGTATTGTATTTTAAAAGTTACTTAAAACTGACTTCAGTGTTACTAATCAAGCATCCTTCCCAACAATATTTCTTCTAAAATTGCAGAGCATATAACAAATATGATTTCTGATGACTAGGAAGTGTGTGAGGGACTCGTTGGAGATTGCAGTATTTTATATGTTTTACCCAAGCCTATTCATCTCTCAATATGTATCCTTTTATTGGCTATTTTTCTGTCTCTTTGTTAAAGTTTCACTTGTAAGCCTATTCATTTTCTTAAAAAATCTTGGGATGTTAACAGTGACACCATGAGATACAAGCATATCTTGTATGTCAAGTCCCTTATCAGCCATAATGGAATCACCAAGGTGAAATTTTTCCAGAATGTCACTTCCTTCCCATCATCTGCCTATCACTATTCTCCGGACCACCTTTTGAACAGACTAAAACGGAAGTAACGTCATTGCCTCGTCACGCTCACCGTGGTTGCTAAATGAACTGGTGCGCTATTCAAAGTTGTACTCCAGCACTATAATACAGCACAGCTCATGGATTGTACCTCGAGAGGATTTAAAATAATTAATACATTAACTTATGCATGTTAGAATCCCATACAGTCTTTTAATGGCTTACATATTTAAACAATTAATTTACTGAATTACATTTTGAATGTGAAAACCTACAATCTGTTTTCCAGTCAATGACCGGGTCAGGGATGGAATGCATGAAACCCCATCTTGCGGTGAGGATAGGAATTGAGGCGACTGCCGAAGCCTGTCACACTCCTCTGGAGCAATGATTAATGAATGACAGATGAAATGAAATGATTCTGGAGAGTGTTGCTGGAATGAGAGATGACAGGGCAAACCAGAGTACCTGGAGAAAAACCTGCCTCCCCTCCGCTTTGTCCAGCACAAATCTCACACGGAGTGACCGGGATTTGAACAACGGAACCCAGCGGTAAGAGGCCGACGTGCTGCCACCTGAGTCAGAGGTTTTCACATTTTTTATGTACTAACTACAATTTCAACGCTTAAAGCATTGTGAACGAATTCTTTTGACATACACAGTAAGCATTACATTCATTAAATTATTACTATTATTATCAATATATATATATATATATATATTATTTATTAATCACTATTATTATCTAAATATGTGGCTTGATTCCTGATTGAAATGAACTGCCGAAGAGGTCTGTCACGCTATTCACGGGTGATTGATACATAAGCGAGAGAAGTGATGACTTTGTGCTTCTTCTTCGTTATTTGTTTACCCTCCAGGGTTGGTTTTCCCTAGGACTCGGCGAGGGATCCCACCTCCACCGCCTCAAGGGCACTGTCCTGGACCAGTGATTATGTACTGTACTGGAATTAACATGAAACTGACAGGTGAAGTTGGGGATCCAGGCGAAAATCTGTCCCACCTCCACTCTGTCCAGCACAATTTCAATAAATTAATTATTACAAATATATGTCCGGCTCCATGGCTAAATGGTTAGCGTGCTGGCCTTTGGTCACACGGGTCCCGGGTTCGATTTCCGGCAGGGTCGGGAATTTTAACCTTAATTGGTTAACTTCGCTGGCACGGGGGCTGGCTGTATGTGTCGTCTTCATCATCATTTCATCCTCATCGCTGCTCGTAGGTCGCCTACGGGCGTTAAATCGGAAGACCTGCATCTGGCGAGCCGAATTTGTCCTTGGACACTTCTGGCACTAAAAGCCATACGCCATTTGTTTTACAAATATATTTTTATAAAAACATTATCATCACTGGTTTCAGCATCAGCTTACCTTCTACCGCAGTAATTAATCTGTATCGCTATCGAGTGGCTGCACACACAAGTCGGAATCAGAATTAGGGTGAGCACACGAGGTAGACTAATCCCGCCGTCAATAGTATTTGCTTGGAAATCCTTATAAACAGACAGAATCATATTTCTCTCAACGGATGTAAAAATCTTGCGTTTCTTCTTGAATTGTTAAGTCTGGTAGATTTTTGTTCGGATCCATTGCACAATAATATCCAGTAACGAGTAAGAAGAAACCTACAAACGTACAAGAGACTACAAGAATTATGAATAAGCATACAATTGTTTTTGTAAAAGCGAACACACTGATAAAATTCTCTCACTGCTGTTTTAAACAGACTGCGATTGGAACTGCACCCACGTGTTCAAGCACAGCCGACTGGATCCCTTGCTGTGTAGCTCGAGCGATGTATCAAGTCGGCTGTGGTTCAAGACATCCACTGAGTGAGTATGTAAGTAAGTATGGCAGCTCTGAATTGACGGCACCATTGCCAAAACTTGTGCTGAGTAACGCACCCCGCTTGCCCCCTCACCTACTGTGTGACAACACCGTAGGCGCTGCCCGTCGCCCGCGCCATCCCCTGGTCTATACACGCACTTCAGCTTTAGTCTGCTCAAAAGGTGGTCCGGAGAATAGTTGCACCTCCACAGCATTGTGAAATATAAATCCACCTGGTGTTGAACCAACTAAAACTTTTATTGTGTTTCTATTTTTGTAAGAGGAGAATGTTGCTTGTTGAGCTGTTGGAAGAGATGGTTTTTTGATGGGGCATTCAGTTGAGTCTATGATCAAGCAGGTGGTTGGATACTTAATTTTAAAATCAATTGGCATATGAAACTTCACCAGCTGTTTTGAAGATCATATATCTACCTCTTGCCACTGGAGATACATGGATCTTATCCAAGTGTTAAAAATGTTTGAGACTTGAGAGACAGAAGTAGAAAACATGAAACTCACCTCTTTGTAGGGTAAATTCCTTCTTAGAATGATCATAGTTAAAAAGAATCTAGAACTTCTAAATGGATAGGTGGAGGGCTATTTATATAGTTAAGGTGATATGATGCAGATCCTAGGGAATAAAAAACAAACATAAATTTCACAGAACTTTCTAAACCAGCGGAATAGTGCAGCATGTTGTCATTTCCTTGAAAATTATTTATAGGGTATGGGACAAATTTGCTTTTAGTTTGGGTGAAGTGAGATTCTCTAGAAATGTCACTTTTTAACTGAGGCCTATTTCTTCAGTCTGTGTTGCAGTCAGTACTTGTAGATTGTAGCCTTGCTGTAATTTGGTTAGGGGGATGATCAGTAGTATAAACCTCTAATTCTTCACACTTGGAAAGGGACAAATGTCATCAATAACCTCAAAATCATTCTGGCTATTCGCAGGAGGTACACAGACAATGCTATCTTTGCCTCCTTGGATTAACAGTAACTGTCTCTTGTCATGTCTCTCTTTTCGTTTCTTTGCTTTTTTTACTGCCCTTTGCTTTTGTCCATGCAAATACTGAAGGCACATCTGTCTTTTGCAAGGTCTTCTTAAGAGGTATATTGCCTCCTGAAAATGAACACATTGTGGTATGTTATGGAATTGCAGATCTATTTTGGGATTAAGATTTAATGTAAATCAGTTAGGAGTAGCTACGGCTTCTGCAGATCTTTCTAATATATAGGGCAATAACTGTAGGCCTACTGCACATGCCTGTTATATGTACAGGATTAAAGGTTAGAATTAAATAGGAAATTCCTAAGACGATTAAGTACCAATCAGGCAATTAAGGGACCATTAGTTTCTAAACTATGTTACTGATTGAATTGATCGTCCTACCTCGCCAAGTAGAGCTTATATAATCCTTGGGTGCGAAATGTTCGAAACAAACGGCCCTGCTGCCAGTTGGATTCCATTTAATCCGCCGAATTTGTTTTATCCATTGTTTTCTCAAACTGGGATCCTTTGGAAACCTATGCCCTCCTCTGTTTTTACATAGTGGTACACAGCAGCACGTACTTGGCATTATTCATGCTTGTAAATGTCATAAACTATAAAATTTACTTAACATTCGCCATTAGCCGCATTACGTATGGGACCTGTTGTGGTTATGCTGCACTCTGGTGACAACTTTTGACAGATAAACGCCCATTGAATGTGAAGAATTGCAAACGAAAGGTTACCTTAAGGCATTCTGCATAGGAATATTGTTTACGGATCTTGAAAAAGTGGTAAAGGCGGAATTCTGGCCCAGAGGTGTGCTTGTAAGGCAATATCGATTTCGACGCTCAACAGGGGCATGCTTTGATTTTTAATCTACTTTTGTGGAATGTCAAGGTCTAAAAAATCTTCTCAAATTGATACCTGACGACTCTAACAAGACAAGATGTACTAGGTTTTGGAAACCTTCTTAACAGACGACATGGGACTTCGAGGATTCTATGCATCTCACTTGGAAAGCAAAGAGAATTAGGCAGACCATCAGGTGGTGTCTCCCGCTATTACAAACCACGTTTCGGAAATATTCAAAAAGTATTCAATGATGAAAATATTACAATAATACGTTCAAATCTGATTACAATAGCAAGCCTATACCTGCCACCTGATACTCCCATAGAAGACATTATAGAAACTATAATGGAAATAACAAAAATTGATACATCAAGAAATATAATAATAGCTGGTGATTTCAACTACAGAATAGATATTCAGAATCGGAGAAAAGAGATTCTTTTGCAGACAGTGGATGAAGAAGGGTTTCAAGCTCATCAATAAGCCAGAAGATAAAATCTATTTCGCATCAAACGGATGCAGTACAATAAACCTTATATTTTACAGAGGTCAACGGATGAAAATCTTAGATTACAACTTAAGCACTCTCAAATCAATTATCCCGTTCAGAAAACATTGTCCAGTATCAATAAAAGTGGAAATCTTATCTTCTGCGAAAGAAACTACCCAGCCACATCACTCTGGCACAAGAAAACTAGATGAAAAAAAAGGCTCGCTGCAGCCTTGGAACATGCGAGTACTATCGTACATCACTTGAGAAATAATGAACTAGGCGCAGCAGCTAAGACACTGGAAAATTATCATTCTAGACGCAGTTATTCCATATAAAGGGAGGAAATCCAAAATATGGTTTGATTCAAAATGCTTTGAAGAAAGACAACGAACTTTACATTTCTTAAGGATCACAAGAGAAACTAATCGACAAGAAGATCTCTTAAAATACTCTTTGGCTAGGAGGAAATATAAAGACCTCATACAAAAGAAAAAGTTAAACCATATAAGAGAACTTGCAGAGGAAACGAAAAGAGATCCATTTATAGCACGGAGAAAAAGAAAATCACAACACGTTAATAACATAGACATGCAGACTTGGGAATCCCACTTCTCCAAAATTAACATTTCTGGTGTCCATTTGGCCTTCAATTTTGATTCTAATGATAGTGAAAACATTAATTCACAAGTTTCAACCAGTGCTGAAGTGGAACAAGTTATTAAATCGGTCAAAAGCAAAAAATCTGCAGGTCCTGACCACATATTTAACGAACATGTAAAACAAACGGTAGATCTATTCTTCGACATTTGGACAAAATTATTAAATAAATGCGTTAAACTTGGAAACATCCCGAATAGTTGGAGGAAATCGACAATCAAAGTATTATATAAAGGCAAATGTGGTTCAGAAGATCCAAATTCATACAGAGGTTTTGCACTGGAGAATAATATATTAAAAATACTTACCAAGTTACTGCCAAATAAATTAACTGAAGAACTAGACAATTTGCCAGAGGAGCAATTTGGTTTCCGTAAAGGCAGAAGCACACTACACGCAATTAAAAAAAACCTGACTGATGATATAGAAGGATCTTTGAGACATCCGAAAGGGAAGCTCTACTGTGTATTTATTGATTATACAAAAGCTTTTGATCTACTAGACAGACAACTAGTAATTCAGACACTCGAAAAAATTCTTGGGAAAGTACACCACTAATTAAATCATTATGAAATATTCTAGCATTCAACTATGTAATTATTAATGACTCGACATCAAGTTCTTCTGAGATTATTCAAAACAAATGGAGTCTTACAGAGAGACCCCATCAGCCCACTGAGGTTTAACATTGCAACCTCTGACACTGTCAAATCAATTAAGAACATATCAAACTTATCACCATATATGTATGCAGATAACATGGTCCTGGCCTCACACAACAAAGAAGATCTTCAAAAAGGATTGGACAGCATAGCTGCCTGGGCAGATGATGATAAATTCAAAATCAACAATAAGAAAACAGTACAAATGATCTTCAGAAATGGGGGAAATTTAGCAGCAAACGATAAAATATTTCATAAGAATAATCCATTAGAAATAATCAACACATTTAAATACTTAGACATTACTCTTCAAACAACAATCAAATCCTTCAGAACCCATATAAAAGATAGATCAACAACAGCAATAAAAGGTATTCATCATATACAAAACTTACAACAGCTCTCACCAGAAACTGTCATGAAGTTTTTTTATGCCAAAATTGTACCTAGCCTAACATATGGCATCGAAATCATATGGCCCAAATTATCCCTCCATGATCTTGCTACACTGAAAAAGTGAAAGCTCGGTTTTTGAAAGCTGTTTTATGCCTATCAAAATATACCCTTTCAAGACTCTCATACAAACTTACTAGAGAAACATTCTTCATAGAAGATTTAAGGATAAGTCATGGTTTGCCTTCTACCGTGAACTATGAAAAATTAACTAAAGACAGACAACAAAAAAGATCTGAAATATGGAGTGAGTTTTATTCCACTGATGCTATGACAACCAATGATTGGAAGCAAGCTACCTTTAACCTCAGACATATAACGAGGTTTGCTATTCTTGGGTTCCACTACAAAAATGTGCGAACAAACGATTTCACGAACCCGGACAAACGTGTGCGTGAAAGTTGTAACCTCCAATGCGACAGGTATCATGCTATGTATTGTGTGCTTAGAACAGAATCTTTGACAAAATTCTGTTCTTCCATGTAAATATTTGCACATATTGTGCATGTTCTATTAATAATAATTAACTGGAAAGTTCTGCAATCAAAACGTGACACATAGTAGTATAAGTACACAGCACGAGATGCTACATAGTGGCAGCCCTGGTTACTGGCTGAACACTTGCACAGATAAGCTTTGATGCGCAAGACATCCAGTCTCATTTTTGCCAGTGGTATTGGTTTTGAGGTTATTTCTAGGTCAGTTAACTAGACTTTCTATGAGAACGAAGTCATGAAACCAGATAATGAGTGCATTAAGTTATATCCAAAATAAAGGTTTTTTCTTCTTAGGGCAAAACAAACTTGAAAGGGAAATGAGTTGGTACATTATTACAGTGGATGTTAATGTTGTTATGGAGACGTGTCTAGATGAACAATAAGAAGATGATGATATTAAAACTTTTCACTGCCGAGTTTTGATGACGAGGCGAACCCTCTGGGCCAGACTTTTTTTTGTAAAGGAAGAAGCACTTTTACAGGTACATTTTTACTGAAGCTATTAATGAAATGCATATCATTCCCTTAAACCCGCAGCCCAATAAGGGTTCTAGACAAATACAATGTATCATTAAAATACTTCCCTTCTTTATGCAATACATTTCCAACAACTATGAATAACCTCATATCAAAACCTACCTTGACATTTTTTAAAAATCTTACATGAAACCTACTTGACAGAAGGCAATTTGGGTTTAGGAAAGGTTACTCCACTGAAGCTCAACTTGTATGATACCAGAAAGATATAGCAGGATATCCTGGATTCAGGAGGTCAACTGGCCTGTATTGCGATTGACTTATCTAAGGCATTTGATAGGTTAGATCATGGGAGACTACTGGCAAAAAAAGAGTGAAATTGGACTTAACAAAAGAGTGACTGAATGGGTGTCTATGTTTCTAGAAAATAGAACTCCGAGAATTAAAGTAGGTGAAGCTTTATCTGTCCCTTTAATAATTAAGAGGGAAACTCCTCAAGGCAGTGTTATTGGACCTTTATGTTTTCTTACACAGGGTCTTTATTTATGCTTGGCAGGGACTTTCTCGCTCGACCTTGGCCGCCAGTGACGGTTCAGTTGCCGGCTACCGCGCGAGCGTATGTACGGCAGCATACGGTGCTCAAAATCATTATCATGCATTTTACTCATCATTTTTACAGGTTTTGCTGAAAATGTTACCCATGCGCTGCCAAAATAATGGCCATCTCCTAATGAAGTTTCCGGTTACTCTACCAAGTTCTTCAGCACTGATGGATGCAAATTGCAACTCTTATATTGTCTTTAAGTTCCACGGAATCTTGAAGCATGACACTATATCGTGTTCATTTGCGAGATCGGTGAAGTACACTCTGCACCAAAACGTATATATACGGGTTTGGCAGACGAGGCACTGCATTCAATAACGTATATACATGGGTTTGGTAGTGAATAGGTTAATAACACAAGCTATGGGCGAGACCCACACAGCAAGCATAAGCAATCACAGATCAAGTCTGCTAGTTCGAGTCAAGTTTGTAGTCCAAATGGAAAGAAAAATAGGGGAGAACATTAGTAATGATTATAAGAGAATGAAGGTCGCAGGAGGAAACTACTTTCCTTCTCTTAGGTATGTAGCAAGTTTTGTTTGATGACATCATTGTGGCAACTTTACTTCAGAGAGAAGATCAAAATTATGTCTTATCAGCTCCATGGAACATAATATTTTGTATCGGACATTATATTCTAATTTTGAAGAAGCCAGAAGAGCAAAGCAGTGTTGGTGAAGGAGTGGTTTTATCTGCAAACAGAATAAGAGCCAAAACACTTTAATAATTGTGGTGCAGGAACTTTTGACCCTTGAATTTCAAAGCATTTTCAAAGAGGAAAATTTTGTTATAAAATTGGAAAAAATGAGGAAGAGGTTGTGATTGAAGAAGGGCTTTCCATTCTGAAAACAACTATAGCTTACTTTTTGATTCATGGACCAGAAGATGATGCTTCTGGCAAAACCATCAAACATTGCAGATTCCTCCCACAATAAGATATACTTTTCTTCCAACTGTTGAAATCTGTATCACTGATCAACAGTAAAGACATTCGTTTTAAGTGTTCCATTAGGACAGCATACTGAAAATGGAACATTAGTCCTATTTCTTGATACAGGTCCAGAGATGAGGCAAGATCATGGGATACAACCAACTGTTCTTGGTTTGCGACAAAATATGCTATGGAGCAACCATGTAGTTCATAGTGCTAGTTAAGTCGTCTAGACAAGTAACAGAAAAATATGCTTTAAAAAAAAAAAAAAAAAAGGACTAACAGTAGCATGTAGACGAATGGCTGCTCTCAAGCGTGCTCTCCTATCATTCGAGCATCGGGAACAGTTCAGAGATGTCCAACTGCCCCTAACTGTCTACTATCATATAACATATTCAAGATCTGTCTTCAGGGTCTCTCAGTTGAAACTAGTAGCTAATTTTTGGTTTAGTGAACTTCCTGTAGGATGTAGATAACTTTATCAGAATTTTATGAGTTTCTATTTGAGCTCATCGACCATTCCCTTCTAGGAGGCAGGTTGCACGATTCAGCATAAAATGAATGAAGTTTCTTTTTACGAACTCTAGAAGTTTGAGTTGAGTTTAGAAAGTATGCAAGTCCAGACCGAATGCTCCCGATGTTGCAACAACATTCTACTCTTATTGGTGGCAGTCGAGTCTTGCAGCCTCAAGACTAAAGAAACAAAAGATCGTTACTTACAAAGACTGATAACATGTCAGCCTGGGCAGAAGACACATTTTAGGCACAAAAACAGTTGGGTGAAACAGCTATGGCTACAGATACCATATTCTCGTTAAAAAAAAAAAAAAGATTGAGGAAGGTACCACTTCCTATAAGTCTGTTGGCAAAAAAGGGGTAAAAATGGCAAAATGCCAAGCCTGATGATATGCTTGCCTGTGAGCTTAATGAATCAAAAGCAATTCTGGAAAAGAGAACTATTTTGACACAAGAATGTGAAAAATATGATGTTCCCAAAGGTAAAAAGCCAAATGAAACAGTAAATTATCAATCTAACTAAATATAGTGCTCAAAATGAGTTTTGGGTATATTTTGGTTTAGTGCACTTTGTATTTTGCTGTGTTTATCAATGTATACTATGCATTATAGGTTACGGTATATAGAAAACAAAACATGCAGTCAGATATGCAAAAGCATAAAGATGATACTAGGGGATAATGAACACAAACATGGTTCTTTTTGTGGCAAATCAATACCATGTTAGCCACTTCAGCACTAATGCATGCTTGAACACAGCCAGGTATACTCGGCACCACACAATCCCAACTTGCTTTGGACATATTATCCTACTAGGATAGCAATTTCAGTTGGTTTATGAATTTAGCAGGAGGATTAGGACTGTGAGCAATTGCTCTCTTCAGTTTTTGACACAATTCATGTCTGTAGAATAAGCCAGCACACCATTTGCTCTATACCATGTGTCTTGAGGAACTGACTGACTACTCTAGGTCATTGGGCACAAATGTTATCATAAACTAGTGTAAAGTCCTTGCCCACAGTTATAGCATATTCTGCAAATACAAGTTTGAGGACGCCTGTATAACAGACTAGTCATATTATCCTGGGCATATCCTGACCAAACCTCAACCCACCTGAAAACATGACGGAACTACTTTGCTGCTGAAGGCATTCCAGGATGAAGGGCTTGTTTCATCTCTCAATGGATCATCTTCAGACTCTAATGCTCCTTTTGCATGGGTGCAAGCTTAAATTGACATCAGAAAAGCAAAACTCTTCCACTTTACCTGATGCTGTGGGCTAAGATTTTCTGTAAGGTGTGGTTTAAGATCTGCTTTTGGCACAGACTTGTTTAATATTAGTCCTCTGCTGTGGAGCTAATTTTGCACTGTGTGATTGAACACATTCACTCTGCTAGCCCTCTAAAAATCGTGGCTGAACAAGATGGCAGTAGCTGTGGGCCTATGATGTGCCAAAAGTAACAAATGCTAACTCTCCCTACAAGTTGTTTTGTGTGTGGAGGAGTCCAGTCCATTGTTGGTCAAGAACCGCTGACCTCTTTCCAAACGCAGGAGACATCACTCTGACCTGCTCCGGCATGATCGGAGTAATCCACTTGTCGCCATCCATCTTGCAGGAATGACAATTGTAAGAAAAAGAATAGACTCTCTCCTCATAAATCGCAGTTCTACATCCATCTCTTCCCAGCCTCCGTCGAGCTCTTTCTGCCTGCCAGCTTCATCAGGAGGGCGGGCATCAACACTCGCTGAGGGTCTACCTTCACGAGGGTAGTGTAAGATGAGAAAAAAAGCCAGGTAAGTACTGGAAAAGGGAATATAAGTATGTGTATAAATATATGACTTGATTTGACACTTGTTTTCTTCCAGTATTTTGAAACTCCTTTTAGTGTTTCTTCAGATATACTGTGCAACAGTGAACATTAGAACAACACTATCATTGTCTGCTGTTATGTTCTTGAACACCTCTACATTCTGCTTTAATGGCAAACAAACTTCCATTGTATAGATATGTTTGAATTATAACAAAATACCAGCAACTTACTGAGGGGAGGACACAAATGACAACACTTAGTAAATTAGAATGCAAGGAATTGCTTCAATATTACAGGTGGTATGGGGGAGAGTGTGTGCCACATGGGATAGTGAAATATCAGTACAATGCTAAATACAATGACCTGCAATTAAACAACCTGATCACTTTAATTTATAATTTTTAATTCGAAATGTAATTAAGAACAGAGTACAAAAATGTAAAGTATAATTTTATTAGTTGCATTGGCTCATGATTGAATGCAAAGTCCATCATCAGTCAGAATCATAAAGTTAAGGCAAGACATGAATTACCACAGATAAAATTTATGAAATAATAGTGTGTTGTTGACAGTCAGTGCAAGACAAGTAAAGAGTTGGATGATAAACACTATTCACGATCACACTTGTTCTAGTGTAAGTTCTCAATGTTTTCTTCCAGTTTGAAGACTGCACCCCTCCCCTCCCCCCCAAAAAACAAAAAAAAAAACAAACCAGGTCAAACACTTAATATACTAGCACTTAGAGAATCTTCCTGAATTCAGTTCAGCTGAAACAAGTGTGAACAGAATAATGTTGACGGAAAAGTGTTGAGATGTTCATTTGTATTCAATATGGATCCTTGAAAAAGTTGAAAGTGCAAAAGAAAAGAAATAAAATAGAGCTGGGTTGTAGATGGTAGGAGGAAGAGAAGGGAGGTATAGTGTAGACTTAGGTGTTGCTGAGGGATGTGGAATGGCAGGTGACTACTGGAGGGAATTTAGAGAAGAATAAAAAAAGTGAACAGAATAATGTTGATGGAAAAGTATTATGTTCATTTGTTTTCAATATGGATCCTCGAAAAAGTTGAAAGAGCAAAAGCAAAGAAATAGAAGAGAGCTGACTTGTAGATTCACTTAATCACTTGTGAGATACCAGAAAAACCAAACCCTTTATTAGATCTCTTAATTCCTATTTTCAATAAAAAGAAATTAAGTAATCTAAACCCCCTTTGTTTTCCAAATGCAGAAATATCATTAGTTACTTTTTGGTATTTATATGATAATGTTCCAATTACCCAAGGTTCCCCTACTAAGATTTTGTTCTCTAAGGCATCACCAAAGTGCTGTAGAAGATTCTGAGCTTTAACCACAGTTGAATGGTGATTGTGATCTTGGTTTGAAGTCCACCTTTTCTCTCAGATCTAGATCTTCTGACGTAACTATGTACGTCTCAAAATCATATCACAACGGTGAAATACACTGTGGTGTATGATATGCCTATGGCAGCAGGAGCATTAACAGAGACTGTGTCCATCATCAATCAGAGCAAGAGCTTTGAAAACATCTTCAGGTGTCAGAAACAAGTTTTCAACCAAACTCAGTGATGAAATGACACACTAAACATTGTTGATGGTTATGTTTACAAAGGTAAGGGAGGCAATAAAGCAATAAAACGCCTGCAGCAATGTTCGGCATGGGAGAAAAACTCGTTTGTGAAAAGGTCTATTGCTGCACGATGAACTGAAAGTGAGAACAGACTTAATGATCACTAATAACCCACAGCAAATCGTATCACATGGTCAGATCCCTGCTCCTAGCATATCGACACATGACTTAATATATCTGTCTTACTCGCTCAAAGTACCCAAGTATAAAACGAGATACACCACACTTAGGCCCGGTTTCACAGTTTGAGTTTAAGCTGAAGCTTTAGTAAGCCACACACGCCGCTAAAGCAAGGCTTACTCTATGGCTTAAACACTACGAGTTTCACAGTAGGGGGACCATGTGCAGCTTTACTAAGAAGAACATCTCCGAAGTTGGTAATGCTTGCGTATACGCAATGATTCAATTCTCATCTCTGTTTACATCCGTAGCCTATGATTGATTGACTTTTAGGTTATACATCGTTTATCAGCCAAGATAATTTAGAAAAATGAATGGAAAATGTGATTCCAATAATAGTAACAAAAATAAAGTTTAAAAAAGGTCACTCGCCCGTCCTGTTGATACGTATTACCACTACAGTCTAAAATGGCCATAACTTCTGAACCATTCATGCAAATAATATCCTGACAAGGTTATTGTAATCCTTATAAAATACTGGAGGAGGTCAAACAATTTATTTCGATGAGGAATTCGAGGATAATATCGAAATATTTATTTAATGTTAAGAAGTTAAATTTTTTTTTTACCGCTGAGTATAGCATAAAATCGCTTCTAGAGGGCAAACGGTTGAAAATAGGTATATACCATCGCAGACTTTTTTGTAGGTTTCTATGCTTTACAATTCATACGCTTACACTTGGGGTCTATCGTTGATGGTTCACGCAGCGTAAGCCAAGAAAGCAAGTGACTGACCGACATTTTTGTCTCTTTTACTGTATATCGGAACACGGAAACTGTATTATTTCACGAGCCTCGAAATATATTCAGAAATATAAGTTACTTAATGTTAATGTTATTAGTTTTACGACCCACTAACTATGAATTTGAGCACCTTCACCACAGGACTGAGACAGGATCGAACCTGCCAAGTTGGGCTAAAAGAAGGCCAGCGCTCTACCAACTGAACTGAATCCTTAGCTTAAACCTCAAATTCATACAGCTTAAGCCAGTTACAGATAAGCTCGTCTTACCACTTGCACTCACCACTGTGAAACTCGTCCAGAGTTTAAGCTCCCGCTTAAGCCCGATCCAAGGCTTAAGCGTATACTGTGAAACCGGGCCTTAGGGACATTAAACATATAAATGTAGGTTATCTGAGAGTTGAAGCCTTGAATAGTCCTTGGAATGACGTAAAAAATATAAACGATATCGATAATAAAGTTGAAACTGTTAGTTCGCTTATACTTGGCCTCCTTGATAAACATGAACCGAAGTGCATGGCCAAAGTCTCCCGACCACCTTCTCCATGGTTGACTGATGACATCAAGAAAATGGTGTTTCACCGCAACGTGTTACACCGGCTCTACAGGTGCACACTCTCCCAGTGTACTTGAACAGTGTCAGACACTTCGGAATAGAACTAAAGTAACAATCCGAAATAAGAAATTTCCTTTTTACCAACACCTGGGTGAAAATTTAAATGTGTCAAACACTTGGAAACAACTTTGTTCCATTGGAACTGGGAAAACTTTGCCCCAGCCATGTAATCCAAACACCCCTCTGGATAGATAAAATGCTCATTTTACTGAAATAAAAATTAAACCGCAAATGCAAACAATATCTCAGACTATAAATTCTCTTCTGAACCAGCCACCACAAAATAGGCCATTCTTTGAATTTTGCGAAGTCAGAGAGATTGACATGAAACGTGAACTATTATCAACACATCATTTGCTATACGACAAGATGAAATACCTATACTCATAATAAAACATGTCATTGACATTATTCTTCCTGTCATTACTCGTATATACAACACCTGCCTCACAAGTGGCCTCTTTCCAAAAATGTGGAAAAATGCCATTATGAAACCTGTTACCAAAACTTCCTCACCTGTACTTAATATATTATCGACCTGTTTCTTTACTTTTGTCTCTCTCCAAGCCTCTTGAACGCATAGTACATGTGCAATTAACCGACTATTTAAATAAATACACACTAAATGACCCTTTAGAGTTGAGTTTCAAAAAGGCACACGGTACGGCCACTGCCCTACTAAAGATTACAGACACCATGTGACGTGCTATGGATGAAAGGCAGGAGACGTTACTTAACTTCTTGATTTTAGCAGCGCCTTTGACACCGTAAATATGGAGTACTGGTTGCTATATTGAAATTGATTCACCTTGGACAGCCAGCTCTACAATTCTTTCTCTCATATCTTTCCGAATGAAAAAAATGCATAATTTTTCAGAATAGAACTCCTGAATGGTATTCAGGAGTGCCACAGGGCTCTCAGTACTGGGACCACTTCTCTTTTATGTATATTAATGTATATTAATAATATATCAACACCGCACCGTTAGTTTAGTATCCCATGCCTGCAAAATTTGGACACGTATTATTTACGGAAGACTGGAAAAACAACTTGAAGCCGAGTTGGGAAAAGATCAATTTGGCATCAGAGGAAATGTAGGAACACGTGAAGCAATCCTGACTTTATGCCTGATCTTAGAGGATCGAATCAAGAAGGACAAGCCCACATACATGGCAATCCCGAAAGGAGTGAGGCAAGACTGCAGTTTGTCCCCCCTCCTTTTCAATGTTTACATAGACCAGGCAGTAAAGGAAATCAAAGAGGAATTTGGAAAGGGAATCACAATCCAAGGAGAGGAAACCAAAACCCTGAGATTTGCCGATGATATTGTTATTTTATCTGAGACTGCAGAAGATCTTGAGAAGCTGCTGAAAGGTATGGACGAAGTCTTGGGTAAGGAGTACAAGATAAAAATAAATAAGTCCAAAACAAAAGAAATGGAGTGCAGTCGAACGAAGGCAGGTGATGCAGGAAATACTAGATTAGGAAATGAAGCCTTAAAGGAAGTAGATGAATATTGTTACTTGGATAGTAAAATAACTAACAATGGCAGAAGTAAGGAGGACGTAAAATGCAGACTAGCACAAGCAAGGAGGAGCTTTCTTAAGAAAAGAAATTTGCCCACTTCAAACATTGATACAGGAATTAGATGCTTTGAAGACTTTCGTGTGGAGCGTGGCATTGTATGGAAGTGAAACATGGACGATAACCAACTCAGAAAGAAAGAGAATAGAAGTTTTTGAAATGTGGTGTTACAGAAGAATGCTGAAGGTGAGATGGATAGATCAAATCACGAATGAAGAGATACTGAATCGAATTGGTGAGAGGAGATTGATTTGGCTAAATTTCACAATTAAATAAGCATATAGTAGGTTCCACCTTTTCAATACATTTACAATGTTGTTATCTGATGTTTACAACATTATTTATTACAAATTACAGGACATCTTTCGGTGTACAATTTTTAACACCATCATTAGCTGCATGAAAAGTGTATAGAAACTTGGCGGTCAAAACAATGAACAGCATATTATCAAACTTAACTCCTTATATACAGGCAATACAATGTTGTTATAATTAAATTTAACATCATATTATGCTAGGTTAAAACTAATTTGTGTGACAAGGAGATTCTTGCAGGTCAAAAAATAAAACACAAATTTGAAACAATTGATTATAAAACTTAACCTGATAGATTGACTCTCTCGCCGTAATTATTAATGCACAAATTAAAAAACTTAATAAAATAAGCCCGTAAGATAAAATATCACCCCCAAAACAATCACTTAAGTTACCAAAATCACCAGATAAAATACAACCTATAAAAAATATAAAAGTTATAAAATAAATTAAAGACTGAACCACCCATCAATAATCAATAAAAAAAACAGTGTATAATATTATAGACATTAAGGAACCGAAGACCAATGAAGAATTTTGAGTCTGAGCCTCACAGTCGGCAGCCCTGAAGATGGTTTTCTGTGGTTTCCCCATTTTCACACCAGGCAAATGCTGGGGCTGTACCTTAATAAAGGCCATGGCCGCTTCCTTCTCATTCCTAGGCCTTTCCTATCCCATTGTCGCCATAGATCTATCTGTGTAGGTGCGAAGTAAAACCAATTCTAAAGATAAAAAAAAAAAATGCTCATGAAAACTATTCTTTTAATTAATCCATCAAAATCCAGAGCTTTTATTGTTGGGCAAATAAGAAATCAGTGCTGGTAAAGTTATTTTATATAAAAACTCAGTGAGAAATCTGGGTGTAATTACAAACAAGAATCTTAACTAGGGAGAGCACATTACCAATGTCTGTAGAAAAGTGTATGCCTCTTTTTACTCACTGTAATATTATCAAAATATACTGCCACTAAACATGAGAATTAGGCTTATAAATACTCTTATCCTCCCTATATTTTCCTACTGTGATGTAGTTGATAACAAGAGAGAACAACTAAACTGATTAGAAGGGGCTATGAACTCTTGTATTAGATTCATCTTATCCTCATGCTATGATATTCATGTCACCCCTAATTATCGTCAACATTCCCTTCTAAAATTTTAACAATATAGAAACCTCCACGTGGTAGTATTAATGTTTTGAGTATTAAAGTGGTATTCTCTCCCCCATAACATCAGAGCTTTAAAAAAAAAAGGCTATTTGTTCAAGGCGTCGACCTATGAAGATCTTTTGCCACTACTTGCACCATATGTGAGGAACCTGCAAGTATTATGTAAATGGCAGAAGTGTAAAGTGTTGAATGTGAGGAAAGGAATGTTAAGGACGACACAAACACCCAGTCCCCAGGCCAGGGGTAATAATCATTTACAGTACAATTAAAACCCCTGACCCGGCCGGGAATCAAACCCAGGGCCGCTGGGTGACAGGCAGACGCATTGTTACCTACACCGTGGGGCCAGACTATATATATAAAGCTTAAATTCCTTTAAGCCATCTTGCCGTGAGCATCTCCTTGATGTGTCTCGCCAGAGTGTGTGAATGTACGTTTACTGTGCCTATGTTACTACGTTGTGTCATTCAACTTTTAATTTATAATGATAGTGTTTTTAAGATATGACTAAGAATATTTATTGTGCTTGTATTATGTTATTTGGTTTCATATTACTTCTAGACTGTAATGCTAGTTTCTAAGATAATATTAAGAATATTGGAGGAGCAAGTAATCAAAACTTATAATGTCCACCGTTGGACAAAATTGAGTTTGATGCTTTTCAGGGTGTATTTTTTGTGCTCTACATGTTCCCACATTCAGATTTTACCTATCTGTATTATGCAACATTGAAATAATATCTTGAAAGTGAGCGGTTAAAACAAATCATATATTGTCCACCTGGGTGACTGAATCAGAACATATAATGTCTACTAGTGACATATTTTCACTTTACATGGAATCAGTGAAATAAAAAGAATAATGTTGAAAAAGTCAAAATTGAATGGAGTCAGTGAGGGATGTAAAATTTAAAACAGAAATTCATTATTACTTTGATGACCCTTCTAAAGCATTTATAACATAGGAAAATGGGGACGTAAAATGCTCTATGCAACTGACAGACTTCTGCCATTATCAATCAATTTAAAGGAAGAGAAAAGGGAAGATGTGAAGAAATTGCTCGCTTTAAGATTTGGTGAAAATTGGAAACAAGAACAAAAACTTAATTTTTTTCATGGCTTTAGAGGTTCATGTAGTATCATCACTCTGAACACAATGAATGTGATTGTTTAAATGAAGAACCTGGGCTGCATAAAATGTTATAAATGTAGCCTATTCTAGACAATAATATTCTGCCTAAAACAAATTATTGTACTGAACCAGTTATTTCAAAGTACATTGCACTCCCGATAATTTGCGTGCGGATAATTCGCGTTGCGGTTAATTCGCCAGTCTTGGAGAGTTATTTTTAAAAGTATTAATTCTTACACCCAGTAATCAACACGTTGAGTAAACTTATCTCTGCCTAGTTTAAAAGAATTTTAATGCGATGCGTGGAGACGAAATCACTGATATTTGAGGAGAATGGACTTCGTTTCTCTATGATGTAGCAACATTCGAGCATGTTGCTGTGCATGGCACAGCACAGATTACCGTAATCTTGGGAGCAGAGATAATGAAAGAGGAATGCACTCGGAATTTACCCTCTCTTTCTCCGCAGCCCAAGGCTGCTGAACTGTAGGGTAGATAGGCCGGCAGCGAGTGTGTTGTAGGCTACTGTACAGTACTTGAAAAGTGTGATCGGAGTGCGGAAGTCTTTTTGAAGTTTGGAATGAGTCGATAGTAAGAGTTTTCAATATGAGTGGTCGAAAAATGAAATATAAAAGGTTAACCGTCGGTGAAAAACTGAAAATTATAGAAAGACTGGAGAAAATCAAGGTGTCATCAAAGTTAGCCTGCGAGTTTGGTGTGGGTGAAACAACAGTGAGAGACATGAAGAAGCAAAAGGAAACCTTCATCAAATTTTCTGCTAATTGTGATCATTCATCATCCCGGAAATCAATGAGAACATCGTACAATGCAAATCTAGACGAAGCCATGATACGGTGGTTTAATAAAAAACAAGTGGAAGGTATTCCTGTGTCTGGCCCAATGTGTGCTGAGCGAGCAAATTATTCTCACGATGCTCTTGGCTTAGAAGGCGATTTTAAAGCATCTTCTGGCTGGCTTATGCGGTTTAAGAAACGCTACCGAATACAAGAAATTGCTATTCACGGAGAGAGTCTCAGTGCAGATACGGGTGCTGCTGAAAAGTTCGCACAGGAATTTCAATCATTCATTGAAAAAGAACAGCTTGACCTTAGACAACTATACAGTGCAGACGAAACAGGGTTGTATTGGAAATGTTTACCATCCCGAACATTAGTGATGCAACAATAACAGCAAGCCCCAGGCCGCAAAACATCCAAGGAAAGAATAACCAATATGGCGTGTGCTAACGCAAGTGGTGATCATAAATTAAAATTATTAGCGATAGGGAAATCCAGAAAACCCTGTTGTTTTAAACAAGATAATGTACCTTTGCAGTACTACCATCAAAAGGCAGCGTGGATGGACACACAGATATTTAAGGACTGGTTTCACAATCATTTTGTGAAACAAGTGACGGCTTACCTAATTAAGCAGTCACTGGCAATCAAAGCAGTGCTCTTGATCCTTCTCATCCACACGAAAGTGAACTTAAACAAGGTGATATTTACGTAAAATACCTTCCCCCAAATGTAACTTCTTTTCTTCAACCTATGGACCAAGGCATTATTGCTGCTTTAAAGAAGAATTACAGGCCATCTCTGTTACAGCAATTGGTTAAGGAAGGTATCGATATTCCAACATTTTGGGAGGACTTCAGTTTGTTGGATGCTCGTTAAGCATTCAATAAGTCATGGGACAAAATTACTGCTACTACGCTCGTACGATAATGGAAAACTGCTCCTGGTGAAGAGCAAGCATTTGCCGGCTTCAGTGACGATGATATTTAGAACGGGCAACGTAGTCTCGCTACGATGATGATATTACTGAAAAACCTGGATAAATGCCAAGATGCAGAATAAAGTGACATTAATGAGTGGTTAGATGTTGATAAGGACAATTATGGTTTCAGACATGAAAGTGAGGAGGATATTGTACGGAATTTGACGGTTGGTGGGGAAGACGGGGATTCAGATGATGTCGAGTGCGGGAGTGATTCAACGGAAACTCCGAAAGTTCCCCACAGCCAAGCTAGTGTCTCTATAGACACACTTATCTCTTACATAGAAAATAGAGATGAATTTTCATTTTCAGATATTGTTTTCTTGAGAAATGTACGATCCAAAATTAGAAAAAATGAACAATCATCTCAGAAACAAAAAGTTATAACCGATTTTTTCGTTAGATATGAATGTTGGCATAATCCACATGCAAAGCAAAGTCACCTCCGTACAGGCCATGAAGGCCCTTGGAGGAGTGGAAGGTAAAGGCTTCCACCATTATTAACCTCAGCACGTGATGGGGTAGAGTGGTTAGCTGTATGCCCAGCCGCCTTTGCCCCCAGGAATTAACCTGGTATTCATTTTTGGTGTAGGCTGAGTGAACCTCAGGGCCATATGCACCTCCGGAAGTGGAAATCTCATTTCTTAAATTTTACGACTTCCTGACGATAATCCACATGGCATTTTGTCATTTTTCTCTAGTGTGTCTTACAATACAATGTGAAGTGTTATAATAATTTTCTGCTTGTTCATTGTTTTATTATTTTAACCTATGGTTTTGTTTTTACCAGGCTTAAAAATGACTGCCGGATAATTCGCAGTTTTTGATAATTCGCGTGTATTAATTACCATGAATTATCGGGAGTGCACTGTAATTTTAATCTTTGTTGAATTCCTTCAGGTAGATAATCTTTTTATACTGTTCTAAGTAGGTACTGTAAATTTGAAGTGATGTAAGTCTCATTTTGTAAGTTATAATTTTCCGGTATTAACATTAATGTGAACTAACGTTGATGAAAATACAGTATAATCATCAAAATATGGTAATGTCCCATGAAATTAATCAAAATGTAAATATTGATGTCTTGCAACATGACATCTCATTCAATATCTCAATAAGAAACTAACTGTGAAAACTACATTATGTTTTATTGAATATTTTAGGAGCTATCTGTTTTTTCTTTCTTCTCCTGAACAATTTGCATTAATGGACATTACACGTTTTGACTGGTTGTTCCTCATTTATTGTGCTTACATTTTGTCTCGTGTTACTTCTTGTTTGTAATGGTAGTTTTTAAGATAAGATTATGAATATTTTTCTCAGATGTACATTGTTAATGAAGTGTGGTTAAGTGTAAGAGAGGACCATGAGTCCTAACTATGCCACTATGAATAAAGGCATATAATAATAATAATAATAATAATAATAATAATAATAATAAAAACGAATGAAGGAAGTGTGGGCACAAAGAAAGGCAAATGCCTGCCTCTAAGTACTTTGCGTAGTCCTAATGGGCTCATTCGCAATATATATATATAATAATAATAATAATAATAATAATAATAAAAAATTGAAAATATCTTCACTGAAATACTAGAGAAGAGGTACCTGATCGCTCTTAAGTGAGACACCCCGTATAATCAATGTTGTTTTAAGAGGAAGTACACCTAGGCAACCATCAACTCTTAAACAACTAAATAAAAACAAAATTAAAAAGAAACATTCATGATGAAAAACAAAATTATAAAAGAAACATAAATAGGCACCTCATGAACAAGTTTTTCCTTTCTTTTTTTCTGTTACTGTCAGTGTTGACTTCTTAAGTTGTGTGCATTGACATAATTTTCAGTGAAAAATAAGTGTGTAGAAAGTTGGACAAAAACTGACAAAACTTTGTGGGAAAAGCGTAGACTTCTTATGACTGTCACTGTCTCAAAATTGCTTTAAAATGCATCAATTCTATGTGTCATATTTTTATAAAAGTGTAATCTTGAGTACAATTACAGCTATTTCTATTATTACATGATCCGTTCCAATTTGGGTTGACTGCAAACATCTGAAAATCGGAACAAATGAAATTAATTTGTTAATATATCAATTTTAATCAAAGAAATAATCTTTGAAAGAGAAAAAATAGTCGCAATTTAAGCAGGAAGCATATTCTTTCTCCACTTATTAAAGTATAGGTGCTAAAGTATTTGGAGAGAATCCTTTACAATTTAGACAGGGTTATTTGGCGGTTTCATGAAAGGCTATGGAAGAGACTTGAGAACTTGGAGGGTAAATAAGTAAGGAATCTCCATAGACAAACTATAACTCTACCACAGTCCAGCTGTGAAGCGGGATGCCGTAACTCAAACTCTAGTATGGCAGACATGGCTGATAGGTCGCCTTGTTCCCTTCATCAACCTGGAGAGCTTAGTTAGAATCTCTCTTAAAGTGTATTGTGGGGTCGAAGACAATCGCTTCTTTTGCCATGGTTGATGACTTTGATCACAGTCTTCTTCAAAGATGGACTTCTTCATGTACTTCCCTTCCTCATTGCCAAAGAAGTTCAGCAATAGCAGTTTGGGTCCAATAAAAACAATAATAATGATATGGTAATAACTTGCCTGAAGTTGAATGGAATGGAGCTGCAAGTGAAGCCCATGAACAGAAACTGGCAAATAAGTTAATTTTGGAGGGAGGATTTACACAATTAGTACAAGAACCGACTCGTCTCAATAACTTACTAGATGCATTCTTGGTTAAACCATGGGAAATTGTTGATAAAACTAAGGTAATTGAAGGAATAGGCGACCATAAGGCCGTAATAATGGATGTAGGACTGGTACCAAAAAGGCTTAATAAGAGGGTCACACAAGACAAGAAATTGTACAGAAAAACTAAAGTTGATGAATACACTTATCTCCTGTCAAGAAGGGTAAAATGACCTCAGACCCTGTTTATTATACAAGGGAAATAAGAAAATTAAAAAGAAAATGTACAATAGTAAACAGGAAAATCAAAGAGGGTAGGGAGAGTAGAGAAACTAGAAAACAGCTAATGAGGGAACTGAATAGAGTGAAAAAGGAAGCAAAAGAGAATTATATGAAAGGCATACTTCAAGAGGGTAATGACCACAAAGGGAAATGGAAAAAGATGTATTCATATATCAGGAATCAAAAAGGAATCTAAATTCCTACAATGGTGGGAGAAGGGGGTGAACGCTATTTAACAGATACTGAGAAAGCAAACCTCTTTAGTAGGGAATTCAGAGATTCAGTAGATGATTGTCAGGAGTTGGAAACCGAAACAGAAGATAGAGAGGAAGAGACACAGAGGGAAACAAGAAGCTTCTCATTCACAAATGAAGATATTTTCAGAGAAATCCAACTGCTTCAGCAAGGAAAAGCAGCAGGAAGTGAGCAAATTACTGGGGAGGTGTTAAAGACAATGGGGTGGTACATAGTGCCTTATTTAAAATTTCTCTTTGACTATGTCATAAATAATAATGTAATAGCAAGGGAATGGAAGGAATCTATAATAATACCAATTTATAAAGGAAAGGGTGATAAAAGGAAACCAGACAACTACAGACCAATCAGCCTGACCAGTATAGTTTGTAAAATACTGGAGAGTTTAATATCAAAGTACATCAGAGGGATATGTGACGATAAAAATTGGTTCATGAGGAGCCAGTATGGATTTAGAAAGAAATTTTTTTGTGAGGCACAAGTGGTGGGATTTCAGCAGGACATATCAGATCAATTGGATTCAGGAGGCCAGTTAGATTGCATAGCCATAGATCTTTCCAAGCTATTTACGATTCTGAAGGTGATTGGGATCAGATACCGAGAACGAAGAATTATCTACAATCTGTATAAAAATCAGTCTGCAGTTATAAGAATTGAGGGCTTTGAAAAAGAAGCAGCAATCCAGAAAGGAGTGAGGCAAGGCTGCAGTTTGTCCCCCCCTCCATTTCAATGTTTACATAGAACAGGCAGTAAAGGAAATCAAAGAGGAATTTGGAAAAGGAATCACAATCCAAGGAGAGGAAATCAAAACCTTGAGATTTGCCGATGATATTGTTATTTTATCTGAGACTGCAGAAGATCTCGAGAAACTGCTGAATGGTATGGACGAAGTCTTGGGTAAGGAGTACAAGATAAAAATAAGTAAGTCCAAAACAAAAGTAATGGAGTGCAGTCGAACGAAGGCAGGTGACGCAGGAAATATTAGATTAGGAAATGAAGTCTTAAAGGAAGTAGATGAATATTGTTACTGGGGTAGTAAAATAACTAACGATGGCAGAAGTAAGGAGGACATAAAATGCAGACTAGCACAAGCAAGGAAGAGCTTTCTTAAGAAAAGAAATTTGCTCACTTTACGCCCTTCCCTGCGCATTGCCCTGCTGAGTACTCTTCCTCCCCGCACCGGCAAGTATTTCTTGAGTCCCTTTGCTTACTTTACGTCGAACTTGGTCGTAAAGTAAGCAAAGGGACTCAAGAAATACTTCAGAAAGAAAGATAATAGAAGCTTTTGAAATGTGGTGTTACAGAAGAATGCTGAAGGTGAGATGGATAGATCGAATCACGAATGAAGAGATATTGAATCAAATAGGTGAGAGGAGATTGATTTGGCTAAATTTGACAAGAAGAGGAGATAGAATGATAGGACACATCTTAAGACACCCAGGACTTGTGCAGTTGGTTTTTGAAGGAAGTGTAGGTTGTAAGAACGGTAGGGGTAGACCAAGGTATGAATATGACAAGCAGATTAGAGCAGATGTAGGATGCAGTAGTTACTGTATGTAGAAATGAAAAGGTTAGCACAGGATAGGTTGGCATGGAGGGCTACATCAAACCAGTCTATGGACTGATGACTCGAACAACAACAGATCTTTCCAAAGCCTTTGATAGAGTGGAACATGGAATATTAAAGAAATTGGAGGGAACAGGATTGGATGTAAGGGTTACACGTTGGATAAAAATATTTTTAAATTCAAGGGTTCAGAAAGTCAAAGTAGGAAATAATGTTTCGCAGGAAGAGAAAGTTCGGAAGGGAATTGCACAGGGTAGTATAATCAGTCCATTACTTTTCTTAATATACGTAAATGATTTAGGGAATAATATAACATCAAAAATAAGATTGTATGCAGATGACAATTGTTTATAGGGAAATAAATACCATTGAGGATTGTTCAGAATTACAAAGGGACCTTGAGAGTATCCAACAATGGGTTGAAGATAATAGTATGAAGGCTGAGGGAGGCAAATCAACTGTTACAACATTTATAAGCAGGAGTTTTAAAACTGAATTTGAATATACTTTGGATGAGGTAGTTATCCCAAAAGATGGCAAGTGCAAATACTTAGATGTGAGATTTGAAAGTAATTTGCACTGGAAGAGTCATGTGGATGACATTGTTGGGAAAGCATACAGATTGTTACATGTCATAATGAGGCTACTTAACACATTGGCCGCCAGAGCGGTACATTGTACCGCTGAGTGAGTGTCTCATGAGGCCACGGCGGTACATTGTACCGCTGACAGGTGTTGCTATATGAATTTCTCTGGCGGGCCAGCGGACCAAATTCTGGCGTGCTTGGTTTTCAAAATATAGTCTTTATTTTTTAATTAATCCAACCTCCTTTTATTGGCAATATGCGAGTATTTGTCCAATCAGTTTAGCCATGCGCTTAGGTGTGCCGGGTTAGCTAAATCGCAAGCTCAAGGTTTTGAAGATTGCGAGTTTGAATCCTACTGTCGGGAAACCTGATGATGGTTTTCTGTGATTTCCCATTTTCACCCCAAGCTTATGTTTACCTAATCAATAGGCCACACTGATTCCTTCCAATTTGTTGCACCCATATCTGAGCTAATTTCTACACTTATCGCAGTAAATATAGTGTAAACATGAGCGTATTTGCATTTTCTAAATTGACAACATTCACTGCCACCTTGCACCATTTTACATTACTACTGAGCATTTGTCAAGGAGTAAAGAGTAAATAAATATATTTCAAATTTGGTGAAGAGATTTTTGTGTTGCAAAATGTAATACTGTAGATCAGTTTGACATGGACACTACTTTCCAGAATTCTCATGCTGAAGGGCTAGCATAATTATCTTCCGAGTTCGAGAAGAAAACGGTTTCATTTTTATAACTAACCTCTCTGTTCACTGGTAAAATAACTTAGCAATATCTCGCAAGTATTTCACACACACCCTACTGTAAAATAATGAGTGCCCTGCGATTGTAGTCCTAAGTGCTAGTAAACAAATCGTGGCACGCTCTGTTATCTACAATGTGTACTATCAAGCAATGCAAGCTTCTAGTACCGCTAGACTGTACCGCTCTGGCCGTCTAGGCAAAACCATGCAGTGAACTTTTCTTTGGGGCCACGGCGGTACCTTGGGGTGCTAAGAATTTTTATTGTATTTCGTACTTACATTGAACACTTAAGTGAAATATCATTTCGAATTTTGCTTTACTGCTTATTTACTACATGCATAGAAGAAAAAATGCTTTGGCCACCGGGACATTTCTTGCTATGTGTCCTGGCAGTAACGTGTTAAAGGATGCAACAAAGAATTAAAAGAGAAAAGTTACTTAAGTATGGTTCGTCCATTATTGGAATATGCAAACAGTGTTTGGGATCCTCGCCAAGAATACCTAATAAAAGAAATAGATAGTGTGCAGAGGAAAGCAGCAAGATTTGTAATAGGGGATTTCAGGAGAAAGAGTAGTGTATCAGAAATGTTAAAGGAACTAGGGTGGGAAACTTTAAGTAAGAGAAGGGAGAAAACTAGACTTATAGGATTATATAGAGCCTGTATAGGAGAAGCAGTATGGGGAGATATCCGTGAGAGGCTTCAGTTGGAAAATAATTATATCGGCAGGACTGACCACAAATATAAAATTAGAAGGAATTTTAGCAGAAGCAATGGGGGTAAATTTTCATTCATTGGGAAGGGTGTGAAGGAGTGGAACAGTTTACCAGGGGTAGTGTTTGATCCTTTTCCAAAATCTGTACAGATATTCAAGAAGAGAGTAAACAGCAACAGAGAAAATAAATGAAATGTTAGAGGGCATTCGACCAGTGCAGGTTATTGTAAATAAAAAATGTGTGTGAATAAATTAATTCCATCCCCTGGTCTAAGGAGTTTGGACAGCCAAAGTAGGGGACTGCCTGTAGGGGTGAAACACAGTGGGTTCTTTGAGGGCCCTGGGACTGCTACGGTAGCTGTGAAGGCCCTTCAGGAACTCTGAAAAGTGGTGGCAAAAGGGGCTCTGGTTAATACGTAGCAGGTCGTTATGTTACTTAGGTTCCAGAATGGGCAAAAAAAAAAAAAAAAAGTAAATAAATGCAATGTAAATTTTAATCTTATACCAGTTGTATAGTATCATTTGAAGTAATTCCACATACTGTATATCAGTTGACTATATTTGTAAGTAGTACAGGAGATATTATAAGTAGAATTTTGTAAACAATATAAATTTATTAAGGATGAGCTGTGCGTTTAATAGAAAAATTGTTAGCATAAATTGTACAATATTGTATTATAGGAAAATTTTCTTTTGTTAATTTAATATTTAGTGCTTGACAATAATGTATTTTAGTGTACCATTTGCCACCGAGGTAAACACCTCATTTGCAAATAAAGAGAAATTGATTTGATTTGATGTCTTTTAATACACAGTAGATCTCCCTTCTGACAGTACTCCAATACATGTCCAAGAGTTTCCTTTTTATTGAAGTCAGGATAACAACAGGTTGTGTTGAAAATCCCTCCAGGAATATATCGCACCGGGTGAAGGTTACTTGACATATTGATGGCATCGACACGTTAAGACAACTATGAAGGGTATTAGTCATATATGCGGACCTGTGGATGTTGTAATGTTGGATGCTAGCTTCCCATACTGCACGAAAAATTCCTAGAACCTTCACTTTCTTAGCTGCATACAACATGACAACAGGAGATTGGGTGTATTGTCTAGCAGGAGTATTATCTCTCTGATTGTGCTTCACTTCATAATTTACCCCCCCTTTTTTTTTTTCCTGTCAGTGCACTTTAAAGAACAGTTTGGGCGAACACAGAATTGTATATCATCATTTCTCAATAATAATTCAACAAGTGGCCAAAGCTGAATGCAAGACACAAGAGAAGAGCAAAAATGTTCTGATACTATCCACAAATCTGTCCTAAGAATGGCGGAGCGGAGCAGTTTGCTTATTTTTTGTTAAACTTTGATGCAGTGGTGCGTGTATTATATAAAAAAAATAATCTGATAATCTATAAAGCTGTTATTTCTTCTTGAACAGGAAGGTAAAATAATTGTCAAGTTTTATGAAATAAAATCATCAATAACTCTCTTTAGAGAATTATTTTTCTTACCTGAAATACTTGAGGAGCTCTATCAATCACAACTTTGAATACATCAGCCAACTGAGTAGCTACATGAGCAGGAATATCTTCAAGTGTCACAATACGAATTATTATGTCTTCTACAAAGGAATTCACCAAGCATCCTGAAAAATGAATATGAAGAATTCACAGTTTATCTTTGTTTAAAAGAAAAAAGGAGCGTAGAGAGAGACACAAGTCATGTTAAGTTCTTTTTTAGTATATAAGAATTGTCCACAAGTGCTCTCTTTCTCGCTGATAAGGGTTTAAAATATAGAGATTCTTAAGTAGTACACCAACAGTATAATTTAAAATCAAGCTTTATAATCCACCTCTAAATTAGAAAAAAAATAGGAATATTTTTATGAATAATTGAATAATTGGATTTCCTGAAAAGGACAGCTTCAAACTGTCTCGAACAAACCGCTTGTCTGCATACTTTTGACGCTACTTCACATAGAAAGTGAACTACATTAAGAATTAAATAGGGTATAATTGCTCTTATGAAGTATTTAGTGTTATTTTCACGTTCTGAACTCCCATGGTGACTGAGAAAAAAAAATCATAATAGGCTGTTGTTGCTGCTGCTGAATGATCGACTCAACCCAGCGACTGAGGTCAAGTAGAATACTATTTTAAGTACACAGGCCTGAAGTTTTCTTAACATGTAGGTCTGTACCAACTTATCTGATTGTTTGTGCTTTTTCTTAAATCACTGGGTGAAGTATCTGAGATGGGACAATTTGAGGTAGTGACGTGTGGACAAACCTCCAGTTAATTTAAAGAATAAAATGTATTATTTTCGAGCGTAGCTAGAGTTTGGGAGGTGGAAGATGTGGCCGGAATTGGGACGGCTCTGGGAAATTCATCAAAATCTCTTTATTGTATTTTTAAAAACTCATCTATTCTTCTAAAAGAAATGAATTCATCATCATTTCCCTTTATCCAGCTGTAGCTGGGTAGGGGCAAATATGGTTCCTTTCCACTTTCTTTGGTAGCAGACGCCCTAACATTTTCCGAGGCACCATATCTGCTTTATTCATATAGGCTATTGTTATGATGGGCTCGCCAGACCCAAAGGTATTTTATACCTACTGCCAGGTTCAATTTTTTTTTTTTTTTTGCTAGTTGCTTTACGTCGCACCGACACAGATAGGTCTTATGGCGACGATGGGACAAGGAATGGCTAGGAGTGGGAAGGAAGTGGCCGTGGCCTTAATTAAGGTACAGCCCCAGCATTTGCCTGGTGTGAAAATGGGAAACCACGGAAAACCATTTTCAGGGCTGCCGACAGTGGGATTCGAACCTACTATCTCCCGAATACTGGATACTGGCCGCACTTAAGCGACTGCAGCTATCGAGCTCGGTGGGTTCAAAATGAGGCCACGCTTAACATGGAGTCAGACACCATACGTAGCCTCTCCTCTGGTGTACAGATGCTACAGGTTTGCCCCTTCCACCATCTCCACTATACCGAAGTCCACCTTCTCCGCCGTAGATGCTGTTGAGGTCTTCACTAGTAACCCTGAGCTGGGAACCATACCAGATGTTACACACTGGGTCAGTGTGCTCTGGGACTCACATAGACAGGGGTGCCACTTCCTGGGTTACTTGTGTTTTGTAAGTAGATTTTGCTTTGTACATTTATGTATAAAATATGTAACTATTTAGACATTTGAGAATTGGACTTATTGCTTTGATAAATCAACCTATTGTTTTGAAAATCTGATTAATTCTTTTTTTTTTTTGTCATTTTGGACCAGTTAAGAAAACAATTATTTATAATTAGATCTCTAAAGTACATTTATATTGAAATGTTTTGATTGTACAAAAGTATTAGTAATATTTGAAATCATGCATCTGACTTTGAGGCAGCATGAACACGTGCCATTTTTAGAAAGAAATTTTCAGTCATTTCTTGTTAGGTAAAAAGAAAGGTCTCGAAGAGCATTCTAATTGGTAAAAATAAGAGGGTTTTGGTGAATGTGAAAGTTGGGAGTAAAATTCTATTCCCTGATTGGCTACCTTGGGAGTTGCACCATTTCCAGCTTCTCGCTCCTTCGTGGGAGCGAAGCTTGTTTGAGTGTTTTGTTCTTCGGACCAGCCTAGAGGTCGGATGTGCTCTTCGTCTGTCCTGTCTTGGGATACCTGCCTCGGGGTAAGCACTATCCTTTCTTGTGTTTTCGACTTAATTTAATGTAAATGTAAATTTTTCTTTCGTGTAGGAGTTCACCAGTTTAAGATATTACCAAAATTTATTAGGATCAACCTATTCAATACAACTGAATTTCCAAACTTTGGGAACATTTCAATACGGACCAAACATGAAATTTGTAACATGTAGGAGTTTACCCTCGATATTCACATTCGCCATTTAATCATCGATATGACTTAGCTTTTCAGCTAAGTACCAACATTTTGTACTTGGAGACAATTCCCTTTTCTTGGTTTGATATTCTGTAATGTTAATGTAATGTATTTTTCTTTCGGGTTGTCTCCGGTAATACTGCGTCTCTTAACATAAACCAGTTAAATTTTACGATCCTAACTAGAAGTGTTTTTAGTTTAGGAACAATTTAGTTGTGGCTCTGTGTTAAGTTTTCAGTTACCCTTTTTCTTTTCTCTGTATTAAAGTTTTACATCATTCTTTTCTTAAATGTTAAAATGGGATTGGACCTCATTAAAGGTCGTAATTGTAAAGACATATATAGACCGCGTGCGTATCTGAAGGCGCAATTGAGTTTGTTAATTTATTTCTGCATTTTCTATAATTTGTAAGTCACTTGGTGTGAAGCAGGTTTTTACAGGCACAGTCAATTTCTTTATTTTCATTTAGTCTCTTGTTTGTTTTGTATGTGGATTTTGCTTTGTACATTTATGTTCCTTTTGTTAGTTATTAAATTAGGAGTCTGAGGGCGATTATCATGTACTTCTTCTTTCGCATAACGGATATGTTCCCATTGGCCTCGTAGGGTTTCAATGCCTTTCGTAGCTGTCAAGTTGGTCTACCTGTTGTTTATGTTTATTATTATGTTTTTAATATGTCTGTGTAACCTGTAGTGAGGTAACAAGGTGTATGTTTCAATACATAAGTTATTTTTACACTTTCATACACTACATATTATCTTGATTCATGAATTTACTAGAATATTTTCTTTCAATTAATTGCTTGACATAAAATTATATTTAAGACCGCCTAAATTACAACTCCAATACATTGTGGGGTACTGAGACTATTGTAAATTTGCTTCATATAGACTTCTGAAGGTAAATTCTGACACGATCTGTGTATCATTGAAAAATAATTACTGTATTACTCATGTATTAGAGCCCCCCACCTGGATTTTCAACACAAAGAAAATGAAAAGATTTATACCTTGCCTACAAGACCCCTAACCGCAAACTTAATTCATCAAAGAACAACGATGATTCCGCTTCGAAGCGGATACAAGCCTTACAGCAGCTCAGATGACATCACACAAATTTGTGAATAGTTTCGCTCGTACGACCTGCACAATGAAAACACACGTCAAAGTCATCCAGTAATCTGTGTTAAGAAATGTCTACCTCCATAGCATAGGCCTACAGCAGCTCTGATGACGTCGCACAAATAGGTGAATAGTTTTGGACATTGCAAACACGCATCAGTCAGGCTATATGTCTGTGTTTTGTAGTTAATAATGTCCGCTGGCGTAATGGTTAGCACAATTAGTTACCGTTCTCGAGCGCCTGAGTTCGATTCCTGGTACCGTTCTGCCAGAGATTTAAGAATGGCAAGAAGGCTGAGATGCGGTAAAAATGGTACGTACAGCTCTTCTCCACTGGGGGCATGCTTAAAAACAGCTGCACCACCACCAGTTCACTTTAGTTAAGAAATCTTCACGGTTGTTGTTATTAACACATTGCTAATCGGATGCTTGAGCTTGTCACATACCCTGTGGACCGGACATTTTTCTACTAAGCATACTAGGGTGCACTTGATTATAAAAATGTACATAAATATTAAACCAGTCAATATTTTATCTTGGGTACTCTCCAATGCCCCCAGTAGTAGTGGATTTGCCTTTACAAAGCCATCTTCAGCGTCAATTCCTAATATATCATTAATGTGTACATCGTTCTCGTCGTCAGAATCACTTGAATAAATAAGTTCACTAGGTAAATTACGGCCTGTAGAGGCTTGAATATCAGTTCCACTGTCATTCTCACATTCAGGTTCCGCTAATTCATTAGGCTATTTCCATTTGAACGATCATCGGCATATAATTCTTCCAAAATATCGTCATCAGCTAACACCGTATTCATTGACTGAACCAGCAGAAAGAAAGTCGACGTTTCAAAACTAAATCAAATAATAGAAGAGGCCTGAGTAAAAGAAAAGTGGCAGATATACATCTACGATTTATTCTACTCAATGTGCACGTCCAAAATAGTTCAAGATATGGTCAAGAGATGCCACAGGAAGACCGAAAACAATGTTGTGAATAAAACTGAGATTTCTCGGGGCCCGTCACCTACCGCTGGCGAGTGTACTACGAGATTTCTCGGGGCCCGTCACCCATGTGTTAATATACAGCAGGCGAGATCATTAACAAAGTATCATAATTTGGGCATGTATAGGTAATTTTTGTAGAGAATTAGGTTTAAAATGTAATAAAAACAATCCAATTGTAACAACTGTTTTACTCACCTACGTAGCTAACAAATGATGATGATAATAATAATAATAATAAATAATAATAATAATACCGTGCCCAGTGGGTAAGATCATGTGTAATGGTGCTGCGTCATTTGTCGGCTTATACAGAAGAACTGTACTTCTTTTATGGCTTCCGAGGAATAATAGTGGTTCTACTTGTGGTGTTACAAGTGAGTTAGTGTTATCTTGTGATTTTGTTGTTATATAACAGGGTTTTTGGTTAATATTTAATATGAATTTCATGCCGTAAATGTCCGCCATCTTGGTAAATACGACAATTATTCCATAGATAACACGATCTAGAGGTCACTTCATATATCTAGTGAACATTTTTGATATAACTGCACTCATTTTGTTTCCTTTGTCATCAATTCCATAGAAACCACAAATAAGATATGCAATATTCCTTTTACTATCAGCGTTGCCAAGGCCACACTGCCGGCCACTATATTGTCAGCCATTTTTAAGCCTGGCAATGTGACGCATATGTAATGGACAGCATAGTGCATTATTACCTGGTCAGCTCACGTGGGGGTTTAGTTCCGAACTGAGTACGAACTAAGCATAACCCTGCGTGAGACACTGGGATGGGGTCCTCAACCCCGACACGGCGCGTCCCAATGGCTAATAGGGGAAGTCTCCTGTAGATATACAGGACAAGTGTGAATAAGATGTAGTCAAATAAGCACTCGCGGATCAACTGAGGAAACTAGAACTGTGGTCAACGGCTTCGATGGCAGAAGAGGACATATGTCTCAATGGCTGAGAGGGCGGAAGAACCAAAAATAAAATCCACCTCGCGTCTGACTCGGATCGAGCGGTGAAGTGGTCAGCGTCTGTTTACCTAATAGGTACGGCTGTATAGTTATGTTCCAGGAACTAGCAATCCCTGGTCCTAATTTCCCAGTGGAAACACTGGATCAATCTTTGATTACAAGCTATGATGATTCGTGAGAGTAAAATCAGCATTACCCCAGGTGGTAACCAATCCACCCGTCATGAGACGGCTACTGGGTATTCGGATTCTGGGGAACCCAGGCAATCACGAACACAGAGAAAGTCGGAGTTCTCTGGCAAACTAACATCCAAAACCTTCACATACATTGGCATGTTCAATGTAAATACCTTAATCCAACCTGGTAAATTGCACAATCTTGCAACAGAACTAGATCAACAGAAAATTCAGATACTTGCCCTGCAGGAAACGAGATTCACTGATGAGGACACAGCTGATTATGGAAACTACCGTATCTTCAAGAGTAAAACGGAGCGGAGAGTTGGTAAGGGAACTCCCTTACTAGGAATGGCCTTCATGGTACATAAAAGTATTGTAGACTCAATAAAAGAAGTTACTCCAATAAGTAACCGGCTTATGACAATGCGAATCCAATGTGCTAACAAGAAATATACAATAGTGAATGTACATGCACCCACTAACGCGGACAATAAAAAAGAACCGCAAAAAACTGATGCATTCTGGGCTAAACTTCAGAAAATCATGGCGAAGATTCCAAAAGAGGATACAAAAATTTTGCTGGGCGACTTTAACGCACAAATTGGTAAAGAAAAAGAAAACCAGAAAACTGTTGGCAAATTCCCTGCTCACAAATTCACTAACAAAAACGGGTTGAGACTCGTTGAACTGTGTCAACAAAACAATCTTAAAATCATGTCAACTTCTCTGAGAAAATCTCCACGGAAACAGAAGACCTGGAGGTCTCCCGTTCCAGGGATCGGTGAATTTCAAATCGATCACATTGCCATCTCTCATCCCATGCAGAGAGAGGTACACGATGTACAGGTACGCCGAGGAGCAAACGTCGATTCCGATCACTACCTAGTGAGAATAAAGGTAAAATTCACCCCGAAGAAAATTCATCATAAGAGGTCACAAGTACCGAAGTTTGATACGACACAGATTGGAAATACTAATCTGCAAGAAGTGTGGGAAAGAGAACATGCAGGCACCTGGGAGAAATTCCGCAACAAAATCATCCAGAAAGCTCGAGAGCAAATTCCCCTGAAAAAGAATACTAAACACCCTTGGTGGAATTCTGAATGTGAACGTGCCTTGAAGGAACGAAAAGAAGCATTCCAGAAATACAACAGCAAGAAATCACCAGAAAACCAAACATATTTCAATGAAACTAGAAAACGAGTAGCCAAAATCATCAGGCAGGTCAAGAGAAAACACCTGAAGCAACAACTGGACTCGATTGAAGACAACTTTCGTAACTACAATGTACGAGATTTCTACAGGGAATTCGGAGGACAAGTCCGTGGGTACGCTCCTCAAAACCTGGCTTTCAAAAGATCAGATGGAAAACTTTCACTCAGTAATCAGGATAATTGTCAAGAATTAGCACTTTACTTCGCTGATCTCCTCAACTGTCCAGAGCCCCTCACAAGATTCCCTCAAGAACCCCCAAGGCACACTTTCCCAGAATCTCCACCACCGACAGAGGAAGAAATCCGCGGCCACATCCTCAAACTTAACAACAATAGGACCTCCGGAGAAGATGGCATCATTGCGGAACTTCTGAAAAATCTTGGACCTAACTCCCTCAAGGAGCTCACTCAAATCATTACAGATATCTGGCAATCGGAAGAATTACCTCAGGACTGGAAGTGCGCCCTCATCCACCCATTACACAAAAAGGGAGATAAGACTGACGTAAATAATTACAGGGGCATTTCTCTTCTCCAAGTGACTTACAAAATTCTTTCAGCTTGCCTTTTGAAGAGAACGCAAGAACAACTTGAACAAAGTATTGGCGAATATCAAGCAGGCTTCCGCCCTGGTCGCTCGTGCGCAGAACAAATATTCAACTTGAAGACAACACTTAAATACAAAGCATTGAGGAACAAACCGGTCATCTGCATTTTTGTTGACTTTAGGAAAGCGTACGACTCGGTTGATCGACAGTCTCTCTTCGTTGTTCTTGAGGAACTGGGACTTGATTCCAAGACCCTCAACCTCATCAAGGCAACACTCACTGACACTATCTCCAAAGTTAAATTCATGGGGGAGATCTCTGAACCATTCCCGATTAAAACTGGCGTCCGACAAGGTGACGGCTTATCTCCGCTTCTTTTCAACCTCGTCCTAGACAAAGTCATCCGCGAGTGGGAAAAGGTATTGAAAGATATGGGATACTGGCGCCCCATACGACTAGGACGACCCAAAGACGGTATTGAGATATCATGCCTCGCTTTTGCAGATGACCTGGCCATACTTTCAGATGATGTATTCACAGCCGTTAAACAAATTGAAACCCTTAGCGAATGTGCTGGAAAGGTTGGCCTACAAATTTCCTTTGAAAAGACTAAGTTCTTCTGCTCAAAATTTGACATCCAAAATTTGAACACGACACATGGGCAAATCAACCGAGTACCACACTTCAAGTACTTGGGAGAAATACTTGAACCAACGGGAGGCGAGAAGGCTGCCCAGAAAATTCGCCTACAAAAATTTCGGAAAGCCTACGGTAGGGTTCACAACATATACAATAAAAAGTGCTTGTCCCGCCATGCAAAGATCAGACACTATAATACAGTAATAAAGCCCGAAGTCTTATATGCCAGCGAGACCCTTACACTGAACGGGAAAGGTGACCTAGAAAACATTTTAAAAGAAGAAAGAAGAATCCTGAGGAAAATTCTCGGCCCCCGAAAAACAGAAGATGGATATAGAATGAGGTCACGCAAAGAGACAGAAGAGCATTCCAACATTGCAGCAGACATCCGCAAAAGACGTCTGAAATTCTATGGGCACGTCCACAGATTGCCGGCAAGTAGACTGACACACAAGATTCTCACTTACATAGAACATCTAAAAAACATTCCATGGGTACTAGAAGTGAAGAAGGATCTGGAAAAAGCCCAGATAAACCCAAATGACACCGCGGACAGAAACCTTTATAGGAAAAAAATTAATGAATGGAAAGTGCAACCAGAGAACGAAGTGAAAAAGAAGACTGGAGCAAAGTGGACAGAAGAACGAAAAAGGATCCACGGAGAAAGGATGAGAGCTGTTTGGCAACTCAGAAAACAGAATCGTTAGAGCTTTGCGTGATCCATTGGGTCCATACGCACATAATAATAATAATAATAATAATAATAATAATAATAATAATAATGATGTAACTGATTTTACATTTATTTGTGAATAGATTCTCACCGTTCGGTCTCTATAGTCTGAAAGAAACTATTTTTGAAAGTTACCAAAATACAGGATCTTGAAAGCTCTCGATGGCAGTGCATGGTTGACGAGATGGAAGTGAAGATGATGTCATTTGGAATGACGACATGCCGGTAGCAGGGAAGTAGATGGCAAAAGACGATGATAATTCAAATGAAAGCAGTGATCAGATTTACTGTGTAGTAGGCCTACTGGTCAACTGACAGAGACAAATGACTGGCCATTAAGTTCTTTTGTATTAATATTGCATGATACGATAATATGATACTATTATCCCTTTTCTTTACTGGGTGGAGTATGAAGTGAGACGAATCTTTGTAGGAACTTTTTACGATCGGATGCCCTTCCTGACGCCAACCTCATCCGAGGAGTTAATGACTTGAAACGAATGACATCTTAAAAGAGTAACCAAAACTGACAATATTTACTTTATATGTATGCGTAAAAGTCGTGTGTTAACCATTTATTATCTTTTTAAATTTAGAAATACTGCCTTCCAAAGAAAATAGCCATTAAAACTCAGAATACATTCATAAGTTAGTTAAACAATAGTGTAGAATGTTTACATGTACAATTTATAGTCCTTATAGCCTAGAAGTCCTGTGTTCACTGCAAAAAATTTGAGGTTATCGCATATTGGGGCCCCATTACATTTTTTGGCTGTAAAAGTGGAAAAAAGGGGATCTAATACGCGAGTATATGTGGTATATAACTGCTAAAGACTTAGGACAATTAGGGCAGAAGTTACATGGTGTATGATATATCGAAAATTACAAATGTTTTGAAACATTACTAGATATGCAACCTTCAAAGCTGGTCATGCGTTTTGAAGACTGTTGTCTATTTCAGATACTGTTGCCTCAGACGTGCTTCTCACTCTTGCGATTGTCTTGGTTCTGCCACTTTTAACAATTTCCAAGTTGGGAAACATGGCCTTGAATAATGGTCTAGCATGGTCTGCTGCAGATAACGGAAGGTTATGTTCAACCAAAAAACATGTGAAATAACATTGCATCACCCTTTGATGTGCTCGTACACTTCATGATTTTTAGATTTTACATTGGGTCAGCGGTCAATGCCTCCTCCATGTTTAACTGAAACAGCACACTTCCATGCTTCACAAAACACGTGGTTCCGTGTAAGTTTAGATGGTCCTTCGATTGGAAACTCTTCCGTATACTGCTTTTGGTATGTTGATTTGCCGCAAATTGTTTATGTCCATGGTTACTTGGCTCTTCATTGCATTTAGGCTTAAAACATCTTGTATTTTATTTAATACAGAAATAGGCTTGTACTAGGTGACATCCGCATCACTTTGCAACACTGTAACAAAGGTAAGCAACTCATTACTAAACCAGAAGTAATAGGACAGGTATTGCAACACATATGCAGAGAATGTGTTTGGAAAAGATACTGCACTCATGGTCAAAGATTGTAAACAAATGTCACCATCTTGTAACTTTTTTTTTTTTTTCACAAACTAACTTTTAATAGGCAGTCTCCTACATGAAGTACCATACAAAATTTTAGTTTCCCATATTCGTAGGGAATATGGAAAATTTAAAAATAAGGCTCTGAATTACGCTCCTCATCTACGATACAGCTACCTACAGTGGCATGTTGACGTATATTTTCTATTAAAATTAGAGCGCACAATTTCTTTGAGGTAGCCGGTGAACTTTATCATCTCCTGCTTTACGGTATGTACGTTCGAAATGTTATTGCTTGTATTGGATTACCACGGCTTATTTCACTGTTTTATTTGTTCAGGACTGTTTATTGTCACAGAGTTTGTATACAAGTACCCAATACTGCTTTCCTGGATTGATGCTGTTCCCTTCAAACAGCTAATGGCGTTACATCTTTATGTTTGTGAAGATTGAAAATATTGTGCGATTCTTATAAGTATATAAACTAGGGTTGAATGGGTGATCATTGGCTTTTGGAATGAACACATTTGCCTCTTGCAAGCTACAGTACATAACTTCACATTTGGACATCATAAAATGAGTTAGACCTATAGGGAAGATTTTACCCATCAAATTCTTAAAATCCATAACAATCAATACCGCTTCCGTACTGCTGTAGAACATGTGAGAAATCTGCAGAAATTATGGAAAATCCTTAGCGGTTGGTACGTCTGCAATAAGATCAACTTTACATTCATTCTAAAATTATGTGCCAGAAACACATAACAACGAAAGCCCTGGATGCGTGTTGCCATGCAGGTGATTGATTTTATACTGGAATAAAATTTCACCTTGTGATATTTTTGGATCATCATTATCACCACCATCATCGATTTTCCGCTCCAGCAAGGCGGGTCCAGGTGTTTACGAGCCTCTTCCAGTTCGCCCTGCCCATCCACAGCTGATGTTCTACCTTTTGCTGCCAAATTTACATCACATTTGGCAAGGTCTTTGAAAATTTGCTTTTCCCAACTATCACGAGGCCTCCCTCTGGGCCTCTTACCAACAACATTCCTTCCATAGTATGCTCTTGGTGTCCTAACTGGAGTCATCTTTCTCATATGTCCATACCATCATAATCTGCTTAATTCTAAGGTTTCCAACAGGCTCCCATCCAATCCAAGTTGTTGCTGAATACTTTCATTCCTTATTTTGTCTCTCCTTGTCTAATGGAGACATGACTGAAGGAACTTCATTTCAGTGGACTGTAGGCTACTTTGTGCAGATCTAGTCATTGTTGCTGCTTCCAGTCCATATGTTTTCCAGCCCAACTTAGCACAATGGGGCAAAACGCTGGCAACCAGGAATGAGTTAGCTGGAAAATTTATAATGTCCAATAACAAACCAACTATATTGGTATTATAAATTTACTCATTCGAACAAATATTTCAGGTTCTCTATGGGAATCAGCATCTTTATCATAGTTGTTTTACTCTAGCTACAATTTCATCTGGCACTTTTTTACGTCTCAGACATTCCCATATGTGCTTACGTGGTGAGCCCTTATTGAAGTGCTCATTTAATAAGTCAGTCCTTTATTCAAATATACAGAGAATATTTCATTTTATTAATACTAGTAACTGGCAGGAAACATTATATTCAGCAGCACATGTTGCAATTTCTGCAGGGAGCTTGGAGCTCGGGTTTGTTTGCTCGCCAGCTAAGTTTGGAAGGTGGAATTTCGACATGACGTACACAAAGCCGAACAGGGAAACAATAGAATTCCAATGGACAACATTTCGGATGCCCGGCGAGAGGCTAGGGTCGCCTATGAGAGATGTCTGAAGTAAGCGTCAGGTACGCAATGTGTTGAGCCAATGAAACGATAGAGCCACCGTCGATATGGCTAGGCATTAGTCTAGGGAAGAGATGGCCCCAATTGAGGATACAACGGCGTCTTTGGGGACGAGTTAATAAAAACGATGACCGCGTCAGTTAGTTACTCTATTATGCGGCGAGATTCTGTGCACGTAACATCGTAAAAAGAAGTTTTTATTTACGCAAGTGATCGTGTAGGGACTTGTAAAATTTTGCTGGAAGACGCCCAGTCTGCATTTAATCTATTCAAGTTTTCTAATACTGGGAGAATGGCATTTAACTTAAGATTACCAAAGGGAGAAAACAGTTCCATTTTATCATTTCAAAATGCATAGTAGCCTGCCTGTGTAAATAGTTTTCCGAGGGCATAAACTTTACAATTTCCAGTCCAGCCTTTTATAAATGGGAAATATTTGACCTAGTTATGGGAGTAGGTAAGAAGTGGTTACGCGACTGAATGGGAACTGTTTTCACGGTCAGTGGAAATTACCCCCGGCTGTAGTATTCTTGTAACCAGCAGGTTGATCTTGACCTAGTTTCTACATCGTGAACGAGAGGATGTTTTAGACGACATCCAGAAGCAGCAATGGAAAATACGACATCACCTTTCTACCCCTCGATGGAGACAAAAGGACTGATCCAAGTCTTTTCTGAAGGCAGCATCATCATCGATATGTGAGTGTGAGTGTGAACATGTTTAATGTTGCAAAAGGGGATAGGTTAGTTTGATATTTAATTTCTGTAGATGTAGCTTTGTTTGGAAGGACTACGTCCTATTTAAAGTAAATGATAGGAAGCTTGTTAATGTAAATATAATTGTAACGTATGCCTTTGCTGGCGAGATGTAGTGTTTACAGTGCACTATGTCTTCTGGTATGGGCTATATCAAATTTGTTACTTTCATTGACCTGTCACAGTCTCATCCTTGGCTTTGACGATATGAAAGTGACTGAGGTATGAGTGAAGCTAGTAATACCATTCCTTATGCAGCCAGTCCCTGTTATGAATGGTGTGAAAATATCGCTCATAGGGTCAGTTGGTGCATACATTTCAGTGGGCTTGGCAGACTGATATGTAAGAGCAACTGCTGGCTCGGTGAGGAAAGCAACGGGAAACTACCTCACTCCTCGTTTCCCTAGTACGCCTCTTCACTGACGCCTAGGCTATTTATGACAGCTGTTGGCGAAGCTGCAGAGGATCAAACCAGCCTTCGGGCTGATTACCCAACATACACATACAATTGTAACGTAAATGTTGACCGTTTGCACGAGGTCGCAGCTTGCTTTCTTACATTTTATTCTGATTTATTTAGCTGAGTGGTTAGCGTCATTTCTTTTACGAGTCAGTCTTTTCATTTTAGCCTTATATATATTTTATGATTTGTTTTGCTTTGATGTTTGAGACACAGTGTACGTCTCGGGGCTTAACTGTAAATGTAAATAAGGATTCAAATTAAAGTCAGGAAGGACTAGATTAAAGTATTAATGGGAGCTCAAAGTGTTACGGAAACATGCCGTCATGTTTTCTGGGATTATTGCATGATGTGTGAATAAGAGTGTGTAAGACGGTGGAGTGTGGATCCACGAAGTTGTTAGCATTATAGTCACAACTATTTTGTATATCTAGGTTGTAAATTAGTAATTGATTCAAGAGTTCCACGAACGCTGTTTCCTATTTTGAGTTCCGAATATTAGAAAAAAATTTCTGTAAAATTTATTATTATTATTATTATTATTAATTTAATACTATTATTATTATTATTATTATTATTATTATTATCATCATCAATACAAGTTTCTTGCGATGTAGGATTGAGATATTTCAGTAACTTTCCGATGTTCAGACATGATCGAATGTAGTGTGGCAATTTCTTAGTTTCAGTTTATCATATTTATTACAGAGTTGGCCACTTTATTATTCATGTTTACTTTGAGCGCGAGTGCTTTGATTTGTGACCAGCGCAGTTTTGTTTCTTTCATACGAGCGAATGTTAGACGACGTCCTTCATATTTCTTCAGTTTTATGCAACTTTAGGACATGAGATGTTATTTGTGTGATTTTGAGTAAGAGGACACGTTCCTCATCTGAAAGGGCCTGCATTTTCTTGTTTATGTGACTTGCCTCGGGTAGACTTGAGCAGCGTGTGTAAAGTGTTGGAACCTGTGGTTTTGGTATTGCTGCTTTATTTTGGGAGACGTGGATTTCCACTTTGAGTCATTCCGCCGTGTGTTGGCGAGGGTGATATGTTTGTCTACCGAGGAGAGTTTTATTTGAGCGGCCTGTACTTCATGATTTTATTGTTTCTGCCATTTCTCTATGGTTGTTGCAGTTGACGAGAGTTTTATATCGCGACGTTTGTTTTGGATTTTCCTTTATGATATAACCGCGCTGACGAATATTTTGTATTGTAATCTTTTCCAGAATACAACGTTGAATTAGGTGTTGAAAGATAAAGCCTACTCTGTCATTTTTTTAATGAATTTGTTTCACGTAATTTCATTTCAGGAATCCAAGTTGATTTGTGCGTTATATTGTAATTGATTTTGTGTCATGTAATTATTTTTCAGGAACCTGTGTTGAATAGGAAGTGTTGCTTAACGTGCAATTATGTTTCCTTTTAATTTAATAGAGGCTTTAAGTGGATGTGAGTTGTGTGAATGCCGCATGCTTTTCTTGTGACCCTGGAAAATATGACTTCATGTTTGTTTCTTTGAATGTATATATTTTGCCATTTATTTGATTTTTCGATTATTGTGTGGTTCCAATCCACACTGTATGTTGTGTTCAGGAGATTGCTCACGACTCAAGATGTATATATTTTGTGCTTAGGATGTTTTACCACTCAGCGTGTTTTATATATATATTGTACAGTTAGGTTAGTTTTGTACCCCCCTCCCCCTTTGCACATTATATCACGTCTTTTCTCAAGGTTAGGGACCCCACTGCAATGTTAAGTGTGCAGAAATGGGGAACGTACTCATCTATAGTTAAAAGTGTTAACAAAAATAAAGCCAGTAGCGTGGTGCGAGCATGCAAGCCCATGTGTTAAAATTAATGAAAAAACTTAAAAAATTTATTTGATATGTTAAGTATGTGTGTCGGCATACACTGTACATCTGTAATATATTCTGATTCTCAAGATAGACTTTATCAAGCTGGAAAAAAAAAAAAAAAAAAAGAAAAAAAACCCAACAATCTGAGTCATGTAAAATCTGGATTATTTGATCTTTTGCTATTTTTAAAATATTTATCTTGTTTATTTTAATAAACAGATTTTCCTCCAAAACTGGCGTCATGCTTCGCCTTGCTTTATTTGTAGTTTTAATTGACCTCACCGTGTCCGTATTTAGTTATATGTTCCCCATCATGATCCAGGGTGTATGTATTTTAGGGCATTATTTTATCATAGTTTGGACTGAGCACGCCTGGGATCGGCTGACTAGTCTGGGGCAAATTACCTTAATGGTAGAAACGGGGACAGTGGTACATGATCATATGCCTTCTCAATATCCAAGAATACAACTATAACCATTCTATTCTTATCCCAGTATTTTTCAAAGAGCATTCTTGTCGGAAAAATGAGGTCTAGCGTCGATCTGTTTGCTCTAAATCCATGTTCTTCAAGTTTAGGTTCAACAAATTTTCTGATTTTTCTCTCCAGGATGGTCTTATATATTTTTATCCCATGATATAGAAGGGTTACGCCTCTACAGTTGTTACACTTCTTTCGGTCACCTTTCCTAAATAGTGGAATAATCACCCTTGCCTCCAGTCACTGGGGATTTCATTGTCTTCCAACATTTTATTTAGTACTCTGTACAACCACTGTATTGCACGTTCTCCAGGTGCTTTGATCATGTCCACAATGAAATAATCCAATCCTGCAGACTTGTGGTTTTTCATTTTACATATTGCTGTTTCTACTTCCAGCCAGGGCAAACTTTCTACATTATAATTTATAGGGTTTAGAGGGTCATCTTATATGTCGTCAGTTGTATTATAGTTCAGTAAGTGAATGAAATGTCGTATGGCTTTTAGTGCCAGGATATCCCAAGATGGGTTTGGCTCGCCAAGGTGCAGGTCTTTCTATTTGACTCCCGTAGCCGACCTGCGCGTCATGATGAGGATAGAATGATGATGAAGACAACACATAAACCCAACCCCCGTGCCGTAGGAATTAACCAATTAAGGTTAAGATCCCCGACCCGGCTCGGAATCGAACCCGGGACCCTCTGAACCGAAGGCCAGTACGAGTCGGACAGTTCAGTAAGTGATTGAAATATACTGAACTCCTGTAATATTTCATTTTCAGTTACCTCTCCGTTTGGAAGCTCTACTGCGTTGATAGTACTATTATCATTTCTTTTGTTTTTAACAATGCTATACAGGAGCTTCTTGTGTTTGTCTTGCCCTATTCTATTGGCAAGATTTTCTTTGCATTTACGTTTCTCAATGTCAACCATTCTTTTTACCTGTAATTTTTTTCTCTGTAAAGTGAGAGTTCATCCTCAATTTCACTTGGATTTTCTCACACTCTGGCATGGTGCAAAGCTCTTCTTGCGCCATTTCTAGCTTTGACAGCAGCTTTTACATCCTCGTTCCATCATGCTGTTTCTTTGGATTTTTTTATTTGGCTCTGCCTTTCACATACTCTCTCAGCTGTCTTCACCAATACTGTCCTCAGGTTATCCCATTCCTCATTTGCAGATCTCAGATCTTCTTTTGGTAACATTTTCCAAACATTTTCTCGAAACATTACCTTCACCCTTGGTTCAGAAAACCTCCAAGATTTTATTTTTGGTGTTCTTTTGTTGTAGACTTTAGGAGGTCTTCTCTTTGTGATATCTGCAACCGACAACCTGTGGTCTCTATCAAATTCTTCACTAGGAATTACTTCGACATCATTCAAAATCTTCCAATCTTCTTCGTTGGCGAGTATATAATCAATCACAGTTCCATACTGATCGTCCCAACTATATCTTGTGATCTTATGCGTGACCCTTTTCTTGAACCAAGTGTTAATTACGACCTTATTGCTCCTCATACAAAGACCTAGAAGATGTTTGCCTTCTGCCCTCCTATTCCCCATTCCACGAGGACCCAGGGAGGATTCATAGTCCAGTCCGTATGAGCATTAAAATCTCCCTTTACTACCAAATTTTCACAATCCATATGTTCTCCATATGTTCTTCCAAGTTGGACAGGAATGCTTCTTTTTCTTCATTTGAACGTCCTGATTGTGAAGCATAGACCTGGATTATATGATATTTGTTTCTATTCCAATTCACTGACACTTTAATTATTCTATCACTGACAACTGGCTACAAACATCAATATCTTTATGAAGTATAAAGCCCACTCCATTTCTTGACTCCAAGTTATTTCCAGATCAGTATAGTTTATAGTCTAGATGGAGATGTATTATTTCTGTTGCCTTCCATATGGTTTCACTCATCCCCATGATAAAAATTTTACTCCTTTCCATCATATCAACTATTTCTTGTTTTATTTGTCAGTGTTAGAATATTCAAGGTTCCAATCTAGCAACTGGGTCTTGATTTAGGTTTCGTACCTGGTGAAGCTTCAGGCTGTAAGCCATCATACGCACCTCGAGTTCTTCGATCTGCAGCTCATATTTGTTTTGAAAGCGATTGCAACTCCTCTCCAAGTGACTTGCTAGGCCTAACGTTACAGAAGATTTTATGTCAGGGTTATCTCCCTTAGCCTTTAGCAGTCCCCTGCCACATCTGCAAGGCAGCAGCTTCCTATTGAATTTATGTGTAATTTCCTACACAAAGGCTTCAACAAGCCCCCTAGGGGTAAACTCCTCTGCCCATAACATAGGTTCTCCCCCAGTTTGTCAGGATTGGTAACGGCCGCCCAAACCTCGGCCAGACAGCCGCAGGTAGTACCGTCTACTATCACGTATTATAGCAGGATGTATTTGACCTGGATAATGAGGACAAATAATTTTTAAGCATAAAATTCTGGATATACAAATATTAATTTTTTTGTATTCCAGTTGCACTTTTTCTTAAAACAATTATTATCACCACCACCAGTCAAGTTTAACAAGTTAGACATCTTTATTTATACTGTTGGCTACACAGACTGCAGCATTGTTGATGTCAAACAATTCATTCGGGTACTTCCATGTCAGATGGTAAGAGGAAGCGTCGGTCAGTCAGCCAGCAAGCAGCAGCAACAGTTCATAGACAGACGGGTAACAATACTCATGTATAATAATAAATTACATACAGTGGTTGACTCTCAACTGTTTACGTATAACTCTGAGGTAAATTATCTGGATCAGAAGGGGGCAGTCAACCAAAAACTATTCGTGCTTCCGCCATGGCACTATGTCAGATCAAAAATTAGATGTATGGCTTTTCAGGCGTTTGCTCTATTAACCAGCATTTCTTCTTAGGTCTGACACTAGACTCTTCAGAGTGGGATGTGTCAGACCCTACCCACTGATGCTGGGGTGTATGCAAGTGAACTTATCAGAAGCCTTTTATGAGGCACAGTCTGATAACTGCATACGGGAGATAAGACTCCACAATGGAATTAATGCCCGCCTAGCAATTCCAAATAGAAATTCTAAGTTCCCATGGAGGGAATTAGATATTTTCCACCAATAGATATGCTCTATTAGAATTTCTATATGGCACTATGTTATTCTGCAGCGGAATATGCCTGCCCTGTTTGGTACAATTCATCTCATGCCAGACAGGTAGACACAGCACTTAATGAGACCTGCAGACTTGTTACAGGTTGTCTAAAGTCTACTCCAACTGAAAAACTCTATCGTCTTACAGGGATAGCACCACCCGGTGTGCGAAGATAAGTAGCTGCAAATAAGGAAAGGACAAAGGTTAAGCATGAAAGTACTCATCTACTGCATGGACATAAGCTTCCAGTACAGCGACTGAAATCTAGGAAGGCTTCCTACGAACATCTCAGGAACTTATAGTACCAGCTGAGAAGGCAAGGATACAGCTATGGAAGACGAAGATCCCCCAAGGCTCTGAGCAGATGGCGGTTGAGGAACGTTTGCCACCCGGTTGCAATGAGAGCTAGATAGGTTGAGATCAGGAGTGGGAAGGTCCAAAGTTAATTTGGCAAGATGGGGCTTCATCAATGGTGACAACACCAAGTGTGACTGCGGAGAAGATCAAACCATCCAGCATATGCTTCAGTGTCAGCTGTGTCCATCTTTGTGCACGCAAGATGACCTGCATCGAGCTACGAAGAGAGGACTCGAAGTAGCGTTGTATTGGTCCAAGATTATTTAAATGTTACTTGAAATTATTGTAATTGTTTTCTTCTTTTGATGTATCTGACACGAGAATAATAATAATACTTTGAGGTTTTTCAGTCTGTTAAAAATAATTGTATCTTTTTTTGGTATAATCTATTATTAAATGTTTTCTTTTTCAGGCAGTTTCTAATTCTTAAAATCTTGAATTAGTTTCAACAGACTGAAAAACCTTACAGTTATAGATTAACTATGTTGCAACTGAAAGGAAACGGCATGCGCGCGCGCGCGCACACACACATACATAGGTGGTTTGACTGTATTTGTTATCACTTTTGAAAAGTTTGCAATGTTTTGTTCATAAAGATGTGTATTATTAATGAATGTTTGAAAAAAAAAACTAACTCCATGGCATTACAACCCTGAAGGGCCTTGGCCTACCAAGTGACTGCCGCTCAGCCCAAAGGCCTGCAGATTACGAGTTGTCATGTGGTCAGCATGACAAATCCTCTCGGCTGTTATTCTTGGCTTTCTAGACGAGGGTATGCTTGAAAACCCCATTTATATTCATTTGAAAGAATTCAATGACAATGTGACTATGATTAAAGGAATTTTACACCTGCAGTTCCAGTTAAATGAAAAAACTATACTGATGGCTGTTTCAGTGTACATATTTTGTCTTGAGTTAACACAGTTAAATCCAGTATGTTTCCTTTCCATACAGGGATAAATGAGTAAGTATTATACTTTATACAGATAACTGCATCATAAGACTTACCCATGGCTTTACTGTACACATTTGAAGGTAGAACATCCAGCCACACAGTCTGCAAGATTTCTATTTGTCTTAGGCACTGACGAATTGCTTTTTCTGTATTAGAAGGTAGTGTTGAATTTTCTATTGATGCCAGTCCTAAAAATAATAAAAAGTAAAAAAAACCCCACAGGTTTGATGATTACATTCAGATAAATAAGAAAATAGCAAGGTCCAGATGGCAATGTTGGTATGAAATGACATAGTTACATTATTATTTTCATAATTACCATTATTTTTAACTGAAAATGAGTAAATATACTTAATATAGGAAAACTGCACCATAAGTCTTACCCATGGCTTTACTGTACACATTTTGAAGGTAGGAGGTCAATCATTTCTGAAGAAGAGGAGGAAAAAAAAAAAAAAAAAAAAAAAAAAAAGAGGTTCCACTGACTGTTTTCAGGGAAAACAGTCTCTAGTAGCAATGTCCTACGGACACAAAAACTGTTTGGGTTGCATCAGATATATTGCAAGAAACATGGGTGAATCATCAATTGACACATTCTAAATATTTATTTATTTACTCACTTGAGTCAGAAGCAATGATGTACAATGCAGTAAAAGAATGTCACAATTAATTATAAATAAATAAATAAATAAATAAATAAATAAATAAATAAATAAATAAATAAATAAATAAATAAATAGATAGATAGAATGTCTCGTGTTAGATGACCTTTGCCCAGAAATGGGCCATTTTCATAACACTATCACAGCCTACCATTAAATCTTGTATTATGCAAGAGTATGGGCACAGCTCACAGGAATGAAGTCTGTCTCTCAGCACACTTGCAGAAGTCTGAACCCTGTACATATCCCTGTTTATGTAAATTACTCTACATCTTCCCACACTAATTTAACTGCAATAAATATTCATTTGGCTGTAAAATAATATTTACAAATTTAAACAATAGTAATTTTTTGCTGCAGTCTTTAATTGAGGGTGAAGCTGATGCCTCCCCGTGGTGCCCCTACATAGGTACTTGAAACTGAATTCCCGTACTGAAATGAACGTCAGCATTCCATGAGCATCTTCAGTCTGTGATATAGTGGAGTGTGATATTCTAAATTAACTGGTAGTAATAATTTTGCCACAAAATCAATAGCTGGGTAGCTCAGAGCAGCTAGATGATGATGACGAAGAAGAAGATGATGATGATGATGATGATAAAGTGTAATAAAAAGCAGAATGACTTTTGCATATGCCCTGTAGAAATATACCAGCCATTCTGTTTCAAAGGTACATAAAATTCTTTGTACTGTAAATGAGATTTTACCAACGTGAACATTATTTCATGCTCTACAAACCTATTTTACCAACATGTACAGTATATGAATATATCAAAATATTAGGGTTTTTTAATCTTCTGTATCATTTATGCTGGAAGCTAAAACATAATCTTAAATCATCCATATATAAGTGTACTTACTAGTAAAGATTCTTGTTTAGAATGATTGATTTTGTCATGCTAAGGCCAGCCTGTTTACAACAAGGGCAGGTGTGCTATGATGTTCTAATGTCTTAATTGATCGTCCTACTGAGTTTCATTGCAGCCGACACCTTCAATACACTATGTTTCATTTAAACCTGCAGCAACAAATTACAATTTTTTAAAGTTTGTAAACATTATTTTAAAGCAGAATGATTACACTACCCAGGATGATTTTTGCGGGAAAGCATCTGATATGTGATTTTAACTAAATAAGGTCTCCTGATTTCATAAATGTCGTAGGTTCTATTGTATCACATATAGTTTTCATGTTATTTGCCATTTACTGTCTGAAAATGTGTCACTGCGGCACAGTGCTGCTTTGTGATAATAGCAAATCGGCTGTTGTTAGAGTGGCCGTGGTTTGCTTTGTTAATGTTGCGTACGTTTGTCAATCCAAACCTCCTCCACCGACTATGTCCCCTCCATTGAATTAGATAACAGAGTCTATTTATAGCTCGTGGTATTGGCAATGCGGTGAAGCCAGTCAGTTGCGTTGTGAGTGTGGCAGAAATCTGACCTTTTTATACTGTGTTGTGTTACAAAAATGGCAAGTGTGTCAGGATTTAGAAGATGTGTGAATAAGCCAGACTCATTCTGTTATGTGTGTGGGCACATACCATTTCATTAAAAGAAAATTATATCACAATGCAAAGTGTTTTCGATAAAATCAAATATCATGAGCATCGGTGGGATCTGTGTAGTGACTTGAAGGTGTGTGGTATTCTATTAGGACAACAAGCAGGCTACACTAAATTCCCTTGTTATTTATGTGAATGGGACAGCAGAGCTAGGGACAAACACTGGTCTACACCTTCCTGTCCCAAGAGACAAGTTTTGACACCTGGTGTGAAAAATGTTACAAATGCTGCCTTAGTTGACCCACAAAAAATTATTTTGCCACCGCTACACATCAAACGGAATCATGAAGCAGTTCGTTAAGGCCTTGGACAAAAGTAGCCCCTGTTTCAAGTACATTGCAAGCAAATTTCCACATTTATCTGATGCCAAAGTCAAGGAAAGCATTTTTAATGGACCACAAATTACAAAGCTTCTGAAAGACAGAAACTTTGAACAGACGATGAATGCCGTGGAACTTGCTGCATGGAATTCAATAAGAGACGTCAGAACGAAGTTCCTAGGAAATGTAAAGGATGAACAATACGAAACAATAGTGAAAACGATGTTGGATGATATGAAAGAGTTGGGGTGTAGAATGAGTCTGAAACTACACTTCCTTCATTCTCATCTCAGTCACTTTCCAGAAAATCTTGAGGCTGTTAATGTAGAGATGGGAGAGAGGTTCCACCAAGACATCAAGGAGGCAGAAAGAAGATACCAGGGGAGGTGGGATGAACCAATGATTGCCGACTACTGTTGGTGTTTGAAAAGAGAAGACAAACTTGATGCAGTCAGATGCTGGGCAGCGAAGTGTTCATTCCAAAGGGACTTCTAGGACTGTAAAAGTTTATTTTGTTCACATTTATGAATTCATAAAGATACTGAATAAAAGTTACATTGTTTGCTTGTAAATCACGTTTAATTGTCAAAATAAATTGTTTTCATTGCCTAAGAGTTGTTTGTTCATGTGTTTTTGTGTAAATCAGTATTATATTACAATAAATGCTAAATACTGCATTGTAATTTATACCCAATAATTATTCATTGTATATAATAATTCAAGACAATATTCAACTCTTTCGAAATATACAATAATACAAAAAATTATAAATATTTCCAAAATTATCAACATTTTTCAGTACTTTTTATATGCAATATTCAGGTCTATCTCTTATTTTGATATACCTATTGCGAGAAAACGTGATGTGATATGTAGAAACAGACAACGGATTCGTGTTCAGCGACCCAAAATGAGTTAAGATTACCTATCACACCTCTTGCCACAAAAAAAAAAAAAAGTTTGAAAATGCTGGGTTGTGTTATCTCAGTTTAATTTATGATGTCTTAAATTATCCTAACTGGTTCAACCCAAACAGTTCCATTGTAAGTAGAAAATGCAGGTCCTCTACACTGACTACAATAGTGAAATAGCCACTGCTTTCTGTCATGATAGCCTTCAATATTTTCACTATCACCAACATGGTACATGCTTTAAATATATCCTTAGAAATATTTTAGTCACCTGAGTCTCGGAGAATATCCAAGATCTGCTTGCGCTGCTCTTGCATATATTTAAGAAATGTTGTGGTCCCGAGTTCCCTCAGCTTATGCACCAAGTCGATAAATGTTATGGTGTGGTTTCTGAGGACAGAAGGCAGCCGATCCTTATACTCTACACCGAGTGTGACCAGATGATGAGCAAGATACATACAGTTGTTGTGGAACAGAGCTGCCAACACAAATTGCACCACTTGAAGCAGCAAAGATGATTGTAGTTATTTATATATAAAACACAGGAATATCAGCCACCAAATTCATTATCTCAGTTTCTTCCAGATAATAAATAAATAAATAAATAAATAAATAAATAAAGGTAACCTAGACTTTAGAATTTGACATGGAACTACAAATGACACAATGACTAAAATTAAGAAGAAACATCTCTGGAAGTGTAATTTTGTGGTTAATTTGCTGTTCATAGTTCAGTTTTAACAAGATGTTAGCTCAGAAGTGTAGCTTCCACGGTGTGTAGAAATATTTAGTTCTTCTTCCGGGTTGAATCGTGTTGTTGTTTTCTTCCGGGTTGAATCGTGTTGTTGTTTTCTGTACATCCCGTACAGTTTACCGACATTTCAAATACATTGCAGTATTGTTTGTCAAGGCGACTGAATCCCTACTTGATCTGAGTTAATCAGTCTCCCAGCCAACAATCACACTGCAAGGATAGTTCCTGACCCTGGCCTTATATATCCTACCCTTTCTGGCTGATGGAAGCCCCCTGGCTACCTTGTAAACGTTATGTGTCACAGCCAGGTAGTGGAACTTGCCCGCGCTGTTATGTAATTAGAGGTTTATCCTGCGTGTCTATGTTGCGGTCAACATCTATTAATCTATGTATGATAGGCACCCAAGAATTGCTGATTTTATATCCTCCTTCTAAATTCATGTTGTTCAGGCGTTTCTTCATTTCGATAGCCTCACACATTTTCTTTTCGAGATTCCAAGAGATACCTGTTGGCAATCTAGCTGTGCATGCGTGAGTCGTTAAACAGACAACCAAAACACATTTTTTATAGAGGAATCCATGTACTTTACAAGTGCTAGACGACTTGCATCGAAAGTAACGGAGATTGATGGTGGTGACTGTTGTACAACTAGGTAATCATCCTCTCTAAACAAATTAAGTGGAAACAAAAATGAAAATAAACTTATTTATTGAACAGAGGAATTCCTCATTCTCAGTCTAATTTTCATTATCCTGGCACTGATGTACTCTAGCATATCCACATACTCTTATAGCTGTTTTGAAATTATCAAGCGCACTCCATTTTTGCCTCTCTGCCACCACTCCAGTATAGTGTGTATATCCTTTCCTCATTCTCTTCTTTCCTTTCCCCTTCCATTTAACTTCGCTCAACCCCATAATTTCTATACCCTCTTTCTCCATAAATTCCACCACTTCATCTGCCTTTCCTGTCAGCTCTTGTGATCAACGAGCACACAAGCCCCCACACAGACGTCGAGGTTCTGGTGTCCCTAGAGGGGCGTAATGGAGACTATTGACATACTACATAGAAAAATGATACAGTTGTGTACCAGTTTTGTTCAATAAAAGAAAACAACTGAAAACAATTTTTCATTCAACTTGCCTTCAGATACCTTTACACATCTCTATAATTACAGATAAAAGAGCCTAGATCAGCTAGTTGAATCACAAGTTTTTATCCATTACAGTGCAGTTTCTTTTATACTGTGTTTATTCCCTAAGATTTTGACATTTTAGTAGAAATAAGTCTGGCACCCACAAAGACAGAAATGAATACTTACAAAACTGAATGGGAAGAGGGCTTGATATCAGCCAATGTCAACTAGCAAGAATAAAATAAACTATTGCAATCTAAATCTTATCATTATGAATAGCTTGAAATTTTTTTTAAACTTATGTCTAACATCATGAGAAATAGCAACACTTAAGTAACAAATAACCTGGTAGCAAGTAACTACATTATTATCTAAAATTATAATGATGATAATGTTTGGTGTTTAAAGGGGCCTGGCAGCTAGGCTGGTACGAGGTGAACAAAACGAAAATGAAAACTTCTAAATGTATCCACTGACCAGAATCTAAAACGAATGATGATGACTTGATGATCATGAAACAAAAACAGTGGATCAAATTCACAATGCTTAATTACTGGGATGATATTCATTATCTAAAAAGGATCCAAAATCCAGGTCACTAGCCCCTCATAATGGTACTAATCACTAGTAAAGCAAAACTATGGCGTTCCTCCTATAGTGGTACTAATCACAGGTAATGTACACCCATGGTATGTGTTGTGTGTCCGTCGCAATCTCAGCTCTACGCCTGATAGCTCCGCAACACGCCGCAGCCCGGATCTTTCCAGACTCTACGAGGTACTGCAGTGCGCTTGCTTGTGACGTCAGCCAGCGCTATAAAAGGAAGCTCCATTCTGCTCCTTACGAGGACTCCTCAGTGTCTCACGCCAGATTACACTGCAAGTCGAACACGGAGGCTATCCCTCTTAAACATGTGTATCGAACAGGTGGACTGAAATTCTGGTTGTGAGGTCTCACCTCTAGACACTGCCTCACCTCCCGCTTCCTGTAGCCACGTCGAGCCCCGATGCCAGTATTCTACTCACCCCTCAGTCCTCACTTAGGCTCCGACATTAACATTAGTATTCTACTAATGGTGGATATTTATGTCAGCTCCTGACAAGCCTACGGCAACTACTAGCATTCTGTTAGTACGAACTTTCATTGCAAGTTACACTTGTAATTCTGCAAGGCAGATAGTTTTCGACTATCTTGAACTCTCTTATTTGACAGACTATCTCTGCAAGATAGATTCGTGTGTGTATATAGACTCTCATGTATATTAAGTGTATATTTCCACAGACCCTCAGTCTACAGTAATACTATCATTAATTGCACACAAGCTCATCCAACTTCAAGAAAATTTAGTTGCATTTATGTACATATTGTGTAAAACTGATTGAAACAATAAATTTTATGTTGTGTTTTCTGTATACCGATTCCTTGTATACAACACAATAACATTTGGCGACGAGGTAAAAACGTACTCTGTGCACCCGCCAAATTTCACAAAATTTGGCACGAGGTAAAAACGAGGAAAAGTCATACGTCAGTCTTGCCAATTTAACAAAATTTGGCGACGAGGTACAAACAAAAAAGTGCTCTGTACACTTGCCACATTCAACAAAAATTTAGGCATGAGGCAAAGTCATCCATACGTATAGCCAACACATTGGGACCAGCACACATTCTACACGGGCGCGCCAGCATCTTTAACGTCAAGCACACGTTCCAAGTGATTTCGCCATTTCAGCACTCTCGCTACAGGACTCTCGTTAGCAACTCTGCCAACACTTCGCATTTCTACAGTGCACCTCTGCCCCGTTCGAACTACGCACATCCAGCCTACATTTCACGGCTCTCTCTCTCTCACACCACCTGTTCAGCACGCGCCAGCTCACTCGCTCTCTCACTCCCAGCCGATCGAGTGAAGGTCAAGTTCACAGCCAGTCTCATTACACGCTGCTTAAAAAGTTGTGCTCTCTATCGCAAATCTCACCATGGCCATGACAGAGCAATTCGCCGCTATCTTACAAGCTTGGCAACAGCAGCAACAGCAATTCATGCAGCAACAGCAAACAGCATTGCTTACAGCCATACAAACTCTTTCTGCTTCTGCACAGCCCACAGCAATTCCTCAATTTTCTGCTTTCGACCCGGCCAAGGAAGAATGGTCAGTGTATCTAGCCCGCCTTTAGCAACACTTCATCTGCTATTCAATCACGGATGAAAAGCGCCAACGTGCTCTCTTTCTCAGTTTGGTCGGAAATTCTACATGTGAATTACTGCAAAAATTAAGCCCTGAAGAGCAGATCTCAGAAGTGCCTTTCGCGCAGCTATTAGCTCGCATCAATGACCATTATACTAAGGATCTTCACATCGTAGCCGCTCGCTACAAGTTTTTTCAAAGCAGAAAAAAACCACACCAGACTCACACAGAACGGATAGCAGAACTACGTGGTCTCGCCAAGCCCTGCCAGTTTATCTGTTCCAAGGACGGTTGTCGCATGCCCTACACAGATTCCCTCATTCGGGATATGGTCATTCTCCATACTCCCCAGGACAACGTTCGTTTCGAGGCTGTAAAAAGAGTAACCCTTCTTTGGAAGAAGTACAGCGTATTGCCACAGTCTACGAAATGACTACCAAGACTGCAGCGGAAATAGCTACTACACATGAGGTCGCTCAAGTCTCTCAGCCAGCCCGCCAGTCGTATGCTCCGTCCAACCGCACAGCCAGATCGCTCTCTGCCAAGCGCTCTCGACAGGTTCCCTCTCACTCTTCTACGAAGAAGCGCACTTCTCCGAAAACGTCTCAGCTCCTGCCTTCCTGCAGAGGATGTTTTAAACATCACGAACGCCGTGACTGCTGTTTCTTCAAAGCCACTTGTGATTGCTGTCATAAAGTAGGACACATCAAGACTGTATGTAAAAGTTCGCTCCGTCCTGCCCATATTCATTCGGCACGGAAGCCTACTACACAGCCCTGACAGGACATGGAAATAGATCAGATCAATCTCATTCTTCCTACCAGGAATTCTAGCAAGATAATCGTTCCAATATCTTTCTCTGATCGCTCTACTAATTTTCAATTAGATACTGGGTCACCTATCTCTATTATCAACCTTGCTACGTATCACGACTTAGGCTCACCGTCGTGCTCTCCGGCTGACATGCAGCTTGTTACGTTTAACAAGAGGAAGATTAATATTAAGGGACAAATCACTCTTCCAGCCAGCTATAAAGGTATTCAGAAGGTCATTACCTTACTCGTAGTCAACAACTACACGGGATTTAATATTCTCGGCATGGATCTATTCAATTTATTTGGATTCCAAATTCATGACAACGTCAATGTAATCTCTGCCTTGCAACCTACCTCGGACGTTACAGATCTCCTCGAGCAATTTCCGGAAGTCTTCGACTCTACACTAGGCACCACCAAAGACTACACAACTCACATACAGCTGAAATCAGGAGCCAAGCCTCGCTTTTTCAAAGCCCGTCCAGTCCCACTTGTACTTCAAGACCAAGTTACTAAAGAGTTGAAAAGATGGATAGACGCCGGTACAGTGGTACCCGTCAATTCCAGTAAATGGGCTACTCCACTCGTAGTAGTTAAGAAACCCAATGGCAATATACGCATTTGTGATGATTTTCGTTCTACGATCAACTCGCAAATTGAAACCGACGTCTTTCCAATTCCCCGTCCTGAGGACTTATTTCGCCGTTTAGCCGGTGGTCAGTTCTTCTCTAAAGTGGATCTCAAAGAAGCCTATCTACAGCTACTTTTAGACGAAGAATCCAAGCAATGTCTCACGCTGAATACTCCTCTTGGACTGCTCCAGCTCCAGCGTCTCCCTTTCGGCATCTCTTCCTCCGCTGCTATTTTCCAGCGTTACTTAGCACAGCTAACCGCCTCTATTCCCGGTTGTGCTAATTACCTTGATGACATTCTTGTGACTGGCAAAGATCATCAAGAGCATTTACATAATCTGCGCCTACTTCTCACTAAATTTAAAGAAAATGGCCTCCGAGCGAACCTCGCTAAATGCACGTTCTTTCAACCCCAAGTTCACTACCTAGGTCATATCCTCGATAAGAATGGCATTCGACCTAGTGAAAGGAATGTCTCTGCGATTGTCAACATGCCTGCACCGCAGAACATCAAGCAGCTCCAATCCTTCATAGGCAAATCGAACTATTATAACAAGTTCATTCCACGCTTCGCTTCAGTGGCAGCTCCGTTGAACACCTTATGCAAGAAAGGTGTTAAATTTCATTGGTCTCAACAATGCCAACATGCCTGGCAAACTATCAACAAGGCCCTTGTTCAAGCTGTCAAACTCACTTACTTTCAGCCCGGCAAGCTTCTAACGCTCACGACGGACGCCTCTGATTACGGAATCGGCACCGTTGTCTCCCAGAAGGATCGTCACGGACAAGAACGTCCTATCGCTTTTGCTTCAAAGACACTCAATGAGCATCAACGTCATTATTCACAGATCGAAAAAGAAGCTTTAGCTATCATCTTTGGTATTCGCCGTTTCAACGAATATCTCTATGGCAACCATTTCCTGATCATTACTGATCACAAGCCTCTTGTACACTTATTCCATCCTGGTAATAAGATCCCTGAGCATTCTCTCAAAAAACTTCAAAGATGGTCCATGTTCCTTTCTGATTATTCCTATCAGATTGCCTATCGTGCCACATCCCAGCATTGTAATGCTGATGCCCTCTCTCGCTTACCAGTAGGTCCTGATACTGCCTTCGATTCTCAGGAATCAGAATGTCTTCAGTTGGACTCGAGAACACAGTATCCAGCTTTCCCATTGACGCTACCTGCATCGCTACAGCAACGGATAAGGACAATACACTCGCTACAGTACGTGCTTACATCCGCAACGGTTGGCCTCTTCAACACAAGCTTCCTTCCAGCCTTGTACCTTATCATCGTCTTCAGCATCGTCTCACGACTCGTGCCGGAGTCATCTTATTAGAAACAGGCACCCTCTTCCGAGTGGTTATCCCACTTAGTCTACGACAACACGTTCTCGACTGGTTACACCAAAGTCATTGGGGAATATCACGCACCAAGCAACTCGCCCGTCAACACTGCTATTGGCCCGGTATTGACGCCGCCATCGAGAAGCTCATCCACCATTGTGAACCATGTCAGATTCATCAGAACGCCCCGTCCTCTGACCTCGCTCCATGGCCTCCTGCTACTTCTCCATGGGAACGAGTAACATAGACTTCGCCGGACCTTTTCTCAACTCCATGTGGCTCATAGTGATAGATTCTCTATCTAACTTTCCCTACGTTGTTGACATGCATTCCACTACTACTACAGAAGCTACCATTCGTGCACTTCAGAAGATATTAACAACTGAAGGATTACCTCAAGTGCTCATTTCCGATAATGGACCACAATTTACTGTTAGTGCTTTCCAGAACTTCTGTACACATAATGGAATTCGGCATATCCTAGCACCGCCTTTTCACCCTCAATCTAATGGTGAAGCTGAACGTTTTGTGCAAACTTTTAAGAAAAGTATGAAGAAAGCCGTATCTTCTGGTTTAAGTAAAGAGCAAGCCTTGTTACAACTCCTAGGAAATTATAGAACTCTACCTGGTGCTGACAATGTCACTCAAGCTCAAAAGCTCCATGGACGCCCTCAGAGAACTTTACTTTCTCTGTTGCAGCCTCTTCCTGCCCAGCCAAAGCGCTCACAACCTAAGTTCAACGTCAACGACAAGGTCTACATACGGACTTTCAAGTCCAATCCGCTCTGGTTACCTGGTATCATCTGCCGCACCTTGGGCCATCGTCTCTACGAGATTCAGACTGCTGAGAAATGCATCTGCCGCCACCAGGACCAGATACGCCTTTGATACCGTCCATATCCTTCTATTGATTCTCTTGTAAAACCTGACAAATCTATTGCTGAACGAGCTCTAGATCACTTAATCAACATGGGTTCCTTTCAGTACGATTTGGCGCCCCTTCGCCCAGTCCAGGGTCCGGACACCACAACAGAGAAGGCCGACTCTCCTGCCCAGCATCGCTGCCGCCGCTGCTTTGCGCCGTATCGGCGTAATTAGGAGGGGAGGGTGTTGTGTGTCCGTCGCAATCTCAGCTCTGCGCCTGATAGCTCCGCAACACGCCGCAGCCCGGATCTTTCCAGACTCTACGAGGTACTGCAGTGCGCTTGCTTGTGACGTCAGCCAGTGCTATAAAAGGAAGCTCCATTCCGCTCCTTACGAGGACTCCTCAGTGTCTCACGCCAGATTACACTGCAAGTCGAACACGGAGGCTATCCCTCTTAAACATGTGTATCGAACAGGTGGACTGAAATTCTGGTTGTGAGGTCTCACCTCTAGACACTGCCTCACCTCCCGCTTCCTGTAGCCACGTCGAGCCCCGATGCCAGTATTCTACTCACCCCTCAGTCCTCACTTAGGCTCCGACATTAATATTAGTATTCTACTAATGGTGCATATTTATGTCAGCTCCTGACAAGCCTACGGCAACTACTAGCATTCTGTTAGTACGAACTTTCATTGCAAGTTACACTTGTAATTCTTCAAGGCAGATAGTTTTCGACTATCTTGAACTCTCTTATTTGACAGACTATCTCCGCACGATAGATTCGTGTGTGTATATAGACTCTCGTGTATATTAAGTGTATATTTCCACAGACCCTCAGTCTACAGTAATACTATCATTAATTGCACACAAGCTCATCCAACTTCAAGAAAATTTAGTTGCATTTATGTACATATTGTGTAAAACTGATTGAAACAATAAATTTATGTTGTGTTTTCTGTATACCGATTCCTTGTATACAACAGTATGTCACACACACAATGGCACCACACACAGGTAACACAAACCCATGGTGTTTCGCACATAAGGGTACTACTCGCAAGCAACGCAGCCCCAGGATGTTCCTCACACAGTGGGACTAATCATGGGTGTCGGTATTCGCGTGGTGTTCCTCACTTAGGCTCATTCTCCACGAGCAGGTAAAACGCCGCTGTTCGCTCGCTACAAACCCGCTTGCAGAACAGAACTATGGGGTATTTGTGGAGTTGTCTACACGGGCGGTTTGCACGTCGCGGGTAGACACGTCCATGAGCGGGCAGGCGGGTCTAACGCCAGCAGAGGCGTTATTCCCGCCAGCGGTAGAACAGCGAATCATTCTCCACGTGGCGGCAGTGAGTAGTTCACCCACCTCTGTCGCATGATAGGAATTGCCTGAAGTGTAGTATATTCTTTATTAGCTGATGTACCTGTGCTTCGCTACGGAATTCTACATTGTATACAGAATTCTAGGTTGGGTAGTGTATATGTTGTGAGCAAGATTGTATTAAGTTCCATAGCTCTTAACGTTACCCTAGAAACACGAAGGGAAAGTCACCGAACGTCTTTTCTAATATGAAGACGGTATTAGGGAATATCCATTGTAACAATAGGCCCGCTTGCCTACCGTCAGTCAAAATCAAGTTGGGGAGCATTAAGTTATAATGGCAGACACTCAATCTCCACCTGCCTTTTTTACATCCTCAGAAAGACTGCTTAGTCATTTTCCCAACTGAAATTAACATAGGTCATTATAATGATGTCAGTAGGAATGATACGATTAAAAGCAATCTTTTGATATGAAATACTCGATTCAAATGAAAAACCACACATTTTCTCACTTGTAATGAATAGTACTATGCTGGCAATCTAACAATCCAAATTTTCAGAGCTGGAGTGACCAAGCCGCAGACAATCATGATCCGTGAACACTCTTCAAATTTTTTCGGGGGGGGGGGGGGGGGGGCGAATAGTGGAGAGTCCCAGGGCAAAAACTATGTCCTTTTACTACTCTGTTTCCTAGCAATACACAATGAATCGGAAAATCTCAATTCACTACACTGGCGGAGGAAGAAACTATTTGACTTGGAGGCAAATTCTTCCTCAAAGCCAGAGGAGAAAGCCCCTCTTCACGGCTAATTTGGAATAAAATGAATATAGATTTAATAAAAGTGAAGTGGAAGAAGCTTTTCTTAAGAAACGGCTCTTTCCAGGGTTGAATTTTGAATTATTTAGTGAATTGTGGTGCTATAATTTGGAGTAGACCTAAATTGTAATTCTAGACCAGGTCTTACTACTACTACTACTACTACTACTACTACTACTACTACTACTACTACTACTACTACTACTACTACTACTACTAAGTGAGCCTCTGCCGTAAATGTGCACACTGCTCATTCAAAACAGCGCGTCAGAGTAGGGAGGGAATAGCTGGAATACTATGATGAACCAGTGTGTTACGTACCAGCAGTATCAGGAAATGTATGAACCAGAGGAATGGAATGCTAAAGATGAACGTTTTCTAACTCCCCAGCTATTTCCCGCCAATATTCAGTCAGGGTGTTATACTCTGTACGCAGCAGTAATCCCATATATCGGAGTTAAGCGGCAGCATAAGAGACAAAGAACATCACAACAAACAATGGTCAACATAATGTTATAGTTGATGAATGTTTTGCGCTTTCGATATAGTAGGCCTTCACATTTAGTTTTCTTCCGACTCTGAAATACCACTCTTACCATAGTCGGTGTGGTGAAACTGAATAAAACATAAAGGTAAGGGTGTATTCTGCTCGAAGGCAGGTCCGAACCTCTGCAGAGGTGTGCCTGAGCCGGAGTTTACGTGCGGTGGAGTGGCCAGTTCTTTTCCGCTCCTCTATTCTCTTACCCCCACCAACAGCGAGTGGCAACCCATCCCAAGCTTGACCACGCCAAATGTTGCTTAACTTCGGAGATCTCATGGGATCCGGTGTTTCAACACGGCTACGGTCTTTGGCAATAAAACATAAATGGTCGGAAATTACATTACCTCTAACTTTTGTTATGGAGTACTTTTCGATAGGACCAATAACTTATTGTAGGTATTAAAAAATACATTTTAGGTGCCTTTTCCTAAACTGCAGCTTCATCCAGGGTGAAAAAAAATTGTCTATAGCTTAGTCTGCAGTTTCTTATTCCCCGACTCTATGTACCGATTTTCATCATATTATGTTAACCAATTTTCTCCTGGTTCGGCATTGATATGGACTTGCAACAAAAATATAAATTCATGAATGTCTCTTATCATAGCCGGTACGGTAAACATGTAAGAGACATAAATGATCGGAAATTTAATTCTATATAACTTGATTTATGTAATATTTATTGATAAGACCACTAAAAATATAAATATTTGAGAATTAAATTTCAGGACTTCCCCTAAACTACCATTTCACTAGTTTAGTAATACGCAACTTAATAAGTTCTAAAAGCTCATCAAATGAAGCAACTGACATTCTACAATATTGGAAAAACATTTCCGGATAGTTCCTGTGTTCGCACAACTTTAAATGAAATTGTCCAGTGGTGAGTCGATTCGATAACGCAGGGCGAGTCCACCAACGTCTTTTCTTACCAGGTTTACTTTTTAATATTGCTAATAACTGTAGTTTAACAGCTCCGACAATACAACCTATTTGTACGACATCTATCATTACACTATGGCGGGTTTATCGCTGGTGGAGAATGGTTGTGCGTGTCGCCGGCGTTTTTGGCGCTATTTACAGGCGTCAATTCAACCGCTTGTGTAGAATAGGCAAAAAGTTTGAGTGTTCAGGCGGGCGAACAGCAGCATTTTACCTGCTCGTGGAGAATCAGCCTTAGCGGAACTAATCACAGGTCATGTATATTCATGATGTTGCTCACACAGTGGTACTAATCATAGGCAATGTAGACCCATGGTGTATCACACATTATGGTAACGCCCACATGCAACACAAATCCATGGTGTTCTTCATATAATGTTACTACTACTTTCAGGCAACGCAGACCCATGGTTTTACTCATATAGTGGTGCTTATCATGGGCGCCAGCCAAACCCGTGGTGTTTCTCACTTAGTGGCACTAATCACAGGCAATGTAGACCCATGGTGTTTCTCATAAAGTGGAACTACTCTTAGGTAACGCAGACCCATTCTGAACACAGTGGAACTGACTGATGGAATACACACGATAACCATTATCACAAACAATGCCAAGACCCGTGGTGTTTCTCACATAATGGTACTGCTCCTATGTAACGCAGACCCATGGTTTTCCTCATAATGTCGACCCAGGGTGTTCCACACTTAATGGTACTAATCACAAGTATTCTGATTGTTCTAATGTCATCATCCCTTGGTCGCCCCTATTAGTCACCTTTTACAACAGACAAGGGATACCATGGGTGTATTCTACATCTGTGGCACCCACCCACAGGGGGTTCTAAAATTATACACAAAATTTCAACAGCTTTGGATTAAGAAATTTCCTGAACTGAGTCAGAACTCGTGATCAAGATCTGCTGGGTTTGCCATGGCAAGGAATTAATGTATGCTACTTTCTCTTCTTTCAATGGCCAGTATTTTATTAACACATCTGACTATTAAGGTATGGTATTGAGCATACTTTGTGTCCTGTTGCAGCTGGTGTCATTGACACAGGATCAGTATACTTGACTAGCAATTAATTCCTGAGTAGATCTATAGTCCAACTTCAACAGCGGAAATGCTTGCCTTCTCGGCTGGGTTTTCTAACTTTTTTTAAATCATACAGCTTCTTAGATAACTTCAGGATTATGCATGGGCTGGAGAAGGAACACTGAGCCTAAAGGTGAGAGGCAGGTATGCTATCCCAACATCACAGGTCTGATTCTTGTTTCAAATAACCAGAAGATACAGTATTGTCAGGCAGTGGAGACGTCAGTTTTACACCACCTTACTATTAGAGGTGGTGGAGGCTTTTTAACCCCTTAAGTGGGGAGGTCGGTACTCTCAGGCTCACTCCCAGGTGGAAAGCAATATCCCCTCATTGAAGAAAATATTTAATTAAATATAAAGTTAATTAAAATGAACTATCTAAGGGCACTAAGAAATATTTACTTGAATATAGTGTATTTAATTGTTGAAAAAACCTAGAAAGCAAAAACATTCCTTGAATAACTTTATCTGGTAAAATTATACCGTGGTGAGCAAAAAATCTAGGTGTTATTATAAATGAGAGACTTAACTGGGGAGAGCACATTACCAATGTCAGTAGAAAAAGTGTATGCCTCCCTCCACCCATCAAATATCATCAGAATATGCTGCCACTAAACATGGGAATTAGGCTTATAAATACTCTTATCCTGTCTATATTTTTCTACTGTGACGTAGTACTAATTGATGCCACGAGAGAACAACTAAACCGATTACAACGTGCTATGAACTCTTGTATTCGATTTATTTTTTCCTTACGCTATGATGTTCATGTTACCCCTTATTATCGTCAACTTTCCCTTCTAACATTTGAACAGTACAGAAACCTCCATGTGGCAGTATTAATATTTCGAGTATTAAACGAGAATATCCCATACTACTCATCTTCACAACTGAATTTCCTTTCGCCTAACCACCAGCATAACACACTCTGGCAGCACACTTGCTATCCCTCTCAGCAGGCCAGCAGCATATAGCCGTTCCTTTGTTGCAAATTAAACTAGAATATGGTACTCTCTCCCCCATAATATTACAGCCATAAAAAGCTTAAATCCCTTTAAGCCACCTTGCTATGAGCATTTCCTTGATGTGTGTCACCAGATTGAATGAATCTTTTGGTGTGAATGTGTGTGTGAATGTAGGTTTACTCTACTTATGTCGTTTCTAATATTAGGAATATTTTTTGCTCTTACATTACATCTTTTGTCACATATTACTGTAGTTTGTAATGGTAGTTCCTAAGATAAGATTAAGAATATTTATTCTGCTTATATTATTTGTGTTATGATACTTCTAGTTTGTAAGATAAGATTAGAAATTTTTCCCTCATATGTAACATGCTAGAAAGTGGGGTTAAGTGTAAATGAGGACCGTGAGTCCTAACTTCGCCACTATTAATAAAGGCAAATATAATAATAATAATAATAATAATAATAATAATAATAATAATAATAATAATAATAATAATAATAATAATAATAATAATAATAATAATAATAATAATAATAATAATAATTTTTCAATGGTTTGTGCAAGAAAATACTAAGTGCTTTTGCACTGTGATACCGAGCCTGTTTCTTTCTTATAGCAAAACCCTGGTTTTCATTTATAGGCTACAGTAACTTATGCCCAAATATTTCAAACAGTTTACAATCTCTGCCTGGAAATAAGTATTTAGTGCATGTAAATTGTAGATTTACAAAGTTTACATGTACTTTCTTGATTTAGAATGGAATAAATTATAATACTCGTATGAAATTTTCTGTTATGTTGGTTAGTGCTTTTGATGGATCCAGTTTACATACCTACAGTTCATAGATGACACACACGGACTGTACTACACAATGCTACAGGTAGTATTTACTGTCTTCATAGCGTTGTCTTTTACAGTTGTTCATTATGATACACCTGGAAGCAGATCGTGTTACCCTGTCTCGGCTCTGTATAATTTGTACAATTCCATTCCAAAACATGATTGTTTTTTTTGGTATGTAAACTTTCCATCCTAGCCATCCTTTCCATAACAAGAGGTTCTCATCAACTGACACTTTGCTATCAGGGGTATAAGCTTCTGAACATTTTGCTACCAGGTGGTCAAATATTGGCTTTATCTTGTAAATTTAGGGAGGAATTTGTCCATTATACAACTCACTGTCAGAAAAATTTTAAAAAGATGTGGAGGAAAAATGTCTTCTCTGTCATCAGCTCATAGAAAATAGGTGTGGTCAACAAGCGATTGCGAGAAAAATAATGTCCTAATTTAGGTTTCTGTACAATCCCTTGCAGCAGCAGAACCCTTACTTCATCCTTAATTGTCGGGACCCAGTCTTAGTCTCGACTCCTTCCTTTCATCTTACTAAACTGGGTTTTATATGCGATTTTCTACTGGGCATAAAGATTTTTTGTTCAGCTATGTTCTGGAGTATCTCGTCATCAAAAAATAATTAAAATATTTTTCTCTTTTCCCTTAAAACTCTCTCTTTACATCATGATGGAATTTTGGATCAAAGCGGGACCTTCTTTGTCTATATTCTAAGTTGTTGAAAAAAGTTGCACTGATTGGAATATTATCAGTATTATCACTTCTGTCACTGTCATGATTGCTACTTGAACTGGAATTGAACACATGTTGTCTCTCTTACAACTGCTGCTCATTCGCATCAGCTGGGCCCGAACCGTGTACATTCGAGCTTGCAGTAATTGTTCCAGGTAAATTCCTGTCACAAATTCCCCTTTGGCAGAACTTACTTCAGTAATATCACTATCCTCCCCAGTAAATTGCAACATTTCGTTTATCATGACCCATACATTATACTTCTTTAACGGTGGGGGCTGGTATGGTGATTAATTTTAGACATTTTAGCATAAGAAATGTAAGAGAGAATCAAATAAAATCCTGGTCTTTGCAGTTTGGGAGGAAATAATGAATTGTGCCTGTATTATGGAACACGTGTGTGATAATAAATGCTGTATTACTCACGGTAAACACGCATTCCTGTCGTGATGAAGGAAGAACTCAACACTGAGGATAATAAATTAGGTCACAGTTCTAATGTGTCATCAGAGAGGTCTGTTTAGTATTATAATCTCCAGAAATCCCTTCTACAGCAATATTATTGCATCCAAGGGACGATAAAGCGATGAGCAAAAGTTTCAGTGCGAGGCTATTAGGCTTTAGGCCGTTCTTTCCCAGACATTTCTTTATGATGCACCTTGTGGATGACACATTGGTATTGAAAGAACATAGTTGAAAAATTCACATCAGAGGCCAGACTCATCCAGAATATGTTGCTGAAAAAAAAAAAAAAAAAAAAAAAAAAAAAAAAAAAAAGAAAGAAAAAACACTGCAGGCAGGCAACTGAGGGGAAAAAAAATAATTGGCGGATATATCTGAGTTCTTCGCGAAGCAACCAACTTGTAGCTGCGGATCTCGCCACATCGCCCACCGAACGGGTTAATGGGCAGAACCATGGCATTACCAGTCTCTGATAAACTAATCATAGGAAAAGATTTTTCACACTGCAAAGAGTAAAGGGGTTGACTAAAGAAAGGAAAAGGCCATGAAAGATTTCCTTCATCTCTTAAGGGCCGGAAAATTGTGAGAGCATGGGAAATGATGCTGAAACTACCATAACATTTCTCATTTTATATACCATTATGTTAAAGCAGATGTTCTCTAGATTTGATAGTCCCGGTTTCACAACTGTACAAGATGATGGAAAACACAAAGAATCTGCACCAAGCAGATTTTGGTATTTTAGATATTCCTCTGTCATGTCGGGCAGTTTTCAACTTTTCCATTGCACAGTGCCCAAGAGCTATTCTTCTTTTAATTTTCTGTTCATAGCCACCTTTATGACTCAGAACTAAGCCTAGATAAATATATTCATGTACCTTCAAGATCTGTCAAGAGACCAGTGAACTGAAGGTACGATCAAGACACGATCAACTATCATCGGCTTCATCACATTCCAACATGATTTCTCTGATGGCAAATTTTTATTACAATAATATTGCTTTTCCGTAATAATTTCCCCTTTGACTGTAATGCCGTAAAAGCGAAGTGAAATCCGCAATCATTATGAACAATCTGTAATAGTTGGCACCTCTGCTAGAATGAGAACAGCGGCTATCATTACAGAAATGTGAATGGAAGAAGGGGCGAAAATTGTATCACATTTGCAGGTGAATGCATTTTTTATTGGTACTGATGGTAGCAATAAAAACTTGAAAATATATCCTAATTTTGTAACATATTTTAGGCCTGAACTCAATGAAATTCAGAGTTGTCTACTCTCTGTGCCTAATTTAGAAGGGGATGCTACTGGAGCTAAAATTGCCAATCTGATTGCCAATGATTGTCTTCCTGAAGAACTTAGTTTTTGTGAGATCTTAAATGACTGTAGAGGCCAATCCTAGAACCACAGATTTTTCCACATTTTTGACACACATTTGTTGTGTTAGGTACTGGCTGTGTAGTTTGGTTTTTCTTCATGAGCTTACGTTGTTTTCTTGCATTGCACTTGTCAATTTCTGTTCTCCGCCTTTCTTGCTCGAAGCGCTGAGTCCTTCCCAGACATTGCGACACCAGATTGTGCGGTTAAATGCCGTAGCTTCCCAGTTGTTAGTTTTCATTTGACACTTTTCCATGTTGGTTTTTAGCGCATCTTTGTAACGCTTTTGTGGTTTTCCAAGTTTTCTATGACCATCCTTTAGCTGGGAGTACATAATTTGTTTTGGGAGACAGAATTCAGCCATGTGAACGATGTGGCCTCTCCAGCGAAGTTGGTGCTTGATAATCATGGCCTCAATGCTAGTGGAGTTAGCTTCTTCCAGAACACTGATGTTAGTGCATCGATCTTGCCATTTCACCCTTAGGATCCTTCTCAGGCAACGCTGATGGCATTTTTCCAGGCATCGTATGTGCCTCCTGTAGGTAGTCCATGTTTCGCATCCATATGTAAGAGATGGTATAACGGTAGCTTTGTACACATAAAGCTTCGTCTGAGTGCTCATATTATGATTATCAAAGACCCTTACCCGAAGACTACCAAAAGCCACACTAGCACATTTGAGGTGGTGTTGAATCTCATCATCAAGATTTGCATTTGCTGAGAGATGGCTGCCAAGGTATGGGAAATGTTCATATTATCATTCAGCAATCTAAGAATATTTATGTACTTCTGAGGACAGCCTATTCTTGCTAGGATATTCCACAGGGCATCTCTTTTAACCGAATCAAAGGCTTTGGCAAGATCTATGAATGCCATGTAGAGGTAGATGTTCTTTGCATTTTGTCTAGCACAGAAAATCATATCTGTTGTGCTGCGATTGGGTCGAAATCCACACTGAGTTTCACGTAAGCAGTCTTCAGCGAGAGGCATCAGGCGGTTGGATAGAATTCGAGCGAGTATTTTCCCACCAATAGACAGAAGGGTAATTCCATGGTAGTTACCACAGTAAGTTCTGTCTCCTTTTTTGAAGATTGTAACTATCAGAGCATCTCTGAGATCAAGAGGTATTGTTTCAGTGTTCCATATTTTGACTATGAACATTAGTGTATCTTCAGCAAGAATTCGTCCACCTTCCTTGAAAAATTCAGCAGGAATTCCATCTGATCCGGCAGTGTTATTATTTTTGAGCTGTTTAATAGCATTTTCAACTTCTTGTAATGAAGGAACTTTGCCAAGGTGAGATTTTGTAGGTTTTTGTGGAATTTTTAAGATTCCTACTATGTTGATCTCTGGATCCTTGTTCAGCAGTTCATGGAAATGTTCTCTCCATCGTGCATTAATGGAATTGCTGTCTTTTAGAAGAGTAGAGCCATCCCTAGATTTAAGAGGGTTTAATCCTTGAGCTGTTGGGCCATATACGGTTTTTATCATGCTGAAAAAAGCTCTAGTGTTGTTAGTTTTTGCTAGATGCTGCATTTCTTGAGACTTCATTGCCCACCAACTGTTTTTCAGAACACAGGTTTTCCTCTGAACATCTTTCGCTTCTTGATATTCTCGTTTCTTAGATAGTGAACTAGGATTGATCTCCCAAGCTTGGAGTGCTGCTATCTTTTTGTCTATTAGAGTCTGAATTTCTTGGTCATTTTCATCAAACCAGTCTTGGTGTTTGACCCTAACGTGTCCTACCGATTCTTCACCAGCTGATAGTATTGCAGTCTTCAGTGTTACCCAGTGTTCTTCAGTGCTTTCAGGATATTCATCCGGCAGTTTATCTCCTAGGAGTTGTTGAAATTTTGCTTTAGTGCTATGATCCTCGAGACGGTCTGTGTTCATTTTAGGTCTCATAAGTTTTCTCTGTTTCCTTCGCTGCACGTGGGTGTGAAGGGTCATTGTAGACCGTGTAAGTCGGTGGTCTGTCCAGCAGTGGTCAGCACTTGTTATAGAGCCTTTGTGATTAACACAAAGCGCTGTCTCGCGCGTACAGTTATGTGATCAATTAGATGCCAGCGTTTTGACCGTGGATGTTGCCGTGATGTTTTAAATTTATCCTTTTGTCTGAAGAGGGTATTAGTGATAACTAGATTGTGCTCTGAGCACTTCGTGAGCAGAAGGGTTCCATTAGAGTTGCAATTCCCTACTCCCTCTTTTCCAATTACTTTGGGCCATAGCGTTGAGTCTCTACCAACTTGCACATTGAAGTCGCCTAAGAGTGATTTTATCAGCTTGGGGTATTCTTGTTAGAAGAATGTCAAGTTGGCAATAGAATTCTTCTTTTTCATCTTCTTAACAAGTGAGGGTCGGGGCATAGGTACTAATTACTGTAACTTGTTGATTGTTGGCCAGCTTGAGGTATAAGCTCCTGAGTCTCTCATTTAAGCCAGAAGGAAGTTCATCAAGGTGAGGGGCAAGTTCATTTGCAATGGCAAATGAATGGTACATGAATGCGGGGCTCATGAATGCTTTTACCTTTCCAGAAGAAAGAGTATCCGCCTCCTTGTTCTTTAATTTGTCCTTCATCAGGCCTTCTAGTTTCACTCAGTGCTGCAATATCGATGTTAAATCTTTTTAGTTCATGAGCCACGATAGCTGTTCTCCTTTCTGACCAATTAGCTGTATCATTATCCATTAGAGTACAGACGTTCCAGGTTGCAAAATTAATGTTTATTTTCTTTAGACCGCTTATGGTGTACCCTCTGTGCGCGGATTCCCAGTCGGGTTGTGTTGAGGTTGACTATGTTTAGGGCACCTTTTATAGTGCCCTCCCCATTCAGGGTGAGCAGAGTGGTTCCTGAATAGGCCTGCCCAGTCGCGAATACAGCACTCGAGTTGCTTTACAGCTTCTCCTCAAGCAAAACGGCAATCACACATTCGTCGCCACGTGCCGGTTTGTCACTGGGAGCTCCCAGACTACACAATCCTGCTCCTGTCACAACTCCCTGATTGCCACAGGACTTGTAGTGTATTTGCTGAGTTCTTCAGAAGACGCCTGTGCGTGACATCTTTTAGTGTGGGAATGCTGCTGCACATCAACAATCACACATTTCTTGACAAACTCAGAACCTGTCCCTAGTGGCATAAGAGTTACAACGACAGGAGGCTCCAAGACTGCTGCAGCCTTCGTCCGCCTTCCCAACCACCAGGGTAGCTTTAGTTGTCCCTACCCTTGGTCCGCCGTTGAGGAATTCTATGCCGTTGACCATATATGGTTCTTCCGCATTTAGAGGTGGTTTCCCACCTCAAGGGCAAGAGAGTGCCCCAGCCCCTGCCAGCTCATCTGCTTTCATAGGGTGCCGTTGGCATAGCGGAGGGGGACTTCTTATCCCGGGAATTGCCCGGTCGCCAGAGCCTCATCAGTCGAAAGCAGGATGCACCACATGCAGGTGAGGGTGACATTCGAGTAGGACAACCTGATATATTTTATTAGTTGGAAAGGAGTGCAAAGAGGAAAGAAAAGGTCAGAGAATTTTAGAATACACAACACAGAGATCAGGAAAATTCTGAAGCATGTGTGTACTCGATGGTTATCACTAAGAAGGTGTTTAGATAGGATTTTGCTGCAGCGGGTCCCTTTGGTTACTTTATTCAGGAGCGAAATTGTAAGGATTCTCGGATGGGAACTTTGAAGACTTACAAAATTGCTAAGCACAGTCCAAGTGCAGATGTGTCTTGTTTGTCTGAAAAGGTGAAGCTGTCATAACATTTCACCACACTCCTCAGTTAAAAGGAAAACCTGGTCGTCAGTTTCAAAAAACACCCTACGGATGACACCAAGAGCCATGCTTTGTCACGTGAAGAACGACTGTTCATGTTCCCTTCATCAAATTTATGTAAATCTTTTTGCCTTTTTCTCTCAAGCCTCCCAAGTTTTATGGGTATCTTTGAGAATCCAAACGTAGCTCTTCAGTCAAGTATGCCGTACATCCACTTATTGAAGTAAATTTTGGAGGAACTATTGAAGAATGTTTTGGCAAGGTTTGTGAAACCACACGTTATTAAAAGCTTCTCCTCTCTCCTCAATGTAAATTATCAAACTCCAACAAATCAGAAGGATGATTGTGATCTGATGATAGGGAACTTTGCATTTGTTTTGGTGAATACTTTGAAGTCTGAGGAAACGTGCATATTCTTTAAGTCTGTTAGAAAGTGTTTGTTTCTCTTCACCATGTGACTATATGGTACACAAATTTTGGTTCAAAGATGAAGTTTTAATAAATGTAGAAGTTGCAAATATTTCTGCTGTCAGTAAGGCATCATTTTCTAGCCTTAGATTTTTCATTAACAAGTTTCCAAACATTCCAACTAGTGAAACGGAACATTTAGATAAAGAAACTGATACTCTGCACTCCCAGTTCTGTAACTTTCAGCTCGAAGAAACAGACCTGGCGAAAGGAAGAATTGATGTTCACTGGGCATTGGTATGTCGGATGAAATCACCTGATGATGTACTTAAAAAATGAGACTCTCTAAGGTGATGCTTGTTATTTTATCAATTCCACATTTCTACACAGCAATGCCGAATGTGAAAGGATTTTTAGCAGAGTCACAAAGACATAAACACAGTTCAGATCCTTGCTGTCTGAACACACTTTGAAGAAACTTTTAACCTTAAAATCAGTTCAGTAAGGCAAGTGCTTTGAACAAAAATTTAGTTCTGAGTTCCTGAGGAGGGCTAAGTCAGCTATGGGTGTGTTGAACAACAATTAGTCGTAATGTGTTCAGCATGTTGAAGGATGAGAAGTCACATGTTCCTAAAGTTCAGGTATGTGAAACAGGTATTTCTCGTTTTGTACACCCAGACCAACATTATTGTCAAAGCCATAATGAGGTTCTCAAGGGAAATGCTTCAGCAGTGGTTTCTAGTTGCCTTCCACTGCTCTCAATCCTCTGCCCCTAACCTGGAAAACAGATGCATTTGGTAGCCACTCCTAACATGGAGAAGAGACACTTCCTTGTGGATCCCATTGCCATTTCCTGCACCGAGGGTTAATTATCCTCCCACCGAGGCTCATATCCCCAAAGCCGTTGATGTCCCTAGGCTATTGGGTTATTTCCTGCTGCCCAATACTCAGCGTTGAGTCGCTGGTTGTACGGTCTACTCCATTCCCGTAGCAGGGTTAACTAGGCTAGCAATGAATAGTCAACTGGAATTTTAAGTTAATGCATCACAAATCCAAATTATTTTATATTTATATTACACAATATCTGCACAATAATCAATTATAACTGCAAAGAAATGGGGTAGAAAACCTACGTGTTACTGTTTAGAAGATTGCAGTGCAGAAATGCATCAAAATAACTGGACGTACAACCCACGATGAGCGACAGAACTGCACATATTTTACAACGTGGAGTAGACAAAACTCTAGTATCTGCTACATACAGTAGGATATTTGCTAGGTGCTCCACTGTAGCATACTGCATGATAGTCTTCTGTTGCTAGCAGCTCAGTTGCTTCCGATGAACAGTTGTCAACTGTTCTTGGTTACTAAAGCACTCTTTTTCTTCACTGGCCTCTGCATGTCCTGGCTTATGATAAAACCCATCGGCCTGCCACATCAGAAATGCATAGTAGAGATCCTCTCGAAGGAAGTGTTTCGTGTCAGACCAATGGTCTAACAACAAAGATACTGTATAGGAGTTCAGTAGTTGGTAATGAAATATGTGAATTCTGGGAGTGCTGCCATATTCCATATGACATTGGTAGTATGAAAATTGTCATACAATTTATATTAGGTTATAAAAGTAAATTTATATATTTACTAGCTGATGTACCCGTGCTTCGCTCCGGAATTCTACATTGTATACAGAATTCTAGATTAGGTAGTGCACACGTTGTGAGCAAGATTGTATTAACACGTTGGCTGCCAGAGTGGTACATTGTACCGCTGAGTGAGTGTCTCACGAGGCCACGGCGGTACAATGTACCGCTGAGAGGTGTTGCTATTTGACTTTCCCTGTCGGGCCGGCGGACCGCTGAGCCGTTGAATTCGCTATGCTAGTGTACCGCTATGGCCTCGGAGCAAATCCTGGCGTGCTTGGTTTCCAAAATATAGCCTTTATTTTTTTATTAATACAACCTTCTTTTATTGGCAATATTTGAGTATTTGTCCAATCAGTTTAGCCATGCGCTTAGGTATGCTGGGTTAGCTAACTCGCAAGCTCAAGATTTTGGAGATCGTGGGCGTGAATACTACTGTCGGGAAACCTGTTTATGGATTTATGTGATTTCCCATTTTCACCCCAAGCTTATGCTTACCTAATCAATAGGCCACACTGATTCCTTCCAAATTGTTGCACCCATACCTGAGCTGATTTCTACGGTTATCGCAATAAATATAGCGTAAAAATGAGCTTATTTGTATTTTCTAAATTGACAACATAGCAAAATTTTACATTACCGTTGAGCATTTGGCGAGGAGTAAACAGGAAATAAATATATTTCAAATGTAATTCGGTGAAGAGTTTTTTGTGTTGCAAAACGCAATAGATCAGTTTGACATGGACACTCCTTACCAGAGATCTCATACTGAACGGCTAGCGTCATTATCTTCCGAGTTCGAGAAGGAAACGGTTTCATTTTTATAACTAACCTCTCCGTTCACTGGTAAAATAACTTAGAAATATCTCGCAAGTATTTCGCACACACCCTACTGTAAAAGAACGAGTGCCTTGCGATTGTAGTCCTAAGCGCTAGTAAACAAATCATGGCACGCTCTGTTATCTACAATGTGTACTATCAAGCGATGCAAGCTTCTGGTACCGCTAGACTGTACCGCTCTGGCCGTCTAGGCAAAACCATACAGTGAAGTTTTCTGTGGGGCCACGGCGGTACCTCGGGGTGCTGAGAATTTTTATTGTATTTCGTACGTACATTGAACACTTAAGTGAAATATCACTTCGAATTTTGCTTTACTGCTTATTTACTACATGCATAGAAGAAAAAATGCTTTGGCCACCGGGACATTTCTTGCTATGTATCCTGGCAGTCAACGTGTTAAATTGCATAGCTCTTAACGTTACCTAGAAACGCGACGGAGAAGTCACCAAATGTCTCTTGTATGCCCGCTTGCCTACCATCAGTCATAATCAAGTTTGGGAGCATTATAATGGCAGACAATCAATCTCCGCTTGCCTTTTTTACATCCTCGGAAAGACTGTCTTAGTCATTTTCCCAACTGAAATGAACATAGGTCATTACAATGATGTCAGTAGGAATGACACAATTAAAAGAAATGTTTTCATATGAAATACTCGATCAAATAAAAAACCACGCATTTTCTCACTTTTAACGAACAGTACTACGCTTCCGATCTAACAATCAGAATTTTCAGAGCTGGAATGACCAAGCAGCAGACAGCCGTGATCCGTGAACATTCTTAGTCTTTTTTTCGGCAGGGAGCTGGTGGGGGGAAGAGGTTGAATAGTGGAGAGTTCCAGGGCAAAAACTATGCCCTTCTACTAATCTGTTTCCTAGGAGTACCCAGTGAATTGGAAAATCTCAATTCACTACACTGGCAGCGGAAAGAACTATCTGACTTGGAGGCAAATTCTTCCTCCAGCCAGAGGAAAAGTCCCTCTTCACTGCTAATTAGGAATAAAATGAATGTAGATTAATAAAAGTGAAGCGGAAGAAGCTTTCCTTAAGAAACGGCTCTTTTCAGGATTGAATTTTGAATTATTTAATGAATTATGATGCTATAATTTGGAATAAGCCTAAATTATAATTCTAGACCGGGTCATATTACTACTACTACTACTAAATGAGCCTCTGCCTTAAATGTGCACACTCATTTAAAAAAGCCTGTCAGAGTAGGGATCGAATAACTGGAATACTATGATGAACCAGTGTGTTATGTACCAGCAGTATCAGGAAATGCATGAACCAGAGGAATGGATTGCTATTTTTCTTTTTGCTAGTGGCCTTACGTCGCACCGACACAGATAGGTCTTATGGCGACGATGGGATAGGAAAGGCCTAGGACTTGGAAGGAAGCGGCCATGGCCTTAATTAACCTCTTAACTGGGTATTATAGATGTGCTTGGTGTAATCTGCCCTGTGTATTTTTTCAGCAGATGGTTGTTACACGGTAGGATGTTCAGAAAAGTTAGTAATATCACTAATATCATTCATCTGTGATACAAAAAGTAAAATAAAGGCGTTTTAATTAATTAATTTTAATGTTAGAGAAATGTTGAAACAGTTTTACATTAACTGCAAGGTCATTTACCTGTTTGGAATTTCCGAGTTTGGCCCATATTTTATAGCCGAAAGTTGAAATAAATAAAAGCAAGGGTATTTATATATATCATATCATGCATGTGACATTCTGAACCATTTTTTATTAACTGCAAGGTCATTTACCTGGTTTACACAAATTTGAGTGTTTTGTTCATATGTTACAACCTAAAATTAAAACAAATGAAAGAAAGGAATATTTACGAATTGCACATCATGCTAGTGACAATGTGAATGATTTTATATTAACTTCATGGTCCGTTACATCATTTACCTCACTAGAACTGCAGTGATTTGTCTCAGAAATAATTTTTGAAAAGTAAGGGGTTGCGATACTTTCCCGTTTTGAGAAGTACGTACTGTTTTCTGGCTTATGAACTATCCCCTGCAGCATTAGAAGTCCAATTAGAGCTTTTATCTCAGTTGGATTTGTATCCACCCAATCTCTCGCTCGTGACCGTGTTTTCAAGTTCGGATGGGCTACTAAAACCTGTTTAGCGTACACATTGGTCTGTTCGGCAATAAGTTGAAACATATCATCACCTATGAACTGTTCAAAATATTCCAACACATTGGATTCATCGTCAAAGTCCACATTTACATCAAAAGCACCAGAAAACACGAATTTCTGACGTGAAACACCACGCGGCGGGAAAGGTTGAAACATGTCCAGCACTTTGCCCTCATCCGATTCGTCATGTTGTTTTCCTTGTTCTTCATTCTCACTTTCTGAACCCCTTTCACTATCGGACTTGCCTTCATTTGTATCAAACCACTGATCTTTAGATTTCTGAGAAGATAAATCGTCAGAATCATTCTCTGAGTGTTGAATAAACTCGTCTTCTTCGAGCGTTTCGAACTTAAGCTTTGAACTAGATGCTGCCATATTTGGCCTACTGCGGACACGTAGCACAGCACAGTTGTAAAATAAAAACAAATAAGCTTCAAGAAGCGTGACATGTGGTATTTGCTGTCATCGAGTGGGAAAAACCTCAATTCAGACGACAATACACGACGCGGCAAAGTAGCTCTTCCTACCCAGGAGATGTTCGCAGTAAAAGGCGAGTACGTATATATTCGTCATGCCCATTAACCTGTAACATACAGCGTACGAATATATACGTCATGCCCAGTTAAGAGGTTAAGGTACAGCCCCAGCATTTGCCTGATGTGAAAATGGGAAACCACGGAAAACCATCTTCAGGGCTGCTGACAGTGGGATTCGAACCCACTATCTCCGGGATGCAAGCTCACAGCAGCGCGCCTCTAACCGCACGGCCAACTCGCCCAATGGAATGGAATGGAATGCTAAAGAAGAAAGTTTTCAAACTCCCCAGCTATTTCCAGCTAATATATTTTTAGGCTGTTATACTCGGTTCGCAGCAGTAATCCCATCTATCGGAAATGAGTGGCAGCAAAAGACAAATAACATCACAACAAACAATGGTCAATATAACGTTATTGTTGATGAATGTTATGCGCTTTCGATATTGTAGGCCTTCACGTTTACTTTTCTTCGACTCTGAAATACCACTCTTATCATAGTCGGTAGGTAAAAGTGAATAAAACATAAATGATCGTATATTGCATTCTCTGTAACTTTTGTTATGCAGTACTTTTTGATAGGACCGATAATATACTGTACGTATTTAAAAATTAAATTTTACGTGCCTAAACTACAACTTCATCCAGGATGAATAAAATTGTTTATAGCTTACACTGTAGTTTCTTATTCCCCGACTTTATGTGCCGACTTTCATTAAATTCTGTTAAACCATTTTCTCCTGGCTCGGCGTTGATATGGACTTAGCAACAAAAATACATATTCATGAATATCTCTTATCATAGCCAGTACGGTAAACATGTATGAGACATAAATGATCAGAAATTTAATTCTAAACAACTTTAGTTATGTAATATTTATCGATAGGACCACTAATAATATAAATATTTGAAAATTAAATTTCAGGCCTTTCCCTAAACTACCATTTCACTCAGCGTGAATAAAATTATTTATAGCCAAGACTGTAGTGTTCATCCCCTGACTTTACATACCGATTTTCATTAAATTACCTTCAGCCGTTTTCATGTGATGCGTGTACATACATACATACATACATACATACATACATACATACATACATACAGACAGACAGACAGACAGACAGACAGACAGACAGACAGACAGACAGACAAAAATTACGGAAAAGTAAAAAGTGCATTTCCTTGTTACTGTGGACATGATCGATACAGAAATACCATTATTTTCAAATTCTGAGCAATGTACAGACAAAACTCTTATTTTATGTACAGGGTCTTTATTTATGCCTGTAAGAGACTTTATCGCTCAAACTTGGCTGCCGATGACAGGTCACTACCTGCCGCTGGTGCATGCGGTTTCCGACATACTGCAGTTGTTGAGAACTCAGCTCCGAGATAGTAGGGTGTTCAATAAAGCTACTGTGTACTGTATGTCATATTGTATACTGTTTTATTGTGATTGTGTATAGTGCTGTAATGTATGTGAAATACTAGTTACGTGAACGTGTATATCTGCATAATACTTACATTAAGTGCAGAAAATCGTGCGCTAGGACAATACAAAAGTTTCAAGCGAAATTTCCAGGGAGACCCATTCCTGTCAATCGGACAATAAAACAACTGGTCAAGAGATTCAAACCTACAGGTTCAGTAAACAATAAAAATAGACGTAAAGGTCGTTACCTCCTTACTGAAGCATGTTTGGTATGAGGATTATAAGTAAAAATCTGTGGCCCCCTCGTAGCCCTGATTTAACGGCATGCGATTTTTATTTGTGGGGAATGTTAAAAAATGTAGTTTATGGGAACAATCCTCACACACTAGATGAACTTTTAAAGACAATATACGAGTTGCAATTGTATCCATCAGTGCTGAAGAACTTGGTAGAGTAACTGAAAACTTCATTAGGAGATGCCTATTATTTTGGCAGCGCATGGGTAACATTTTCAGCATAAACTGTAAAAATGGTGAGTAAAATGCATGATAATGATTTTGAGCACCGTATTCTGCCGTACATACGCACGCGCGGTAGCCGGCAACTGAACCGTCACTGGCGGCCAAGGTCGAGCGAGAAAGTCCCTTCCAAGCATAAATAAAGACTCTGTATATAGATTTATTATCAGAGTCCAGATACACTGCTAAATAAAGTTTATCCAATATTCGGCGTCAAGGACAGCTTTATCATTGACCTGCAAAACATCTTCCTTTGTGCACGGTGATGGTAAATGCTGACAAACCAGAGGGTGTTCTTCATCCTGTAGTAGTCCACAATCACAGATCATGTCTCCTTGTAAATAGCCCCACTTAACTAGGTTAGACTTGCACTTTGAAACACCTATCCACAGTCGACTGAGGGTCTCCCACACAGGATACGGAAGGCAAAAATCTGCAGGAGGTTCTTCCTTTAAACTCAGGGATGAATTTATTACTTGACCTTCGTTTTTCTGTCATATCAACAAGTGGTACGGTTGTTCTTAAAAAAAAAAAAAACTCTTCCTTGATCTAACGGGCTGCATTTGATGGCCACAAAGGGGGTGACGTGGATTGGTTGAGTACTTCTGACATTCAACTTCCACTGCTACCTCCCTTCTTCTGTGAGGAGGGGCGATTATTGCGTTAGGTTAGATATTTTCTGTTGGAGTTGGTTTCAGGCACCCTGTAATTATGCAACCAGTCTCGTTCACAGCAATATCTTCTTCCTTAGCATGGGCAGAATTTCTTCATACGGATAAAGCATAGTTTGCAGCTGATAAGACAGGCAGATAGGGCAGATGTGCGTAGGACATGAGGGTATGTACCCCAAGAAGTGCCTGTTAGTTTACTAATATATTATTCCTAGTGCATATCTTTTCTTTGGTATTCTGACAGGTGACTGTGATTATTGTTTAAGAGGAAGTACAACTAGGCAACCATCCTCTATATAACACTAATCAGAGGGGAAAAGTGGAAGGGATCCGACACTTTGAAAAATTAAGGTATCGGCCAGAGAAAGATAAGGGCCACAAAGGGCATGAAAATGAAAGATTCCCTAGGCCTTAAGACCTCTAATACCATTGGGGTCAGAAAAGAACAAGAGCTGACCAAGGGAGGTCGGAGAGGATAGATAAAGTGAGGAGCCTAGCACAAGTAAGTGAAAGCAATGCCAGGACTCAGCTAAGAGCCCCTGGGCCTCCTTTTAGTCACCTCTTATGACAGGTAGGGGATACCGTGGGTGTTATTCTACTGCTTCCACCCACAGGGGGATGGTGTTCTGACAGTGTTGTTTGAAAGATAATGTTCTGCCCAGTTTCACACCAAGGTACTTTGGTGCATAACAATGTTCAAGGATTACTCCTCTTCATTCCCACGGAGTTTTCTACTGGCTTCTTTGTTATGTAGATGAAAGGCACAAACTTGAGTTTTGCAGGGGGATGGGTCTCAAATGATTGTTCTTGTAGCAGGTTCTTTGAGAGATTTTGCCAGCTTTCCTTCAACCTCCTCAAATGTGTTCCCCTGTGCTGCCACTGCTGTGTCATCAGCCTAGATAAATTGCTTGACTTTGGTGCGAATGGGTTGGTCGTTAGTGTAGATGTTAAAGAGCAATGGTGCAAGAACACTTCCTTGGAGTAATCCATTCTTTTGAGTTCTCCAACAGCAGTTCTTATTTTGAAGAGAGATGTGGAAACATCTATTTTGAAGAATGCATTCAACGCATTTTGTAAAAGGACAGTCCCTTGTTGCTTAATACATTTTATACACCAATATCTTATGATTAGTGGTATCATAAGCTGCGCTAACGTCTATGAAGGCAACATCAGTCACTTGTCCCCGCTCATAGCCATCATCTATATGGCATGTCAGATTAAGAACATGCCCACAGCATGATCTTCTAGGCCTAAATCCTGCTTGTTCAGGTATGAGAGTTTCATCTACAAGAAGTGAAATACCGTTTAGTACCATTTACTCTAGGATTTTGAAAAGATGCTGCAATAGAAAAAAAGGTTGGAAGTTCTTAGGTTCATTTGGCTCCCTGCCAGGCTTTAAAATAGCTATTGGGCCAATGACCTTAGATGTTAGGCCCCTTTAAACAACAAGCATCATCAACATCAAAATAGGTACAACATGAGCTTTCCTCCGCATCCTTCGAATTTGGCAAGTGGTGATGAAGTTCTCCATGAAGTTGAGGATCCATTTCAATGTTTCAGGCCCAAAATGCTTTATTTGTTCTGCTCTCAACTCATCCACTCCAGCTGCCTTATTATTCTTCATGTGGTGAATCGCTTCTTGCAGTTCAGCCAAGTTCAACTTCAAGTTCACGTTGAAACTCCATTCTTTTCATCCTCCTGGTACTTTTTTTTTTTTATTGTTGCTTTACGTCGCACCAACACAGATAGGTCTTATGGCGACGATGGGACAGGGAAGGGCTAGGAGAGGGAAGGAAGCGGCCGTGGCCTTAACTAAGGTACAGCCCCAGCATTTGCCTGGTGTGAAAATGGAAAACCACGGAAAACCATTTTCAGTGAGGTTCGAACTTACTATCTCCCGAATACTGGATACTGGCCGCACTTAAGCGCCTGCAGCTATCGAGCTCGGTCCTGGTACTTTTACCAAGTAGTAGTTGATGAGCAATCTGATTGGGTGTAACTTCACTCTTAAGCATCTAAGGTGAAGTTGGATGATTGCTAAGGTTCTTAATCATTTTCCATGCATGTCGGCTATTTTGTTTCTTATCCGACTTCCTATTAGAGAGCACCATCTCTCTTGTCTTGAGGTGGTTATAGCACTAAGCAACTCCTCACTTGCTTCCACTGTTTCTTCTGAGAAGGGATTATTCTCGTACAATCGCTGGTATCTTTCTAGGGCAAAGTTTTGAGTCATGAGCGAGTCCAGCTACGTAGTTGATGCGGCATCCCTTTGCAATATATTTTCGAGATATTTTCTGGGTCAGTTATATGAATGATTCATACGACTTCACTTCTGGTTTTAATTTACTGATTTGACTATCCCAGTCTTCAGCAAACTGGTCCCACTGCACTCTTTTGAAGTTGAAGCGTCACATTAGCAGTACTACATCTGGCTAAACCACTGCTCCTATATAACAAGTGATAGCTCTGTATTGTGTGCCTGGAATTGGGTCTTCAACGTTTTATGTTGTATGGATCGTAGCCACATTTCCACTTGTTAAACGAAAGGTCATGGATGAGTTTAATTCCAGTCCTTTCAGCCCAGTTCTCCAATTCCTCACCGTTTGCATTAGTATGTAGATATCCCCATGCAGTACTGTGGCAGTTGAAGTCCCCAATCGCAATTTCAATTCTCTGAGATTGGAAATTAGCTGGCTCCTCAAAATTAAATATGATGTTAGGTGGTTTATAGATAGATGTTACTGTACAACACTGGTACCCAATGGTTAGGATTTCTACATCATTGGTGGAAATCTAGTCAGTTGAATATATAATTAGATCTGGTTTGGTGAAGACAGCACTTCCGTATTGGTCGTGAGGTCTCTCTAAGACTAGTTTCATCCCCCTTATCTTTGGTTTGCGGCTGTTTGGTAAATGTACAATAGCGTTAAAATGTTTAAACTTGCCAAGACATACAGGCATCCATTAAACACAAACTGACAAACTATAAAGCAATTTATGCTTCAAAGAATGGTAAGCAATGTCTTATAGGGCTACACAGTTCAAACTCTGTGCTTGTCTATATGTCCCTTTTTTCTGCTCTTTTACATGACATTGTTCTGGTTAGGTTTTCCGACATCTCTGTGGTTATAATTCCCCATGCTTGCAACAGGCATTGCCGGAGATCTTCACAACAGTTGACAGAAGATTGTTTTTCCTTACAGAAGAGTTCATCGCACAACACTTTGATGGGTAATAAATTGGGTGGCTGAAAAAGAAAGAACATTTGTTGTTGACTGCTCAGAGTTCTTTGTTTCTTACATACTTCTTGCACAGCTTTGACATGTGTTTCAGGTTGTCCTGCTGCAGAACAAACCTTCTTCCAATAAGTGGTGTTACAGATGGTAATTGCACTGCTCGATATAATGAGATGGTACAGCTCCTTCCTCAGAATACTTTCAAATGTCACCAACTCTCTCACTTTCTGCTGCTGAAACAACCCAAAACCATAACTCAACAACCCGCATGCTTCACAGTTGGTGTTAGACAGCCTTCTATCATTCTTTCTCCTTGTCGACTGTGGACATACTGAGTTTATTAACTTAACCACAGTGGTTTGATTTTGTATTGGTCCGTATTGATTACAATCCCTATTTCAATAAATTCACTTTGATATTTGAAATAGCCATGTCAATATTTAAAGTTAATTATTTATTATCACACAATACACCGTACATGTTTTGAGGACCTTACTGTCCTCTTCCTCAACAGTTTAATCTAACTACCGAATATCTCTTGGACCTATTTAATTATTATTAAACACCAATAAAGCTGAAGCTGTGTTAGAACCAAAGTGGGTCAAACTGAATGGTTGAGTTGAGACAGGTTTAAGACAGGGAAGTGTATTGTCTCTCTTACTCATCATTATCATCATGGATAGAATTCTACACAATATCGAGGAGAAGACAATGGGCGAGCAAGTAAAGTCTATGCTCTTTGCTGATGACATTGTAGTTTGGGGAGATAATGGGAAGTACAGACACAAGTTCATTTATGGAATGAGGAAATAGAAATTTTGAAATGAAAATTAGTACTGAGAAAAGCAAGACTTTGATCATGACGAGAGGTAACAAAAAATCCCGGGGAGTGATAAAAAGAGGAAATGAACCTCTTAAAGTAGTGAAAATTTTTAAATATTTGGGCAGCACGGTGTCACAATACGGAAATTTGGATGGAGAAATTGATTTTAGAACACAGCAGTCTGCAAGTTTCTACCAGTGTGTGAGATACATTGTATGGAACAAGGATGTGCCAATGAAGTGCAAGAAGGTTTTATACTCGTCCTATTATAAACCTATACCGACCTATGCTTCAGCAGCCTGGACATTGACTAAGCGGAACCAAAGTAAGATACAAGCAGCTGAAATGAAGTTCTTGAGGAGCATACAAAGAAAGACAAGACGAGATAGAATACGAAATGAGGAGATAAGTAGAAGCATGGGAGTGTGTAAACTTCAAGAAGAGACTGATATAGCAAAACTAAAATGGTTTGGACACATGATGAGAATGCCAGGAGAGAGAATACCAAAGAGAACATTCATGGATACAAAGACTGCAAAGAGGCATAGGGGACGGCCTAAAATGAGATGGAGGAGCTCTGTTGTGGACTGTATTGCAAATAGAGGAGTCAATAGCAATGAAATGAAATGAAATGGCGTATGGCTTTTAGCGCTGGGAGTGTCCGAGGACAAGTTCGGCTCGCCAGATGCAGATCTTTTGATTTGACGCCCGTAGACGACCTGCGTGTTGTGATGAGGATGAAATGATGATGAAAACGACACATACACCCAGCCCCCGTGTCAGTGAAATTAACCAATTATGGTTAAAATTCCCAACTCGGCCGGGAATCGAACCCAGGACCCCTGTGACCAAAGGCCAGCACGCTGACCATTTAGTCATGGAGCTGGACAGTCAATAGCAATAAAGTACTAAAAGAGGAATTGTGGAAAGATCGAGTAAGGTGGATGACTTTGGTACACTACTCTACCCAGAGAGAATCTGGAGAAGGGAATGGAAGAAGAAGAAGAAGAAGAAGAAGAAGAAGAAGAAGAAGAAGAAGAAGAAGAAGAAGAAGAAGAAGAAGAAGAATCACATTCTTAACAAGTCCTCTTATAACCTGTACAACATATTTCATTCTATACATATCTTAATTGATATATAAAGTGTGTCATAAATAAACTCAAAACTGCATTGTTCTATTTTTAATCTTACTAAAATGTTAGCATCTCTTAAAAATTATTAAAATCTTCTAACCCAGAGTTTACATCTGCTAAATGTTGCGGCTATTTCTGTATATAACCATCTGACCTTGAACACTCCAAAGAACGTTTATTTGTGCTTATTGTCAATGTTTTTCTTTTCAGTTCTTTATTTATACAGCTGAAGAGGACCACTAAGTGGTCGAAACATGTCCTGTAAGTTTTAATTTTATTCAATTTTGCCTGAGGCATTAATAAAGTATCAATTAGGTGGTTATTTATACTTACTTCTTGATTAAACATCGATACGGTCATGAAATGGACAACTTGTAATACTCGCTAGCTTCTCACTCCACAATAAACGAATGTTCTGTTATATACACATAAACATAGTTGTCCCTGCCCCAAGCTAAGGTCAAGGGAAGTTCGACCAAGGGTGATAATACCATGTTAAGATCTGTATATCTGTGAAACAGTGCAGAGAGAAGGCCAACTTCGGCAGCTCAACAATTATGAGATGACTTCTTAAGGGTAATTGGAATCCACATATCAGGAACAAACTGTATGCAATTGACTGCATAGTGCCCAGTTACGGTCATTTCGACAGATTCAGTGTTCTACTAGAGAACTGTCATCATGCTGAGAGAAGATGGGCCGGGCCATCCAACATCTTAATTGGGGATTTGATGAATGGCATAATGCCATGTTTGCAGATGCAACACAGATATCACTCAGGCCAGATATACGCCGACAAAGGGTGTGGATTACAAGTTATACATCTCATCGTTGGGTCAGTATTGAGCAACGTATACCTTACTAAATTAAGTTTTTTTTGAGAGTCCACCTTTTCAATACAGTATGTTTTTATTGATTTACATACAGAAAATTTACATTATTATGTCTTAAGTGGGACGTTTTGCCTATATTTTCAGGCGTCATCAGCCGCTGTTCCTAAGATCAGAATAGCCAGGATTTGTATACTGATAAAATACTTAAAATTTTCAAGCTAACATGGGTTCTTTTTTAACTTAAATATGTTTTTTTGGGTAAATATGTGGTCTATAGAAACATCTGGCTGCTTTGAATTATTTTGAGTGGTGAAATGTGCTATAAATATAAAAAACATTTAGTTTACATACAATTATTCAGTTTAAAAAACTGAGTACACTATTTGAACATTTGATAAAAAACTAATTTATAACTTGTGAATGACCTTAGTTGGTTTGATTTATTCAGTCTTTAATATCCAATGAGCGTGTTCTCCTGGTTGGTTGGGTTATTTGATCTCGAATGTCCGATTTGCTTGCAAACTTGAGTGTCACCTTGTGACTTAAATTTTGTTGGCGTACACGTAAGATATTATGAGCCATTGGCTGAATACTACTTGTGCTTAAAATTATGAATAAGTCACATATGCCACTATGTAGGTTCGAAGAGGGGACTTCTAAAAGTCGTTCTAACGAAGTGTTGTAGTCTTGTTGCTTTAGTTTATTGGTTGTTGTTGGTTGATTGAGAGTCTGTAACAGTGTCTTAATTTGAATTTTGTGTGAACTGAAGTATAAAATGGGGAAGTTAAGCTGGAACTTACTCACCCCCTCGCCCCTCTTGTGGCTGGCTTGCTCTAATGACACCTTCTGTTCGACTTGCTGTGGCCAGTGTTATGCGGAGGGGTATGCGTTGGGAGGGGTGGGCAGATGAGATATCGTTTTTTCTCGGAGGAGGGGTATTTTCTGTGGGCGGAGCTTTTATATGTGGCGATTTATTAGTTTTGGAAGATGCTTTCCTTTATTTTTAATATCTATATATATAAAATAAGAGTTTTGTCTGTACATTGCTCAGAATTTGAAAATAATGGTATTTTTGTATCGGTCATGTCCACAGTAACAAGGAAATGCACTTTTTACTTTTCCGTAATTTCTGTCTGTCTGTATTTATGAACACGCATCACGAGAAAACGGCTGAAGACAATTTAATGAAAATCGCTATGTAAAGTCAGGGAACAAACCACTACAATATAGGCTATAAATAATTTTATTCAGCCCGAGTGAAATTGTAGTTTCGGGGAAGGCCTGAAATTTAATTTTCAAATATTTATATTATTAGTGGTCCTATCGATAAATATTATATAGATAAAGTTATATAGAATTAAATTTCGGATCATTTATGTCTCATACATGTTTACTGTACCGGCTGTGATAACAGAGATATTAATGAATTTGTATTTTTGTTGCTAACTCCATATCAACGCCGAGCCAGGAGAAAATAGGTTAACAGAATTTAATGAAAATCGGTATATAGAGTCGGGGAATAAGAAACTAGTCTTAGCTATAACAAATTTCATTCATCCTGGTTGAAATTGTAGTTTAGGCGAAGGCACCTAAAATTTAATTTTAAAATACCTACAGTACGTTATTGGTCCTATAGGAAAGTACTGCATAACAAAAATTTGAGAGAATACAATTTCCGATCATTTATGTTTTATTCACTTTTACTATACTGACTATGATAAGAGTGGTATTTCAGAGTCGGAGGAAAACGAAATGTGAAGGCCTACAATATCAAAAGCGCGTAACATTCATCAACAATAACATTATATTGACCATTGTTTGTTGTGATGTTATTTGTCTTATGCTGCCACTCAACTCCGATAGATGGGATTACTGCTACGTACCGAGTATAACAGCCTAACTGAATATTGGCGGGAAATAGCTGGGGAGTTAGAAAACTTTCTTCTTTAGCATTCCATTCGTGTGGTTCATGCATGTCCTGCTGGTACGTAACACACTGGTCCATCATAGGATTCCAGCTGTTTGATCCGTACTCTGACGGGCTGTTTTGAATGACCAGTGTGCACATTTAAGGCAGAGGCTCACGTAGTAGTAGTAGTAGTAGTAGTAGTAGTAGTAGTAGTAGTAGTAGTAGTAGTAGTAGTAGTAGTAGTAGTACCTGGTCTAGAATTATAATTTAGGACTATTACAAATTATAGCACCACAATTCGCTAAATAATTCAAAATTCAACCCTGAAAAGAGCCGTTTCTTAAGAAAAGCTTCTTCCGCTTCACTTCTGTTAAATTCTACATTCATTTTATTCCAAATTAGCAGTGAACAGGGGTTTCTCGTATGGCTTGGAAGAAGAATTTGCCTCCAAGTCAGATAGTTCCTTTCGCCACTGTAGTGAATTGAGATTTTCCGATTCATTGGGTATTCCTAGGAAACAGATTAGTAATAGGGCATATTTTTTGCCCTGGGTCTCTCCACTATTCAACCCCGCCCCTGCCGAAAAGAAGACGAAGACTGTTCACAGATCATGGCTGTCTGCGGCTTGGTCAATCCAGCTCTGAAAATCTGGAATGTTAGATCGGAAGCATAGTACTGTTCGTTAAAAGTGAGAAAATGCATGGTTTTTCAGTTGAACGAGTATTTTGTATGAAAACATTTCTTTTAATTGTGTCATTCCTACTGACATCATTGTAATGACCTATGTTCATTTCAGTTGGGAAAATTACTAAGACAGTCTTTCTGAGGATGTAAAAAGGCAGGTGCAGATTGAGTGTCTGCCATTATAATGCTCCCCAACTTGATTGTGACTGATGGTAGGCAAGCGGGCCTACCGTTACAATGAATAATCTCTAACCCAGTTTTTATATGAGACGAGACGTTTGGTGACTTCTCCGTCGTGTTTCTAGGGTAACGTTAAGAGCTATGAATTTAATACAATCGTGCTCACAACATGTGCACTACCTAACCTAGAATTTTGTATACAATGTAGAATTCCGTAGTGAAGCACAGGTACATCAGCTAGTTTTTAATAAATTGTGTTGTGTTTAGTGTTTAGTGTTTAGTGAAAAGTTGGCTTCCTATAAATTTGATATTGGAATCTATCATCTTTACTGTGATGGTGATGTCTAAAAAATTTATGGACTTATTGGTTTCATCTTCTGTAGTAAATTTTTTTTTTGACCTAATGTGTTAAGGTATTGCAAAATATTGTTATGCAGATCATCATCCAAGCTCTCCCGACCACTTTAAACTTGCTGGTCCACTTGGCAACAGTTGAAAATGAAGGATCAGAGTCCCCCAGTGTGTTCTGAAACTCTGCATAAATTTCCTTTGCTTTCATACCTTTCTTTACAAAGTATTTAATCACTGCTCGAATCTCAGTTTTTTCAATTGTCACAAATCACTACGCGGGAACAACAACAAAGAGTCGTCACTACCACACTCCTGCAGCTAGAGCACTGACGCGCCACGGGTTCACTCACAAAGGATGTGTGATTATTGCGCGGAAACCTCATTACTCTAGCACCGACATCTAGCGGTGATTCCGAGAACTTTTCAAACCGTCCTCGTAGACTGTTTCTTTTGTTTGAATGTTCAAGTACATATTGGAAACATCGAACGAGCACATGACGTGATTTGATTGTACTTTAAATTTTTGTAACTTCTCATAAGAATCAATTGAATTTTTTAGGAGAGAATTATTATGGAATTTATAATATTTATTAAGAAAACTACGTATAAACTCTGAAGTTTTGTATGTTGGACTATTTTTACTGTTGATGATTGGTCTGATGGGAATTTCTGTTTGTGTATTTTTGGTAGTACTCTAGCTGTTGGTATATTTGGGTTCATGTTTATTAATTTTTGTAATTCCTGTTCATTTAGTAAAAAGAATGAATTTTTGAGCAAAGTCTTGAGATTGCATTTTGGATTTATTGGACATTATGCAAGAAAGATTCTCTCTGCGCCAATGTTGAACTTTGTATCTCCACCTGAAGACACATCCCGAATTCTAGAAACTCAATAGAAGCATTTGGATTTTACTTTAAAACCAATGTATTACCTTTTTAAATGTGCAATTTTAGAGTGTTCACCAACAGAGCTTATTTTATTCATTTTACAACAATTGTACGATAAATATTCTTATAGTTTAATTGTATACGACATAAATCCAAAATTTTTTATTTTGTCACTGATAAGCATAACAATATCACTTATATAACAGTTCAGTGGTTCACCATTTTTTATGTACATCATTCCATCACATATTCAGTTCATTCTTTTATATTCATTCCACCGCGTAGGACTTTGGCATATCCATATGCGTCTTGGCCAGGCTGATGATGACCCACTCACGGTCGAAACTAGTACCTCGTAATATATTGTAATGTTCTTATAAACATCGCAATTATTGTAAATGTATTGAGTAGGTGGATTAAACCTTTGTACTTTATTTTGGGTAAAATTAATAAACATGAACCCAAATATATCAACAGCTAAGAGAACTACCAAAAGTACACAAAAAACAGAAATTCCCATCAGACCAATCATCAACAGTGAAAATAATCCAACATACAAAACTACAGAGTTTAACATAGTTTTCTTAAAAATTGTTATAAATTCCATAATAATTCTCTGCTAAAAAATTTGATTGATTTTTGTGAGAGGTTAGAAAAATTTGAAGTACAATCAAATCACGTAATGTGCTCGTTCGATGTTTCCAATATATACTCAAACATTCAATCAAAAGACACCGTCAACATCATTAATGACAATTTACCAAACACGGTCATCTCAGAGTAACGGATATCGGTGAATTTATCAACATATTAAATTTTGTATTCAGCAAAAACCTTTTCACTTTTAATAAAATATGTCGTCAGAAAGGTTATCAATGGAAGATTCTGCTTCAGGCATCTTAGCAGACATTTACCTTGCCCACTTAGAACACACACAAATCAAAACAAAAATACAAGGTTTTTACGATCTGCTTTACGTCGCACCAACACAGATAGGTCTTATGGCGACGATGGGACAGGAAAAGGCTAGGAGTGGGAAGGAAACAGCCATGGCCTTAAGGTACAGCCCTAGCATTTGCCTGATTCGAAAATGGAAAACTATGGAAAACCATCTACAGGGCGGCCGACAGTGGGGTTCGACCCCAATATCTCCCGAATACTGGATACTGGCCGCACTTAAACAACTGCAGCTATCGAGCTCGGTAATACAAGGTTTAAGCCTATGGTTGCGCTATGTCGACGACGGGTTTATCATCATAGACCAAAGGTTCAACAACAGTAGTAATATTTTGCAATACCTGAACACACAAGATCAAAATATAAAATTTTCTGCAGAAGATGAAACCAATAAGTTCATAAATTTTTTACACATCACCATCACACATAAAGACGGTGGATTTGACCATCAAATTTACAGGAAGCCAAGTTTTCACCAAACACAATCAGGAATAACTCATTACATCCCAACACTCAAAAACAGGCAGCGTACTGAAGTTTAATACATAGAGCTTTTAAAATACCCTTGACACCTAAAGACCTCAACAAGGAAATTATAATATATAAGGAGCATAGCCAAGCTCAACGGGTTTAATACAGAAAGGGTTAACCAAATAAGAAAAATCAGAAATAGACAAATGTCAAAATTAATTCTGGAAAAACCAAAAAGTCCAAATTTGCCACATTTACTTACAATAATCCCAACATATATCACGTTTCAAACCCATTAAAAAAACATGACTTCAAGATTTTGTTTAAAACACAAAACACCAACCAAAGCATGTTCTTAAATCACAATAGCGTCAACTCTTACACAGACCAATACTCAGCTTCCAGGATTTACAAACTCACATGTACTCAATGTTTTGCCTCAAATAGGGCAAACAGGAGGAAGTTTCTCAATGCGATATTTAGAACACTATAATGCAAACAAACATCATAAATTCTCAGCCATGAACGTACATATGAAAGAAACTGGACATACAGACACGACCATAGAACAAGATTTAACCATTCTAAAGAGTATTAAAAAGGGCAAATTAATGAATGAATACAAAAATATGTACATTAAAAAACTACAAAGCGCCAGGAGAAGATCAGACCTTTGCGGAAATCTGGAAATATGCAGGAACCTCAGCAAAAGTTGCCCTCCATCAACAACTTGTCTCTATCTGGATTAAAGAAGAACTACCAGAACACTGGACAACAGCCCTCATTCATCCTCTGCACAAAAAAGGGGACAAAACCGACCCTAATAACTACAGGGGAATCTCGCTCCTAGACATAACATACAAAATATTTTCAATAATCATCCTTAATAGGATAAGTTTACAACTTGAGAAAGAACTAGGAGAATATCAAGGAGGTTTCAGACCCTGGAGGAGCTGTCCTGATCAGATCATGAGTCTTAAGTTGATAATGGACTATAACAGGAGAAGAAACAGAGATATGGTGATAACATTTGTAGATTTCAAGAAAGCTTATGATTGCATCCATAGAGAATCTCTGTTTAAAATTTTAAGACACCTTGGACTACACCCCAAATTAATAAACATGATAAAATTGACTCTCACCAATACCAAGTCAAAAGTGAAGTTTAGGGGTGAAACATCAGAGACATTTGAAATTAAAACTGGACTACGACAGGGAGATGGGCTCTCACCACTATTATTTAACTGTGCTCTAGAAATGGTAATGAGGGAATGGTTTAGAAAATGTCCCCCCAAAATAAAGATTGGCCGAAAAATCAAAACAAATTGCCTGGGTTTTGCTGACGATTTAGCATTACTAGCAGTGGACATAAAAGAAGCAAAAACCCAGATATCAGAACTTCAAAACATTGCAAATAAAATTGGCCTCAAAATATCATTTGAAAAAACAGAAATTATGCCCCAAAAACCAACACAGCTAAAAGAAGTCACCATAAATGGTAATAAAATCAAAATAGTAACTCAGTTTAAATATCTTGGAGAAGTAATAACACATAACTTAAATGAAAAAATCTCAATCCAAGTAAGAATAAATAGATTAGCTAAAGCACAAAAATTAACATGGGATATCTACAAAAAGAAATGTCTATCAATAAATACAAAAATAAAACACTACAACACAGTTATAAAACCGGAAGCTACATATGCAGCAGAAACACTCTTTTACCTGAATAAACAATCAAAGACTGACAGACTTCAGAAAATTGAAAGGAGGATTGGAAGAACCTGTATCAACAAGTGTAGACTCACTTTTTAAACTGAATAATTGTTTGTAATCTAAATGTTTTTTGTATATATCACATTTCACCAGTCAAAATAATTCAAAGCAGCCAGATGTTTCTATGGACCACATATTTACACAAAAACATATTTTAGTTAAAAAAGAACCCATGTTAGCTTGAAAATTTTAAGTATTTTATCAGTAAACAAATACCCAGGATCATGGATATTTTGACCTTCGAGTGTAGGAACAGCGGCTGATGATGCCTGAAAATATAGGCAAAACATCTGCATTTGGGGCAGTCGCGCAGGTGGCAGACTGCCTATCTGTTGTCTTCCTAGCCTTTTCTTAAATGATTTCAAAGAAACTGGAAATTTATTGAACATCTCCCTTAGTAAGTTATGCCAATACTTAACTCCCCTTCCTATAAGTGAATATTTGCCCCAATTTCTCCTCTTGAATTCTAGCTTTATCTTCATATTGTGATCTTTCCTGCTTTTAAAGACACCACTCAAACTTATTTGTCTACTGATGTCATTCCACGCCATTTCTCCGCTGAGAGCTCGGAACATATCACTTATGATATAGATGTTGATTCCCATACGGAACCTGAAATACAGCAGAGTTCCGTTAATCGGATCTAATTGGGACCAGAGCCTTTTCGGATTACAAAATTTTCGGATTAACTGGAAAATATTTTCTAATAATAATGTTATTGTTTTTACGTCTCGCTAACTACTTTTACGGTTTCCGGAGACGACTAGGTGCCAGGATTTTCTCCTGCAGGAGTTCCTTTACATGCTAATCTCCTTGAAATCGTTCAACAACTTCCTAGGTGTAAGGAAGTCAATGAAAATGACATTAGCGAGTGGATGGAAGGTGATTGTCAACAATTACAAACAGACCAAGAAATCGTAGCTATGGTGGAGAAAGAATCTGGAGTTGATGAGGAACAGAGTGACTACGAAGACCACAATGAACAACTATTGTCACATTCAGATGCCGCAGCCGCCTTACAACTTATCGTATGCTACGTCGAGCAACACTCCGCTGCTACGCCCACTGATGTGATGTTTATGAGATGCTGGTTTAACACTGCATCTTCGAGTAGGTTCCAATCACTACGGCAAAAGAAACTAACAGACTTTGTAAAGATAAACGACCAGTGATTGATGGTTTGTGATGTGCAATTATGTTTACATTAAGTTATTCTAGTAAAATATGACTAAAAAAATGCAAGTATATCTTCAATCTATATGTTCTTTCATTTCAATAAGGGTAATTTAAAAAATGAATATTTCACTTCGGATTAACAGGACTCTAGTGTATTTGTCCCACATGATTAAATTTTCAATACCAATATAGCTGGTCCGGTATTGGACATCAGCTAACTCATTCCTGGTTGCCAGTGTTTCGCCCCAGTGTGCTAAATTGGGTTCATCAATCGGTAAATAGCACACCTACCAAGATGCATGGTTAGTGCATACCGTGGAGGTCACTACATAGGCTACTTGGAGCATTGGAACCTGAAATTTCAGGTTCCGTATGGAAATCAACATCAACTAATTGACCAGACATGAACTGCACTGAGCATGCATGGGACAGGTTAACGGCCATTTTTGGTCATCCACAACCTCTACAAACCTCATTAGAGTTGTCCAGATGGAATGGGACCTCCTTCCCCCGAGATGACATCAAAGTACTGATGGCAAAATAAAAAACATCCACAAATTATAACCTTTTCATTATTACTGTTTATTGGCATTAGATATTAGAAGAAAAACAGCTGAGTTTGTAAAAGTTTACATTTGCAGGCTATGAGTTTCTGTGATACAATAAACAACATTCTGTAACTTTACTATTGCATTGCATCCCTGATATTTCAAACTTTCTTTTTCTTTTTAGTATAATCTGTAGTGCTATAATTTATTTGGAATACGTGGAATTACTGCTACACCCGAATTTGGTTCATATGAAATTACAAAAAAAAAAAACTATCATTTAACTTTGTGCCATGTAATGCAACACAGCAACAGTTAATTGTTATGCATTTAAAGACCTGATTGGAGTAAATTGTGAAATAACGGTGGGTTGTTTCCTCACCATTGGCTATTTGGTGGAACTTTGTTGTTATGAACTTGGTATTGGTTGACTCGCCAAATGATTGTTAACTGTTTTCGCAGCGCGCTCTGGTGTAAGCCGCTGGAACCGCTGTTGTTGTGTGCCAGCTTAGCTGCCGGCAAGATGTCCATGATGTGGGCTCTTGGTATTTTGGCCTGTAAGGAGGCTGTGAGTGATTTCAAACCACCCTAACATGTGCTTTCGGTCCTGAGTGACATTAACTTTAGCAAAGGGTGGTATAAAAATTAACTGTGTGCGATTTTGGTTTTAAAGTTAAATATTTTGTGACCCGTTCTCATCGCCATAGGAGCATGCCGGATAACATGGAATTATTACTATCACAGTTGTAGGTCTGTGAAGTATTTACCTTATGAAACAGCCTCATCACCTTGGTAAGTCCAACCTTGTATAACATATAAACTGTCTCGGTGAGACGGTAGTGCGTCGCTTCGTTCAAGCTTACTGGCGAACGAATCCAATATGTCCGACCATGTTAAGGTACATGAAGTGAACATTTTAGTGGTTGAAATTATATTATTCAGCAAAATTTAAGCATGCTCAAATAATTATCTTACATTTGGGCGAGTAAAAATGTCAACTGAGAAGACGTACTTCTATGTCACTAGAACTGCTGTTATATACTGGGGATATACTAAAGACAACTGGGGATATACTAAAGACAATGGGTTGGGATATAGTACCATATCTGAAGTACTTATTTGATTATTGTTTGGCCGAAGGAGCTATACCAGATGAATGGAGAGTTGCTATAGTAGCCCCTGTGTATAAAGGAAAGGGTGATAGACATAAAGCTGAAAATTACAGGCCAGTAAGTTTGACATGCATTGTATGTAAGCTTTGGGAAGGCATTCTTTCTGATTATATTAGACATGTTTGTGAAATTAATAACTGGTTTGATAGAAGGCAATTCAGTTTTAGGAAAGGTTATTCCACTGAAGCTCAACTTGTAGGATTCCAGCAAGATATAGCAGATATCTTGGATTCTGGAGGTCAAATGGACTGTATCGCGATTGACATGTCTAAAGCATTTGATAGGGTGGATCATGGGAGACTACTGGCAAAAATGAGTGCAATTGGACTAGACAAAAGAGTGACTGAATGGGTTGCTATATTTCTAGAAAATAGATCTCAGAGAGTTAGAGTAGGTGAAGCTTTGTCTGACCCTGTAACAGTTGAGAGGGGAGTTCCTCAGGGCAGTGTTATCGGACCTTTATGTTTTCTTATATATATAAATTATATGAGTAAAGGAGTGGAATCGGAGGTAAGGCTTTTTGCGGATGATGTTATTCTCTATAGAGTGATAAATAAGTTACAAGATTGTGAGCAACTGCAACGTGACCTCGAAAATATTGTGAGATGGACAGCAGGCAATGGTATGTTGATAAACGGGGCTAAAAGTCAGGTTGTGAGTTTTACAAATAGGAAAAGTCCTCTCAGTTTTAATTACTGCGTTGATGGGGTGAAAGTGCCTTTTGGGGATCATTGTAAGTATCTAGGTGTTAATATAAGGAAAGATCTTCACTGGGGTAATCACATAAATGGGATTGTAAATAAAGGGTACCGATCTCTGCACATGGTTATGAGGGTGTTTAGGGGCTGTAGTAAGGATGTAAAGGAGAGTGAATATAAGTCTCTGGTAAGACCCCAACTAGAGTATGGTTCCAGTGTATGGGACCCTCACCAGGATTACCTGATTCAAGAACTGGAAAAAATCCAAAGAAAAGCAACTCGATTTGTTCTGGGTGATTTCCGACAAAAGAGTAGCGTTACAAAAATGTTGCAATGTTTGGGCTGGGAAGAATTGAGAGAAAGAAGAAGAGCTGCTCGACTAAGTGGTATGTTACATGTAATAAATATCATTTTTGGTCCGTATTGATGATGTAGATTGAAATAATAACATAGCTAACAAATTTATGTAAATCATCCAAGACGATTTTGTATTGATTAGGTGGTCTAATAAATAACTTAATGTTATTATTTCAATAAGTGGTATGTTCCGAGCTGTCAGCGGAGAGATGGCGTGGAATGACATTAGTAAACGAATAGGTTTGAATGGCGTCTATAAAAGTAGGAAAGATCACAATATGAAGATAAAGTTGGAATTCAAGAGGATAAACTGGGGCAAATATTCATTTATAGGAAGGGGAGCTAGGGATTGGAATAACTTACCAAGGGAGATGTTCAATAAATTTCCAATTTCTTCGAAATCATTTCGGAAAAGGCTAGGAAAGCAACAGATAGGGAATCTGCCACCTGGGCGACTGCCCTAAATGTAGATCAGTATTGATTGATTGATTGATTGATTGATTGATTGATTGATAACTGTTAGCATGTGGTTTTCAAATGATCTGCTCTTTTAACAGGAGCTGTGATAAGTTAAATTGAAGTATCTGAGGTTATTAATTTAAATTCTTTCCTGTGGAAAGAAAAGAAACCAAAAGGAAATGGATTTACAATCCATGTAGTCTTTATGTATAGTTAACCTCCTAAAAGCGCCTGAATATTTAAATTAATGTAATATTTGTAAATTTTACACACGAGTAAACACTGAAGTGTGCCCTGAATTGAATTTTATCCCATTTTCCTTTTAATAATTCAATTTTTTTCATTTGTAGTTATTATCATTATTATTTTTCTTCCCTTTATTTTTGATTTGTGGCTACTGCTGCTAAAGCTGCCCTCCATTTAATCGCATTGTTGTGGTATGCTTCCATCTTTTGTTATCTTGATAACGGTTCTGATTAGCGCGCATTGTCGCGGTGTGAGTCAGTGTGGTAACAATGCATGAGATGTTCGGATGCTGGTTGTTGTGTAATGATCTTATGCCGTTGGTGTTATGAACTGGGTCACGGGAAAGTGTTTGTTTCTTTTAATATTATTTGTGTAACCTTACGACTGTTTTCCTTGGTTAACATTAATTCATTTTGAACTGGGCTCTTACCTTGTTTAAATTTTAGCCTACTTTAATGTTACTTCTCGACATTATCGTTCTGTTTGGTGATACGGATAGATTGTTTCTTTTAAAATGCTTCCGTGTTCACTGAGGTATCTCAAACCATGTAATTATTTATGGTAGTTGGGCCTGTTGGCTTTTAATTGTTTTTCTAAGAATTTGGTAAATTGTAAATGGGTAACCCAGGAAGGTGCACCTAAATTTAAGAGTACTCATTATATCCTCTCTTTGAAAAAGGCAAAAGGTACCAAGCTTGGACAGTAATTTTGTTATGATGTTCAAATCTAAATTTCAACTCGAGTTAATTTCTTTTTAAAAACCGTCTTGTACCTTGTTTTATTGGTTGAGTTTGTAGACTTCTAGCACTGTGACCACGCTTTGAGTGGTAGTTCTCTTTTTTTTTAAATGAGCCTTGTCGTTAATTTTTTAATTTAAAACGTTGGGGGCCACGTGTCGCCGTATGGCGTCAAGCTGGTCTTCAAATCTGAGATGGCGTGACGCCACATGGCGGCACACCGGCCTTGAAATCAGAGTTGGCGCGACGCCATATGGCGGCACAGTAGAGTTTCAGGCGATACGCCATAGATAATCAGCTGTGACATCTATGCGCGTAAAATTGGTACTACATGAAGAGCGAACTTCAGGGTCTATTCCAGTTATGTATTTCTACTGTGTGCCTCCAAGTGGCACCACAGTATTCTTCCGAAGTCACTGACTGGCCAGTGGTCATTGTCACAAGTGAAAGCGCGCCAGGCATTGTTTATTCCTTGTTTACGTACGTATTATCACACAATTTGTATAGTTGTGCAAAAATTAAAAAAAATGGAAGATATTGGTAATAATCTTAGTTGAAATGGTAAGCGACTTGCAAAGAAGAGAATTAGCGAAGTGGATATTTGTGATTTACTGATGGTTTCTGATGGAGAGGAATATGTAAGTGTTGATGGCAGTGAATATAATGCTAGTGGTGATGAGTGCAGTGACAGTGACAGCATGATGGATGTATGGAGTGATGCGGAAGATGATGGCGATACTGATAGTAATATTATAGGTGGGAACGGTGCTGGAGCAAATGGTGTAGACAATCATGTGAACAATGGTGCCTGGGGTCCTTGTGTGGGGTCACAGAAAGATATTCCATTTACAAGCCAGGAGCATCTAAATCTTCAAATTGATACTTCTACAGCCACACCATATGAGTTTTACCGACTGTTCCTAACAGACGAAGTTCTTGATTTGATGGTACTACAAACTAATATCAATGCAAATCAAACACTAGCGTCTATGCATATTAAGCGGTCTAGTTGTTTGAAGGAGTGGGTAGATACTACAAAGGAGGAAACGAAAGTTTTTATAGGTTTGAGATATTGGATGGGTCTTGTAAGAATGCCTTCATTATCAAATTACTGGAGCCAGTTTTCTGTATATGGAAACAGTGTAGCTGGTAAGGCAATGCAATGAAATCGTTTTCAGTTACTACTTCGATTCTGGCACTCTGGTCCCAACAACGCTTTAGCTGGAAAAGTGCACAAGATTCAGCCACTGTTAGATACAATGCATATGAATTTCAAGAGTGTCAAAACTCCAGGTGAAAACCTTGTAGTGGATGAATCAATGATTCCGTGGAGGGGTCGTTTATCATTTCGGCAATTTATGCCTGGTAAGGCACATTTAAGTTGTGCGTCGACAGGGGCTACACCTACAAAACTCAAGTATACGCTGGTAAAGGTTCCTTGAATGCTCAGAATACACTGAGCATGGCTACTCAAGTTGTAATGCAACTTATGGACACGTATCTTGACAGTGTTCGCTTTCTCTGCATCGGCAATTATTACTTATCAATTGAGTTAGCTGAGGTGCTACTGGAACGTAAGACACATTTTATTGGGACACTTAGAAAAAAATATCGAAAAGGTTTACCAAAGGATGTTGTAAAAGCAAAGCTTAAGAAGGGAGAACTCATTGCAATGGAGAATGGAAATGGACTGACAGCGATGACAGCGATGAAGCGGAGAGATCAGAGGGACGTGCTGATTATATCAACCAAATGTTCTAATAATGTAAATGCTATGGGCAAAAAGAACAGGAAACGCAAAGATGTGATTAAACCGAAAATGGTAACAACGTACAATAAAATGAAAGGAGAGATAGATATTGCAGACACACTTTCTTTGTATCACACTGCAATGAGGAAAACCATCCGATGGTACCACAAAGTTGCAGATGACATTCTTTTTGGTACTGCTGCTGTAAATGGACTGCTTCTGTACAATAAGTCGCGGGTTATTGGACATCAGAAAATGTCTCTTGCAGAGTTTCAAAGGAACGTGGTCAGCACTCTACTTTCTCTAACTAACAATCCTGTTAGACGTACTCTGAAGAGAAAGAACCACTACTTTGGGGAAGCCAACAAGACGGAAGGACAGAAAAGTACCAGGTAAGTGTTATCAAGTTCAAGATTATTGCACTTCTGAAGGATGTTAATGCTAATTATAAACTTATTTTTCACTTCTTCCTTTCAACATTGCAGGAAAGCTCGAGGTTGGTGTCGAAGCTGCTATCAGCAACTATGCAAGGTCATGGGCAGAAAGGCTGCTGCTTCTGCCGCAAAAAGGTTGTCAACTGTCTGCACAACTTGTCCTGACACACCATTCCTTTGTCTGAAGTGCTTTGAATCATTTCACAACAAAGAGTGCCAGAAGGTTAATTGTTGTTGACAGTCTAATGCGTATGTTTCAATGCGAGTGTCACTGCCTGCCAGTCATGCCGAGACTCATATTTACATTGTTTCCAGTTATCAGAAAACTGTTCACAACAATATGTAATGTAATATAAGTACTTGTTTTGCATTTTACTAGGTCTTCATAAATATTGCGTTAATTTTAATTAGCAAATAAATCTCCCGTGTTTGAAATTCGTATTGCACATTCCATGTCAAAAAATCTGTGACACCATATGGCGTCACACATGACCTTGGTACGGTGAGATAAAATTTACTTAGTACAGCATATAAATACATCCCAAGATTATATAAACAGTCTACAACGCGTACAATTGCTTTGGCACCAGCGGAATACTATTCAAATACATGCCTGGAGTGGAATAGTGTGCTCCAATCGGCTCGGCACTCAATGTGTTAATTGATATCTATTTGATTTATATTTATGTTGGACCACCCACCCAACTTCTTAAAAAAAAAAAATGGTATTAAATTTTGGTCCTTAAGTGTGACTGTGAATGTTATTGTAGTTGAATTGCTCTATCCTTTAACTTTTTCCACCCTCTCTTATGGTCGTTGACCTATTGGTTTTTGCCCAGATTCCATCTCTTCCACATCCATTGTTTGTGTGTTTATCGAGGCCTTCCCTCAGTAGTTAGTGTGATTTCGCGCTGGGATCACTTCTTATCTCTTTTGTGGTTGTGCTAGCAGTCGAAGACCTGGGTTGCGGTGTTGGGCTGCCAGTTGTTTGATCCCCCCTTTTCTTAGATTGTTGGTATGCCATAATACAGTCGGTCCGGAAGCTGTGGATTACACATTGGTCCATGGGCTGGTACACTGGTATGGTGTCAGAAGGCAGGAACACCAGCTTTATATTCTTGAGGTTTTGAACATGAGGATGAGTTGTCTATCAGAAGCAGAATCTTTCTTTGCTTTATTATCAACTCTCGGTCCCTCTCTTGAAGCTCTTCTTCAAAACTGGATGACATCATCCAGGTTTTAGTATTTGATTTGGTAGTTCAGAGAAAGTCACTTGAAGTTTCTATGACAGCTCAGGTTCTTAAAATTCTCAATCAGTAGCAGTTTTCCTTTCTCTGACCCTCCCATGTGGGACACATCCACGGGAAATGTTTAGCCACTCCAAAGTCGGCCATTCTGCTCTCTTTCCTGAATCCACCACTTTCACTTCTCTACTTATTTTGTCTCTTCTTCCATCTGTCCAGACATCACTCCAAACACACAAACTCTTGAGTCTCGTCTGGCCTGACAAGAGTGACCCCAGCATATCTCTGAATAGTGAACCTTTTCACCAATGCTTGATCAACTGTACAAAGCCTTTTTGTTCAAGGCTAGTATGTAAACAATTTACTCTTTGTTTTTGACAACACTGTTCATGGTAGATTTACCCAAGTCATATTTTCAACTTGCATCACGCTCAATGTTACTGTTACCAATAATGTTCACATTATCTTGCACTTTACACTTAAATGATATTTTGATGGTCACTGTTGGAAACTGTTCATTACATTGAGCATCTCATCACAGCCTACTTCCAATCGCACTCCACAAGAACATTCCCTCTCCGGTTGGTGGTGATTAACGATTGTATACTCGACCTTTGACAATCCTCAGACGCTCATTAGCCCCATGCTCGTTCCACTTCAGCAGACAAAACATTTCTTCCAAACCAAACCCAACTCAACCCCATAGCGCAACAGCCTTGAAGAGCCATAGCCTAAGAAGCGACTGGTGTTCAGCCAAAAGGCCTGCAAATTATGGGGTGTCGTGTGGTCAGCTGTTATTCTTGGCTTTCTAGACTGGGAAACATTTCTTCAAATCTTCAAATTTATACAAGAAAGTCTAAAGAAAAACTGTACTCTTGCATTTACAGTAGGTCTTCAGATGTTACAGTTTATAGGTCCACTATAGTCGAAGTCAAGGATTCACTATAATGTAAATATTTAGAGTACGTTTTAATACAAGTGAATAGGGACCAATGATTTTTGTTCACTGTAACCAAAAGTGACTACAACTGAATTCAGTGAAATCAGAGCTGACTGTATAAAGTTTCAAAAAAAACTTTATTTAGAAGCTACATGAAGAACTGTATAGAGTTTTAGTATCACAGTATAGCCATAAATGACTGCAAAATTTCATATCTGCAGATATAACAGTTTACATGCTACTTATACCTGAAAATGAAAAACATGAGTTTGCAGGATATTGCTGTTGAAGTCTGGGTTACACTTGCCCATCTCAGGATTATTATTAATACCTTTCTTAATTTCTTTGTGAAGTTGCATAAAAATACATACAAATATAAACGAAATACACATACAGTAAAACCTGTCTTAACGGACACCTCTCATCGGCGGACACCCCTCATTGGCGGACAATTTTCTAGGTCCGTAATTAAATGCCATGTTGTGTACGAGTAATTTATCCCTCTTATACGGACACCCTTTATTACGAACATGGACACGGACACACCATAGCCACGAGAAACTCCAATTAAACCTCTCCTAACGGATACTTACTTTTTCAAAAAATTCTGTATTTGTGTCCTGTACACTATGTATTTGCTTACTTTTTGCACAGCCGGTACTTCCAAGAATCACAGACACCGTAACTTTTGATCCTGGCTGTACACATTCTTGGAAGGCAACACTATGCTACGCTATCACTTCCGGAAGTTGTGTGATCTGACATGCTCGACAGCCCTGGAATTCGTACCTTCACTGTCAGGTTACTTTTCACTGACTCGTGGGCTTTTGATGTGTTCAATTTTACGTTAGTAAGTGTGTGTAAACATGGCTCCGAGGAAGTTTTTAACTTTAAAAGAAAAGGTAGGCATAATAGACTATCATAAACGTGAGAAGTGCGGTGTGCGTAAACTGTCAGAAGTGTTTAAGATTGGAAAGACACAGGCAGCTGAAATTGTGAAAAAGCAAGAGGAACTAGTGAAAGAATGGCATTTAAATGGCAACGAACAGCGCATTAAACTGTTTCAAAGTGGTAGTGGAGCTCTCATTGACAAGGCAACGCTAGAGTGGTTCGCTAAAATAAGAAGTCAGAATGTCCCTGTCTCAGGACCAATGATACAAGCAAAAGCGTTAGAATTCGCGACAGAATTAGGTATTGGAGATTTCAAAGCCTCGAATGGCTGGCTAGAAAGATTCAGAAAGCGACATGGTATCAACTTCAGAGTGATTTGCGGAGAATCATCCAGTGTTAATATGGAGGTTGTTGACAACTGGCAAGAAAAAATACCTTCAATCATAGACGGGTATGCTCCGGAAAATATTTTGAATGCCGATGAAACTGGATTATTTTTCCGTGCTTTACCCGACAAAACTTTGTGTTTCAAAGGAAATCGTTGTACTGGTGGAAAAGTTGCGAAAGAACGTCTTACTGTCTTGTTATGTGCAAGTATGAGGGGAGGAGCCCCTTGTGATAGGAAAAGCTGCAAAACCAAGGTGTTTTAAAAATATGGACATTACGAAGTTTGGCATTGAATGGAAAGCGAATAGGAAAGCATGGATGACCAGAGAAATAATGACAGAGTGGCTAGGACAATTGGACAGAAAAATGATACGCCAGGGGCGAAAAGTGTTATTATTCCTCGATAATGCAGCATCGCATCCGGATACAATTAAGTTGCAAAATGTGAAGTTCGTCTTTCTCCCACCAAATGTAACATCAGTTTCTCAGCCGCTTGACCAAGGAGTGATCCAGAACTTCAAGGTTATGTACAGACAGTTAGTGATGAAGCACATAGTATCAGAACTTAACGGGAATGAAGTAACCCTTCAAACACTGACAAAGGGGCTGAATGTTCTCCAAGCAATTTCATTGATAACCAATGCATGGAAAAACGTCACAGCCTCAACAATTCGTAACTGCTTTCTGAAAGCTGGGTTTCCCGCTAGTGGTTGACATCCCGAAATAGAATCGGATAACCTTCCTGACAGCATGGAAACAACCCAAGAGTTGATTAATGCAGCAGGTTACAGTGTACAAGTGAACACCTATATCGAAATTGATTCAGATATTCCAACAGAGTGTGAGAGTGGAGACACGAAAACGATTCTTCAGTCAATCCAAGGGAAGAGGGACAAAAATGAAGATTCTGACGAAAGCGGGAGTGAAGATGATGCTAATGACGACTTTGAAGAAAATACGGAAATGAATGTGCTGCCAATAACCTCGTACAGTGAGGCTCTCGGCATTGTTAAGCGACTGAAAGAATTTTATTGTAAACAAAACGATGAAAAAGGTGTAAATTTGACCCAGGATTTAATTGCACATAGTGAAAACATCATTGCTAAACCGAAATGGACAAAACAAACGAACATTAAGGATTTTTTCAAGTGCTAATGTTTTACTGTACTGTGCTAGATATTGCTACATCTACATACTGATTTGACGTTTCAAAAACTCATACGTTCTTTTTAATTTTAATATGGTGAACGGTAATAGTGTACAGTGTGCTCAATAGAGGTTTCCAGAGAAGTGTTTTTGTCTCTTTAATACAGTGCATCGCAGCTGCAGCAGCCCATCTACAACTTTCTCATGCGAGTACAGTGCAGTATATTGTACAATACTGTATACAGTATACAATTAAAGGTACATTTGCGAGAATTGTTAACACATACTATACATGGGTTATTGTGTTCGAACTTATGTTTAATGGTACCAGTTTCATAACCTCTCGCGGGCGGACACCCCTTCATAACGGACATTTTTTTCGGTCCCGAAGGTGTCCGTTATAGGGAGGTTTTACTGTATATGTATTCATGTTCACGGAGGGGCTCTTTTGAGGAAAACAAAAAACAAAACATAAAAATATTTTGGTCAGAAGACAGGAAGAGCTGACCAATGGAGTTAGGAGAGGTAAGATATCATTGTATGGATGCAATATACTCACCTACTTGTTGTGGAATTTTCTCCAAAAATGTACTATGATGAATTGGTACCACAGCACAGTATAATTCTATAATCTTTCTTGCTGAATAAAAGAGTCTAACTGAACTGAGATCAGTGCTCCCAACAGCTTCATCCAACAGGGCATATACCATATCTAGAAGTTCCTTTGCTGATTTGCTGGAAAACAAGAACACACTATTATCAACTAGAAGGATGAGGGGAAAAATAAAAAAAACCCTGTAAAATATACTTTCCATCAAATAACGCACAAAAAGGACATATACAGGGAGGTCAGAAACATGAACCGAGTATATGAGTCACCATGTTGCAACAGTGCGTATTGAATTTCCAATGTTTTGTTTTTTCTGTTTTCTCTTGGTGCTTTTGGCCTTCTCCTTGACGTCCGAGATTTCGTCTAGAGGGAACATGAATGACCAAAGATTCATACTGCATTTTTATGTTGTAAGAGAGTTTACTCTCACTTTAAATGATTCGATCATGTCTGCTCACAACAGCCATGGTGTAATTTCCCTATATATTTGCTACAGTAATGCGAGTTATGTTATATTTAATTTTTGGTGTAATTTCTTTCTCTGTTGTGCTCCCAACACTTCCTTGGCATCTGGATGACTTTGGTTCATTCCTATGTCTTGTATTTCATTTTTATTTGAGCCGAGTCTTATGCATGTTGGTTTTCTGTTAATTTTTAAGTGCTCGTTTTGTTTGACTTCTCTAACATCACACTAGGCGGTGGATGTACAGCAGATTGAGGGCAAAGGGGAACATCTTCAAATGCGCATAAAATAATGCATCTCTCACTACTTACATTTTATGTATACTGAACATTTCCATACCGACATTAAGCTTTTAAGGCTTTTCTACACATGAAGAATTTAACAAATCTGTTATATTTAAGATAGTTCTATTTCTTACATAATGTTCCCCATCTGACTCTCAAGTAATTTTAAATAGAAATAACAGGCTAATATGCGCTTATATACAATGAGCAGACTTTTTAATGCATAAGGCAATGGGAATGGAATTTTATTACGCAGTATATTGGCTCTAAATGCATAATCGTGTAACCTTTTGTTCAATTTTCAATTAAAGTGTAATATATTTTAGTACTCACTAGCTGGGCAAATAACTAATAAGAATTACGTATTTACTCGCATATTAGACCCCCCCCCCTATTTTCCGACTTTTACAGCCAAAAAAAAAAAGCAAGGGGGGGAGGGAGGGGGTCCAATATGTGACAACCTCAAATTTTGTCCAGTGAACACATGCCTTCTAGTCTATAAATTGTACATGTAAACATTCTACACTGTTCTTTAACAAACTTATGAATGTATACTGAGTTTTACCAGCTATTTCGTTGGAAGGCAGTATTTCTAAATTTAAAAAGACAATAAATGGGGAACACAGGACTTTTAGGCCTACATGTAAAGTAAATATAGTCAATTTTAGTTTCTCTTTTATCACGTCATTAGTTTCATCTCATTAACACCTCTGATGGGTTTACGTCAGGAAGAGCATTCAGTCATAAAAAACGTATTATCGTATTATGCAATATTAATCAAAAGAACTTAATGGCCAGTCATTTGTCTCTGTCAATTGAGCAGTAGGCCTACCACACAGTAAACCTGATCACGTCTCTCATTTGCATTATCGTCATCCGGGGCAGCCAACTTCACCTTCACTGCCATCCTGTCAGCCATGCACTGCAATCAAGAGCATTCGAGATCCCGTCTTTTGAAACTTACCTTTATTTTTAAGTATATTTCATGCTTGTTCTCTACATTTATCACATCAGGATTTAGCTAAACAGCTGTAATTGAGAGAAGAGAGACGGCATTGTTTAGGTTAGATATGCTATCAAGTGCTCAGATAGTGCCAGAAATTTTACGATGGAAAGAATGAAAATAGAAAATAGGATAGCTCACCGCATTTATGGATATCTACAGATGGGGTAATGCGTTTTATTATCATAATATTTAATTTTGTACGTTCGCTGTCTCAATTTTTTTAATTAACACATAGTATGTTTTGTTTGAGGTCTCCGAAAATCGTGAAAATAATTACTGAGCAGGTAAAATCAATATTATTATTATTAATATTATTATTTCTTAGGTACGTTGCCGAGTAAAACAACTGTTATGAATGGATTGTTTTTATCACATTTTAAACCTACTTCTCTCCAAAAATTAGGTATATTGGCCCAAGTTATGAGATATTAATCATTTTCTTAATGATCTCGCCTGCTATATTAATAGCAACAACCGTGAATATTGCTTAACTAAAGTAAACTCGTTTCCTCATCCTGAGGATGAGGCACCCCCCACAATGGGGAGCTGTATGCACCATTCTTAGCGCATATCAACCTTCCTGCCATTCTTAAATCTCTGGCAGTATGGTACCAGGAATCGAACTCAGGCCTCCGAGAATGGCAGCTAATTGTGCTAACCATTACACTGGTGGACATTCTTAATTACAAAAAACAGACATTTTAGCATGACTGATGTGTGCCTGCATTGCGTGGGTCGGACGCAAAACTATTCACCTCTTTGTGCGACGTCATCAAAGCTGCAGTTTGCCTATGCTATGGAGGCAGACATTTCTTAACTACAAAACACAGATGCACCGCATTACTTTGATGTGTTTGCATTGCGTGGGTGGTAAGGACGAAAATATTCACAAATTTATGTGATGTTATCAGAGTTGCAGTAAGGCTTGTACCCACTTCGAAGTGGAATCGCTGTTCTTCTCTGAGGAATTTCGTTGGGAGATCTTGTATGCGAGATTTATTATTTTTTAATTTTCTTTGTCTCAGAAAGCCAGGTGGATCTAATACACGAGTAAATACCAGTATATGGTCTGGCATTCTCATGCAGCAACACGATCCCTGTTGAGAGAAGTCCAGGTCACTTCCTGTGAATTACTACCCGGTAAGCTCCACTGACTCACAGCAACTGGCAGCCCAGTAATGTCTATTTCATCAGACTGTTGAAGAAGCACCTGGATAGTAAGGGATTTACAATGATCCAGCTGTTTAGGATGCCCTCATGACGTGACATCCGGAATTGGATGCAGATTTCTCAGATGTCACCACTGTGTACTGTTAGAACAAGTGACTGGACAAGAATGGTAACTACAACATGTTGTATAGCAAAGTCAAGCTGACCGCTCAATGAGTGAATCCCATCCTCCTGAGGACGTTGGGAAGCAGAAACGAGCTCGCTGGGGGCTAGGAAGAAATAGATCTAGGAGAATCTATCTATTTCATGACAGTAGAGTATGTACGAAGCGTGTTTTTTAAGTAAGTTGGTTACGAGGTATGATAAGTGTTTGAACAAACTTGGCAACTACGTCAAAAAATAGAGTGAAGTATGTACTTTCTGAAAATAAATTCACTTTTTTTGAAATAACCTTTCACTGTATACTTATTTTCAAACGGACCTTACTTAAAAAACACGCCTCATAGATGTCGAGAAGTAGCTGTGGCCTTATTAAAGATACAGCACCAGCATTTGCTTGGTGTGAAAATGGGAAACCATGGAAACCATCTTCAGCGCTGCCGACAGTTGGGTTTGAACCCACTATCTCCCGAATGCAAGCACACAGCTGTGCGACCCTAACCACACAGCCAACTTGCTTCTTTGTTTTTTTTTTTGACAGGTAAGTATAGGAGGAAGACATACAAGTATGGGAAAATGGGAGGATTACCTAACATAATGGTAACTTAAAAGCTGTTCCGACAGACTATTGCACAAACCATACTATTAAACAAGGAATAAATACACAGGTGCTTGTTATAGTGTAACATTTATATTGAATTTGTATATTCGACAAACTGAAAAGCTTTAAAGTTACATTTAACTGAGTCGATAGTGGAAAGTATGGCTTCCTTCTTAACAATAATGGTTACAAAATGAAAGTGGTGCACCAGCTAGAGAGAAATTAAATTATCCAATCTAGAAATCAGAATATCAAACACATTAGTAGTATTCTTACCTAATGTGGCACTGTGGGAACTGGAAAGTATTGTCACTCAATCTGATATCAGGTTCCAATGATTTGAAATGAAATTCGTTCTTGATAGTCAGTTCCTGGCTGGGGAACTGGAATTAAAATAACATCAAATCAAATATGTAGAATTTTAAGGTAGAAATTAACTCTTAATATCGTTCAGCCATTCTCAAATCTCTGCATTTTTCTGTATTTACACAAATCATCATCAATTGACATATCAGTGAAGGGCCACATCGATATAGGGACAAAAGTATCCTTACAATGAAACAAAAATTGTCATTTTGGAAGTACCCATGTTAGACTATTGTAATACGTTTTCTGTGGATGGTTAAAGCAAAGGTAAATCAGCCAGAGGGATGGAGAAGGCAAGGCTGACATTATGATTCATGTATGACTTGAAGGCTCAATTCCATGGAATAACGAGTTTCTGAAATATTTGGGAGTAACCTTGGATCACACATTGAAAACACAGCAGCCAAAATCAAGAGCCATAATAATATATTACAAAACCTTGGTGGGACCAACAGAAACTTCTGCATCTACTTTTAGGACTAGTCTTCTCTGCAGCCAAAGACTGTGCCCCAGTTTGCTTAAATAGTCCTCATGTGAAGCTAGTTAACACTTGGTCTAACCTGCACAGAATGGAGAGATGGCGTTAAGCTGACAACAAATGTGTGAGTGGTAAGGACTGTGCAGGGCAGATTCCAGGGCAACAACCTCCGTCAGCATTACTACAGAGAATTTGAAACTTTTCATCACGTCCTGGGAACCTGTCCTCACAGTGAACTTCTATGCAACTTTCGTCGTCATAGAGCCCGGTCAACAATCACTAATGACTTGAAGACATAGGGATACACCACCTATGAAGAGGCACATGGTCTCTCCAGTAAAGATTCTAATAGGTGGGTTGATATCATTGCCTTTGAACCAAACTCGTCTCAGACCCTACCATCAGGTTTGAGACCCATGAGAGTCAACCTGAAGATGTAGAAGCAGAGAAGAGATTTGAATACATTAAAGAGAAATACCACCTGAAAACTATCACAATATACGGTTTGATGATTAGTGCCAGACAGACCATTCCATGTTTCTTCAAGACCTTCTACAAATTATTTGAGTTACCAAAGACCTTCATGATAGATACTGCAACCACTGAACTGAGTGACTCCATCAGAATAGTGCGACACCACTCGTGTGCTATAACATCGCTATCAGTAAGAATTACAAAAGTGCCAAAGCGTTTGTTAAAACCTGTACCTGCAGAACTTAATGTACTATACTAGTCATAGTGCCCTTAGTCTCCATGGCAGCATGCATTTAATGCAGGAAGAATAAAAATAAAAAATACAAATGTCCCTGGTCCAGTGTGGATACTTCCCAATTAACCACTTTTGTTCAATTTCAGGTCTGCCTGTCTGGTCATCAGCCCAGAGGCTGGTTGGATCCTCAGATAGCACCACCAAAGGTTATACGGTTATAAGGAAACCCCAAAACCCAATGGCAGCAACAAAATGAGGCGTACTAGGCAAGATGAGGAGTGAGATAGTTTGCCATTGCTTTCCTCACTGGGTCAGAAAGTACTATTGCAGCACGACTGACTCTATAAGCAGCACCTTTCATAACACTCAAATGCACTAGTCATGCTCTGAATGCCATTACTCGGCACTACCCATACCCCAGCAACTTCCATATTGTCACAGCCATGGATGTTGACTAGGACTTCGGTGGAAGCTACACTTTACTCTGGCCTGTGCCAAGAGATGGATGTAAAAGTATTGTATCCATCAAGAAATGACAGCAGGCAGCAATTTAAGGCATGGAAACCCAAATGTCCACCTCCGTAGTGCACTTGTTAGCACTATTAGCTGGAGTCCTCTGAGGCCCAGGTTTGATTTAAAGTGCTACCAGAAATTTATGACTGGCAGGAGGACCATTATGGGGTTAAAATTGTACATGCAGCTCACGTCCAATGTGGTGAATCTCAAAAGAGCTGCACCACCTCGGGACTAAGGGCTCTATTCAGGATCAGAATTCAGGACAGGTGTCTGTGAGGAATTGGCAAGATGCACTGCAGGTAGAACAACAGAGGGAAGATGAGGAACAGGGAACTGTTGCTGAGAAGTGTGAAAACAGGAAGGGAAAAGGTAGGAAAGGGAGGTTTAGTGTAAAGTGTACCGGGCGGTACACCTCCGCTCCGCTAATTCAAACATTGTGCCAGTTGAAACTCCTCTACTGGAGGAAGCCTGAACTTTAACTACCGTGTTCATTCTCAAGTTTCTCAGAAGATGTCCCTACTTGTAAATTTTGAAGTGTTCTGAACTGTGTCGTTTACAATGTATTTTTGTTTTTTCTGTAGCAAGAAGTGTGAACATTCTCTTCTAGATGGCATCTCTTAAGAACTACAATTGTGCACTCTAGTGCGAAGGGTAGGAACCTTTTTTGAAGAAATTTAGTATTTATAAATTTGTTCCTTATTAAATTTCTTTCTGCCATTGTTTAAGTTGGCAATGTTAACCCGGTCTTTCCGCCAGTTTTGAAATACGCCAATCGCAAATTTCTGTAATTAATTTCCCACCAATCCTGGTTTTCTTCTTCAGTTTCGACATGTAATCTTTTGGCCGTCCAATAAAAAGCTTGTGGGCGGGTGTTCTTATTCTTGAAAGGTCTCGAATGTTCCACGAGGGTATATAAACTGCTGATTTTCGGGTCTCCGGGCCACCTCAGTAACATCTATCATAGTGTAAATTATGTAGCAGGGGGCGGGAAGCGCCTCTTTCGTCGGGCAGCAGTTCTTCAATAAGGTAATGGCCTTTTAATAACTTCTTTTCTTGCTAGCTCAGCAGTCTAACTCTCGGGGCAGGTTCGAAGCCTTTACCATGTAACTTTCCTCTAACATGTAAAAGACACTTGGTAAAAATTCTATCTCTTTAAACTACATATTGGGATAGAGAGTGCTTAACCCTCTCGAGCTCCCACTCTATTGCTTTGAGGTGAACTTATTTTCACAACCGTTTCTTCCCTTCCTAATGTAATATAATTTTTTTAAATATAAGTCACCTCTGTAGTATGGGATTAGCCGTTGCATAAGCGGCCTAGAGCCAAATAGTTTTTAATAAAATATATTCGGAGTGCAAGTTACGCCTCCACTCAAGTTTGTATTTTGGGGCCATGTAATTGTCCTGTTTCTTTGGTGAATAGGCCTCCGTAGGTTGGGTATTTTTACCCCTGTGTCTATGTCCTTGGAGGACAGCTTGAAGGTGGATTTTGGCGTGGCCTCTGATAGGCTGGAACTTTGAGAGCGGGTTGCTCTTCCCAAAAAATTTGTTTCTGCGTGCCTCGAGGAGGCTTTACTGTGTAATTGGGAGCAAGAGCTCCTGGGCATGATTGGGGTCTTCTGCCCCTTTGTTGAATCTTGTATATGGGTAAAGTTGGGCTTATAGCTCAAGAATTGTGTGTCTGGCTCTCGGAGCCCAAATCCTGTAAACCACTGTAATTGTACATTCTCGATTTGTTGCTAAGCTACTAAGTACCTGTTATATTTGTTATTTCTTGATCTTGAAAAGAAAATATAACCTTGTTAAATTTTAAATTAACTTTAATTTCGTAGATTGAGACCTATTCATCCCAGCACCTTCTTTCACCTCTGCTGATCCACCAAACCACGGTAACATAAAGGATAGGAACAGTCAGGTGGAACAGGGTCATGGGAAGGAGAAACGAAAGGAGGAAGTAGCTTCTGCAGCTGTCAGTAAAAATAGGGCTGACCAGGAGGGGAGGGATCAAATGAGGTAGGTAGGGTTGAGGCTCTGGTCATGGAGGATTCCATTGTTAGACACGTAGGGAAAGTGTGTGGAGGAAAGGGAACCAGGGTAGAGTGTTATCCAGGAATTAGATTGAGGCAGATGTTGAGGAAAGTAGAAGAGAAGGAGGAACGAAAGGAGAAGGTGGTAGTGTTTCACGTTGGTACCAACAACGTAAGGCAAGCAGATATAAGTACCAACATAGTTGGGAGGGTGAAGTTTAAGGAAGCGGAGATTGTTATCAGTGGAATACTGTGAAACAGGGATACTGACTGGAGGGTGATTGGGGATTTAAATGAGACTATAGAGTGGGTTTGTGGGAAATTGGGAGTGAGATTTCTAGATCCTAACGGGTGCGTAGGAGATCGGGATCTGGGCTCAGATGGCCTTCACTTAAACTGCAGTGGTACATATGTTAGGAAATTTGTTTAGAAGTGTTATAGGGAGGTATGTTCAAGGAAATGGGGTGGTATAGGGAGCGGTGATAAGGGTACAAGAATCTGAAAGTCAAGTAAGGATGACATAAAATGTTAGTGTTGAACTATAGAAGTACCCGTATTGTAGAGAAAGGAATATAATTCAGTAATTTAATAGATATATACTTACCAGATATTGTATTAGGAGTTGAATCATGGATGAGAAATGATATAATGGATGTAGAAATTTTCTCACGGAACTGGAGTGTGTTACATGTTATGATAAAAAATACTTCATTACATCCAAAATCCCATAAACTAGCTACCTTTCATAGCTTAATTTACAGAGCCTTTAAAATCCCTCTATCACCTATTAACTTAAAAAAAAACTTGATTATATAAAAAACTTAGCAAAAAATAATGGATATAAACCAGAAACAATTAACAATTTAATTTAAAAAATCAGACTCAAATTAACAACAAACCTCATCCCTGACAAACCCAAAAAGAATAAGTTCATTACTTTCACATACAACAATCCAAACATTTACCAAATTTCAAACCCCATAAAAAAAATTAACACTTCATATCTTATAGAACATCCAACACTAACCAAAAATTATTCTTCAATCACAACATAATCAACTAACAACAATTTATACACAGGTTCAGGCATATACAGACTCGCACGCACACAATGTGGCGCCTCTTACATTGGTCAAACAGGCCGAAGCTTTCAAACTAGGTACTTAGAACATTTTAATGCTATCAAACATAACAAATTCTCAGCTATGAGTTCTCATATGAAAGAAACCAGACACACTTCACCACTATAGATCAAGACCTCACAATTATTAAGAAAATAAGTAAAGGAAAATTAATGAATGAATTAGAAAACATCTATATATTTTTAGACCAATACTATAACAAAAATCTAAACCTCAATGATATAGTTGAAATAAAAAACCCACTATACGAAATTTTACCAAAATTACTGCTAACATTAAATTTAAATCAATACAACATTTAAAATATTAAATTAAATTCCAAATTCCCTTTAATTCCAAAAAACACTACTCCTACCCCACCCACACCCATAATCCCACCACATAAACTTAACACCCCTCCCAACCCCCCACCTCCACCACTTCCACCTCCCACTTTCTCACACCGTTATAATGCCAGAAGCTCAAACAACAACTAACACCTTCTGTTTAACTCTATTAACTCATACTTTTACCTTTTTTTTTTCTTCCCTTAATGTTTATTCACTACCATACTTTCCCTCATTCCCTCATTGTAATTCGAAAGGAATGCTAATTTTTCTTCTCACTAAAGATCGACTTTAGACCAGATCATTTATTTGATTTTCTCTTGGTACTGATGATATCGTTTGTCTTTATTTTGTTCTATATATTTAAAAAAAATTGTTTGTTCACTGCCACACTTTTCCTCACTCCCGCACCGTAATTCAAAAAGAACACTAATTTATCTCCACACTACAGATCGACTTTAGACTAGATCATTTTTAGATGAATTCCACTTGATACTGATTTTCTTTTATCTTTATTTCTTCTAAGATTTAAACTAATTTTCCCGCTACCCGCCACAGCCAACAGCACATAAACTTAGCACTGCTTCAACCCTCTCCTCCTTTAATCTCACTTCATTCTGTAACACTAGTAACTTAAATATCAGTCATTTCATCGCTACCATAGCAACCATTTAATACTATTACAATTGAAAATAAATGAAATTACAAACAACATTTTCTCTTCAACTCTTCTTTAAAGCCAACCTATTTCAACATTACTAAAAAGGTAAGCGATTTACACACTTCATTTTCTCTTTAAACTCTCCTTTCTTTTAAATCATTTCTTTAACACACAATTCTCCTTTTGTTTCAGACTTCAATCCTAATTTCTCTTTCAATTCTACACAAGTTACTCCTTCCAACTACCATTTGACAAGCCACTTACCATCAAGCACCCTTCTTCTCTCGGACTTCTGGAGGACTACAATTTTATTTCTTCACATTAATATTATAAACCTCACTTAAAATGGACCACAGAAGCGTCTCTATGCAATAAAAAATTTTAAGAATTGGATCTGAACTCCACTCTGATTTATTCCCGACGTTCAAAATATTTAACACTGATAAATTTTCTCTACTACTCTTCTTGTTTCAACATAGCAATTTACTGTAGACCTCACTTGAAGTGATCAATGTATTAATGCACCATTTGGAATTGTCAGCTACATTTTATTCATTAATGTGTTAATCAACATGTTTAGGATCTATTAGTTTTCTATTATGCTCTCAACCTCCACATGACACCTATTTGCTATATTTAAACAAGGACTTTCAGGAGGGTGTATAAATTTTACGACTATCCATATTTTAATCTTTAAACTACAGTAGAAGTCCGTTATAGCGAGAATTCATAACATCGAAAAATTCACTCGCTATAGCGGATTGTCGTTATATCCGATTTTTGTATAAAAGTCGGAAAATCCTTCATGCACATTAAAATCGGTATGAAACGGCAATCAGTTTGTTCAAAACTTGTGTTTCCGCAGATGATATCCACACTACGGCTTACGTGTTTGTTATTTTTCGTAATCCGATACTAGGTGAAAGTGTATGTTTAATTTATTTCTGAAAAAAAAAGCGTATTTCTCCGAATCCAAGATGAACCCCACTTTTCCCTTCAAAATTTTAAATCAGGCTCAGAAAGAAGTGTGTAAAATCATATGAATGCCTTGTTGTACAGTAGGGCTACGCATTTTTAGACTATTTTTAAATGTCGAACATTGACGTTTGTCACGCCGTTTTTTTTTTTTGCGGCTGCAGAATTATTCTTTATTTCCGCGGGTTTAAGGACCATTAACTTAACATTGGCATCATAATACCGAAGAGAACTCGTTGAAAATTTTCCGGCAATACCTATTCCATGCGTCTCTACAATACAACGATCCATAAGGAAATTATTCTTGCTGTCTATAAAACTGTTACTTTTACGCAGCGTCAGATATGACCGGCTACCGCTACACGCATGTCTCGCTTGTCGGGTTCGGCCAAATTCAGCGGCTAGCGATGTATAGGCCTAATTGCGAACGTTGAAAGTCAACGAACGAGTTTATTGCGCCACGGTATGGCCATTCGCCCTTGCGTTTTTCGTGCACATACCTCACAATTTCACGTTCGACTCTTTAAGGCGTCCTTGTTGCGGACCACTGAATGCATTTTTTGTGCAGTACGCATTTTTTTTAGCTCTTTGTCTTCACGCTAACGCCAAATATTGGCTTTAGTTAGGCCTATGCCGTATTTTCTTGCGGCTGTACAATTATTCTACATTTCCGAGTGTTTAATAAACATTAACTTAAAATTGGCATCATAATATCGACTAGAACCCGTTGAAAATTTGCCGGCAGTACCTTTTCCACGTATCTTTACAATACGACTATCCATCACGAAAATATTCCTGCTGTGTATAAATCTTAATTTTACTAAGCGTCAAGTACAACAGACGTGTTATGACTCTACCACTGAGTAGCCATGGCTTTTCTAAGAATTCGAAGAGTGCATGTTTTGATGCCATTCTGCAGATTTGAGAAACACACAGGCACTGGTTGTCGCGGCTAGCGATGTGTAGTAGTTAGTGGTGGGGACGGAGCGAGTAGAACCGTAGAGTAACTCGGTTCTTCAGGTTTACGTGACGTCACAGCGGAGCACCGCGAGGCCGACGTTGGCCTCGGGAGCACCGATTCAACTCGAATACTCCGTATAGCGCTGCGGGTGCTTCAGTAAACCTTCCAGCCAGGCTACACTCGCAACAACACTGTGCTGCTGTTCAGACTCCAGACTGAGACGTCTGTTCTATTTGTGTTTCCTTATACTACACATATCTTTGTTTAAGTTTTTGAGCTATGTTTTCTACCGATATTTGTAATAAGAAAGAAGCAATGATGCCATGAAAGTCCTCACAAGCATGGCACTGTTTTACTAGCAGTCCAGGCAGAAAATCCGCTACTTGTAAAATTTGCAATCAAATCTATTGTACTAGTGGAGGGACATCAAATTTATGGAATCAAATAAAACGGGCGCATCGTAAGGACATGGACCTGTAGCTTAGATCCTTTCAAAAAAAAAAAAAAAAAGAGCTAGGCCACCATAGCTCAAATGGTAGAGCTACCAGCGCGAAGTCGCGAGATTGTGGGTTCGGATCCCGCTGGTGTCCGGTTGGCAATTTTTTTATCTGTGCTTAACATCTCTTCGACACGTACTAAATGCACGTAACACGACCTAATAGGTTGAGAGTCGATTTCGATTACAATGCGGTCGTGAATATTCAATATTCATTGACCCTTAAGTGAACTTGCTCTTGCTTACCTTAGCGTACCCTGCTAAATCTGTGCCCGCATAGGAGGTATTTCCATGTACTGGACAAATTCTTTCAGACCGAAGGTCGTCGCTTTCTGAAAAACGAGCTGTAAATTTGATATTTCTGAGTGGAAATTCCTCCTACATAACACCTGTTCCATGCAATACAGAACACTAACGGTACTTCCTATACTATCTGTGTACAACGTGTTGTGTCTTGATTTTAATGCTTGTCACAAGATGAAGAATTGGGTTCATTTGTCTACTTTACTTATTTCCATTACTGATGTTATCTTAACAGATTTTTCATTTAACTCCTTACAACATAGTTATAAATGAAATGTTTGACATTATATGAGTTTATGCACATTTCAAAGCACTAGATTTCGTTTCGTCAATTATCACATTATGGAATACGGTACGTTTATGCATATGCATTAATATTTACTGTATTTACTTATTCATTTGTATGTTTATTTCTTTATACACTGACTGACAGAGCAAATGCAACACCAAGAAGGAGTGGTCAGAACTTTATGCCAATTGCAGGGTAGACTGACGTCACTGAGGTATGCTCATGATGTGAAATGCGCCGCTGTGCTGCGCACGTAGCGAACGATAAATGGGACACGGCGTTGGCGAATGGCCCACTTCGTACCGTGATTTCTCAGCCGACAGTCATTGTAGAACGTGTTGTCGTGTGCCACAGGACACGTGCATAGCTAAGAATGCCAGGCCGCCGTCAACGGAGGCATTTCCAGCAGACAGACGACTTTACGAGGGGTATGGTGATCGGGCTGAGAAGGGCAGGTTGGTCGCTTCGTCAAATCGCAGCCGATACCCATAGGGATGTGTCCACGGTGCAGCGCCTGTGGCGAAGATGGTTGGCGCAGGGACATGTGGCACGTGCGAGGGGTCCAGGCGCAGCCCGAGTGACGTCAGCACGTGAGGATCGGCGCATCCGCCGCCAAGCGGTGGCAGCCCCGCACGCCACGTCAACCGCCATTCTTCAGCATGTGCAAGACACCCTGGCTGTTCCAATATCGACCAAAACAATTTCCCGTCGATTGGTTGAAGGAGGCCTGCACTCCCGGCGTCCGCTCAGAAGACTACCATTGACTCCACAGCATAGACGTGCACGCCTGGCATGGTGCCGGGCTAGAGCGACTTGGATGAGGGAATGGCGGAACGTCGTGTTCTCCGATGAGTCACGCTTCTGTTCTGTCAGTGATAGTCACCGCAGACGAGTGTGGCGTCGGCGTGGAGAAAAGTCAAATCCGGCAGTAACTGTGGAGCGCCCTACCGCTAGACAACGCGGCATCATGGTTTGGGGCGCTATTGCGTATGATTCCACGTCACCTCTAGTGCGTATTCAAGGCACGTTAAATGCCCACCGCTACGTGCAGCATGTGCTGCGGCCAGTGGCACTCCCGTACCTTCAGGGGCTGCCCAATGCTCTGTTTCAGCAGGATAATGCCCGCCCACACACTGCTCGCATCTCCCAACAGGCTCTACGAGGTGTACAGATGCTTCCGTGGCCAGCGTACTCTCCGGATCTCTCACCAATCGAACACGTGTGGGATCTCATTGGACGCCGTTTGCGAACTCTGCCCCAGCCTCGTACGGACGACCAACTGTGGTAAATGGTTGACAGAGAATGGAGAACCATCCCTCAGGACACCATCCGCACTCTTATTGACTCTGTACCTCGACGTGTTTCTGCGTGCATCGCCGCTCGCGGTGGTCCTACATCCTACTGAGTCGATGCCGTGCGCATTGTGTAACCTGCATATCGGTTTGAAATAAACATCAATTATTCATCCGTGCCGTCTCTGTTTTTTCCCCAACTTTCATCCCTTTCGAACCACTCCTCCTTGGTGTTGCATTGTCACTGTCAGTCAGTGTATATATGTACTTGATATGCCTTATATTAAGCAGAGATTTGTGATTACACTGTATGTTACGTTATGTGTTAAATTTATATTACATTATAAAAATTGTGCAAATAACAAATAGAAAGTACGGAGCATTGTACCACTGATAATAATTGATAATATTCTTTATAAATGTACACTGTAGCTTAGAAGGTCAATATAAAGTTTAAATTTACCGCTATAAAGTTGTACTCGGTTCTGTACTCGGTTTAACCGAGTAATGACGTCACAGTACTTGCTCCGAACCGAACCGCTCCGTCCCCACCACTAACGTGTAGTAAACAGGCGGTCGTTTATTGTCAACGAGTTCTGTGCGCGTGTGAAAAGAAGCAGCGTGGTTACCGCGGTAGTTGCTAGTGGTATCCAATTAACTTACTGTTAGGCCGCGAATGCAACAACCCTTGAGTTTTCGCACGAGATTATGAGAAAAAAAGTATTGGATTCGGAAAAATACGGTATCACTCCAGAGATTTATGTGACAAACGCCTCCGCTTTTTTCTTCAAACAGCGTCACTTAACATAACGGTATAAGTAGCCTATCATAAAAACATATTTGAAATGCATGTAGAGAAATAACCTCCTCGCGAAAAATTTACATGTAAATAGCCATAACTAGACGCGAGAAATGAAATATCCTCTGAAATCAGTGATGTACTCTGCCATATCTTGAGGTGTATCGCATTCTTACTTAATTTCCGTATCTAACATTAAAAGTAAGATATAGTTTATTTCAGTCTTTATTTTTAACGAGTTAATAACCGCTATCGGCCACGTTATTTACGCATTTATTACGAAAACATGTTATACTCTTTCATTTCGAGTTTTCTTTAGAGAACAGCAGTCGATAGGTATTACTAATCAACTCCAACATCGCCTCTGAATGTCAACGAGAGAGGTCGCAAATACACAAAGTGAAAAAACTATACCCAAATACAGTAGAGACAATACACGGCACTGAGCGAGATATCGAGGGACAGCTATTGGAGCTCACTCTAGCGGTTAGACCTGAACGGTACTGATTCTGTCATAAGAGCACGTGTATTTTTGTGTGAAGTTTCTGGTGTTATTTATGCGTTTTCAGTGAGTTGACATAATTAAATAGTAGCGTGTGTCATTCCTTGATATCTCCTCTCAACATGAGGGGAAAGGTATGTGCTGTGTTTGGCTGCAGTAATTACGTAGTAGAGAAAAATGCGCTCTCGTTCTTCAGGTTCCCTCGTGACAAGAACATGTAAGTAATATTGTGTTTGCATATATATTCTTCCAGTGACAGAGATTTTAATAGTACTTCATAATCTTCTGACCTGCTCGACCCATGTTTTAACGGGCTTAAAATATAATACGCATATTTTATTGTATAGTGCAGCAGTTAACCTTCAATACTGATGTGTTGTTGTAGGTGTGATCTGTGGGTTGTGAAATGTCACAGAAGCGATTTGGATAAAGTGTACAAGAAAGAAGGGACGTTACGCTTGTATAAGAATTATAAGATCTGTTCAGATCATTTCCAGGCCAGCGACTTGAAAAATCCTCGACTATACAGCCAAGGGTATTTTACATTTTTACTCTAATTGTACGTAAATATTCCTCAAAGCATCACTATCGACAACATTTTCAAACTTTTCTTTCTTTTATCCCTCTTCTCAGATTAAAGCCGGGATTTTGTAGATTTTCTTTCTGTTAGTAGGCTTCATGATAAGAGGAAAATTATCCAGCTGTTAAATGTTAATTCATTGCATCATATGTGTAAGGAATGTGCCGATATTTTTATTGACACATGTCTTAATGTGATGATCCATTGTTTTTAAATGAGGAAAAAAGTCAAATCCAACCGTAAGATTTCAGGCAGGTATGCTAAAGCTAAAAAAGTAATGCATAAATGAAAGATCAAGCCATTTCACAGCAGTATATTTCACACCTTATTTATATGTCTAATTTCAGTCTTTGAATAATAACCTTTTAAATAATTCTTCATTCATTTATCCAGAATTGCTTTAGCAACTTCGGAGTTAATATCTCAATACCACTTTCTTTCTAGACGTAATTTATTTATCCATTTCCGTATATACATTTCCACTGATATTTGAATTTAGCGCGATTTGTTCAGGTCAAGTCACTAGGAGCGCCACCGTCGAATTGTCTCCCATTTTAGCAAGGCGAAATCCGTAAGTGTCGTGTATTGTCTCTACTGTATTTGCTATACCGTACCGAAGATGATCGATCGCATTTTGTTGCAAACGTTTCAGTTTTTCTTATTCAAACAGCGTCACGTATCCTAACTTAACCGTACTATACGTATGATGAAAACACACTTCAAGCGCCAGTAGTGAAATTATAACTTTTTCGCTTTAAATTTTCATAATAGCCTTTCCGAAATTTAACCAGACGCGACAAAATATAAACTAACCTCTGAAATCTATTAAGCACTCTGCCATATCTCGACGTGTATCCCATTCTTAAGTGCAATATTTAACCTCAAAATTAAGCGGTCGTTTAGTCAGCCTTAATTTTTAACGAGTTAACAACCGTTTTCGGACACGTTATTTACGCATTTATTACAAAAATATGTTCTCTTTCATTTCGAATTTTCTTTACGGAACAGCTGTCGGCGGGTATTACTAATCGACTCCGACATCGCCTTCGAATGACGACGAAAGAAATCGCTAGCACATAGCGAGGAAACGATGCCGAACGTAATCGATCGCATGCAATATCATCGCTGGGATGCATAAATATCGGTAACGGAAAACGCGCGCACGCTTAATCGCTCGTAATAACGGAAGCGCCAGTGATAGGGTTCTCGCTGTAACCGAAGGACGATACACAGTTTAATATAGGAATTTTGAAGGGACAGAAAAAGTCGTCGCTATAACTGAATTATCGTTATATGCCGCACTCGCTATAGCGGACTCCTACTATTGTCAACCATTTCGCTCACCATTTGTAACATCATCTTCGCATGTATATTTAATTTAATTACAATCAGGTACCTGATTATTTACCTTTCAGTTTGAGATATAGGCTGATGATGCTCTTGATTGAAGAACAAAACATGTCCCTACAGTTTTAATTTTTTTATAATTCTTTTTATGTATTAAAAAGGTGGAACAAATAAACTTTCATATTTATTTGACTTTACTGGAGTGTGTATCGTAGAAACAGGATAGGTACTGCGGGGGGGGGGGGGGGGGGGGCTAGTATTCATTCTAGTGAAAGAAGAATTTGTAAGCTACGAAAAAGCTAAAGATGACAAATATTAAATTCTAGGTGTAGGGCTCATTTCTAAAGATAATACGCAACTTGTTGTGTTTGGAGTGTACAGACTGGGAAAGGGTAGCACTGACGCTAATTTAGAATTATTTGAAAAGATAATCAGCTATGTGGGAAACGACATGGAAAGGAATGAGATTGTAGCAGGAGATCTGAATGCACCAAATGTCAATTGGAAAGGTAATGCGAACGACAGGAAGCATGACAACAAATGGCAAATAAATTAATATGAGAAGGAAGCTGATTCAGAAAGTGATGGAAGCAACTAGAGGATACTTCTGCATAAAATTGGCAAGAGAAAAACAACAAATGGAATTGACTCTCCAATATCTCAGAAACATAATCACAGCTCATAATAATAAAATAATAATAATGTATGTGTGTTGGGTATTCAGCCCAAAGGCTGGTTTGATCCTCCACAGTTCCACTGAATGCTATCAACATAGCCTAGGCGTCACTGAAGAGGCGTACTAGGGAAATGAGGAGTGAGATAGTTTCCCATTGCTTTCCTCACTGGGCCAGTAGTTGCTACTGCATATCAGCCTGCCAAGCCCAATGAAATGAATGCACCAACTGACCCTATGAGCGATATTTTCACACCATTCATAACAGGAACTGGCTGCATAAGGAATGTTATTACTAGCATCGCTCATACCTCGGTCACATCTCACCAGCAGGGGCCTAATAATAATAATAATAATAATAATAATAATATATATATATTGCTATTTGCTTTACGTCGCACAAAAACAGGCTGTATACTACAGCTTAGTCTATCGCGCATTCAAGATTCCTCTATCATCAGAAAGTCGAAAGAACAAATTAAAATACATCTGAAATTTAGCCAAATTTAATGGTTATAACAGTAATGATTAACAGGATCATTAATAAAGTGAAAACAAAGTCATTGACAAACCTCATCCTAGATAAACCAGGTAAGTCTAATTATGCAACTTTCACATACAATAATTCATGCATCCACTGTGTTACGAACCACATTAAAAACAAAATTTAAAACAACATACAAAACTCAAAACAGTAATTACAGTGAATTCAATCATAACGCAGTAAACCATAATAACGATCCCTTCACAAGTTCGGGAATTTACAGACTAACATGCGCACAATGTTTTTGTTCATATATAGGTCAAACGGGCCGTAGCTTCCACACTAGATACCAGGAGCATTATAACACGAGGAAACATAATAAGTTTTCTGCGACGAGCATCCATATGAGAGATACAGGCCATCAGTTTACAACCATAAATCAAGATCTTACGATTCTCAAGAAGGTGAACAAAGGAAGGTTAATGAATGAATATGAGAATATTTATATTTTTTTTAGATCAGTACTTTCATAGAGACTGTAATTTAAACAACGTTTCAGATACTAAGAATCCCACTTACGAAGCTTTACCTAAATTACTGCAATTATTAAATATAAAGGGTAGCACGTTCAAGAATATCTTGAAACTGCCCCCCCTCATATACTCCTACAGTTTCCAATAACATAACTTGCCCGCAGTCAACCCCTACTAACATGCCCCCACTGACCAATCAGATAGGTAACACTCCACCCATTGCTCCTTCCCCTACTCCCCCTCCATTTAATACGTCACACTGCTACAACAAGCGAAGTGTGAGAGCAGTAGCTAACAGTCGAGCTGGTGACACGAGCGATACGATCTTGCCACATAAAACACAAGGAGGTAAGCAAAACGATTGATAACTTAGCTCGTCATGCGACCAATAACACACATTTTCTCTACGATATCTTTTTCAATTTTGTTACAGACATTCTAACAACTTTATTTCCTCGGTGAATATCATTCTTCTGTCTTAAAGGCTGTTTTTCGAGAGTTTCTCAATTAAACATACATCAGGATTGTGGCAGATAACATACTACGAGCACTTTGGAATTATAGTTGATCTAACTATCCTTATTATCTCGTATTCTCCAAACCATTACAGCGTATAAATTAGATTGCCAGACAACTATAGATGATTTTTAAATAAGCATGAACCAAGTGCTTGGCTACAGTATAACTCACAGTTATTTTGATTTCACAGTGTGCGTTTTGTAAAGAAGACTTTAATATAGAATGAATAGGACTACAATTTTAAAAACATCAAGAGGTTTTGTCTAATATCCTTTTGAACACTATCAATAGATGTTATCAGATAACGAACATTTTAATGAACATCCAGATGACTTATCTTAAATTTCTTTATCCTGTGACTGTGTATAGTGTCCTAATGTAGTGTTTATTTCATATCAAGTGTTAACGTATCATTATTTGTCAAACATTGATTTATAAGATGGAGGGTACCTAACCACATGATCATTTTCATAGGTGCCAACACCAGATATTTTAATGAATAAATTTTAAGACTGCTTCAAGAACTCCATTAAATAAATGTTCACCTGCCAGTAATGAGGCCGACAAATTGTATTTTTAACTCATACTATTTTAGCTATTAAGATGGTTCAATATGAATATATCGGGATCCCGATAACATTTGATTTTTAGGAGGAAAATTAGGCTGAAGATGCCCACAACGGGGGCGAAACATGTCCCAATTTGAGTGTCATGTATAAGTTATAAACTTTCTTATGAATGTATTGTATTGAATAGGTTGACCATTTTAATAAACTTAATTGTTTTAAAATAATATACAATTTTCAATATGGACCACCATGAAGTTCATTACATGTAAGTGGTATGCTCCGAGCTGTAAACTGAGAGATGGTGTGGAATGACTTTAGTAAACAAATAAGTTTGAGTGGCGTCTTTAAAAGTACGAAAGATCACAATATTAAGATAAAGTTGGAATTCAAAAAGACAAATTGGAGCAAATATTAATTTATAGGAAGGGGTGTTAGGGATTGGAATAACTTACCAAGGGAGATGTTCAATAAATATCCAATTTCTTTGAAATCATTTAAGAAAATGCTAGGAAAACAACAGACAGGGAATCTGCCGCCTGGGCGACTGTCCTATATGCAGATTAGTATTGATTGATTGATTAATTAATTAATTAATTAATTAATTAATTGACTAGGCCACCAATCTACTTTATTTCGTAAATGATAATTGCACAATCCATACTCCGTAACCAACTTGCCTGGAGTATTAAACTTTGAATTGTGGGCTGGCTCGCAGAGAGATGGTGTGCTGTTTCATGAAGTGCGATTGTCTCTCTGAGAGACTGTCTCCGAATTCAAACTTAGGTTTATTGTAATCACCAGATGGCAATGTCAAGTCGCACTGGTTCCAGATAGTTTTATCTTTAGTTTTGTAAGACTTTGAGAAACAAATGATGATCATCAGCTATTATTTGGTTGCAGAAGTGAAAGTACTTTCATGTTGACATTGAGGTTGCATTAAGCAAAATAGCAGAGAATGCGATTTTTTTCTTCTGTAACTAACAGAAATAATGGAAAACAGGTTGCTGAGTAATGAAAAAGACAGTTTGAACTTTGCGAGTAACATGTTTTTGAGACAAACTGTATGTGAAAATATCCTGTTTTTTTAATGCAGAAGGTCATTAACTTTTTAATTAACATTGTTTTATAAAAATTATGTAGATCTGTCTTTCAGCTTTATATTAATGTATAGTTATGTTATGTTTACGATGTGCTTTCAGACAGTTTTCTTTTATTCTGTGTATTGTGGAAAATTCCTGCAGCATTTGAGAGTTTAATTAGAAGCAGTTCTACGGTTAATTACCATTAGCACTGAGCTATCCAACAGATGTGCAAAGATCTTGCATCCTGTAATGATGAATTAAAAGTTTACCCCCGACTAGGATGAGTAGGTTCCAGTGTATGGGACCTACACCAGGACTACTTGACACGAGAACTGAAAAAGATCAAAGGAAAGCAGTATGATTTGTTTTGTGTTATTTCCAACAAAGGAGTAGTGTTGCAAAATTTGTGCTGGGAATACCTGCGAGTAAGGAGACAAGATGCTGGAATCTGTGGTACGTCTATCATTGCTAACTTATAAGTTGCGAGCAATCAGTGGAGAGATGGCATGGAATGACATCAGTAGATGAATGAACTTGAGCGAAGCTTTTAAAACAAGGCAAGGTCATAATATGAAGATACAGCTGGAATTCAAGAGGACAAATTGGGACAAATATTCATTTATAGGACAAGGAATACAGGGTGTGTTATTCAAGCGGAGTGGATGCGTATCGGCTCCAAGTCCCACCCAAAGCGTGATGTCATCAGAGCTACAGTACAGCCTGTATATCATGAAGGCAGTGCCACTACCCACCCTCCTTCCCCATGCATGTCACTTCAAGTGAACAGATTCTTGTTTGTTTTGATTTGAATGACAACCAACGGTAGTCAAGGGCAAAGTGAATGCACTAAACTTTAAATAGAACAACTGACACAGTGAGTCTGACAATAAGTATATAGAACTATTCCTGACCGGGCGAGTTGGTCATGCGGTTAGAGCCGCACGGCTGTGAACTTGGATCCGGGAGATAGTGGGTTGGAATTCCACTGTCAGCAGCCCTGAAGATGGTTTTCCGTGGTTTCCCATTTTCACACCAGGCAAATGCTGGGCTGTACTTTAATTAAGGCCACGGCCGCTTCCTTCCAACTCATAGGCCTTTCCTATCCCATCGACGCCATAAGACCTATCTGTGTCAATGCGACGTAAAACCACTAGCAAAAAGAAAAAGAAGTATTCCTGTCATAATCCCATATATAGGTAAGTGGTGTTAACATTTTTGGTGAGGTTTCAGATTCAGGTGTCAAAAAAATCACTGTCCAATTTGCTAACAGAGGAGAAACAGATTGATCCTGATATCGATGTTACCGGCACGTCGTCCACTTCTTCGCCTACCTTTGACAAATGTGCATAAACATGCTAGATGGCAATGGTGTATAGAACGACGTCACTGGAGACAGGAATAGCAGCAGATAGTGTTTTCAGACGAATCCAGGTTCTGTTTGTTTGAAAATGGCCGCATTTTGGTTCGCCGCAGACAGGGGGACAGGCATCACATTGACTGCATTCACAAAAGACATACAGCACCAACTCAAGGACTTATTGTGTGGGATACTATTGGGTACAACCACAAATCACAGTTGGTGCATGTCCAGGGCACTGCGACCAGTTTGACCTACGTGAATGACATCCTGCGACCCGTGGCCATACACTTTCTGCATGACACTCCGGATGCCACATTTCAGCAGGACAATGCACGACCACATGTGGCTGCACGAACACGTGCCTTCTTGTCAAAGGATGTCAAACTGTTGCCCTGGCCCGCCCGATCACCGGACTTGTCGCTAATTGAAAATGTGTGGGATATTGTGAAACGCTGGGTGCGGCGCTGTGACCCAATGCCAACCACCAAAGATGAAGTGTGGAACCAGGTGAATGCAGCATGGATGGCTATACCCCAGGATGCCATTCTCGCCTTATACACGTCATGCCATCACGCATGGAACAAGTTAGCAGTGCCCATGGAGAACACAGTACCTACTAGGCAACAGGACACATGCTGAAACTAGGCAACTGAAATGCTAATCGTTTCTGCAGAACATACTAATGAACATGTACTGTTAATATGAACTTCCTATCTCCAGTCTTTCAAGATGTTCTGTTTTTTCATGAACATGAGTGTATGTACACAATTGTGAATTACCACTATAGTGTCATTATAGGCCTATAGTGAACTTCATATTGAGATATATTTTAAGGCTATTTGTTGCTGGATGAAGTTTCGTAGCCCAGTTTTACTTTTTAAGTTATTTCTGGAAACATTCCTAAAGATAAAGTACCTGCATATGCCTAATGATTGTGAAAACAATGGGTTATACTTGTACAGTTATACATTCATATGCTGAAGAAGAGAACAGGTAAAATTTCAGGCATTTTCCAATGCTTGGGTTTTTGCGGTGAGCTGTCGCCAAACAAGGGTGAAAGGGGTGTAGGGTGTTTGTCATTATCACCAAGATCAACGACTCTCTTCCTTAATTCCTTTCTCCTTTCATACCATTAAATGTGGTTGTAAATATAGAATGCATAAATATTTCAGTTTCTGCTAAAACACACACAGAACAATATTCGTAAGAATGTTTTTATGCAAGTGATGGAAAACTTTTCTGTAAATTTTGTAATTTTCTGATTGGTTAGAAGCAAAGTGATACGTGATTATTAAGCACCTTTATGAGAATCCAATGAACCTTTAATGTTAAGTATGGATGCTAAAAGAAAGTAGTTTTTATATTAAGTTTCAAAATAATTAAATTTTACTAATTTTCCACAATTACCATACATCTCTGCCAAGAATAAAACAAAGTCCAACAATCTCCACTGACATCAGTTTTAAAGAACACAAATGATAAAATCAATCTCCCTATACAGGTAGGGACCCTCTTAGAGGCAGGCCTGCCCAGGGAGTGGCAACCCTGCCTATGTGAGACCCAGAGCACACTGACCCGGCGTGTAACATCTGGTAAAGGGTCCCAGCTCAGGGTAACGAGTGAAGTCCTCAACGGCAGCAAAAGCGGAGAATATGATTCGGTACGGTGGAGCTGGCGGAGGAGGCAACTCATTCTTCTGGGGTAGTACAGATGGAACCCACTGCGTTGTGGGATGAGGAGGAATCCTCAAAGGCTAAGGGAGTAATCATCAATTACGTTAGGCCTAGCAAGCCAGTAAAGGAGCTTACTTGTAGTTGCTTTCAAAACATATAAGTCGCCATAAGACCTATCTGTGTCGGTGCGACGTAAAGCCCCTAGCAAAAAAAAAAAAAAAAAAAAAACCATATAAGAACCTCGAATTACATTTATCAATTAAATTAAGACGCCAGCATGAGCAGACTCATGTCAGGGATGATGGTTTATGGCCCAATGATAGACAGACAAAAATCCAAAAATCCTGAAGGAGTCTAACACGGATTGGGACCATCAACTTACTCAATCTCACAGGAAAATGTGAAGAACTAGTGGACCTCATGGAAAGGAGGGAATTAATGATGCTGGGGCTGAGTGAAACCAAATGGAGAGGGAAAGAAATAAAGAAAATGGTATAGACTGTATTGGCATGGAAATGACAAAGAGATGAGGAACGGTGTTGGTTTCATCATGAGTAAAGATCTAGAAGGAGTCGCTGACATTCAGTATGTTAGTGAGAGAATAATAAAGGTGACTGTGCATTTAGGGAAAGAAAAACTAACTTTGGTACAGGTGTATGCACCTTAAACTGGATGTTGTCAAGAGGATAAGAACCAGTTTCTTGATAATTTGGAAAAAGTTATTAGTAAAGAGAGAGTAATTTATTTGTTTATTGACTTGTTTTATATGGCGTGGCTCAGGCTGTGAAGCCTGCTGTTATGCCAACCTATCTTATATGTGCTACATTGTACAAACTAGAGAGTGTTAAGATTTCTAATTACATATAATTAATTATAAAATTAAATAATAGTTATAAACAAAAGGTAAACTTCTGAGAGTTACTATACAAAAAACATTAAATACTAATTTCTTAAGTCTATGTACCATTTATAACATCTTTTTTTAAATACATTTCTAGTATGTATGTCTCTAATTACAGCCAGAAGGGAATTCCAGGAGCATATGGTTGCAGGTATGAATGAGTTGCCGTAACCGGTTGTGCGGAAAATTGGGAAGCTCAGCAGGGAAGAGGTTTCTGACCTTGTAGATATGGGGATGACAAGTATTTAAGATCAATTCTCAGATAACTTGGTGTGTCTGTACGGAAAATGTTGTGAACAAACGAAACAGAGTGAAGGTTTCTTCTCTCCGCCAAATATAACCACAACAGCTGTTCAAGACAAGGTGATATATGACAATACCTGGGCATATTTAATACAAAACGGATGCATGTATTATAAGCCCGCTGAGGTTTAGCGTTAAATGTGGTGTTTAGGTTATTCTATATTACGTCACCATAATCGAAGATGGGTAGAATTAAGCTTTGAACAAGTAACTTTCTTGTATTTACTGGAAGGAGATCCTGAAAACGTTTAAGGGAGTGCAAAGAAAACAATACTCATTGACAAATTTTCGTCGTGTGTTCCGTCCAGTTTAAGTACTTATAAAAAATGAGGCCAAGGTTTTTTACAGTTTCGTTTATTTGTATTAGTGTTGGGTGGAATAGGATTGGAGGAATTTTAACACTTTTCAGTTTGGTATGATTATTTATGGATCCTATTATGATTGCTTGCGATTTGAATGGATTGACTTTAAGAGAATTATTTTTAGTCCAGTCTTTTATATTTTCCAGGTCATCGTTTAGTTTGTTACTGTCTAGTTGGGTGTCTTTCGGGTTTGTATGTATATATAGTTGAATGTCACCTGCATAGAAATGGTATTTACACATTTTTATATGTTCTGGTAGGTCATTTAAGTACAGTGAAAATAGCAGTGGCACTAGAACACTGCCCTGAACTACGCCAACTTCAGTTTGTTGCCAGTGTGATATTTTCATACCTGCTGACGTGCTGCTGCCGGCCAATTAAATAAGAGTACAGCTACGCCAGTGCGCTTGAAGAAAATTTTGGTGTTTGTAGCTTAGCTAATAATATTTCCCTGTCCACACAGTCAAATGCTTTAGTTAGGTCTAAAAGCACAAGGATAGTCATTTGTCTGCTGTCCATTCCCACTTAAATGTCATTTGTAACTTTTAGTAGTGCTGTGGTATTGTGGCGAGATGAGAAGAATGCAAGAATGAGGAATGTGGCTGCAAGCACGAACTTCCTGTTCTGCCCAGACAGATCGGCTCTTATCTTCTCGTATCTGCTACACGAAAACATTGACTCACACTTTGCAGTGTTCAATGTCTTGCCTGTTCTAATCAGATATGTGAACACTCAGATGAATATGGAAGAATCTGTCGATTTTTCACTTAGTTGATCCATATACTGCTTTGCCACAATTTATATTGGTCACGCATACCAAATCACAGCATTAATAAGAGCAAAAGTCTGCAATATATCTGGCTAAATCTTTTGCAAGCGTTATTTCAGCATGCTATGAAAACACGCATTATTACCTCGAAAACTTCCAGCGACAGAGTTGGAGAGAAAGGTTCAAAGTTTATAAACTTAATATAATATATTATATCAAATCTTAAGTTGAAAGTGCTATTAGTTCATGCGCTAGGGAATGTATTTTGATGCGGGCGCCACTGCTTCGAATTAATCTTAGTAATGATAAAGCATACCAAACTTCTTTCTTTTTTTACTATTTGCTTTATCTATAATCACAAAGAATGGGTACTGTCCACCTAATCAATACTTTATTATATCTTGTTACTAAGCAGTACCGGTTTCGACCTTCACAGAGGTCATCTTCAGCTGGTCATAAGATCTAAAGTTAACTTAAAATAATTTTAAAAACATTACTAAATCTAATGAAGAATGTCACATGATGTGAGTGATAAGATTAATATATACAACATATAAAATATACAATGATATGATGTATCTTCTGGTTTAAAAACAAGCGTCAAAATTCTATGACATGTATGTGTTACATAAATTTCTAATGTACTGGTACTGTTTGTGAGTAGTAGATAATTTGGTGCTTTATGTGGCACCGACACGGATTGGTCTTATGGCGACGATGGGATAGGAAAGGCCTAGGAGTTGGAAGGAAGCGGTCGTGGCCTTAAATAAGGTACAGCCCCAGTATTTGTCCGGTGAAGAAATGGGAAACCACGGAAAACCATCTTCAGATCTGCTGACGGTGGGATTCGAACCCACTATCACCCAGATGTAAGCTCACAGCTGCGCGCCCCTAACTACACGGCCAACTCGCCTGGTTACCAAATGTATGGTGAAACATTATTTAGACAGACATGTCGAGTTCCAGTATTTTGATTTACGTTGTATTTTAAAGTCTTATTCTTCTCCTCCTCCTTCTCCTTGGCCTTTTTTGCCTATTTACTGGAGTCGGCACTTGATTTGGATTGCAACCGAATGACTTTCTTTACTACAACACTATTTTTTTAAGAATGACTAAAGAACTGGAACTGGAATTACAGATAAGACTTTTTGCAGGTGAAATAAGTTACAGGATTGTGAGTGACCGCAAAGAGACCTCGACAATGTTGTAGCTGTACCTATTTTGAAACTTTGAAACTTCTCTTGATGTGTGATTAATAATACTGTAATAATAACATACATGCATCTTCATTAGAGACTGTTATGCCTGTCATCGTTCATTCTGCAGGCCTCTATGAATTTGCTAATCACCGCCACAATCCTCTATTTGTAAATAATAATAATAATAATAATAATAATAATAATAATAATAATAATAATAATAATAATAAAAAATGTCCGAAAATTTCACCAAAATCGATCCCTTTTATTTTAATAAAGAGTGATAATTCTTTCTTTCCTCCCAGCACGTGTACTTCAGGCCGTGTTGTGCTCACATTAATCGGGCTTACCTAACCATCTGAAAACGACTAAAAGTTTAGGGAACTGCACCTGGGTTGTACACCTTTCCACTGACTTGAAATCAACCAGCTGTTTCCTGTTATATTATATATAATATATCCACACCTCAGATTTCAACAATACATACAACAATGCATAATATATATTATATATACATATCTCATAAACAAGCATACGATAATAATGAACCCTACACTAATAAACCAAAGACTAGAACGTTTCCCACAAACATTTGAACATATTGTGCATAAAAAAGATAAAAGTACGTGGTAAAACATGGTTCGTCTTCTTAATACATCATGCTAGTCCGTAATTAGAACATAGTTTCCAAATGCTGCACATTTATATGTAAAAAGTATCCACTATGGAAAAATCTCCAAGCTTCTACATCTAACGTATCAAATAAATTAATTCTGAATTACATGTAATAATGTATGTCTAGGGGTTGTGATATCTGTCTCAGTACAATAACATAGTTCGTAAATATCACTTAACAATGCATTAAGCCTACGACAAAAACACTTTGAGAATAATAAAATAATAAAGTTTGCACTTTCTATCACAAATCTTCAAAGAAATAATTGCAAATTATTACAGTATGGTAGTTATCAATATGGTGCTCAGTAAAATGCTTTGAAGACTATGCGAAAACATGAAAGATGAAGTTAATTGAATGAACAGTTTGAGACTGAATAAATGGCATAAAATACAGTTACTCAGGAAAAAATGAAAATGTAGCCTGCATGGGGACACAGTAATCTTAGGATTTTGAACAGATATGGAGGAATTAAAAACGAGAGTGAGTAACAGGATTCCGGTTAAGCAATTTCATCGCTCACTGCAAGCGGTTGAGCTAGGTCAGAATCAGAAGATGAATCACCACTCTCCCCATCATCATCGTCACTGGATTCCATATCACCTAAGCGTATGATAAAACTGTCAACTGCATCTTCCATTAACCCATCCTTTTCCCAGAACTTGTTTTCGAGGTTGATGAAATGTTGGTCGAATCCCTCCCAGTCAGCGGGTGTCACAGATGCGATAGCATTCGCCGTCACTTCCTGCAGCTTCGTTAACGAGATGTCACCCGAAATGTTCTATTCTCGTACAGTTCTTTTGATTTTGGCCCAGGCCAGTCCGATAGCATTGAATTCGCACATGTAAGGAGGTAAGCGTAAAACCGTGTGCCCATGAAATCTCAGTAACTCATCGAACCGGTATTTTTTTTCAGGATCTTTGAACTTCTGGATCAGTTCAAACAGCTGACATTTCTTCATTTCTTCAGAAAAATTCACTTTATTCTCTTTTAACCATTTCACCATATCACTTTTAACAGCATACAGAGAAGGTACTTTGTTTACTTCAGTACTGTAATAAGATGCATTGTCAATTACTATAACGCTTTCAGAGGGAAGATTAGGAAGAAGTTTTTCACTCACCCACTTATGAAAATTTACTCCATTCATTTGGCCATGGTAATCTCCTGTGGCCTTTCCTGCTCTAAAAATCAACTTTGCTCCATCAATAAACCCACTCTTAGAACCAGCATGGACAAGTATAAGCCTATTTGAAGAGCTTCTGTTGGTTGTTATGCCCTGCACACTGTCACTCTGCCAACACTTATTAAATGTCAGGTTATTGCCAACCCATGATTCATCAATATAAATGATGTTCCTGTTCTGAGAACGGTGAATTCTCATGCGTCTTAAATAGTTACTTCGCCAATAAACAACGTTTGGGCGCTCAATCAGTATTTTCCTGTTACTGGCGCATATCTTCCTCTTGAAACCCATATCATGTAACAACTTTCTTAGTGTGTGCACCTTCCAGGGAAAGTTAATTTTCGCTTGAATTGCCTTCAGCAGTTTGGTGCTGTTGGAACTATTCTCAGCTTTACATAGAAGTCGTTTATGACGTCTCTTATGACTCCCCTATCAAATTCATCACAATGAAACTTATGTTCCTCTGATCTAGGCCTCTTTTTACCTGGAGTACACAGTGAAGACTCACCAGCAGAAAGTCCTTCCTTTCGGATCTTTGAGATCGTTCGAATAGATACACCACTGTAATTAGCAACCGGCAAGTTACTCTCAGTTACTAAGTACTTGAATTTTCCTTGTCTAGCTTCCTCATCACATTGGTTTGTAATCTTCCTGATCACTTCTCTAGCTTCACTGTGAATTGTCTTTCCCTTCTTGCGTACGACAGACATTACGCTGTCTTTACAAAACAGTTACGCAAAGAAATAACAAGAGAAATTAAGAGCAACATCAGTAACAAGAAATAAAAGGCAAACAACTGAGAAAGGAACACGAACGAACGAACGAACGAACGAACGCAGAACAACACAACAGCAATGAACGCAGACACAGCTGGATTACAACTGACAAGATCGAAGAGCTGCCAGTAGAGGACAATATAAAGTCGCCTGGGTAGTAGCGGAGTTGCTATGGTGACCACTGCGTAACTGGCTCTGCCGGTGAAAACCCCTTCACCCCGTGCCTCAGCAGGCATGTGCATTCTTCTGATCTCCGAACAATAGTGCTGTGGTTAGGTCTAAATCCTGACTGGTATTTGTCGAGTAAATTGTGTTTATTAAGATAATTTATCTGCTTGTGAACGACCTTTTCTAATCTATAAATATAAAATAAGAGTTTAGTCTGTACATTGCTCAGAATTTGAAAAGAATGGTATTCTGCATCGGTTATGTCCACAGTAACAAGGAAATGCATTTTTAACTTTTTCGTAATGTCTGTCCGTCTGTACACGCAACACTAGAAAATGGCTAAAGAGAATTTAATAAAAATAGGTATCAAAAGTCGGGGAATAAGTCGATACAATCTAAGCCCTAAATAATTTTATTCACGCTGATAGAAATGGTAGTTTAGGAGAAGGCCTAAAATTTAATTTTCAAATATTTATGTTATTAGCGGTCCCATCATAATAAAAATTGGTATGCAAAGTCTGGGAATAAGTCGCTACAATCTAGGCTATAATTTTTTAAAAATCATGATGAGTGAAATGGTAGTTTAGGGGAAGGCCTAAAATTTAATTCTTAAATATTTATGTCATTAGTCATCCTATCTCATTGAAAACTGGTGTACAAAGTCCAAGAATGAGCTACTACAATCTAGGCTATAAATCATTTTATTCACGCTGAATGAAATGGTAGTTTAGGGGAAGGCCTAAAATTTAATTCTCAAATATTTATATTATTAGTGGGCGTATCGATAAATACTACATAACCAAAGTTATATAGAATTAAATTTCGACCATTTATGTCTTACATTTTTACCATACCGGCTATAACACAGATATTCATGAATTTGTATTTTTGTTGCTAAGTCCATATCAACACCGAGTCATGAGAAAATGAGTTAACAGAGTCGATAAGAAACTACAGTCTAAACTATAGAGAGTTTTATTCACCCTGGATAAAATTGTAGTTTAGGGGAAGGCGCCTAAAACTTAACTTGTAAATACTTATATTTTTGGTCCTATCGAAAAGTACTATGTAACAAAAGTTACAAGAGAATACAATTTACGATCATTTATGTTTTGTTCAGCTTTACTGTACCAACATGATGAGTGGTATTTCAGAGTTGGAAGAAAACTAAATGTGAAGGCCTACAATATCGAAAGCGCATAACATTGATCAACAATAACATTACATTGACCATTGTTTGTTGTGATATTATTTGTCTCTTAAGCTGCCTCTCAACTCCGATAGATGGGATTACTGCTGCGTACCGAGTATAATAGCCTGACTGAATATTGGTGGGAAATAGCCTGGGAGTTAGAAAACTTTCTTCATGCCATTCCTCTGGTTCATACATTTTCTGATACAGCTGGTACGGAACACACTAGTTCTTCATAGTATTCCAGTTATCCGACCCCTACTCTGATGCACTGTTTTGAATAAGCAGTGTGCATATTTTTTGGATATTTGCTTTACGTCGCGCCGACACAGATAGGTCTTATGGCGACAATGGGACAGGAAAGGGCTAGGAGTGGGAAGGAAACGGCCGTGGCCTTAATTAAGGTACAGCCCCAGCATTTGCCTGGTGTGAAAATGGGAAACCACGGAAAACCATTTTCAGGGCTGCCGACAGTGGGGTTCGAACCTACTATCTCCCGAATACTGGATACTGGCCGCAATTAAGCGACTGCAGCTATCGAGCTCGGTATGTGTGCATATTTAAGGCAGAGGCTGACTTAGTAGTAGTAGTAGTAGTAGTAGTAGTAGTAGTAGTAGTGGTAGTAGTAGTATGGCCTGGTCTAGAATAACAATTTAAGCCTATTCCAAATTATAGCACAATAATGCACTAAATAACTCAAAATTCAACCCTGAAAAGAGCCGTTTCTTAAGAAAAGCCTTTTCCTCTTCACTTTTATTAAATTCTACATTCATTTTATTTCAAATGATCACTGAAGAGAGGGTTTCTCCTCTGGCTTGGAGGAAAAATTTGCCTCCAAGTCAGACAGATTTTTCCACCGCCAGTGTAGTGAACTGATATTTTCAGACTCATCGGGTACTCGTAGGAAACATATTAGTAAAAGGGCATATTTTCCGCCCTGAGAGTCTTCACTATTCGACCCTCTCCCCGCCGAAAAAAGACGAAGAGTGTTCATGAATCACGGCTGACTGCAGCTTGGTCATTCCAGCACTGGAACTTTAGACTGTTAGATCGGCAGTGTAGTCCTGTTCGTTAAAAGTGAGAAAATGTGTGGTGTTTCATTTGATTGAGTATTCCATATGAAAATATTGCTTTTAATCGCGCCATTCCTACTGACGTCATTGTAATGTATGTTCATTTCGGTTGGGAAAACCACTAAGACAGTCCTTCTGAGGATGTAAAAAGGCAGGTGGAGAGTGAGTGTCTACCATTATAATGAAAAACTCCCCAACCTGATTGTTACTGATGGTATGCAAGAGGGTTTACCATTACAGTGAAAACTCCCTAGCTCAGTCCTCATATGAGAAAAGATGTTTGGTGACTTCCCCATCGCGTTTCTAGGGCAACGTTAAGAGCTATGCAATTTAATACAAACTTGCTCACATCGTGTACACTAGAATTCTGTATACAATGTAGACTTCCATAGCGAAGCATGGGTACATCAGCTAGTATTTTACTAAGACACAGAAGTATGCAAATTGGTCGAAGGTCTTCGGGTTTTGTTGGATTATCGATTTTTCTTATCGGTCATATTATGGCACTTTTCCATATATTGGGAAAGATTCCTTGTCATGAGTGAGGTATTTATTATGTGTGTAACTGTTGAGAGAACAATTTCAGGGAGTCTTAATTAATGTCAAATTTAATCCGTCACATCCAGTAGCCTCTGACTTTATTTTATGAATTGCTTCTCTGGCGTCATTAAGATTTACATGTGAAAAATAAAACTCTTCTCCATCGTGTTTTCTTTTCATATGTAGTCTGTCGATTGTTTCCCTTTTAGTTCGTTCGTCTGTATGTGAATTTTGTGAGCAGAAAGATGTATTATTTCGTCTAATGGCAAGTCAGTGTTGTTTTCGTCAGTTTTATTTTTTGTCGAACCAATGTTCCGAAGAATTTTCCAAACATTGTCAGAATTGTTATTTTTTTAGATTTCATGTGTATGGCGTATCTTATCTGGCATATCTAGTAACCATTATAGGAGATCTGAATGCACAGACTGAGACAGATAGAACAGGATATGAGAACATAATGGGACCTAATGGATATGGTGGAAGAAATATAGTAAGTGAACATGTCCTTGACTTCTGTATGAGGAATGGGTTGGTGGTGAAAAATAGTTGGTTCAAGAAGAGACAGAGCCATAAGATAACACGATACAGTTGGGACAGACTACAAAAGACTGTAATTGATTATGTCATCTCAGATGAAGAAAGGAGCAGAATGGTAACAGATGTCAAAGGAATACCCAGTGAGAGCCTTGACAGTGACCACCTCTATAAGTAGCAGACCTGAGAAACTTCTATGTGCCAAAAGTACAGAACAGGAAAATGCCAAAAATCAAAGTATGGGAACTCCAGAAAACAGATAAGAGAACTCAGTATCAGAATCGGATAAAAACCCTTTTACCAAGAGATGAAAGGAAAAATAGAGAGGCAGAATGGACCAGACTAAGGGACACATTGGTTAAGGAAGCAACTGAAGTTTGTGGAAAGACAAGTATGAAAACAAGGGAGAAGGAAACACCTTGGTGGAATGAAAGAGTAAGAGCAACAATTAGGGAAAGAAATCGCTTGCGGAAAGAAAGGGATCTGGAGAAAAATAAACCGGATCTTATTAGAGATGAGGCAAAGATCAGAAACCTCGAACAATTATAGCGAAACAAGAAACTGGACGTTAAAAGAAGAGTTACAGAAGAAAAGACCAAGGCGTGGAATATATTCACTCAGAAACTGGAGGAAGACAGCAGAGCCAATAAGAAACTACTGTATAGTGTTATTAGAGGTAAAAGGAAACCAATGAATACCATAAAGGCACTTGAAGATGAAAATGGAAATCTGGTTAGGACAGAAAGTGACATGAGAGAAGTCCTGAAGAACCATTTTGACCACTTATTAAATAGATCAGTTCAAGAAAAAAATACAGAACCAGAAATCCAAGCTTACAATGAGGAATCACCCATCACCTGGACAGAAACTGAGACAGCCTTAAAATCTATGACTAATGAATGCAGACATGATAAAGGCAGCAGGCATCCAGGGTATACAGTGGCTGCAGAGAGTACTAAATGACGTATGGACAGACAACAAAATACCTGCAGATTGGAGCAATGGTGTTATAATTCCCCTGTTTCAGAAAGGCAGCAGACTGAAACCCACCAACTATAGAGGAATAACACTGCTGTCTCATAGGCTAAAAATTCTAGAGAAGATCATAGAAAGGAGATTGAGAACCATCATTTAACCACAGTTAAAGGAGGAGCAATATGGATTCAGAAGTAACAGACAAACAATGGATCTAATTTTTAGCACCCGCATGCTGATGGAAAAGTATTGGGAGAAAGGCAAGAACCTGGTCATTGTATTCCTGGATACAGAAAAGGCCTATGATAGTGTTGTAAGAGATAAGATCTGGGAGTGCCTGAGAAAAAGAAATGTGCCTGAAGGACTGGTAAGGAAAATTCAGATGTTGTACAAAGACTGTACTAGCTGTGTACATATTGGGGAAGGTCGATCATCATGGTTTGAGACCAAGAGTGGAGATCAGCTAGGAAGTGCACTGTCCCCACTGCTGTTCATCACTGTTATGGACAATATAATGAAGAACATCAAGGAAAAGTTAGGTGAACTGAATGCAGTGGCCTTTGCTGATGATATCATGATTTGGGGTGAAACAAAACAGGAAGTACAGACCAGACTCAACATATGGAAATCTCAGTTCCAGGAATATAACCTCAACATCAACAAGACCAAGACAGTGATAATGGCAGGCAACACAGAAGGGCATCCAGCAAGTGTAAAGCTAGGAGACCACCAGCTACAGTGTGTGGATAGTTTTCCTTACCTTGCAAGTGTAATCTTCAGTGATAAATTGGTCAGAATGGAAATTATAAACAGAGTGCAAAAGGAATCAGAATTCTACCAACAATTAAGAACATTTCTATGGGATGACACAATTCCAAACCCGGCCAAACTGATGATGTTTAACAGCTATTTCATATCAATATTGACCTATGGTACTGAAGCGTGCACCCTCACAAGAGATTCATCAAGACTGCAAACATCAGAGATGAATCAGAGACGAATAAGTTTGAGTAGTTTCTTTAAAAGTAGGAAAGATTACAATATGAAGATAAAGTTGGAATTCAAGAGGACAAATTGGGGCAAATATTCCTTTATAGGAAGGGGAGTTAGGGATTGGAGTAACTTACCAAGGGAGATGTTAGCTAAATTTCCAATCTCTTTGGAATCATTTATGAAAAGGCTAGGAAAGCAACGTATACGGAATCTGCCACCTGGGTGACTGCCCTAAATGCAATCAGTAGTGATTGATTGAATGAAATTTTTTAAATCCACCATCCAGAAGACCAAGATGGACAAGTTAAGAAATGAGGATATGAGGAAAGAAGCCGGAATAAAGACATCCCTATTAGACAGAATCGGCACATCCAGACTACGGTGGTATGAGCATGTGATGAGGATGGAGCCTACAAGAACAGCCAGAATAAATTTGGAAAGACATGTGGAGGGGAAAAGACCTTTAGGAAGACCTAAAACCCGATGGATTGTCATGATTAATGTTGATCTAGTTGCCAGAAGTTGGACAGTGGATGATGTTCTCGATGATGATGATGATAATGATGATGCTTGTTTAAAGCGGCCCAACATCTATGTCATCGGCCTCTAATGGTACAAAATGTAATGACAATTTTAAAACCCAAAATCATCCACTGACCAGAATTCAAAACGTGATGAAGAATGAATGGATGAATATGAATTTAAAACAATCAGTGGATCCGACCAGCAATGCCCAACCTTCCCAGAAACTATCTTGAATCAATAACAGTATTGGCCAAGGGACTGCTTCCAAAGCACAACCCTGAATTGATGATGCTGCTTGTCTGAAGGGGTCCAAAATCCAGGTCAACGGTCCCTTATAAGGGTACTTATGGCTAGTGAAGTAGAACCATGGTATTTCTCATGTTGTGGTACTAATCAAAAGTAGCATAGACTCACTGTGTTCCACACATTATGGTACTACTCACAAGTACTGTACGTCACACAGGTAACGCAGACCTATGGTGTTTCTCACATAATAGCACCGCTCATAGGCAACGCAAACCCATGGTGTTCCCCACCTAGGTGTATTAATCACGGGCACCGGTATTCCTGTGGTGTTCCTCATATAGCGGGTACTAATCATAGGTAACGCAAACCCACGATGTCACTCATATTGTGCTACTAACCACAGGCAACGCTCAGACCCGTGGTGTTTTTCACATAATGGTACTAATCAAGGGCAATGTATGCCCATGTTGTTCCGCATTTAGTGGTGCTAATCACAGGTACTGGAAACCCACAGTGAAACACTTTCTGCTGCTACTAACCACAAAACTATTGAGTACCTAACATAGTGGTACTATTCGCAAGTAAAGGCGACCCATGGTGTTCCCTGACTGATGGTACTTATACTTATCACAATTAGTTTCATAGCTCTAATTCAGTCATTCCTTGGTCGCCCCTTTTAGTCGCCTCTTACAACAGGGAGGGAGATACCATGGGTGTAGTCTACGTCTGCGTCCCCGACCCACAGGGGGTGGTGTGTTTGGTCTGCGAGAGGTAAGCCGGCAAGCCGGTTAGGACCCCCCTATCCACCATCTGGTTCATGCCACGTGGGAGTATCACCTCTACCCCTACTACGCCAGCGTAGTAGGTTCGTGGATGATGTTCTCCATGACAAGTTGTATATGGACAGGAAGAAGTGGAAGAGGCTCATTAACAGTACCCGGGGAACTGGAACTGTACAATGATGATGATGATGATGATGATGTTGATGATGATGATGATACCTGCTCCTGATGATAAGAGCCTGTAATGGATGTTTCTCTTACATACCCAAAATGCATCTGAGTTTAGTCCACACTTGAGAGGGTGGACAACTTTCTCATGATGCTTTCTTACTCTGGCGAATTACGACTCGCTCCCTACAGCAGAGGTTTTTGAACATTATGAAACTGGCCACAGTAAACTGTAATACAGTTTATGAGCAGGATGTAGGTCTTTTATAGCTGCTATCTATTCATTCCACTGGGGAACGAGTTTATGACAAGGATTTTCTGAAAAAGATAGAATGCACTCCTCACCAGCAGCAGCAAGAATAACTTGTGTGATAAATATCACATCATCGTCTACGCGCCAGCTATTCGAGTCATTAAAGACAGCCAGTGACATAAACTTTGGACAATCAGCAGGTCCGTTTCAACAAAGTAATAATGATAGGAAAATGGTCACTATGTCATCATATACTTCCCACCGCAACAGGTGAACGAGCGCACAGCTAAGGTCAATAGAAGAAAAAGTTTTGTGCACTATACTAAAGTGAGTTGGTTTCCTCTGTAATCAAAATGCAGAAATCCAGGTCTCCTATCAGCTTCTCCAACTTCCTTCATTGTGGCAAGGTATTTCAGAGTCCCATGATGGGCGAGGAGTGTTAAAAGCATCCAGTGAGAGGAAAATCATTGGGAGCTGAACAATAAGGTCAATTACATCACTGATGATGGTCCAGTAGGAAATATACATTAAAAATATAGTAATGACAGACAAGGAAACATGTACTGTAACTGCTGCTAGCTCGGTTCTTAATGGAACCGATTCACTATTGGTATCAGAACACCACTAGTAGCCTGACTGGCACCGTCATCATCTTTCGCGTACAGCCGAAAAAATTTCTCAAGACAGTATGTTGATCTAGTCTGAGATTTGTTTCTTGAAAGCACACCGTGAACTGATCGATTCACTGGTGCAGCTCAGTAAGATGCTAATTTTACAGTAACAGTGCTATCGTGTGAACTCTTGCTTTTCAGTGTTAAGTTCCAAGTGACAAGCAGCTTTCTAACCTAAACACTGCTTCCATCTCCATCTGAGGATGGAGGTGAATTCTCAATGGTGCTGACACCTACCCTCTAAATGGAGGGCATGGTTTCTCCTTCACCTGGGAGGGACATTTCCAGCCCTAGTTGAGCATGCCGCCTCCGCCGTCTTAACAGGTCACCTATTATGGGAGGGAGCCTTAGATTTTCTCCCCTGCTGTGCTGGCTTAGTTGCCTTTGCGGGCATAAGTTTCTTTGTGGCTAAGATGGACTACACCTCACCTTCAGGCTTTTACTCTTTGTGGTATTGCTCTAAGGAGCCAGGACAAATGACAAATTGGAAAGAGTCTGAGCTATAACACTGAAGTGTAATTACTTTGATGGAGCATTCATGGAGCTGAACTTATGATGCATTTCCTAGTCTGGCAGACTATCCAGGGTTTCAATCTCCAGGATCTTTATTCCACTGAGATACCAGGAGTTTCCTTCACAAAGAGAGAGAAGACCAGGGCAGTTAGTGCATATATTTGGAGGTGTGCACTGCTCTGCACCATGCACCATGAATTTCTTTACAAGTTCCATAAACAGGCTCTTTCAAACAAAATACTATGTGTCCGAACCAGTGAACACATAAGACCAATAGAAAGGATACATTCATTTAATAAGCACTACAGGAGGTGAATCTTGTGGTAGGATAGGAATGGCAAGCCAGGCTTGAGGAGTTAGACATTTTTAATGCACGCTTATCAAATACAGTAGAACCTAGATAATTTGAAATTGGTTAATTCAAAATGCTGCCTAATTCGAAGAAACTCTCGTTCCCGGAAGCACGAGGTACGGTTTTGCATGTTATTTAAATTGTTCAATTCGAAATACGGATAATTCTTAATTCGAAGAACATCGTCGGACCCAGTATTGAAATTCAGACTTTTAATTTGAAATTGTCCTTCATTTTGTGAAAAATAATATTTTACGGAGTAATTTGAATTAGAAATTCTCCAAGTCACGATAGAACGTCTTCCAGAACACGAACGTTGTACTCATTTACCTTTAAATTTGAGTGTGCAGTTATAAACTTCAAAGTTGTTACTTTTTATTAATACTGTGTTTTAATTTACTGTAACGGTATTTTAATTTAGGGCACGTGTTCCTTTTTTGTGTTGCGAGATGGTTAAGTGTCAGTATTCTTCCAAGACACTGAGCGAGAAAATGAAGATTATAAGAGAGGTAGACAAAGGACTGTCTAAACAGTGAATAAATGTTAATTGCATGCGTTAATGAAATACCTGTCACGTAAGAAGGCCTACTTGCCAATTTTCATCGCAAATATATTTTATAGCAGTGACAATGCATTTTTATCATCCCAAATATATTCAGGCAAAAACGAAAATTAAAATAGCTAAAGACTTTGGAATTCCTGTGTCCACGCTTTCAACATTTTAAAAAAATTGTGAGAGCATAGAAGCTCAAGAAATGCAGGATGTTAATACAGCAAAGCAAATGCGCATTCGAGGAGCTAAACACTCTGATTTGGAAGTACAATTGATTGAGTGGTTCGGGCGAGATTATTAAGAGGAAGGTGAATGAACTGGCGCTAAAGATGGGGCTTGAGTTTCAGTGTTCAAATGGGTGGCTTCAGCGTTTTAACGAACGGCACAATATCACTAGGTATAACTTGCGAACTTTTCAGGTACTGTATAAAGTTATTTATTATTCTTGATATTTATGTTAAATATATGTCTGGGTTTTTAAAGTTTGTTTTGTTCATGTCATGTGTTTCCAATTTGGACAGTCTTGTTGGTTCCCAATTTGGACAGTCTTGTTGGTTCCCCTGTGCAAGTGCTTTATACTGTACTTAAATAGGTTATAACCTATTTGGTTAAACTGCATCGTACGTATATAGTGGATTACTCTTTGTCTTTGAATCGTGTTTTATTTTTCCCGGGTGTGAGGTTACGTTTGACAGTCTATGGTATTATCCAAGAACATTTCAATAAATACACCTCGTTGGATACATTTAGGAAATATAATTTTTTCCATGGCGTTTGAAAGGTTTAACTGTGAATCAAGGTCATTGCATGCATTAAAGGATCTTAGAATATTTTGTGATGCAGCAAAGGTTGGCATTTCTGAATTTAGAGTTAGCAGCGGTTATTTCAAAATCACGTAAATCGAAGTCCGATTTTAGCGTCCCAAAAAGACTTCGAATTAACAAGGTTTTACTGTATTCTGTGATTTAGAATTAAGATAAAATTTTCAAACTTGACATGAATATAAAACATTAATTTTGAATATTAACTGTATACCGTATGTATGCAAATAATCCCTGCATACTTTTAAAAAAAATTTGACGCACGAAATTGGGGTGCGGGTTTTATTCGCGTCAAGGTTGGCAACACGCTCCTGGTTCACATAGTTTTTGATGTTGGGTGTACAGTTATGCTTTGTGTAACTGCAGATGGAAGAGAACTGCCCCCATATGTCATATTTAAATAAACGTAAAACAAATTAGACTTTTAATTCAAAACTGCCTTTTCTTAAATAAAAAAAAAAGTTTTTATAGAGTAATTTAAATTCAAATTTTCTCAGTGTCATGGTGGAACACATCTTCCGGAATGTGCAGGGGTAGCTTTCCACACTTTCACTCGCTTCTGTGCATCTACAGGGTGTTTCATAGTTGATAAGTTTGAGTGAAATTGTAATTCGTTACCATTCAGTGGTTTTAGGAACGCCACAATATCACATAGCAGGCAGAGTGCGGAGAAACAAAATCTGCGAACACTGGCGATGCCGACAGTTGACAAAAAAGTGTGGTTCATAATTATAATCAATTCATACGCACCAAACAATATTGTCAATGCCAATGAAACTGCATTTCTTTTAATGCTGAGAGCAAACGGACTTACGGTTTTAAAGGAGATAGGGTCACTGTACTGTGTTGCAATGCAGACGGAAGCGAGAGGCTTCCTACTCCCTCTCCTCGTCATAGGAATGTTCGATAAGCAACAGTGTTTCAAGGGCAATGCGTACTTTCCATGCAAGTACAAGGCATCTAAAATGCATACAATACAGTAATCCAATGAATAAGGCACTTGCACAGGGGAGCCAGCATATATTTCTCCTCGTCTTTGAATTTTTTTTTTTCGATGCGTGAGATTATGTTTGCCAGCGAGTTATCCAAGTGCATTATTTGAATACTGCAAATGTGCCCTGTTGGATACATTTTGGAAAAAAAAATGTCCACAGCATTTGAAAGGTTTTAACTGTGAATAAATGTTAATTGCATGCATTAATGAAATACCTGTCATGTAAGAAGGCCTACTTGCCAATTTTCACTGCAAATATATTTTATAGCAGTAACAATACATTTTTATCATCCCAAATATGTTCAGGCAAAGTAGCTATATCCATCATATTCAAATTTGCATAAAGACCATGTGGAACTCTAGAAGTGACATGAAATGTTTGTTTATGCCTATGTTACTCTTTTGCTGGAAGGAATTTTAATTCATTTCATTTTTTTCAAAATTATCCTTCCTAAAATTCGACTGCATGGATTATTCGCGTAAATACAGTATTTAGAAATATTATTAACAGGTTCCTTATATTTTAAATAAAATTTGTTATAAAAGTTTTAAATCGGGAGATGAAGATGTTAGTTGCCTGCCAAAATTTTCGTTTTTTTGGTGTTGTAAAACAATATGGGGGGGCAAGCACAGGAATATCGACCACCACGACTATCATGTACTACTGGACTAAATATCTTCAAACATTATAAGGCATAGGAGGTTCACTTGGTATATTCAAGCACGTACTCAGAATGTGAAAAATAACATTAAAGCTGTAGTTAACTAACTCTGATTCCTTGTAAAAGTATGTGACAAATGTCATAACAGAAAAAAAAAAAAAAAAAAAAAAATAGTCAAGGCATTTTTGAGTTGCAAACATGATACAGGCTTCTGGGCACATTGCCAGCCCAGTCATGCTCCAAGTCCCAAACATTCTAAAACTGACCAAAAATACTTACCGACGGTGTAACGAGCATCATATCATAAAGATCCTTCTTCATAATATCACGAGCATGTTTCAAATGCATTTCACAAATTTTATTAGCAAATAAAACGTCTATATTCTTTGCATAGTCTAGTATGGACTTGCTACATTCTTCCAAGAATCCTGAAAGAAGAAAGGAAAATAAACAGCAATTTCTTCTTCCAACCATGAATATGAGTCATTTGAATACATATGCACAGTACAAGAATATCTGCAAAACTAACATGTAAATAAAAATATAATGCAAGGATTATTCAGTTGGGATCGTATTCTCTTTTTGTGTTTGTCCTGTGTTCCTAATATTTTACTTTGCTAATGTTTCAACCCTTTTCCTGTATTTATCTGGCTTTCTTCTTATCCTACACTTCCTGCACCTTGATTGAAGATCTGTCAAGGACCCCTCAATGAATGTTGATGCCCACCCTCCTAATGAAGCTGGGAAACAGAAACGAGCTCACTGGGAGCTGAAAAGAGATAGTTGTGGAAGAACTGGGATCAGTGAGTAGAGAGCCTATCTATTTGTAGACGGCAGTGTAAGAAGATGTGGAGATTAAGTTTTGGTGTTTGCCTTTGCCTCCTCTTTCGGTTGCTCCCGTTTCACACACTGACCTGCCTTTATGATCGTCCTATTTCGTATTTCTGTTCTTGTTCCTCCACTCTATCTTTACATGATTTGATTTGACACTTGTTTGTCCTTTCCAATTCTGATCTCGTTAATGTCATTACCCTAATGAAGATCTTTCTTTATATTAACACCTAAGCACTGACAGTGATCCGCATGAGGTATTCCCCTCAAACTTAGACACCATCATCTGTTTCACTCCCTTTCAATCCTCTATTCTCTTTCCAAACCAGCTTCACCTATTTTTCTCAATTCTTCTTTTTTTTTTTTTGCTTTACGTCGCACCGACACAGATATGTCTTATGGCGACGATGGGATGGGAAAGGCCTAGGAAGTGGAAGGAAGCGGCCGTGGCCTTAATTAAGGTACAATCCCGACATTTGCCTGGTGTGAAAATGGGAAACCACGGAAAACCATCTTCAGGGCTGCCGACAGTGGGGCTCGAACCCACTATCTCCCAATTACTGGATACTGGCCGCACTTAAGCGACTGCAGCTATCGAGCTCGGTTTTCTCAATTCTATAATTCAAATTTTCTACTCAAATTTCAATCCTAACATCTTCACTTCTCACTCTGTCTTTCCTATCACACTTCCTATAAATTTCATTTCAGTGGCTTGAATTTACTCTCCACTCTTTCTGTCACTCCTGCACATGTGAAAATGGGTATGTAGAAGGGGAAGCAGGGGCATGCAGCAACAATAATTTGAAATTTATTTTTAAGGTAACATTTATTCCTATTGAAATAAAATCAATCAGAAGATACTTTATACTTTTATCTAACAAAAACGTCAATTAAAAAAAAAACAGTTAAAATAATAATATGTCTCAAAATGACCGTTGAAAACTGAGTGTCACGTGTTGCAATGCACCCTGCATGAGGGGTAAGTTGCAAAAGTGTATGTAAGATGGTGAAACATTCAATTTGAGTGGTAACCGTTGTTAGAACAGTCCACACAGGTACATATGGATTGTTTTTAGCACACACCCAGCGACCACTGTTTACACTTCACATAATGAACCCATTCCTTACCTTTTTTACTAGCCTAAAAATACACAGAACCATATAAAGAGCTATTACATTGAATATTATCTAACTATCGAGAAATATGATTAAGCCAAAGCTGAGCGCCTAGTTTTACATGACCACAGCCATGGGACCTCCAGTTTTACGTGAAATCCAAATCACAGACACAATACTTTTCATTTTAAAAATCCCACATGCACTGGCCAGGATTCGAACTGCGCTTGCCTTGGTGAGAAGCCAGCAGCTACGTCATTCAGCTACCACGCCCACAAATATGATTATAAGAGAGCTATTATTATTATATCTGTTAAACAGCATACAGTATTATAAAGCTAGGGTTAGTTGTAACAAATGCTGGGATTAGTCGCAACACCTGTTGCAAAATGCCTTGTTATGCATTCCTTGTTAAGAATTGGCAGTTGTTCTCAAATAACAAAACAGAGGCTAAAACACTTATTGCAGTTTTGAACTATAATAATTTTTCCTTTGTCTTCAAATAAAATTCTAAATGGTATTATATACTAAATAAAATAAGATGAGAAAAAGTTACTTGCAGGCAGAAAAATGAACAAAGACTCAGAACACAATACAAAATTACCAGATTTTCTGACATTCGTACTCAAAGGTCTAGAGCAGTTGCATTAACTGTCACAGTGTGGCAGGACTTGATTGAAAATCTATATAAATAAAGTTGTAGGGGGTCCGCTGTCTGTAATTTCCTATCTTTTGCCAATTTTTCAGATATTTATCCATTTTAGGTCAACTCAAGACCGTATCAGTGGTTTTTATTTTTCGTGTCTGTTTGTTTGTTCCAACATTACGGCAAAACGGCTGGATAAATCTCGACCAAATTTCATATTTAGAGTATACCCATCCCGGGGAAGGTTTTAATATGAATACATTTAAAAAATAGCTCTGAATAGACGGGGTGTTTATAAGAAAACCAGAACTCATACTATTGATCCAGTACCACGGAGTGTAGCACATTGTTTCACACTGTAAGGTGTTTTCCAGCATTTGCTACATTTTGTACTGTAATTTTATTCTACTTCTGTTTTTTCTTTAATTTCTTGTCTCTGCCTTGCGTCTTTAGGCTTAAGTAGTAACACCCTAAGTCATCTTATCTGTTTACCTAAGAACCTCTGCGCTTAAATTTCTCTCCTCTGTTACCGCTTTGTTATATCCATAACTCATACCATCACAATTTATTGAGGGATTTCTTTTTCTTTCCCAATACAGCCACTTTGTATATTTACATATTTGTCCTGTCCAGCTGTCCTCAGTTATAATCGTATTTTCTATCAATTTCGACTTTCTTAACTGTATTTGTTTCTTCCTTAATTACTCCGTATGTATGTGAGTGCTAATCCCAAAACCAGGACACTTTTCTTTGTGGAAAAATTCCAAGCTGTTTAAATGTATAACTTTTAACCCCAGAAATCATGAAATATGGATGCAATTTTAATGATGGAGCAGACCTTCATTTAAGGATAATTGGTGGCTAAACATTCAGTCGCACCACAAAACAGATAGAACAATCTGTCGTTCAATTTGGAGAGATCTACAACTCTGGTCCTATGACTTATTGTCAGGTCTCGATTGTTGGTACGTTAGATAGCGCTCCATATCTCGATTATAATCAAATCTCTCCAATTCGAATTTGACTGGCATTAGGAAAAGGGGCCTGTCTTTGTAATGAAAACTATCCATTTCTATTGTGAATGGCTGTTGACAAGTGAGCCTGCCGTTATACTAGAAACTCCCGAACTCGATTGTGATTGATAGTAGAAAATTTGGCCTGCCACTATCCTCAAAACTTCCGCAATGCCTATGTTACAACGGAAGCATCGTATGGCATCTTCCCTGTTTTGTATCCCAGGTAGTCCAAAGAGACCTGCAATTTAATATAAACTTACTCACTGAATTTACAGTCATTTATGGAGAAATCCGTATACAATGTAGAATACTGTAGCGAAGCATGGGCACATTTGCTAGTCTCCAAATAAAATATAATTGTTGTAACGAGCTCCAGTATCCCCTACATATGATACATCATTTTCTGACACTTTCTTCGTACCTTCTCTTCTTCTTCTTCTAAACTTGATTCTTTACAATCTGGTAGAATATTTTCTCTTGTTGCACTATTTTGCTAATCTCTACATCCAGCCTTGCATTAATTTGCTTCCTAGATGTTTTAAGGTGAACACACATCAACTTTCTTACCTCCAGTATTAATGATTCCTTTTTCTACTCTGTGAACTCTTTGACTTGACTCCTTCATAATTTCAACCAGTACTGTACCATTATAAATAACAGTGGTGACAACACACTTCCCTATCTTTGCTAAGTAGCATTCCTAAACCATTCTGTCCTCCCAACTTTTCATCTGGACACAGCTAAAACATCTGCCATACACTGCATGTAGAATTTCCAACTCCCTTTCTTACTATTAATTCCCATACCCCTTGCCTGGGTACACGATCATATACAGTAGTTCTACTATATCAAGAAATGTCATCACTAGATCTTTATGTAACTCTAGGAACCCTCTTCAGAGTCAGCGCCATCTCGGGGAGTGCCAGCCCAGGAATACTAACCTCGTGTGTACTACCTGGTATGGGGTCTCAGCTCGGGAAGAGTGAAGACTTCAATGGCACTGAACACGGTGAAGGTGGGCTTTGGTAACCCATTAAATGCAGCGTCTGTCCGGCTACACAAGGCGTCTGTTTTCCATGTTAGGAGTAGTCTGACAAATCACCAGCGATAGCTCTAAAATGCCTTCGGGAGTGGCGGCCCCATCATAATAACAGCCTACATTTTGATGGTAAAACAAAACAGTCTTTATAACTCTTGCAAAAAAAAGTTATGCCACTTGACGTATCATATCCAGGTTCCAAATTCCTTCCACAATTTCCCTTTAGATTCCAGAATAATTTGGCTGTATTTCTCACCTATACACAGTACTGCCATAAGTTCTGTCAGTAAAATCTAAAGACGCAGTAATATGGTAAGTGTGAATGAAGAAACATGGCAACGCTGTATGTCATAGTCCACAAGGTCACCTTCACGACTCCGCTAGTAACTGGTGTGCAGTGTGCCAACAGCTGGCTGCAGTGAAAGATGGAGTGGGTAGTGTATGAGAAACATATCGCTGTATTGGTGTTATTTTGTCGCGGAATGCGAGCTAAGGAAACCTTTTGTATGCTGAAACCTCTCGGTATCAATGAACAATTTGTGTTTCGGACCATAGCACAGTTTAACCCCTCAGCGCTGACCTCTATACGTGGTATAGACCCATACATGGTTTCGCATTTACGGCTATAGCGCGAAGAGTTTTGGTGTTATGGATATGCAAATTGTTTTGTTTTCAAGAAGACATTTTCGGGTTTATCAGTGTTCTAAATTAGAATTGAAAATCGTTAAAGTGTAGTTGCTTTTGCAAGGATAAGTATTTGTCAATTATGTCTGAGCACCAATCCCTGCTTTTTTAATAGTCCGTTTGCTTCATTCTTTCCCACAGAATAAAATAAAGAAATGATGATCTGAGAAGTTTGTCTTTTCGTGTGATGTTCTTTGCTCTAATTTTGTATTAAGAGTGCGGTTTATTTATTATATTTGTCTTTATTTCTCAGCTTGTAGTCTTTTCGTAACTCTCCACGAGTGCTCTGTGTAGGCATCAGTTAGTGCTGCTTTCTGTCATACGACATGAGAAGCAGTTGTGCATGGTATATATCTCGTTTGAAAGACGATGTATCGACCTTTTAATCTGAAATATGTATCGAGTTGGTTTGATTCGTCATAAATGTTATTCCCCTCATTCAGTTTCGTCCTGCCGCTTTCGGTCCCGCTGCAGCTTCATCAGCTTGTGTGACGCACCGCGCTCAATGGCTAGCTCCTGCTGAGAGTAACATGCTTGAAATATTGTATAATTCAAATGAAAGAGTAGTTGGAAGTAGTAGTGGCAGTATTAGCAGTAGTGATAATGAAATAGATGTTGTAGCTGTGGCCGATGCAGTGGTAAATGATGAGAGTGACGATGAGGAGGAACCAGTACTTGGAAATTTCGTGTAGGAGACTATAGATAATTATACAGGTCAAAGGGAGGTTTTCAACAGTGAATAATGATTCCTAGATTCTCCAATAATATTTAGACAAGTGACAGGGACAAACATTGAGCAGTTATCTTATCAATTTCAGCTGATGGAAGGTTTGTTTACGTAGTACAAAATACGCTTCTCGTGCGGGAAACGAAATATTCAAGGCCGGCGCGCATCAGATATTACAGTTCCAAGGTTGCAGGAAATACGTTTTATCAGGAAATTAGCACCCAAGAGTGAGAAATCCAAACCTCAGAGACGTTGTATCGCGTGTTCAAAACACGGTGAAAAGAAGACATCGGTTTACTGCTGGCAGGAGTGTGCCTTGGGTCTCTGTCTCGAAGAGTGCTTCGAACTCTATCACACGGAACTAAATTACTAAGGAAATGTGAAACAATTATGTAATTATCTTCATTTACATAGTTCTAGCCTAAGGAATTCCAAATTTCGTGAATATCGGGCTACTCTTCTACTAGTAGTAACGCTTTAAGTGAATCAATGTATTTCAGTCGCGCGTAGTTGAAATCTCATCCGGCCGCGGGGTAGGAAGCTCTTTAAACGGATGCGACGCTGAGGGGTTAAACAAGCGGGTGCAACTGCTGAGCGTGTCAAATCTGGCCGTCCTAGGTGTGTACACAGATAAAAAATTATGAATGATGTTTGTGCAAGGATTCGATGTAATACTTTGCGTAAACAAACAATTTTGTCTCGTGAAATGAATATATCTTCACGAACTATGTCACGTATTTTGAAGGATGATTTACATGTCGGTGCATATAAAAGATACACAAGGCATTTACTAACTGAAAAATTAAAGGAGATATGCCGGGTTCGATCCCAGGCTTTGTTAATGACATACAGAGAGAGCCAGTAACGAGATATCCTATTCATTTAAAGATAAAAATTTCATTGTTCCGTATTGAAATTATTAACATTAAAAATTAAATAATTGAAGTTCAACCAATTCAATACATAAAAGAAAGAAATGTAGTAATTACATTCTTATTTAAATGGGACCGGTTTCGACCCTAGTCCAGGTCATCGTCAGCCGTAAAAACAAGTAGGCGAAATCACACAATGTTTATGAATATTGGAGAAATGGGTCAGTTTCACACTCTGTCAGGCACAAAGTCACAACACTATCAAATAATATATGAAGATTATAAATAAACTTGAAGTCGCAGACGAATAGATTTGTAGAAGCAAACCCCCAGTTCCTGGTGATCAGCGCGGCACATTCAAGGTCATGCGCTGCAGTCTCGAACGCCAAAGTAGAGTGGAGAATGTCTTGAAGGTCCAATATTTGTCTCGGTTGCGGGAAGTTAAGTACGTATATAAAAAATATACGACGCAAATCAGTATAATTGAATGAGAACTTGTGCTCCTGCTAAGTTCTTGGAAAACAATTGTTTTTTCAAGTCAACTGTTTTCCAAGAACTTAACAAGAGCACAAGTTCTCATTCAATTATACTGATTTGCGTCGTATATTTTTTATATACGTACTTAACTTCCCGCAACCGAGACAAATATTGGACCTTCAAGACATTCTCCACTCAACTTTGGCGTTCGAGACCGCAGCGCATGACCTTGAATGTGCCGCGCTGATCACCGGGAACTGGCGGTTTGCTTCTACAAATCTATTCGTCTGCGACTTCAAGTTTATTTATAATCTTCATATATTATTTGATAGTGTTGTGACTTTGTGCCTGACAGAGTGTGAAACTGACCCATTTCTCCAATATTCATAAACATTGTGTGATTTCGCCTACTTGTTTTTACGGCTGACGATGACCTGGACTAGGGTCGAAACCAGTCCCATTTAAATAAGAATGTAATTACTATATTTCTTTCTTTTATGTACTGAATTGGTTGAACTTCAATTATTTAATTTATAATTTTAATTTTTAATATCCTATTCACACGTGAAAAAATATTCGCTGTGGAAGATTTGTTTAACAAGCAAAATGATTGTGTGTACGCACGGTCCTCCAAGGAAGCAAGAGTGAAAGTTCCATGTGTGTGGAGTGCGGACATTACCCTGCTTCTGTCATGGTATGGTGGGCGGTTTCCTGGCGGGGAGCATCAGAGATACATTTCTTGCGAAGGTGGAGTAAAGACTTCTGCAGTTGTCTACCAGAGAATGTTAGAAAAGGTGATACCACGTATCAATTCAAAACTGTTTGAAGGGAAATCATGGATTTTTCAGCAGGATAGCGCTTCTGCACACAATGCAAAATCGATGTAGCAGCGGTTGGTAACCAACGTCTCACGGTTCATTGCTGCTGCTGACTGGACCTCAATCCATTGAATTATTCTCTGTGGCAGAAGCTCAAGGCACTAGCATGTCAAAAATGGTACTGGAATATTGAGATGTTAACAAAAACAATCGTCAGCTGTCAAAAAAATTTCCACTGGACATGATTCATGCAGCTATTGATGGGTGGCCTCAATGCCTTTGCCGCTATGTTGTCAATCATGGTGATCATTTCGAATAAGAGTAATCTGTAGAATATTTTGTGTTTTTTCACAATATAGGTATATTAATGGGTTTGCGTAGTTTTATTTAGTAATTACAATTGAACCTGACTTATACGTACATCAAGGGGAAGAGAAGAAACTACTTGTAACTCAGAATTACTTAGAAATCAGACTTACACAATACATCACATATTTACTGAAAAACCAATGGAATAGACCTACATGTGTAAATCCTTGTAAATAATAAATACATTAAGACAGAAAATATTATTTTGAACTTGGTCAAGCCTTAAAGAAATCAGATAGGTTGGCTTGTTTCACTTTTCTTGCATTGACAGTATAAAACTTCTTTTGCAATTTTAGTAATGAATTCAAAGCATTTTCACTACAACTTTTTGCACTGATGTAACGCCTACACACATCGATTTAACTTAACACTTCACTCAGTTCAGGTGTTTCAAGATTCAAGTCGTTATCTCCATCTCCATCACTGTCACTATCGCTTGCAGCTGGTCCATCACCACCGCGTTGTTGGCATACATTAGCAATAATCTCTTCATCCGGTAGTTCTTCACATACAGCCAGATTATCATCGAAATGCACAAAAGTATCGAATTTTACACCCTCCGGTACTGTTAGCTCATTGCCAGACAAAACTTCGTCCCCATAACCATCATTAGAGGCAGCTTCTTCTAGTAAGACACCAGCTTTGCGTAAACAGTTGCTGATTGTGGAGGATGACATCTACTTCCAGGCAGCCGAAATGAAGTCCGTGTCTTGTAGCAAATTAATGGGGAGAGGTTCGATTTCCTGCATCACTCAGTGTTATTAAATGTTGAACCAACATTTTTCTATAATACACTTTGGAATTTACAATGATGCCCAAATCGAGCAGCTGTAGAACACTGGTACAGTTAGGAGAGAAAAATTCCACTCGGACATTCTCCAGAACGTTTTGAGATGGATGTGCTGCACATCGATCCATAAGAAGAAGGACCTTCTGTTTCTTTTTCATTTTAATGTCCGGTTTTTCAACCACTGTTCCATTAGAAGCACAGTCATCCAAGCATTTCTGCTGGATTCATATTCCGTACGTTTTCGTTTCGCACCATGAAAATACCTCGGATTCTTCGATTTTCCTATCGCAAATGGAGGAACTTTGTCAGATCCATCTACATTGGTGGCGAGAAGTACTTTTACAAGAATTTTACTTTTCTTCCCTTCATGGCATGAGCCACCTTTTTCAGCTAATGTTTTATTAGGAAGGAGATTGTAGAATAGGCCGGTCTCATCACAAGTGTAGATGTTTGGAGGCTGATCGTCGCTTACGATACCCGGCAGAACCTCTTCTTTCCAGTGTTGCACCGTGACATCATCCACAGCTTTTCAGTCACCGCAAAATGTTCTTCCCGTGATTCCATGACAATCTTTAAATCCTTGCAATCATCCTAATGAAGCCTTGAAATCAGCAGTGATACTTATCATTTTAGCTAAATCTGTCGCTTTTGCCTTCAGCATGTCTCCACTACTTGGTAGAGCTGCAGCCCGCTTGTGCTGGAACCATGCGAAAAGTGCTCTCTCCAAATCTACGTACCTTCCTTCTTACTGACGGCTGCGCTTTGCTGATTTTCAACCCAGTTTTAAGAACTCTTTTACTGATGACTGTACATAGCGCGGTATAAGCAATACCTAAGTCTGAAGCAATTTCAGTTTTTGTTTTGTGTGGATTAGCGTCCACTTCTCGTATAAATTTTACTTTTTCATCTAGGGTATAATTTTTCCTTTTTACTGTTCTCCATGGCAAATCAAAAGCAACTGAATGTCAAAACTACTGTTCAGCAGTAAACACCAGATACGGTACCGTGGACATTTTACTTCTCCGTTATTCCCAAGAAAGAAATTCTGATAATCAAACAAATTTTCTGTATTTTCTTCTGTTTCTGCACCGAAACCTCCCACTTTGCTTGTAATGTATCTTAATCTTTGGCGGCATTGTGAAGGTCAAAAGCGACGAAGGTAGAGGAGTGAGATAGAGAGCGAAGGGGACCTCTCGGTCGGCCTCTGTTAAGCCGCCAATAAGTAAGGTTCAACAATGTCACTCGGCGAAATTCTTTGTGTTCTGTTTCAGCACCGAAACCCGACCGCTCACTTCCGCCTACGCCGACAAAGAGAAAACTACGTAAATAGAGTAGTTTCTTTGAAAAAAGCACGTGATCATTACAATTACGCAAAACTCAGTTATATTTCACTGACAATTAGTACGTATAAAAGCAAATTACGTATAAACGGATTACGTATAAATAAGATTTAATTAACACGCTTTTAAATTACATTTTGCCGGGACCTAAAGGAAATTACGTACAAATACGAATTACGCAGAACAGAGTTACGTATAAAGCAGGTTCAACTGTATATGCATTCAAAGTATTGACAGAACTTATGGCAGTACTGTGTATATAAACATCTTTCAACGAAAGAGTAAAGTAGACATAAACAAGCATATCATTATTTCATATCACTCCACAAGGCCCAAGTACTCTTTACATAAGTTATAAATGAAAAAAGACAGATATAAGGCCTAGCCACTTTGTATGAACATATTTGAGATAACAAAAACACATTACCATTGCTGTAAAAATATCTGCCATGAAAATTAACAAGTAGCCCTACTTACGCGACAGGTATTTATTTTTTTACGCCCCCCCCCCCCCTCTCCCCACACACACATCCATAACTTCTGGTGTAGTCTCCTAAGGCCGATAATGAAAATAAAAAATTTTGTGTGGCTATTTCTAGCCTGGTGCAGCGCTTGTAGGGCAGAACCTTTCATGAGGGCAGGTGCCATCTGCTGTGTGTAGGAAAATGCATGTTATTGTAGTGGAGGATAGTGTTGTGTGTGTGTGTGTGAGAGAGAGAGAGAGAGAGAGAGAGAGAGAGAGAGAGAGAGAGTGAGTGTGTGTGTGTTTTTTGCGGGGATGTTGAGGACAGTACAAACACCCAGTCCATGAGCTGAGGGAATTAACCCTTTAGAAACCATTTAGAAACCACAGTGCCTAATGTTGAATATATCGCGCTGATCACCGGGAGCTGGCAAGTAACTTCAATTGATCTACTCATCTTCAGCTTCAGCACGATTATGGATCTTCATATGTGTTCGATTGTGTTATGACTTTTTGCCTGACAGTGTATACAAGCTAGCTCATTTAACCATTCTCCGCTTTTCATAAACATTATAAGACTTTGCCTAACACTGCATATGCCATACTGCCATTCAGAAAATTACGCACTGTTTCTTTTAAGTGACTTACATTTTACTTCTTCAGATATTTACAGCGTCTAGCCCCGTCATTTTTATATCGCCTCTTCTACTGATCCGCAGTGAACTTGATCTTCTATTTTCTTTTTCCTATGCATTGTTTTTCATGTTTTAATCGGCTGATGATGACCTGGATTAGGGTCGAAACTGGTACCACTTCTACTTATTATTAAATAAGAATGTAATCACTGCATTTCTTATTCTTTTGTATTGAGTAGGTTGAACCTCTTTATTTATTATTTCAATTTTAACCATTTAGGTGAAAATCTCCGACCCAGCCAGGAATCAAATCCAGGGCCCTCTGAATTGAAGAGCACTAAGCTGAAACATTGAGCGAAGGAGCCAGACATAATAATAATATCGTAAGACCATGACGCAGATGACCTGAAATGGTGCCATTTAGGTGGCTTGCCTACCAATTTTGAAATTTTGAAATTCTGACTGTGCCACTATCTAGCAATGAAAGCAGAAATCTACTGAAACAGATACTGTGGCTGAAATAATTTAATTTTGTTGGGCAACACTGTGTGCGCCACCAGAGATCTTTAACATGCCAACAACCTGTCAGCATCAGGATAAGAGGAGATGGTGAAAGTGATTATGATTACAGAAATGTTGTGAAAAGTAATACTAGGTTCACCATGATTTAAGCAAGCTTCAACTGAAATCACATAAATTCACATTTTAGATGATGATTATTATTGATGTTTAAAGGGGCCTAACATCTAGGTTGCCAGTCCAAAATTCACATTTTAAAGGGTCTATTTCTGAATTTTCAGTTGTTTCTTAACTATCCTAGCTCAGGAAAGTTCTAATTTCTTTCAGAACTGAAGAGTCAGCTCCTAAATATAGCTTACAACTGAAACAATTAAATGAATATTAATCCAAAAATATTTTATATTTTCATCAGATTTTATGGTTCACAAAGATAAACGGTGGTTAACTAGAAAAAAAGTTTTAAATGGTAAATTAGAAGAGGCCTACACTAGATAAATGGGTCGCTGTGGTGAAGACAACTGTGTACTAACATAAATTAAGCTGAGAACCTTGATAAACTATTTCATGCATTGCCGAAATCTAAGAATTGTAAATGAAAGCTTTGGTGCAAGATAGGGGTAACTTTGTTTTCTCAAATTTTTCAGGAGAGAAGAAGAAAACTGATCTAAAAATCTAGTAAGGCTTGAAGGAGTTAAAAGTATATAGTTAACAAAAAATCCTTTCCTTTTCTTCTCTTCTATTTTCCAGTCTTTATCCAGCTTTCTTCTTGTTCAAAGGATGATTACCTAGTTGTACTTCCCCTTATAACAACCACCACCACCACCATGTTTCTTCTTGTTCTACTCTACCCATGCCAAGATAGAAGATCTGTCAAGATGCTCCTCAATGATTTTGATGCCCGCCTTCCTGATTTAGCAGGGAAGCAGAAATTAGAAAATCAGGGGCTAAGAAGAGATTAATATAGAAGAGGGATTGATGAGGAGAGAACCTGTCTATTCGAAGAGAGCAGTGAATGAAGATATGGAGATTGCCCTTCTCCTTTTGTGTTTGTCCTTGTCTTCTCTTTCTAGCACTCCCTTTTCCTGCACTGACCTGTCATTATGTTTGTCCTATTATGTATTCCTTTTCATGTTCCTATTTTATACCATCTGATACAAGGAATAAGATGATATTTGTGAATTTTAAAGCTAACCCCCATCCTCTGTTCTTCTACCCAATCCTTCAACGTTTCATTTCAAAGAAAATACTAACCAATTTCCAAGAGTTTATTGTGAAACTCCTCTGCTTTGGCTGCAACTGCTTCAAAAGATTTTAAATCATTACTATGACTAGGAATTGTGTCTGCTAAACAATTCTTGATGAGAAGTTCACAAAATTCATCCGAGATCACTTTACCCAACTTTCTTAAAAATGTCACATTCTGGTCAGTCTCTAAACTTAGATACTTGCAAAAGAAATTAAACACTTTTCCCAAATTTGTTAGAACTGTCACATAATCTGGTTTCTCCGATGACGATATTGTCTCCACATCCAAGACAGCTGTTGTAGAGTCAGTTACAGTTTCCACGGATCCAAAATGAGAAATTAATGGTGACAAAATGAACTTCATCACTTTATTACCAAATTTGCTCAATTCATAATCTAAATTTTTGATATAACTTAAAGCTTGAAACATGTGTTCTATTTCATTTAAGCGCGAGATATCAATCTTCAGGCAAACTCGTTTGCGATCTTTTTCTGTTTCTCTTTCTTCCCACATTAAGCAGTGTTTCCAACATTCAAACATATCAAAGAGAAAATGTTCATGAACATATATTTTTTCCTTTTTTAAAGCTTTATAGAGTTTAACTTCTGGATTCGAAACTTTATCAAGAAGTTCTTGCATTTGCTGGAGTTTTTTTGCTGTTTCCAAATACTTTCCATTCTCCTTGGCACTGATAGCCTCCTTTAGTAAATTATCCAAACTTACAAGCTGTTTCACTTCATGTAACATGAGAGTAACTTCCTGAAGGGATGAGGATAAGCTTTTTAGTTCTCCAGTGGAATTCTCCAAGTCACGCTTTGTCTAGAAAGAGAGAAAGAAAAGGATGAAATTCAGACCTAATAAAGAATTCATCAAATGAGCACATGCAGCACACTCCACAAATAAATTAAATTATATAATAGGCTACTACCTGAAATGCAATGTCACAGCATGATACAATCTTTGCATTTGAACATACTGATTTATTTAAAAAATCTTAAAACATATGTGCCAGTACATAGCTTTATTAAACATAAAACCCCTTATAAGCAAAGAATTCCAATTTAAAAGTCACAAAAATCACAGAAGTCTACAACTGGGTTTGTTCAAGGCTTAATGTCCCCATGTGCTCCATATTTTCACAGCTGATTTTGAGTCTGTTTGCTACCAAAGATGCTTGCCATCAATCCAATGCTGCTTCAACCCTTCCATGTGTCTTGTCAACCAACACAATGTCGTTAGTGTAGAACACGGTCCACGGCCTTACAAGGAGTTAACAATGTTGAAGAGAATTCAACTTAGTTTCAATACTAGATTCACATCGACATCAACAAGTTAACTGTCCGAGATGCCTGCACTGGGTTTTAACCTGAAGGGACGCAGATACAAGCAAGAGCTTGAATTTAATATAAAGACACATAGGCCATTTCAATAGAAAAAACTAGCAATTGCTCTACATAATTCCTCCAATATCTTCTACATATCACATCTAGGTATCATGAAGCAAACATGAGGAACTATGTACCTACAATATAATTATTAAATTAATGTAGTAATGGTCCACCTTTCAATACTATAATATGCAATATTCTAAATTACATTAATTAGGGACTAGTTTCAGTCGGGGCTGGCCATTTTCAGCCTTAATGTAAAACATCTAATAACTAAACAAATGTACATGCACACAATTGATATAAAACAAATGAAACAAATATATACAAATTGACATTAAAAACTGGGATGAAATTATGAGTAAATTTGAAAATAACTTGGTTCTAACATCATGAGTATGCTCATCATCGAGACTCTTTCATGTATTAATATGCACAGTCTGAAGCACACACAACAATAGGCCACACACAACATGCTGTATTGAGAGGTTAACTTCATGGGCACCGCAATGAATTGCAAATTTTATACCAGACACAATGTATCTGTTTTAACCACATCTTCATGTGCCGTCCTGATAATGTCCAACAACATTTCAGCATGATTTAACAAGCACCACGAGAACATCTCATTTTATTACTTTGATTGATGATCAAACAACATCTAACAGTTCTCCATCAGCTAGTGGTTATTTAAAGCGGTGTTCAATGACTTGCATATGGCTAACACCACTCAAATAGATTTGGTGATAAACTACGGGATCAACATTTACCAGTTCCCGTTTACAATTGAATTAGTAATGATTAGCAGTATTAGAACTAACAGTTCTGTGTATAATAATACATGAAAGAGTCTCGATGATGAGCATACTCATGATGTTAGAACCTAGTTATTTTCAAATTTACTCATAATTTCATCCCAGTTTTTAATGTCAATTTGTATATATATATTTCATTTGTTTTATGTCAATTGTGTGCATGTACATTTGTTTAGTTATTAGATGTTTTACATTACATTACATTAAGGCTGAAGATGGCCAGCTCCAGCCGAAACTAGTCCCTAATTAATATGATTTAGAATATTGAATATTGCGTATTGAAAGGTGGAACATTACTACATGAATTTAATAATTATATTGTAATTACAATACGGATCAGAACCATGAAATTTATAATCTATGATAACTGTGTACCTATACAAGATGCATGATGGATAGGTTGCAGCAGATGTAACAGCAATGAACGACATCTCAATGCTACGTAAACTTTAAGACTGAAGTAAGAATGAAGTCATTTCATACCAAAATCTCACCTGGGAAGAGTCTTTTGACTCTGGCAAATGGGAGTGAGTTGCGTCGTTGCAATTCATCTAGCAACAATAACATAAGGACTCGGCAAGTTTGAGTTCTCTAGCCTCTCTCACTTCCACTCCAAGCACATAACCTACAAGAGGTGCCCCTGTTAAGCCGAGCAACCCAGTGAAAGGTTTGGGTACCCAATCCCAGCGGGAAACTGAGTCGGCAAGCCAATCAGTGCGGAAGGATCACCAATCCGTCATTGAAGCAGGCGTGGTGATTAAGCTTCACACCCTTTAAGTCAAATGATGAATGACATTAAGGTTAATAAATTCTCTGGAGGTAAAATATTCCCACAATCGGATCTCCGGGTGGGAGCAGCTTTGATGTCACAGAAACAAAGATCTATTACAAAGAAACCTCAAATATTCAATGTCTGTACCTATAACTGTCGCTCATTGCTAGGTAGTGACAGACTACAAGAGATTGAAGAAGAACTTGGGAAGATCAACTGGAGTGTTGTTGATCTAAGTGAAATACGTCGGAAAGGGGAAGACTGTCTCCTCTTAAAATCTGGAAATTTGTTTCATTTCTGTGGCGAGCCAGAAGGAAAACTGAATGGAGTTGGGTTTCTAGTAAACAGGAACATCACTGACAAGATATCGGTACTAGAAGGAGTATCCAGCAGAATAGCTCGAATGGCACTGCTGGTGGCTTCAAGTAGCCTATGCAGTGGCCTCCATGGTATCTTGGTAGGTGTGCTAAGTACCAACTGATGAGCCCAATTTAGCACACAAGGGCAAAACGCAGGCAACCAAGAATGAGTTAGCTGGAAAATTTATAATGTCCAATAACGGACCATTTATATTAGTATTATAAATTTACTCATTCAAGACAAATATTTCATGTTCCCTATGGGAATCAACATCTATATCATCTGATGGCCAGGCAGGCATCAATTTTTGGAAGTGAGACATAGTCTCTCATAGTGCATTGGCACTGCTGGTGGCTTCAAGTAGCCTATGCAGTGGCCTCCACAGTATGCACTAGCCTTGCGTCTCGGTAGGTGTGCTAAGTACCAACTGATGAGCCAACCTTAGCACATGAGGGCGAAACGCAGGCAACCAAGAATGAGTTAGCTGGAAAATTTATAATGTCCAATAATGGACCATTATATTGGTATTATAAATTTACTCATTCACGACAAATATTTCATGTTCCCTATGGGAATCAACATCTATATCACCTATAAACTTGGCAAATCAGTGGTGGGCAACTACGGGATTGATGACAGGAATGACCGAGGGGAGAGACTAGTCCAATTTGCAGAATATACCAACATGCCAATAATGAACACGTTCTTCAAAAAGCATCCTAACCGAAAATGGACATGGAGAAGCCCCAACTTCAGTGTTAAAAACAAGATAGACTTTATTCTGTCAAATACGCCTCGGTTTTAAACAAAGTCAATACTGGCAGTGATCATCGACTTGTAACAGTAAGAATTGAAATCAATGTAAGAGATGAAAGAAAAAAAACTCGTAAAAAGGAAGACAAACGTAATCAATCGCAAAAATTTAGAAGAAACAAAGAAGAATTCCAAAAAGTCATCCAAAGAAAGTTTCAGGTAACAAAGGAAGAAGACCTAGCATAAATGTTAGTTGTAACTGCACAAGAAGTAGGTGGCTTATATAAGAATAACTACCCACCAAATAAATTCAGTGATCGTCGCCACAAGACCTATCTGTGTCGGTGCGACATAAAGCCCCTAGCAAAAAAAAAAAAAAAAATAAATAAATAAATTCAGTGACAAAACCAAAGACCTGCTACAGAGGAGAAGAGAAATGAAAATTCGAACTGATCGGGACACAATAGAATATTCTGAGCTACGTAAGACCTTAAGAAGAGAAATGAAAGCTGATATACAGAAGTTCAATGAAGAAACCTTACGAACAAGTGTAGAGAACATAAGTTTAAAGGCAGCTAAACGTAAGCTCACAATTGGTAAAAAACAGATCATAGCAATTGATGGAGGCAATGGTCGAATTACTGAAAAGGAGGAGATTTTGAATTTAATCACTTTTATAGCAGTCTGTATAGTAAAACAAAGGAAATTTCGAAAGCACCTGACCTAAACAGTGTAACTGAAGTTCCAGATATACATCCTTCGGAAGTAAGATAGGCTATAGACAACATGAAGAAAGGAACTGCTGCTGGTGATGATGATCTTTCTGTTGATATTCTGAAGCTTACAGGTGATGAAACAGTAAACCACTTGGCTAAAATCTTCACTTCTTGTTTACACAATGCTTCAATCCCAGCATCATGGAATAAAGCAAAGATAGTATTATTGCATAACAAAGGAAGTATTCACAATATCCAAAACTATTGTCCTATAAGCCTGCTCTCTGTTTTGTATAAACATTTTATGAAGATCTTTTTACACAGAATCAGCTCTACTCATGACTCAGCCCAGCCAGTTGAACAAGCAGGATTCCGCAGCAGCTTTAGCACAATGGACCACATTCTGGCTCTGCGTGAAGTGATTAGCAGAGCAAATGAATACCAGATGTCTCTGTGCATAGCCTTTGTTGATTTTGAAAAGGCATTTGATACAATTAGCCATTCAGCTATCTTACAAATCTTAGATGAGCAGGGAGTTGATATGGCTTATATCAGAGTTTTCAACAACATCTACAAGACCTCTTCAGCCTTTGTTAATGGCGGTGAAGCAACTCCAGAATTCCCCATCGGAAGAGGTGTTAAACAAGGTGGTCCAATCTCTCCAAAGCTATTCTCAGCTGTTTTGGAGATGGTAATGTCGAAGTTAAATTGGGAAGGAAAGGGTATAAGGATCAATGGCAGAAGGGTTAACAACTTGAGATTTGTTGGTGACATTGCATTACTGGCAAACGACAATGACGACTCCAGACATTAATTACTGATCTTGCCATGAAATGTGAGTCAGTCGGCTTGAAGATGAAGCTTTCCAAAACAAAAGTCATGTCCAACAAGTGGGTCACAGCAGGAATTGTGAACATGAACAACATGCCGTTAGAGAAGGTCAATGAATATATCTATCTGAGCTAGTTGATGAATATGAAATGTGATATAAGACCAGAAATTTTTCGACGCATTAAGCTAGGATGGCAGGCGTATGGAAGAAACTCGACTGTCGTAAGATCAAATATGCCAGTAAATCTGAAGAAAATAGTTTATGATCAGTGCATTCTACCTGTGCTGACTTACGGCTGTGAGACCTGGACACTGAACGAATTTGCAAAAGGGAAACTTAGGGCAGCGCAGAGAGGCATGGAAAGGTCAATGCTGGGTTTTACAAGGAAAGATAAGAAGAGAGCAGATGACATCAGATCAGTCACTAAAGTTAATGACATTCTTGAGAGAATAGCCACCTTAAAATGGCAATGGGCTGGACATATAGCTCGAAGGGAAGATGACAGATGGATGAAGCTAGTGTTAAAATAGAGTCCAAGAGATCATCAAAGGCCTAGAGGAAGACCGCCAGACAGATGGGACAAAGACATCAAGAGAATAGCTGGTGCTACCTGGCAGAGAACTGCTCGAGACCGTTCTACCTTGAGAGTTCTGCCAAAGACTTACCTGAGTTCACGACTTAAAGAGGCCACATCATGTAATGATAGAATTGGCTGATGATGATGATGATGATGATTCAGCACTTTATTTACATATTTTATGCCTACATTGGAGCACTTAAATCAATACATTTGAGTTAATTTCTTCTTTTTCTTCTCCCAGAACTTCCTCATCCTCTCCGACCTGGAAGACCTTTGTGTGTCTGATATAGTATATTGTTTTTGCAGGTGATAAATGTCATTGTTAATCCGTATTGAAGATACTGAATGTAGGATGCTATAGGGTTTATTGTGTCACTTATTCAATACATTATAAAGTTTAAACACTTAGGAATTTAATATTAAATCCATTTGAGACATGTTTCGCCCTTCATTGAGGGCATCATCAGTCATAGTACCTCCTCAAGGCATAAATCAGCTACCTGATTAGTAATTAAATTGTAAACATTAAGATACATTACAATGGGAAAGTTAAGCAAAAAAGAAAAACATGTTCAGTGATGATACAGTTAAACAATATAAGTTTACAGACACAGTAGTCGGCACCAATGTACATCACTTTTCTTATGCAGCGGGTGGATTATCGCTGCATTCCATTCCTCGGGAAGCTTCTCCGTGTTCCAAATATCAATGATGTATTTATGTAGGTTTTGAATAGTCTAATCATTAGCATTCTTCCATATTTCTGCTACTATTTGATTCTCTCCTGCTGCTGTGTAGATTTTAAGTGCATTAATTGCTGTTTTCAATTCATTGTAACTGGTGGTATAATCTTTTGTAATGGAGTTTTATTTTTTGGGTTAGGGTCAAATTCTAAATGTTCCACAGGATCCTCACAATTAAGTAACTCTTTAAAGTATTCTGCAAGGATGTTAGCATTATGTTGATTATTGTGTGCCATTTTTCCATTTTTATTTCTTAACATAAGTGTGGGAGGGGTAAACTTAGATTGATATTGCTTGAATGTTTTTTTTTTGCTAGTTGTTTTACGTCGCACCGACACAGATAGGTCTTACGGCGACGATGGGACAGGAAAGGGCTAGGAGTGGGTAGGAAGCGGCCGTGGCCTTAATTGAGGTACAGCCCCAGCATTTACCTGGTGTGAAAATGGGAAACCACGGAAAACCATTTTCAGGGCTGCCGACAGTGGGGTTCGAACCTACTATCTCCCGAATACTAGATACTGGCCGCACTTAAGCGACTTCAGCTATCGAGCTCGGTTGAATGTTTTGTAATAGTCTCTTGTTTTATAAATGTATAAAAACATTTTAATGTCTCTGTCTCCCCTAAAGAAGTCACTTTCTATGGAGTTAGTCACATTGCCAACTGAAAGTTTTGACACAGTTATCTGAGTGGTTTGTATACAAGTCATTTTATTAAACAAATAGGTATAAACAAAACCCTTTTACATGAACAATGCACTAGTATTATTGTAAGTCATTAAATAGTACTTAAAATACACATAAAAACTGCCTAAAATACAAATATGTTATTCGTTGCCTCTGTTCTGCACACGTGATGCAGTCGTCATCACTGACAGGTTCCTCTCTTGCAGTCTTCAAGTTTTTATAGTAGTGGTGATGAATAGGAGGTATAAACTTCAAGAGGTCTATTCATCCTTCTTTTTTGCCATGGTGATCGGTCTGGATGTGCTATAAAGAAGATCTTGTGGAACATTAGGTAGGCTTTCTAAAGGACGCCCGTTTCCATTTTTCTTCTGGATATTAATTTTTCCAAAAGGTTTTTCTGTGAAGAAAGTAATTTTTGGTTCAGCCTTCTCAATCCTGATCCATCTTATTGTCAGCCAGTTAACTGGTTCACCTTTGACACTTCGTTTCATGTTAGTGATACACTTTTCTAAGTTTTCCGTTGAATACAAGTTTTCATGGTTCATTTCTGTGAGGGTATATTTGTTTGTTTACCTGCAGCCAAGAATGATATACCAATCCCTTGGAGAATAGATATGGCTACAAGTTTTTGCTTTTTTCAATAAAAGAAAAAGCTGCGGAGTTAATCACTTTGGTCACTGAAACCACTAGTAAAATGTTCCGGTGCCAGAGCAGATAGCGCATTCTGGCGGCGAAACATTTAACTGTGGAGTTAGTTGTTTTGGCCACTGACAAATATTCAGTGATGCTACCCAACCATGTTATTACTTGCACTTGTCAAAATTTTGGAGTTAGTCGGCTTGGCTTCTGAACGCCTTATATATACATGTGAAGACATCATTTAAGTAAATAATAATACTTCTTAAGAGACTTACAACATTACCGATGATTGCAAGCACCAGATTTTGTACAACTATGGACTCTAAAACGGGAATGAAAATATATGCAAGACACGCATAATCAAGTCCATGAAAGGTTTTATACTTATTATTTTAATGTATTTTAATGTGTTTATTGCATTTGTACATATAACTTAGATTTAATCTTAGGATAGATTTTACAGTTAAATTTCTAGTCCTGAAGAAGATAGTTTTATTCCCACGTACTTGAAAGTCAAATCATAGCACATAACCAACTCACACTCAACACACCCAATTTGGACACAATCAGACATGGTGTTTCCTTATGGCATCTTCCTTTAGACAGGGTAATGTCAATTATTGCTTGATAGATATGTAAAGGTATTTATGTTCAGCTGATGATGACAAATTTGGGTCGAAAGTGGTACTGTAAGTTAATTCTTACAATAAACAGTATTGATAAGGTGGAAACCCTTTCTTATCTGTACATGATTGAGCGAAGTCGGAGATCTGTTTTTCCTTCACCCCGTATTTGCTGCAAAAAAAGCATATGGCAAAATTCCAGTACATGCTGCAAACGATGTTCATTTGCCGACAGTCACGGCCAGTTCAATTCACGGTGTAAGTGTTATTCAAGGAGCAAAGCAATTTCGTATTTCATTTGTTGACAGTCACGGCCAGGTCAGTCCCACCATTTAAGTATTATCCAACGAGGAAAGCTATTTCATATTTCATTTGTTTTGCGGTGTTGCGACGTCCACTTTTATGAACTTCAATTACATTTGAACTACATATATGTAAACAGAGTTCAGTTTTATACAACACAACAAAGTTGTAATCTCAGTTCATTTTCAGAAATAGGTTTTAAATTGATCTCCAGTCAGATGTCTTTATACAACCGGGCCTAAGAGAGCTAAATGTATTATTTATATAATTGAAATTAATTTTCATTTTATGACCTTTGTTTGCAATACAGTTTTATTACAATTCTTCCCATTTCATTATGACATAGTTGCAACCATAATAAGAAATCAATCTCTTGACACAACAAATACAAAAGCCAGTCACAACACACATTCTTAAAAACCTAGTACTTACCCGGGTTTTAACTCGGTCGTCGAGTACTTCCATCTCCCCAGAAATCAGCTTCAATCTTGATACAAGCGCATGACTTTCAGCTGGTAATTTTGAGAAGCTGACGTACGTTTCTTCTATTTCTCTCTTCACCTCGCATTTCAACTCGTACACTGACTTGGTAATGTCCGAAATCTTGATGATCAAATCTTCCATTTCAGCCTTATCTGCAACCAAAATATAAAGCATAAATGTAACATAGATTATTTTAAACTCAATTTATGATATCAGACACAAAACAGAAAAGAATGAACCATCTGGTACATTGCTATTTGAATCACAAACAATGTCGTCTATATTAACATTATAAAGAGAGGAAGTTTACAAGTTTGTGTGTATGTGGAGGCCAATCTCCAGAACTATTCAACCTTATTCTTATTCTTCATGGCCTTAATCCTAATTTAAGATGGAACTCTATATGGATTCGGCCCAGTTTTTTGGCCAGATGCCCTTTCCGGCAAACGCTACATGGAAAGCAGCACACACTATTGTGTGTTTCTGCCGTGATTACGGTAAAACCTTACTAATGGGTGTGCAAAAGAGAAGAGAGGTTAGGAATTCAACATGGTGTGGCTTGCACATCACAGCACGTTACACAAGGCTGCCAACTTAGGAAGTTGGGAACTTAGATCTGGCTAGGGACAAGACCATTGGTTTTTAGTTTCCCCTTGTCAGCAGCGCTTTCTAAGTTCAACAGTGGACACAACTTGAATTAATGAACATTGACTTACCTTCACTATGGACTTATTCATTTTTTAAAAATCAGTGAATTTCACTCCTTCCATACGTAATGTTTTCATCAGGGATACAGTACTTGTACCTGACACATGCCATCATACTTTCAAACTTCGCAGTTTTATTTTCATAGAAAGTTGCAGCTCTGCGGACAGACATGATGTGAGCCCTTATCGGAGAAAATAGTGCTCTTCATTACATGCTGGCCAATACAGCCAACAGGATCAAAGAAAATAGCTGATATTCTCTGATTTACATAGTTTCTGTTTTAATATTCCTATATAAGTAAGAATGCTTCTAGACGAGGTTTGATGGATCCCTGGCAAGAATAAACGAAGGACTTTCCTCTCTGCTACTTCAGGTATCATTTTACAGCTTTTTTACATGCTTTTCTCATTACTAAACATGCAACCCCGTTAGTAAACTAAGTTACTGTGTTTAGTAGTGTAGAGTGTTGTGTATATATCAAGAGAAGTATATTGAGACAAAGACAAACAATCCTTGAAGGAATTTTCTAATGTTGTTAAAATCCTTGGCCCTGCCGGCAATCGAACCCAGGGCTCTCTGAACCAAACACCAGTACGCTGTTCATTCAATCAAGAAATTGGACTCCCAAACTGCTCACCAAATTTCAGTAATTCTTTCAGAGTTAGAAAACTTATTTCTTCCTAGTGCATACATTAGCTTATTAGGGGTGCAGGTAGTTCATAAAAAATGCATTTACTTCCTAATAACAGTTTTACAGAAAAAGATACTTTTCGGTATTTTGGCACATAATTTGATAAAATCAAAAATAATGGGTATATTGTCAGTCATATTTAAAAAAGGATACACCATACATTAATTACATGTATTATTTATGTGGTATTGTATTGTTTCTGGAACAGTTTTTGTTGACTTGACATCAGCCTACGATACAGTTAATCACCATATACTGTTTTGTAAATTGCACAGAATAACTAAGGACTATAAACTCACCCAAATGACTGAGTGCTTTCTACAGAACAGAAGTTTTTTTTGTTGAATTCCAAGGCCAGAGGAGTAGATGGAGGAACTTAAAGAATGGCCTTCCACAAGGGAGTGTGCTAGCACCTATACTTTTCAACATCTACACCAATGATCAGCCTCGCCCACAAGGGACAAAGAGCTTTATTTATACAGACGATGTTGCTCTGGCAGCTCAAGAGGAAACGTTTGAACTAGCTGAAGAGAAGCTCTCCCATGCTCTATAAATTCTAAGCGGTTATTACCAAGAGAACCAACTAAAACCAAACCCATCAAAAACACAAGTCTGTGCCTTCCACCTAAAAAATCGTCAGACAGCGAGAAAACTGCAAGTGATTTGGGAAGGTAAAATATTAGAACGTTGCTTCACTCCCAAATATCTAGGAGTAACTCTTGACCGAGCACTAACCTATAGAACGCAGAATACCAAAAGGAAAGTATTTGCAAGGAACAACATTATCTGGAAAATATTGGGTTCAACCTGGGGGACGCATCTTCTCCTTTTAAGAACATCAGCAATAGCCCTCTGTTATTCAGCAGCAGAATACGCCTGCCCTGTCTGGTGTAGATCTAGTCATGCTAATCAAGTGGATGTCGCCTTAAATGAAATCTGCAGACTCATTACAGGATGACTGAGATCTACACCACTTGATAAAGTTTATTGTCTAGCAGGTATCCCACCTCCAGATATTCACCGTGAGTGTGCATCCAGACTGGAGAAATCTAAAGCACTGAACCTGATGACCCATACTTTATATGGGTACCATCCAGCAACCCAACGGCTCAAATCAAGGTAAAGCTTTCTCCATACAACTGAAAGCCTCACTGAATCACCATCAAACTTCAGAGTGAATTCATGGCGTTCCAGATCCAGCCACCTTGCAGGGTGGATGACGCCTTCTGAAAGACTTCCTCCAGGCCACGAGGAAAGCTGGTCAATACGGAAGACGCTCAACAGGTTGCGTTCAGGAGTTGAAAGAACAAAGACCAACATGAGAAAGTGAGGTTTTGTTTGTGACTCCATTCCAGGGGCGAAGCGTCAGGGGAGACAGGGTAGACAGCGTGTAGCCTTAACATTTTGTGAAAGAAATATTGTCTAGTTAATTCAATTACTTTTTAGAACATTAAATATTTCCAGATTCGTGACATTATTGTATTCCCCGCTTTACTTATTTTCGTCTCACTTCGGCAATGCTAAGGCTCGCGTTAGTTACACGAAGCAGGTAGGCGAAAGTAGACGCTGTCCATTCTGTGTTTTTTCCCTTTGATTTTCAAAGCTTTCAGATAGAGCAACACTAACGATATCTGTAGGTGCTGACTGTGGAACTATGACTTTCCTATAGCGAGATGTCTCCGCCCAGTAGACAGACTTACCAGCGTCTCTTCTTGCTCTCATTGGCTAGTATTTGGATCTCTCTTATAAAGGTGCTCTTATTGGCTACCATCTTAGACATGCTTTTAATGTTATTAATTTGAGTTTACTTTATTATAAGACACGTTTAAAAATAAATTTATAATATTTAAATACGAAGTATAGTAAACTTACACCTAATAAATGAATGACAGCATCAAAACCCTTCAAGTACGTGCATTTTCTTGCCCGCCAATATTAGTTGCGGTATTATAACCCCAAAAACTATTGGCTTCCAGTCTTAATAAGGTACGGTACTCCAGAGTACGCATACGGAAAAAATTGCTTAACTTGATGCTGTATATTCCGTTAAAGTTCTAGTGAACGCGCTATGAGTACATTCAAATGGTAAAACGTATTTAAGAAATTGGATGACCAACCAAAGACTGTCTAACTTGGGAACTCTAGCTATAGAGAAGAATTTTCTGTGGAATCTTAGCAAGACGCCTGACTTCAAGACAAGAGTAATAGATATATTTGCCGAAATGAAGGACAGGCGGATTAAACTCATTTACAAAAATATTGTTTAAGGTGACTTGTACGAACAACTATTTATTTCTTATTTCTCTTATTAAATCTACATAACAATGAAATATATTGCTATTTTTATTGTAAAAGTATGTTGTTATATGACAACTCCCGCGGCCTATTTCGTCTATATTTAAAAATAAAACAAGTGCACGTAGGGTTATAGCAATACTGAATACAGATGTATGTTGCAAGTGACTAATCTCATGTTTTAATCCGTATTGAAATCTGTTGATATACAATAATAAAGTTTTAATAAAACTTTATTATTGTATATCAACAGATGTATGTGTCGAAAACAAAATTCCATATAATAATATGATTAAAACAGTTAAAAAAAAAGAAATCTCTGTCTACCCCCTTACTTAGTTCACGCTTCGCCACTGCTCCACTCTATGTGAATGTGGTGAAGAACAGACAATGAGCCATCTTCTTGTTTGTAACTTGTGTCCAACTACTTGGTCTCTCCAGAATGTGATCGACGCTACCAAGGAAGCATGTAAATTAGCCGCTTATTGGTCACACCACATTTAATTAATTTTGTATTTATGTAGAGCATAAATCACATCATTACCTGCCATCATCAGAAATGTTTAATGATTATAGTACCAGATTTGTTATTGTTCTGTATAATTATAAGTATAATGTATGTTTCTGACACAGTTAAATAAATAAAGAAATAAATAAATTTATGTGGTGAGGAAGAAATACGGAAATGTTAAGTGTTAATAACTAACACTTATTTCAGGAGGATCACCGGTTGTGGAGTTCACAGCAAAAGAAATGGAGAAAACAGAGAGCCAATTTCATCAGCAGTCAGCACACTTTTCTCCGCAGTGCATTTCCACACCAATAAGAGATTGTCAAGTCTGGACAACTGCAGGGAATGGATAACTAGGTTCATGACGGCCAGTGTTATGATGGCCGAATCCTGAACAGAACATTTTCTATACTGTATTTTCTAGCCCATTGCAACCTGAAATACATATATCATATGTCGGCAGTTTTCCAGTAAAAAGCAACTATACACCTTGATGTTAATATGTTAACAAAAATGAGAAATTCTGCACTTCCAACATTAACCGAGAAAGCAGCTCTCCAAAACATTTATATGGAGTGTGCTGCTCTACAGCAAGGAAATGTGGACTCTTGGTTCAGCAGAAAGGAAGAGAATTGATGCCTTTGAGATGTGATGTTACCGGAGAATCCTCAAAAGATCATGGGTAGACAAGGTTACTACGCAGGGATACTTGGTGGGTCCACACCTATAGGTATGGGCGACTATTGCCCACGCTATTGATGGGTGCCGCTGACGGCTCCAATGCAAGGAGTAGACCCAGAGTGGAGTACATCGACCAATCATCAGGGACCTAGGCTGCTTCTCATGCCTGGAGCTTAAGAGGCTGGCCAAGGGCAGGCAAGAGTGGAAAAGAGTAACAATCACTGCAAACCAATCCTAGGATTGATTACTAGAAAAAAAGAATAATTTAGACATTCTGGTTTGCTAACACCAATCACCAGTGCAGGGGGTTCCCAAAGCCAAGTTATTTTGTTGAGTAGATGTAGTGTGTGCCACCACAGATCTTAATATGCCAACAAAGACAGTGTGTGTCAAGACTTTTATTCAATAATTAAAAATTAGCTACTTGGATCAAACTCGCCAACTTGGGATCAGGGGTTGGACACTATCTTTGAACTACCAGGGTAGAGATTCCTTTCACTGATTGAATTTCAAAAAGCAAGTACTTGCGTTAAACAAATGGTTTGACAAATTCATATTACCTAAATTTGTTATAATGGAAGACATTTCTCTTCAGTTTTGACTTAATTAATTTATAACTCTGAGGTTCTTCCATCTGTCAAAAGTAATTCAGTTTAACATAAAATTAAAAAATACCTCAAAAAGAAAGCATTTATTAACAGATTATGCCTGAAAAAGATACCATTTTATGTTATACTTAATTAGTTTTGACAATATAAGGAACCTCAGTTTATAGACTGTAATAGTAAGAAAATCATGTGTAATAGGTAAGAGGTTAACAATTTTGGGATAATTCAGTTATTAATTTTCAGTTTTGATACCTCAGCAGCGTATTTCATTATAATCCTACTCATTCATATAATTGCTTATTTGGTACCAATCTTATTTTTGTCACTATAGAGTCTTTTCGAATACGTCATCTTATCGAGTCCTCCAATTAAGCTGAATAAATAAAATTAAGACTACTCTGCACAAGTTCCATGAGGATATGGTGTTTAAGCTTTAAATCCCATAAAACTAAGTGGAGAATTAGTTGGATGACATTCAACTTACCGAGGAAAAGCCCAAGATAAAAATTATACGTAGTATTCATAGACTACGCAAACCCATTTGACTCGGTGAATAGGAGGCTTCTCATTGACAAGTTGGAGAGGTTAATTGGAAAATCTGAAGTTATATCACATATATCAAACCTGCTGGCCGAAAACTACACTCAGGTGGATGATGGAGTAGGAAAGTCAAACTGGATATCACAGACAATTGGAATACTTCATGGAGACCCACTCAGTTCTATATTATTCAGTGCTTTCACCTCTGATGTAGGGGGGCAATGATAATAGAATTGACCAATGCAAAAACGTAAATTCATGCAGATGACATGGCAATAACGGTAGAGGATATAACATATAACCAACAAATTGGACAAACATAAACAAATGAGGATTAATGAGGAGAAAACAGAAATAGTGGTATACAGAAAAAGTGGGAAACTAACAGACAATGAGTACATATTGTGTAATCAAGTTCGTCTCTAAAGAGTCAACAGCTTCAATTACCTGGGTGCGGACATTCAGACTACAGGCTGCAGCTTCAGAATCCATCCAAGATCTGGAATGGTCGCAGCAATAACATTGAAACTGATACAGCCATGGTGGTCTTTAGAGTGAATGTGTTACCAGTGTTAGTCTACAGGCTTGAGATTGTAGGAGAATTCCTGAACTTTAAAGAGTTAGAGGACTTGGAAAAGGTAAAATCAAGATACCTAAAACAAGCTCTGGGTGTTTCAACGTCTGCAAAATCACGGCTTGTTTACAAACATACATACATTATCATTATAGACTGTTATGCCTTTCAGCGTTCAGTCTGCAAGCCTCTGAGAATTTACTAAACGTCGCCACAATAATCGATTTGCACCTAGTGTTGTGGCCTCATTTAGTTCTATACCCCTTATCTTTAAATCGTTAGAAACCGAGTCTAACCATCGTCGTCTTGGTCTACCTCTACTTCTCTTACCCTCCATAATAGAGTCCATTATTCTCCTAGGTAACCTATCTTCCTCCATTCGCCTCACATGACCCCACCACCGAAGCCGGTTTATGCGTACAGCTTCATCCATCGAGTTCATTCCTAAATTAGCCTTTATCTCCTCATTCCGAGTACCCTCCTGCCATTGTTCCCACCTGTTTGTACCAACAATCATTCTTGCTACTTTCATGTCTGTTACTTCTAACTTATGAATAAGATATCCTGAGTCCACCCAGCTTTCGCTCCTGTAAAGCAAAGTTGGTCTGAAAACAGACCGATGTAAAGATAGTTTTGTCTGGGAACTGACTTCCTTCTTACAGAATACTGCTGATCGCAACTGCGAGCTCACTGCATTAGCTTTACTACGCCTTGATTCAATCTCACTTACTATATTACCATCCTGGGAGAACACACAACCTAAATACTTGAAATTATCGAACTGTTCTAGCTTTGTATCACCAATCTGACATTCAATTCTGTTGAATTTCTTACCTACTGACATCAATTTAGTCGTCTTGTTTACAAACTTGGGAGAAAAAACATTCTGATCTAGGACCTATGATGCGGACTTATGCTACCAGGTAGTGCCGCATACAACAGGCTGCTGCACAACTTACGAGGAAAAAAAGAGCAATGCATGGGAGGATTTCTAATCAACTGAGGACATGAATGACTGGAGATGGATACAAGAAAACTACCAACTGAGGCATGTCGTCACCAGATTTGCTATTCGCAGATTTCAATAATAACGTTATTTGCTTTACGTCCCATTAAAGACTTATATGGTTTTCGGAGATGACGAGGTGCTGGAATTTAGTATCGCAGGATTCTTTTACATGCCACTAAATCTACCAACATGAGGCTAATGTATCTGAGCAACTTCAAATACCACCAGACTGAGCCACGATCGAACCTGGCAAGTTGGGGTCAGAAGGTCAGCACCTCAACCATCTGAGCCACTCAGCGCGGCTTGCAGATTTCATTCGGCAGGTAAAAGATCTCTTGATAGCACATTTGGTATTTCTTCATCTGTTTACCCTCCAGGGTCGATTTTTCCCTCGGATTCAGCGAGGCATCCCACTTCTACCGCCTCAAGGGCAGTGTCCTGGAGCTTCAGACTCTGGGTCAGGGGATACAACTGGGGACAATGAGCAACACCTTGCCCAAGCGGCCTCACCTGCTATGCTGAACAGGGGCCTTGTGGTGGGTTGGTAAGACTGGAAGGGATAGGCAAGGAAGAGGGAAGGAAGCAGCCGTGGCCTTAAGTACCATCCCGGCATTTGCCTGGAGGAGAAGTGGGAAAACACGGAAAACTACTTCCAGGATGGCTGAGGTGGGAATCAAACCCACCTCTACTCAGTTGACCTCCCGAGGCTGAGTGGACCCCGTTAGCACATTTGGTATTTACCTGCCAAAATTCATTAAAACTCAGCCTTAGACATCCGAGAGAGATTCGGTTCACTCTGCCATCTAGTAGGCCTACAGTAAAACAGAACGTTGAAATTGATGAACAAGTAGCCAGATGGTATTGAATTACAATGCTTGCACATGGTAGCTGAGGCCATATGATTATTATTATTATTTCAAGCTATGCAGAAACACTGTATTCCATGAACCAAATGTACAATGTATGTAGGCTGTGTGGCCAGTTATACAAAATATATCATATTAAGATGTGTAATTCGAGACTCTGCTCAGTGTGCTTATTAAAAAATAACACTAACGGACAATGTGCGCACTGTATATACATACATTCACTCACAATGTATCAGCCATGTGGTTGGTGTGCTCCTCTAGGAACAGCTCTCCATTTCTCACGGCAATGGGCCTTCTCTTTTACTTGCCCAAAAGTGCGAACTCTCACTTCTTGCTTCAATTGATCAATGAAAGTGTGCTGTGGCCTTTCTTTTTGTTTCTTGCCCTCCAGTATTCCTACCATTATGTCTTGTAGTAAACCTTTGTGACACAGCGTGAGTCATCTTTCACGAAGTTGCCGAAGACAACTTGATTGAACATTTGTGACTTGAACAGTCCAAGGAATTTTAAGCAGGTGCCTCCAACACCACATTTCAAATGCCTGAATACAATTAGTCAAACTAGCATTCAGTGTCCATATTTCTCCACAGTATAATCCCATTGACCAAACAAATATCTAAACAAATCGTTTCCTGAGCTCTAGGTTCAAAGGAGTGTTGGTCAGCATTTAATGGCATTTGTAGAACACTGCTCTTGCCATTCCAAGCCGCAGCTTGACATCTTGGTGACAGTATCCATCCTCAGACATTATTCTTTCCAAGTATTTAAAGGAAGATACCTGTTTGAGTGCCACACCATGAACGAAAATGTTGACATCTTTCCTTGATATATTGCAAGTTATCAAATCGCTTAATCAAACTGGTGTCCGCCTACACAGTGTAACGGTTAGCGTTATTAGCTACCGACCTCGGACGCCCGGGTTCAATTCCCGGCACTGCCAGATATTTCCGAATGGTAGAAGGGCTGTTGTGTGGTTAAAATGGTACAAAACTAATCTTCATTGGGTGTGTGTCTGAAAAGGGCTGCACCACCTCGAGACGAGGACATGACTTTAAACATAGTATCACCACAATAACTGACCTAACTTAAACATCATCATCATAGTAATCTCGAGACGGCTACTTCCTCAGGTTAAGGTAATGTCTAAATGTCACTTTATATATTAGAACATGTTCATAAAAGAGAGATTTATTAAGTTACCTGCTGTACGCAGTACTTCGGCTAGGAAGGTACCCATTATTTATAATATATAAACGAAACTTTCAATCAATGACTCTCTGAAGTGTCCAGTAAAAGTAATGGTACAAAATCCAATCCAATCACTTGGTCAGAAAACATCCGCGAATCACAAAAACAAACCACCATACTACACGAATTCCCGCGCCGATATCAGTGGTGACACATAGCAAAAATAAATGCAGAAGCATGCAACAATCCAGATGAATATGGTATTTTGAAATTAAAAAGATATTAATAATCTTAGAGTAAAATGTAATAAGAATTTAGATGTTATAACGTTTGATCATATTACTGAAGTTTTTTTAAAGAAATTAAATTGTATACGGACGTGTGGCTTTCCTGGGGTAGAAGGCAACTGTCAAAAAGAAGAAAGAAAAAAAAGGAAACATTGAAATTCAGTGACATCTAGCGGTCAATTCAAGTTAGTTGTTTCGTCTTTTGTTTTTAATGCCAGCTGTTATCAGGTTGTCAGCTTCCCGTCAGTTCCGCCGATGTTCTTGTGCAGAGGCGGTTGAAGCTTGAGAATATTGCTGCAAATAAATGATAATAGAAATATATATATATAAATAACTGAAAATAGTTCTAATGTGTCTCGTGATGTTTGTATGTAGATGGATATACGGTTACATGTTATGTTTGACTAGCAATAGCATGCCGATAAACGCATTATATTGTGTGTCATAAGTTGTGAATATTTTACCATGCTGGAATTTCTCCTGGAGAATGGTCATGGATACTTTCCCAAAAAAGGTAAATATTATTCTGTTTACTGACTCTTCAAACCACGAATGTTGGAATTTGTCCGAAAGAATACAATATTACAATTTTTAGGTTCTAGCATTCTTTGAAGATACTATTTTCACTCATATAGCAAGGTAAACAAAAGTACCCTTCATGATTTACTGCGGAACGGGTTAAAATAAGGAAATATATTCTTCCTATAGCATTATTTTCCTTGCTAATAATAGAAAGTGTTTTTAAAGTTTCTTGTATTATCCAGAGACTATTCCTTTTTAAATAAAATAAAATAAAATTCCTATTGATAGTTACCTTACATTTCCATTTCATAAGGTGATTTGCATGTCATCTTGTGGGATATTTTCCTTCACACTGTATTTTATATTGTATCAGAAAAGCCCCATATGGCACATAACTCCAAAAGTAAATGTGCCTGTGTTATCAATTTTTTTGTGTTCTGTTTTGTATCTTATGAAGCTATGTTTAGAAGACATTACTTCATCTCCTGTATTTTCCGTCTTGCATGAAGGCCGGTGAAGGGGTTTGTTTTTGCAGAAAAACATGAAAACTATTGGATAAAGATGGAGGTTGTACGGCTGAGTGTGTCGGACAGTGACAAAGAAAGATGAGCAGATTTTCCATACCATGATGAAAATGCTGAGATGGTCCCTTGGAATAACAAATTTAGAGAAAGTGAAGAATGAACATGTTCGTAAAATATTTAGTGTTGCTTCAATCAATGTGAGAGTCAAGGCTAAAATGGTATGGTCATATTCTGTCCAGCGATGATGAGTCTGTTGCAAAATTAGTGACTAGTATATTAGTATGAAGTAATAGGCCAAGAGGACATCCAAAGATCAGATGGCATGAAAGATGACATGAAGCGAACAGATCTTGCATCCAGTAATGCACTAGAGGTTGTTAAGTGACGCAAGCAATGGCGTCAAGTGGACCCTGCAATTGAGTGAATAAGCTCTAAGAAGACAATTTTTTAAACTACCCCAGAAAAATAAAATTGCAGGGGGTTAGGTCAGGTGACTAGGGACCAGGAGGGCACAAATCCTTAGTAATAACGCTGTTCTGCTGGAACACACTATAAATTTCTCTCATCAAGATATTGACTGTATAAGCCGTAGTAAAGTCTGATTGAAAGAAGGTGGAATTACGAGGGTCGAGTCGTAAGTCGTGGCATTTGGAAATATAGGGCATGTACTTATGCATAGTGCCTGAAGACAAATTCTGACTTCAGGAGATTCTCGTAGGAAAGTGACAGACAGGCCATTGGTAACCATTGTTTTATGATGGTATAGACAGCAAATACACAAGACTATGTACAAAGGACAGGTCTCCACTGGTTACAGACCTTCAAAATAATCACCCAATGTTTCCACTGTGCGTTGCCAGTGGTGGGGCAGACGCTGAATACCGTTCGCTGCATGTGTATCGCTAACGTGTGACACCTCTCTCCGAAATGCTGTTACAATGTCCTCTTTGTTAGCAAACCGTTGTCCATGTAATGGCTTCTTGACTTTGGGGATTAGATCATATTCACACACCTAATGTTTCCTGCAGCTCTGCATGGCATTGGCATGCATTTCTGCTGTGGAGAACTGCTGTTTTAATATTCAATCGTTGCTCCTGCTTCTTGACTTCCATTTTGTGACACTCTCACTCACACACTGAAGTTGGGGGCATGCTTAGACCCACACTGTTGTTTACATACACCATCTAGCGGCATCGTACGCAAGTACATGCCGTACGTTTCCAAACGCGTATCTTAGATTTTCCGTGTTGTCTCTTGTTACATGTGATAAAATTCATTTTTGTGTCCGTATTGAAAGTATTTGTATAAATAACACTAGTATGTTTTTATTATTCTCCCACCTGTTCAGTACTATACAATCTTAAAAGTTAGGACTTTGTCCTTATCAAAATGTTAACATAAAAATTAATACGTTGGATAGTACATGTTTCGCCTGTCAATAGTAGGCATCATCAGCCATTTTTACCTTATGAATAGATCAGGTACCTGATGGAGAATGATTTATGAATACTGTTAAAAACTATGTCTTGTAAAATGGATTAGAGATCGTTAAACAACTATTGCAATATAAAATGTGGTATACTATTACTTACCGTAACAATATTTGTGTTAATATTTGAGTCTAAAAATATACAACACAGGTAGTTGGTTCTTGATATTAAAAGATGTTGCAATAAAGATAAAAATCAGAAAGTACATTTCCATATAACTTAATTGTCAAATGACGTGTTAAAAACTTGAGGAAAGTTGAGCATTGGTAATGGTCGTTGGTTCTTGGAATTAATAAGTATTGATTTTGATTTATATGCTTATAAATTTGAAGAATTTTCATATGGCCTGGTTCTTTTTAAGATAAAATTAGTTGGAATGCTGGTGCCGTAGACTATATTGAAGTTTGTGCAGACGTCGTTAGGCCATCTTCTTTAATGTAGTATTTGTGGGAAGAGTTTGTTGTTGAACGTGTTGAGGTGAGCGTACTAGTCGAAAGGGAACGTTGTTGTCAATCGGTGGGTAGCCAGATACCAGGTTGTCGGCACCTTGCAAACCGAAGATCTGGTGGCGATATGTGAATGATACATTCGTCATATGGATGGAAGGTAAAGACAATCTTGGTCATTTTCTGGATCACCTAAATCGCCAGCACCCTTCCATTTGATTCACCATGGAAATGGAATCTGACGGCAAAATACCATTTTTAGATGTTCTCGTCACAAAGAAAGAGGATGGATCTTTAGGACACAGCGTTTATCGTAAGCCTACACACACCAACAGATATCTCCACGCAGATTCTCACCATCACCCTGTCCAGAAACATGGTATCCTTACAACTCTGACTACCAGGGCCAGGAGGATTTGTGAAGTGTCAGATCAACAAGAGGAAATTAACACCTTGAGAACAACCTTTGAGAGCAAAGGTTACAGCAGAGCTTTGATCTCAACGGTTCTGAAATCGACACTTAATCGGACTTCTGTTAAGAAAAAAGAAAAGACGTCTCGCAGCAGAGCACAACAAACGTAACGATACACAACCTCCACAGCAACAACAATAACGACCATATAACGTACATAGACGAGAGAAGTGTCACCACCAACTACTCTGATATTAAAACCTATCTTGCTACATCAACTCAATTTTCAAATTCTTTCTGACAAGAGTTCTCATAACATACCAATGCAAAGTATATCAACTATAGAACATTCTCGATATTCAACTTAACCAACACAAGAACCACAAGAGGATTGAAGAATGAATGCAACGCAACATGAACTCAAATTTTAATAGACGTTTTTAAAATATACCATGTTTTAATGTGTTTAATGTGCTATATATTTTTAGTGTCTTATGATGTGGCATATATATTTTAATGTGTTTATGTACTCATGTCCATGCTCAATCAATAGGTTTTAGTTTATTCTAACCATCACTACTTTTAATCAGAGCCATTTTAACGCAACATACTGCAATATATTTTACTTCCATTTTTTATCAGACATCCGGATGTTCTTAAGTAACTTCTTTGTAATTCATCTAATGACTGTAAAATTGGTGTGCTAGCTGATGATGGCCAAGATAGGTCGAAACCGGTACTAGTGCAGTAATTCATCCACAATAAATGTATTGATCGGTGGAATATTTTTCTTATCTATTACATTGAATCCAATCAATACGGAATATGAAACTTATAAATAATAATAAAGCAATATTGTCCAAGAATTATCAGGGAGGCGGTTGAAATACGTAAACACCCAGATAATTTCAACCGCGATACAGGCTACAACCTATCATGGCTACCTATTATCAGAACCGTTAGAGAGTAATGCTTTACTGTTGCCATTCATTGTCTTTAGCTGGGGCTAAAATGGCGTCCCGTTTACATCTTAGGGCACCATTTCAAGTTCCTTGTTGCTTTCTCGTAGCAACCTGTTATGCGTCGTTTCATTTCTCTGTTGTCTTCTGATGAAGAAAGGCAAGGTTCCTTTCGAAACGCGTTGAGTGTGCTTTATATTTAATTACATGGCATAAGCCCAAAAATATACCTCATGAAATGTAGACTACTCTCAACACACTATACACCAATTTTTTTAATCGTAAAGGGGCACTTCACATTTATGGAATCAGGATCCTCAACGCTCCAAAACTCATGTTACCATTGAGGTGGATCTTAGCCTCATCTGTGAAAAATACTAAATTTGGGTCTATTTCACCATTGTAGGCCTATACATTACTCAGAATCCACCAACAAAACCTGCACCTATGTACAGGATCAACCTGTTGCCGAGTACGTGCCACAGTTATTTTATGTTTTTAACTTGATAATTTTGTAGCATTTTGCACAGAGCCATAAGTATTTCCTAGTTGTTGTGTGAGATTACTAAACGAAATTCTTTTAGAGGATTTCCCTAATGATGATCAGTGTCATCTAGGCTAATTTTTCTCTGTGAGAACTCTATGTGTCTGGTTAGTTTCTTAGGCTGAACACTTCCCGTAGAAAAATTTTACAAGTTGCTTTACGTTGCACCGGCACAGACAGGTCTTACAACGACGATGGGATAAGAAAGGGCTAGGAGTGGGAAGGAAGCAGCCGTGGCCTTAATTAAGGTACAGCCCCAGCATTTGCCTGGTGTGAAAATGGGAAACCGTGGAAAATCATCTTCACGGCTGCCGACAGGGGTGTTTGAAGCCACTATCTCCCGAATCCAAGCTTACAGCCGCGCCATTAATCGCATGGCCAACTTGCTCAGTAGAAGAAACATATTGAGCAGTAGTAAATGTACACTGATTCATCATACACTTCATGGTTTAATACACAAAACAGAACAGTATACAACTCTCAAACATGTCTTTCAGTAGGCTCTAACAAATTTGTCATGCATCCAAGGCTAGGACAGATGTGTGCTGCTCTGGGTACATATGTTGTTGCCAAACTAATGAGGATAAATTAATATAAATACACACACATGAACATAACCCTTATGAGAGTATTTAGGGGTTGTGGTAAGGATGTAAAGGAGAGGGCACATACTGTAAGTCTCTGGTATGACCGTAGTTAGAGTATGGCTCCAGTGTATGGGACTCTCACCAGGACTACTTGATACAAGAACTGGAAAATATTAAAAGGAAAGCATTAGTTTGTTTTTTTTTTTTTTTTTTTTGCTAGTTGCTTTACGTCGCACCGACACAGATAGGTCTTATGGCGACGATGGGACAAGGAAGGGCTAGGAGTGGGAAGGAAGCGGCCGTGGCCTTAATTAAGGTACAGCCCCAGCATTTGCCTGGTGTGAAAATGGGAAACCACGGAAAACCATTTTCAGGGCTGCCGACAGTGGGGTTCGAACCTACTATCTCCCGAATACTGGATACTGGCCGCACTTAAGCGACTGCAGCTATCGAGCTCGGTCATTAGTTTGTTCTTGTTGATTTCTGACAAAGGAGTAATGTTACGAGAATGTTGCAAACTTCGGGCTGGGAAGACTTGGGAGTAAGGAGAAGAGATGCTTGACTATGTGGTATGTTTCAAGCTGTCAGTGGAGAGTTGGCGTGGAATGATGTAAGTTGATGAATAAGCTTGAGTGCAGTTTTTAAAAGTAGGAAAGATCATAGTATGAAGATAAAGTTGGAATTCAAGAGGACAGATGGGGGCAAATATTCACTTATGGGATTAGGAGTAAGAGATGGGAATAAATTACCAAGGGAAATGTTCCATAAATTTCCAAGTTTGTTGAAAATATTTAAGAAAAGAACAGGTAAACAACTGATACAGAATCTGCCACCTGGGCAACAGCCTTAAATGCAATTCATTAATAATTGATTGATTGGAATATGCTGAAGAGAAACAGATGATAGGTTGAATACACTTACAACTAAATGAAGTCTAACCCCTTATGCTGTAAAGAAATCAATAGTCTGATGCGGCAGCTTGTAGGTATGGCATGAGGAACAGATACTGCACTCTAAGCTACAAACATTCGTCGTGATAGACAGTGCAAACTCTCTGAAAGAGATGCACATTCATAATTAAACACTTTATTATGCAGTACTTATAGTAAATGTGTAACTAAAACACAATTGTACTACCACTCTCAAACTTCACAGTAGCAACTCAGTTAGCAAAGGTCACCGCAGATGGAACAAGTGTTTATTGTCAGGCCTTCAGACTTGAGATAGGTGCTTCCCCTTCGCACCCCAAACTGTATCCACAAGACGACCATAGTACCTGGTGCTGGGGTGGCTGAGTTGGTAGGAAGTAACTAAGCTGCTAGCAACAAAAGACAATTGTGCTTCAGTAGAACAGCTAGCACCTTACTGGAGAGCCCATAAGCAAGTTCTACCCAAGGAATTATACCAACTTCACTGCTGCCTTTTGACTGAAAATGAATGATCACATTAGACCATTCCCAAGAACTCTTAAATGGTCGTCCTCATCAGCTAACTTTGAGAATGTTTGATGTCATGCACCCTTACTTAACATTTTGTTGGAAAGCACCAACATTCTTTCAGCTAACAGACATAAGTCATTTCACATGTGCTGTTTCCAGTCATTTGACCGGGTCAGGGTTGAAATGAATGAAGCACCCATCTAGCAGCAAGGATAGGAATTGTGCCGGCTGCCGAAGCCTGTTTCTTTCCTCTGGAGCAATGATTAATGACTGACAGATGAAATGATATTGGAGAGTGTTGCTAGAATGAATGATGACAGGGAAAACGGGAGTATCCAGAGAAAAACCTGTCCCACCTCCGCTTTGTCCAGCACAAATCTCACATGGAGTGACCGGAATTCTAACCACGAAAGCCAGCGGTGAGAGGCCAACGCGCTGCTGCCTTAGCCATGAAGGCTCTTACATGTGCGATACAATCGCATTATTGTGTATATTATGGAACTATCTTTAATAATATAGATGTTTGTAAAACGACACAAGAAACCAAGTAATTCTCTTTGATGGAGCTGGTAAATTATTCCTTGGCTGATGATAGCAGTACAGGGTATTCCAAAAAATGTGGAAAGTAATTGTACCTGTTTATGAGCATAAAGGTGATTTATTACTATGTGGCAATTATCAAGGTGTTAAGCTAATACAACATATAATGAAAATATGGGAAAGAGTAATTGAAGCAAGTTTGAGGAAGTTGCTTACAGTAAACGATCATCCGTATGGGTTTATCAAAGGGAAGAGGACAACGGATCCATGTTTATCATCAAACACGTGGAAGAATAAAGACTGGAAGGAAATCAGGAACTATATTGTGCGGTTTTAGATCTGGAAAAATGGTGTACAGGAGAGTCCCAATAGACCTGGGTTGCTGGTATCTGATGAGATGATATCTGCCAGACAAACTAGTAAGAATAGTAGAAGATATGTATGCAGGGTTAACTTCCGAAGTGTGCAGTCCAGTATGAGAAAATGAAAACTTAGCGGACAAGTTGGCCACACAGTTAGAGGCGCGCAGCTGTGAGCTTGCATCCGTGAGATAGTTGGTTCGAACCTCACTGTCGGCAGCCCTGAAGATGGTTTTCTGTGGTTTCCCATTTCCCCACCAGGCAAATGCTGGAGTTGTACCTTAATTAAGTCCACGGACGCTTCCTTCCCACTGCTAGGCCTTTCCTATCCTATCGTCGCTGTAAGACCTATCTGTGTTGGTGCGACGTAAAGCAAATTGTAAAAAATACCAAAACCTTTGATATTAAGATTGGATTATGTCGGGAATCTGCATTGTTCCCATCTTTATTTGGCTTAGTTCTGGATGTGCTGAGTGAGAAGATCTGTGACTTAAATAGTTCGGAAATGCTCTTCACAGTAATTCTGGCAGGCGCTATGGAAGAATAACTGGAGCAAGTTTGGAAATGGCAAGAGATATTAAAAGTGGTAGACTGAAGGTAAGTTCTGGTAAAAACAAAAGTGATGGTGCATTATAAACTGTGACACGAGATACCGGTAATAGAAATAACTTGTCAATTAATGAATATTTTAAATGTGACAACATTATAATGTATTGAACAGGTGGATTAGAATAAAAACTTTGTTATTACATAATAGAAATAGTCGACAGTAAAGAAAAACTGTTTAACCAAGTTGCAGCCTTTAAATATCTTGGATCAGACATAGATGGGGAAGCAGTGTGTGAAAGGGATGTAAGAGACTGGATCAGAGCTGGTTTGATGAAATAGATAGAGGTGTCAGGCATTGTATGCGATAGGAAAATGCCTTTGACACTAAAGGTTAAGATATACAAAATAGTCGTAAGACTGGTTCTGATGTATGTAGCAGAAATCTGGCCATTGTAGAAAAGAGAACAGATGATGTTGGAGAGAAGTGAAATGAGAATGTTGCAGTGTGAGATGGGTGATTACTTAGACAGAGATTACAGAATGAACAAATTCAGCAAAGATCTGGAGTGATGGTCATCACTGAGAAGATAATAGAAATTAGACTGAGGTGGTATGGACATATTATGTAGGAGGAGAGAATAAGTAGAGCATGTAAAGTGAGCTTGGAATACCCCAGTCAAAGAGAAGGGGTCAAGAGGAAACCAGAAGTTGGGAAGGACTTGGGAGGAAGATATCAGAGACAGCCATAAGTGGAGAAAACTACTGTGGTGAAGAAGAAGAAGAAGAAGGGACAGATTAAGAAATGATGTCAGGAAGGAAAACAGATTAAAAACACTGTCAGACAGAATCAAGAGAAATAAACTGAGACGGATTTGACATGTTCAGATATGGAAAAGAGAAGGAAACTAAAGCAAATGAAGGAGACTAAAATTGAAGGAAGGAAAACAAAGAGAGATCCAGACTAATGTTGTCGGACTGGATCAGGAACAGTATAATGAGAAGGAAACTGGATTAAAACACAGTTGAAGAGTGTTGTATGTCCGGCGCTCCCTTCTCGCTCCGCCAGCCAGCTACACGCGCGCCAAGTGTCATTCTTCTAGCCTCGACGCGCAGCCCTCAGTGCGCGTGCCTGAACAGTCGTGTGTGTACTATAAAGAGGAACTCCCAGCCTGTCCTGATGCCCACTTGCCCCGGTGTCCAGCTCCAGAATACACCCTACGTCGAGCACGGAGGCTACTCCTCTTGAAAATGTGCTTCGGCCAGGTGGACTGAATTTCTGGCAGTACGAGGTCTCACCTGTGGTCACCGCTCCTCTTATTCCGCTGCCCATATCCAGTCATACTATTACATATTTCCCTAATTAATGCAAGCTCCCTTGGTTTCGCCAAGTAAGAATTCTTCCAACATTGAATTTGCTTTTATGAACTCAGCAAGGAAGGACTTTCCAAAACATTTATGTCAGTACTTCTGATAGTTTTCGACTATCGACTTTTCATATCAAGGACTATCTTTTCGAGATAGAAGTGGATGTAAATACTGTAAACTTGTATATAGTGTACAGAAGATAGACTCTTTCTCAAGATTCCTAATTCATTTTGCTTCAAGTTAAATTTCAGTTTTATTTGTGTAAATAGTGTATTTTGCATTTGAAGCGAATAATAAAGTTGTGTTTTGTAAATCTCAACCTTGGTTACAACAAAGAGCAGCAATGGTGGTTGGATAGAAAAAACAAACAAGTATGTAGTAGCATCTCGTAGCAACAAGATTACCTGTTTACGTGGAATGCGATAGGAAAATGCTTTTTAATTTAAAAAGTCTGATGTGCATTGGTAGGGATTTGAACTGTAACTGCCTTGGTGAGAAGCCAGTGATTATGCCCCTGTGGTTCGATAGAGGAAGATGAAAAGGAAATCGATAATGATGATATCTAACTGTTTGAATACTAAGAGCTAGAATGATAATACTATGAAATAATAAGTAATTACAGAATTGAGGGATAGAGCAAAGGGAAATACTTCCAGTATTAGTTGGAGTCGGTCAACTTTTAAATCTCGAGGCGTCATTTATCTTAATAATGTTATTGACGTTTACGTCCCACTAACTACTTTTGTACGGTTTTCGGAGACACCAGGGTGCCAGAATGTAGTCCCGCAAGAGTTCTTTTATGTGCCAGTAAATCTACCAACACGAGGCTGACTTATTTGAGCACCTTCAAATTCCACAGAACAGCCAGGATCGAATCTGCCAAGTTAAGGTTGGAAGGCCAGCACCTCAACCATCTGAGCTACTCAGTCCCGCATTATTTATCGTAAAAGACACTCTGTAATTCTATCACAGGATGTAGCAAACTGGTATCTAATTGTTACAATTAGTATTATGTTCAATACAGGTAAAAACATGAAAATAGTTTTGTGCAGTGTTGATATCTATTACAAGTTTTGCCCATCTTGTCAACTTTCAACAGTTTAAAGATATTTTCACCTTTACAGTTCTTATAAAACTTTTTATTCTTAAAGTGAAGTTATAGGTACATGTTTTGTCCCTCTTGGGGACATCCTTAGCCTAGCTAAGAACGAAAGTTAATTAGAAAAATTAGCATTAAATAAAAGGCGTTATATTCATGTGTACAGCAGATCAGATTTACATGATCTTGGTGTGCCATTTGACAACAAAATTGTGACGTGAAATCCATTTGAAACATCTCGTCGTTATTTAAGTATAAAAGAATTTTACATTGGCAGACACTGGTTAAGAGAGAAAAATCATGACTAGTAGTTCAGTCTTGGTTCTATGCTATGAAATGTAAGGTGTGTTCCATTAATGGATTCTAAACATCTCATCATTGGACAAGTATAGAATCTTACGTTTGTTCGCACACAGGTTAAGAGAAAAAAGTCATGACTAGCATTTCAGTCTTTGTTCTATGCTGCTAATATTGTAAAATGTGTTCTATTAGTGGTTTAATGGATAATAAACATTGTGTGGTAAAATTAGGCTGTTAACACAGGGGGAACTTTTCATATAGTGCCCATTATAAGTTGAAAAGCCGGGCTTGGGTCGTATGGTTTCAATCGTGGAGTAATCTAGAATGAAAATACTGTAGGTTATTGAGAAATTGTGTAAACGTAAACAAGATTGAAAGGTGAAAGGAATATAAGGCACATCTGAGTACTTACATTCCTTGCCGGTCGTTGTGTCGTGGCAGACAAGCCGTGTGCTATGTATGGATAGTTTTCTATTGTTGGCTGGAGGTGATAGCCAAGGCTTAAGGGGGGTCGAGGAGAATGGTGAGTGGGGGAAGAAGTAGGGTGGGCTTGTATTCTCGTTGGGCTTTCTTTAAAGAATGTATTAATTATTTCTTTGGAAAGGATGTTGAGATTCTCTGATATTTCATTCAGGTTACCATTGGGGTTTGTTCTTTGGTCTATGTCGATGAAAATATTTTTGTAAATATTGAGTAAGGTACCTTTATTAGCTGTTCGGAGGATGGAAAGATCTTGTTCTATTGTAGAAAAAGAATGGTTTGAGTCCGACGTGTGGGAGCTCATGGCAGAAAATCTGTTGTGCTTTCTGACTTGTTTTCTGGTAACAAATAAGAAAATTATGCCCTGTTTGGTCTATATAACTGTCTTGGCGTTGTAAGCAATTTAGTTTGTATGCCCCGGAGTTCATATATTTATTATTGTTACTGTGAATGCTTTGATGCTTGCAAATTGTGGAATTGTTATCAGCTGTTCTGAAAGCTGTATTAAAATTTAGTTTTTTGAAGATGTTCATAATTTGATAGATTTTTTCATTGTTAACATTCAACGTGACATCATTTCCTTTCTTTTTGGAATTTTTGAGTAGCTTGATAGAAGGTTTGTTTTTGATTTTATTGATAATTTTGTCAACAAAACTCTTTTTAAAACCATTCCTGTCAGCTATGGTATAAATTATATCCATTTCTTTTTAAAATTTTTCTTCAGACATTGGGATATTGAATGTTCTGTTGATTAAGCTAAAAAATGTCTCTTTTCTGGGCACCAGGATGAAGTGAGTCATGTTTAATAGTGTTGATACTTTGTGTAGGTTTCCTGAATATTGTGAAAGAAGGTTTGTTGTTGCGTCTAGTTAAAGTTAGATCCCAAAAATTGATCGAGTTGTTGATTTCATAATACACTTTGTGATTAATAAACAAAACAACAGCTCATTTCTTACAAATGCTTCTTTTGATAGTCACAATATATTTTCCATTTGTGATCAAGGCTAATGGCTCAATAGAAGGGTCAAAACTAGTCCTAATGTATAATGAATAAATAATAAGACCAGTCCTAATGTATAATGAATAAATAATAACATATAATTTAAGATATTGAATAGGTGGACCTACCCATCTTTGTTAATAGTGATAATGACCATAATGAAATTAATTTCATAAGAGATGGCTGTTAAGTTATGTCACTGATAGGAAAAATCTGACACAGCTGGTTAGTTCTTGGTTCAAATGTTCTCACTGTGTATGAATATGTAAAATAAAATATCAGTATTATTATCTGTTATGAATGAAATTCTATGTGTCTGGTTTCAGCCCTCTCTGTCTTCCTCCTTTACCTCAACTTTAAAGAATGAGATTCTTCCTCTACTTCAGGAGAGGAGAACAAAGCGGGTCTGCTTTCTCCTCGTCTTCTGCCTTGTTTGTTACTTCTTACTTTTAGCATGGAGTTCCAGTACTTGTAGTATGGGTGAGTGGTCTTTCATACTGCTTAACAGTAACATATTTATGGATAGAATTACAAGGCATGTACATGCGTTTTTTAAAATATTGTGATATTTTTATGTGGTACTATCAGTGGTATAAGATTTGAATATGCTTCTGTATTTCTCTTAATCACTATCATTTTGTTATTAATTTTTCTCTCTTTTCAGCTCTGCTAGCATACACTTACACAGTAGGTTTCAATTTGTTAAGGTAAGTTTTTTAAAATATAACTTACACACTTTGAAATCAGATTTGAAACCTTTCTTAAAATCATTTATTTCTTTTATAACTGTGGGTTGCCTGTTGTGACAAAGTACACGTAAAGCCACGCCTCAGAAGTATGATGCCTGAGTTGAACCATGAAACTGGTTCAGCTCAGATGAAATTCTTGTTTGTTCCAATAAATGGGACTAATTTTATCATAATTATAAAGTTCAGTTCATTTTAACACCCAAACTGGTTAACTTCTAACAAAGGTTTCATGTTCCCTATGGGAATCTACATCTATATCATCAAAGGATGCACCTCTGATTCATCTAAATCATTGCCTTCATTATGCCATATTACTTACAGTAATTTTTCTCTAGGCCATTGACATGGCTGCATGATTTCTTCCATTTTTCTATTATGATTTTTGAAAGTTCCTCCTCAGTGCTTCTCCTAATATCTTGGGGTGGGGAGGAAGAAGAAGAAGATTAATTTCCTTGGTGGCAATAGTCAGCTTTTTTTCTCTCTTTTTTTTTTTTTAAATTGTCAGCACTTCTTTCTTGACCGCTAAGAGGTTTTGTATTTTTATTTATTTTAAAGTACGTCTGTCCATATTGTCCATTAATATTTTGCACACCTGGTGCCTAGGCTTATGCTTTCCAGGAGTTGAGAATTTTCCTCCAAGGGTGTTTGTATGTTTCTTCTTGCTCTTTACTTTCATAATAAAACATACTGATTTTTCTGTTACATAAGCAGTACTGTATAGGGCCTACTGTCTAGGAAACTTCTAGCCATTTTCTTCCTCATACATTGCAGTCACATGTGCTATCATCAATCAGTCACTACTGATGTGCATTTAGGACAGTCACCCAGGTGGCAGATTCCCTATCTGTTGTTTTCCTAGCCTTTTCTTAAATGATTGCCAAGAAATTGGAAATTTATTGAACATCTCCCTTGGTAAGTTATTCCAATCCTTAACTCCCCTTCCTATAAACGAATATTTGCCCCAATTTGTCCTCTGGATTTCCAACTTTATCTTCATATTGTGATCTTTCCTACTTTTAAAGACACCACTCAAACTTATTCGTCTACTGATGTCATTCCATGCCATCTCTCCACTGACAGCTCGGAACATACCACTTAACAACAATATCAAATCAAATCAAAATCTCTTTATTTGCAAATGAGGTGTTTACCTCGGTGGCAAATGGTACACTAAAATACATTATTGCCAAGCACTAAATATTAAATTAACAAGAGAATAAAATTTTCCTATAATACAATATTATATAATTTACGCTAACGATTTTTTCTATTAAACACACAGCTCATCCTTAATAAATTTACATTGTTTACAAAATTCTACTTATAATATCTCCTGTACTACATACAAATATAGTCATCTGATATATGTGTATGTATGTTGGGTAATCAGCCCGTAGTATGTGGAATTACTTCAAATGATACTGTACAACTGGTATAAGATTAAAATTTACATTACATTTATTTACTTTTTCTTTTCTTTACCCATTCTGGAACCTAAGTAGCATAACGACCTGCTGCGTCTTAACCAGAGCCCCTTTTACCACCACTTTTCAGAGTTCCTGAAGGGCCTTCACAGCTACCGTAGCGGTCCCAGGGCCCTCGAAGTCCCCACTGTACTTCACCCCTACAGGCAGTCCCCTACTTTGGCTGTCCAAACTCCTTAGACCAGGGGATGGAATTAATTTATTTACACACATTTTTAATTTACAATAACCTGCACTGGTCGAATGCCCTCTAACACTTCATTTATTTTCTCTGTTGCTGTTTATTCTCTTTTTGAATATCTGTACAGATTTTGGAAAAGGATCAAACACTACCCCTGGTAAACTGTTCCACTCCTTCACACCCTTCCCAATGAATGAAAATTTACCCCAATCACTTCTGCTAAAATTCCTTCTAATTTTATATTTGTGGTCAGTCCTGCCGATATAATTATTTTCCAACTGAAGCCTCTCACGGATATCTCCCCATGCTGCTTCTCCTGTATAGGCTCTATATAAACCTATAGGTCTAGTTTTCTCCCTTCTCTTACTTAAAGTTTCCCACCCTAGTTCCTTTAACATTTCTGATACACTACTCTTTCTCCTGAAATCCCCTGTTACAAATCTTGCTGCTTTCCTCTGCACACTATCTATTTCTTTTATTAGGTATTCTTGGTGAGGATCCCAAACACTGTTTGCATATTCCAATAATGGACGAACCATACTTAAGTAACTTTTCTCTTTTAATTCTTTGTTGCATCCTTTAAGTAGCCTCATTATGACATGTAACAATCTGTATGCTTTCCCAACAATGTCATCCACATGACCCTTCCAATGCAAATTACTTTCAAATCTTACACCTAAGTATTTGCACTTGCCATCTTTTGGGATAACTACCCCATCCAAAGTATATTCAAATTCAGTTTTAAAACTCCTGTTTGTAAATGTTGTAACAGTTGATTTGCCTCCATTAACTTTCATGTTATTCTCTTTAACCCATTGTTGGATACTCTCAAGGTCCCTTTGTAATTCTGAACAATCCTCAATGGTATTTATTTCCCTGTAAACAATTATGTCATCTGCATACAATCTTATTTTTGATGTTATATTGTTCCCTAAATCATTTACGTATATTAAGAAAAGTAACGGACCGATTATACTACCCTGTGCAATTCCCTTCCAAACTTTCTCTTCCTGCGATACGTTAATTCCTACTTTGACTTTCTGAACCCTTGAATTTAGAAATGTTTTTACCCAACGTGTAACCCTTACGTCCAATCCTATTCCCTCCAATTTCTTTAATAATATTCCATGTTCCACTCTATCAAAGGCTTTGGAAAGATCTATGGCTATGCAATCTAACTGGCCTCCTGAATCTAATTGATCTGATATGTCCTGCTGAAATCCCACCAGTTGTGCCTCACAAGAATATTTCTTTCTAAATCCATACTGGCTCCTCATGAACCAATTTTTATCATTTAATTTAATTTAATTTTAATTTAATCCACCTATTCAATACTTTTATTTCCACTTACAGTGGTTACATAAATAGACTCACAGTTAACATGTCCCATTTAACTGTGAGTCTATTTATGTAACTACTATAAGTGGAAATAAAAGTATTGAATACGTGGATTAAATTAAAACACCTTTATTGTTGTTGAACTGTAAATTTTCAATATTGACCAAAAATGAGATTTATAACATGTAACATACCACTTAGTCGAGCAGCTCGTCTCTTTTTCCCCCAAGTCTTCCCAGCCCAAACTTTGCAACATTTTGTAACGCTACTCTTTTGTCGGTAATCACCCAGAACAAATCGAGCTCCTTTTCTTTGGATTTTTCCAGTTTTTTAATCTGGTGAGGGTCCCAACACTGGAACCATACTCTAGTTGGGGTCTTACCACAGACTTATATGCCATCGCCTTTACATCCCTACTACAACCTCTAAATACTCTCATAACCATGTGCAGAGATCTGGACCCTTTATTTACAATCATATTTATGTGATTACCCCAATGAAAATCTTTCCTTATATTAAGACCTAGGTACTTGACGATCGCCAAAAGGAATTTTCACCCCATCAATGCAGTCATTAAAAATGAGAGGACTTTTCCTATTTGTGAAACTCACAACCTGACTTTTAACCCCATTTATCATCATACTGTTCATCTCACAACATTATCGAGGTCATGTTGCAGTTGCTCACAGTCTTGTAACTTATTTATTACTCTGTACAGAATAACATCATCTGCAGAAAGCCTTTTCTCTGATTCCACTTCTTTTCACATATCATTGATATATATAAGAAAACATAAAGGTCCAGTAATACTACCTTGAGGAATTCCCCTCTTAATTATTACAGGGGCAGATAAAGCTTTGCCTACTTTCTCTGTTCTGTTTTCTAGAAACAGAGCCACCCATTCAGTCACTCTTTTGTCAAGTTCATTTCCTCTCATTTTTGCTAGTAGTCTCCCATGATCTACCCTATCAAATGCCTTAGATAGGTCAGTCGCAATACAGTCCAATTGACCTGCTGAATCCAGGATATCTGCTATATCTTGCTGGAATCCTACAAGTTGAGCTTCAGAGGAATAACCTTTCCTAAATCCAAACTTCCTTCTATCAAACCAGTTATTAATTTTGCAAACATGTCTAATATAATCAGAAAGAATGCTTTCCCAAAGTTTACATGCAATGCATGTCAAACTGACTGTCCTGTAATCTTCAGCTTTATGCCTATCACCCCTTCCTTTATACACAGGGGCTACTATAGCAACTCTCCATTCATTTGGTATAGCTCCTTCTTGCAAACAATAATGAAATAAGTACTTCAGATATGGTACTATATCCCAACCCATTGTCTTTAGTATATCCTCCAAAACCTTATTAATTCCAGCTGCTTTTCTAGTTTTCAACTTTTGTATCTTACTCTAAATGTCATTGTTGTCATAGGTGAATTTTAATACTTCTTCAGTATTAGTCACCTCCTCTGTCTGGACGTTATCCTTGTAACCAACAATCTTTACATTCTGCTGACTAAATACTTCTGCCTTTTGAAGATCCTCGCATACACACTCCCCTTGTTCATTAATGATTCCTGGAATGGCCTCCTAGGAACCTGTTTCAGCCTTAAAGTGCCTATACGTACTCTTCCATTTTTCACTAAAATTTGTATGACCGCCAGTTATGCTTGTCATCATGTTAGCCTTAGCTGACTTCTTTGCTAGATTAAATTTCCTATTAAGTTCCTTCAATTTCCCCTTACTTCCACAGCCATTTCTAACTCTATTTCTTTCTAACCTGCACCTCCTCCTTAGTCTCTTTACTTCTCTGTTATAATATAGTGGATCTTTACTATTCTTTACAACCTTTAAAAGTACAAACCTATTTTCACATTCCTAAACAATTGCTTTAGACCCATCCAAGAGCCTGTTTACATTTTTATTTACTGTTTTCCAGCGATCATAGTTACTTTTTAAAAACTCCCTCATATGCCTGTTTTATCAGCCATAAGGTACTGCCTAATAGTCCTCATTTTAATACAGTATCTTCCTTTCTTTCACAGTTATTTTTAACTACCACAAAAGCAGCTTGGTGATCATTAATACCATCTATTACGTCAGTTTCTCTATAGAGCTCATCTGGTTTTACCAGCACCACATCCAGAATATTCTTCTCTCTAGTTGGTTCCATCACTTTCTGAATCAGATGCCCTTCCCATATTAACTTATTGCCATGCTATTAAGCTCCTTTCCTTTTTGGCATGCTCGATAATAACGCACAAGTAAAATTACTCACTTCAGTAAATGGTTAAGATCTAGGAATTACTATATATACACTGAAGTAATAACTATTATTCAAATCTAATAAGAACAGAAATGATGCAAAGTAATAATTAAGAGGGACAGTAATAAACAAACATTTGAAGACAACACAGGGAAGCTAGCTAATGTTACATGTCATTATTACGATCAAAGATGAGAAGGTCCACCTATTCAACACTGTATATAATATGTAAATATTATTTATTACATCAGGACTAGTTTCAACCCTTGTTTTGGGTCATCTTCAGCCTTAATAGAAAAGAACATTACATGTTTTTTGCAGACACCAACACCTAATATAACACTATCGGCATGTCTTGAAACATTGATAAAATATGTTGTGGTTATACATGAGTCCATTCAAATTGCAAGGTAAAAGCTACACCAAAAGGATATCATAATAATGTACTGTTTTATAGTAAGACTATGATTTTCTTAACCCTAGAGCTGCTGCAGGTTTATCTCTCAAATGCTGCACTTATTTTCCTCAATATACACAACGAAAATGAATTCATGCCTATAATCACATATTAATCCTAATAAATCTATATTATACAACAATAGATAGCTGAAAGACTTATCTATATGAAGATAACACAAATAACAAAAAAATATTGTCACAATTTCTTATTATCATAAAATACAATTATAAAATGTTTTGAACAAAGGAAATTGTTGAAAGATTTTGTTCAAACAAAAGACTTTCTGATAGATGATTTATTCCTGAAACATGATATTCTGAAACACACATGTATTTTCTTTCATATTCCCCCACAGACTCCACTTTTCATTTTGAATACTGTACTCAGAAAAACACAATTCTTTCCTGTGTTGTGATCAAATTCCTTACATTGATCTACACACATATCAACAGTTCACACTCATCCCTTCGCTGGTTTCTTCAAATATTGGCATACTGCAAATAATAACATAACTTGCACCGACTTGAACATCATTCCGATTATCAGAATTTTCCATTACATCCGAGGCACCTTGTACTTTGCTGTCACTTTCACTACTTTCACGAATTATTTAATCATGGAATTGACATGGTAACCACTGTCACCATCAGTACTGTCACTAAGATCTTCGAAAATCAAGCGCTTTATCTCAGAATCGTCAACAAAGCCTGCTGCCATCTTGATTCTAAGAACATATGAAAGTACTTTCACTTCTACAATTAAATTAACTTCTCCAGATTATTTCCTATTTTTCAAACACTTCAAAAAATTAAGATAAACGTCTAAGTATTCAGCTGATATGTATATTAGTGCCATCTGGTGTCCAGTTATAAACCTACAGCAGAAGAACATCATCATCTCTCAGAAAGATGATCGCACTTGATGAAATAGTGCACCATCTTCCAGTGCTAGGGTTAAAAGAAAAAGTGACACTCAAGTGCTGTACGTATGTGCAAGTGATATCAATTTTAATTGACTCATGTATAACCACAATGTATTTTATCAGTGTTTCAAGACATGCCAATGGTGTTATATTATGTGTCGGTGTTTGCAAGTTACATGTAATGTTCTTTTCCATTTATAATTTAAGGCTGAAGATGACCCAATACAACAGTCGAAACTAATCCTGATGTAATAAATACGGTAATATTAACACATATACAGTATTGAATATGATTCAGAAGAATTAAATTTATCAGTGCTCCAAATTGAAGGAAGAGAAGAGGATTCTAAGGAATAAACGCTTACGATTCAAGCTCATAATATTTTTACGAAGGAAGTTCATTTTTACTGACAATCAAAGGGCAGCTGGGTCTGACAGGATGAAGAGGTTTTGGGAGTGGAAGAAGAAGAAGAAGAAGCTGAAAAGCTGACTCTATTTAATACTATTAGACTAATGTATATGACTGATTAAAGTGCTACAATGAGGCTGTAAACTATGCAAAAAATATATAATTCAGTACTGAATAGGTGGACCATCTCATCCTTGTTAAGGTAAACTCGTGTTCTCATCCTGAGGAAGTGCAGCTCTTTTCAGGCACAGCCCCAATGGAGGTGAGCTGCATGTACCATTTCAACCACATATCCGCCCTCCTGCCATTCTTAAATTTCTGGCAGTACCGGGAATCGAACCCGAGCCCCCGAGGATGGCAGTTAATAACACTAACTGTTACGCTATGGAGGAGGACCTCATCCTTGTTAATAGGGATAAATCATCAATAAGGACCAAAATGTAATTCATTGCATATGACATAGCATTATTGTTGTAAGTTTGTCTTGTTTGTACTCATTTTCTTCATAATTTTATATAGATGACAAAAAATTATAAAAGCACTAACATAAGAAATCAGATGTAAAATGTTACTCTCGTGTAGTGGACTGCCCAGTAGATGATTCATTAATCATTCACGAGGCATGTGCCAAGATTGAAGACTTTCTATATGTCTCACACTAAACATGGATGTGGGTTAGAGAAGTGGTAGAGACGTGGATGGATTGTTTCACATTCTTTCCGTTGCTACAGAAGTTGTGGAGAATTATTAGCTAGTACAGTAAAAATGTGTCAGGTATAAAAAATGTTGAACTTGATTTTTTGTAATTGTTCTTATTTTTTGGATAGAACTAATACTTTCACAGTTAAGTGGAGGTTTGTGTAAAATAATCAAGAATATCTGCATCAGTATTGCTTATACAGTATAAACCTGTTAAACATAAAAATTGGAAATGTCAATACAGCAATATTAACTTACTTGTTTGTTTTTGTGGAATGCATTTTTGTTTCAGTTTTGACTTTTGTAATATATAACTTTGAAGTCTTTAAGTTTAATATAACTTAGGGCTTTTCAGGCTGTCAAACACACAAATTCAATATAAATATTACACTATAACATACCTGTAAAAAAAAATCACACTATTAAACAAGGAATAAAAATAAAAAGAATGGCATGTTACATTTAACCAAGTCAACACTGGAAAGTATGGCTTCCTTCTTACAAAAAAAAAAAAAGTCTCAGAGTTTGTCGAAACTAACCCTGTTACTTTATTTTATTCAAATAATATATAGCCAAGTGCACAAGTCAAATATCACTAGACTCAAATTATGAGTTTCGGCAAATCTTGTTCAGTTATTTTCCCATGATTGTGTAGCAAATAAACAGACCCAAAAATCGAACTGAATCCCTTTTTGACTTTGCATAACTAATCCAAGATAACAACAAAGTATAACGTAAAAATTGTCTCTTTTCTTTTAAAAATTTGTTTGGGCCGCCTAAGTACCAAGGTGCCTGTGCTTTAGCTGCGTTGTTGTTGTTTTCGATGGTTGCTGCTTCTGGTGTTCTTAATGGTGGGTTTGGCTGCTGCTTTCTTCTTGGTAACAATTATCAGTTTATGTATATAGATTGTCTTTATTTAAAGGAACCTCGTTGTTTGCATATTTTGAGAGATTATTATTTTATAATAACTAAGGTATTTATGATTGCAGTTTACTCACGTGCATTTTATCAGTCTGGGTTGAGCGACAGTCCCCTACGCCACTGTTCAGTTTTGGCTATGAGAGGTTTGAAGTGCTAGCTGTGTTTGCCAGCACGATCCTGGCACAGTTAGCGTCATTATTCATTATCAAGGAGAGTATCGAACGACTTGTGTTAGAGCAGCCAGAAATTCACACGTAAGTAATACATTTCTTCCACTCTGTTTCATTCACTGTAGAATGTGTGAACACCAGTTTACATCTATAATTAGCTTTTTAATAAAATATCATGGATATGTTGTATTTTATTCAGCTGCAGGGGTCTGTGACATTTGAATTTCCATATTTAACCAGAAAACTGACAGGGGATTATTTTTTAGAATAGAAACCACCTTCTTTTTCAGCCCATAGTTGTCCACTCTTGAGCGTAGGCCTCTTTCATAGCTTTCCGTGTGGCTGTGCTGGCAGCACACTGCTGAGCTGGTCCGAGTAGCTCTGGCGGTAAAGCGCTGGCCTTCTGTGCTCAGGTTGGTGGGTTCGATCCCGGCTCAGTCCGGTGATATTGAAGATATCATAATCTATAAGTTTCATTTCCGTATTGATTATATTCACAAATATGAAGATTTGAAGCTTCCACCTAATCAATACATATATTTATATATTATTGTTCTACAGTACCGGTTTCGACCTTGTAAAGGCCATCTTCAGCTGACAATCATAACATACAATTAAAACATCACAATAAGAATGTCACATGGTATGGGTGAAAACATAGTCATTACAATTGTTCTAGTTTAAATAATCGTCTACAATAACTGATATAATAATTAAAAAGTTAACATTACTTATGTACATGAATGATGTACGTTAAAATATGTTTTCTTAAATTATAAAGATGTCACATAGTATGGATAAAAACGTTATCAAATGTTTTTCGTCTTATCTTCGTCTACGTTAATTGGTATGAGAGTTAAAACTTTGCACTACTGTTATGTGCACAGGTGATATATATTGAATATACAGTATTCTTGAATTGTGAAGTGTCCACTGTTCCACATTAAAACTTATGGCTAGATGAATAAAACATTTTGAAGTACAGATTAATTCTTGCAGCGTGTTGTATATGCGACTATGTTATATGATCAGCTGTGTTCGTCTACTGGTGGTATAATAGTATGAATTTCTTGAAGTAATATGAACACTTATGTTGAAATCAGGTAGTTGTCCGGTGTTTAGTGCGGGACTTTGTCGATATATACACGACGTGCTGCCGAATAGCACACATCAAGTGTAAGCATCTACAATACAACATATGTCCTACAACACAAAGTGAAGAAAGAAGCTTTCACGCTAACTAAAAACACAAAAATATGTTGTAATCAAGTATTATAATACATATTGACATTTGACGAAATCAAATACAGTAACATAAAACTAAAGGAAGCACGTCGCTAAAAAACAACTTATCTACATTTATATACTGTATTTTATGGTCAATTCAGCCTGAGCATAAACTACAGTATAAGCTTTCATCTAGCCATAAGTTTTAATGTGGAACAGTGGACACTTCACAATTCAAGAATATTGTATATTCAACATATATCACCTGTGCACATAATAGTAGTGCAAAGTTTTAACTCTCATACCGATTAACGTAGACGAAGATAAGACATAAAACATCTGATAATGTTTTTATCCATACTATGTGACACCGTTATCATTTAAGAAAACGTATTTTAACATACATCATTCATGTACATATAGTAATGTTAACTTTTTAATTATTATATCAGTTATTGTAGATGATTATTTAAACTAGAACAATTGTAATGACTATGTTTTCACCCATACCATGTGACATTCTTATTGTGATGTTTTAATTGTATGTTATGATTGTCAGCTGAAGATGACCTTCACAAGGTCGAAACCGGTACTGTAGAACAATAATATATAAATTTATGTATTGATTAGATGGAAGCTTCAAATCTTCATATTTGTGATGTTGAAGATGCTCAGATACATCAACCTCATCTCGATAGATTTACTGGCATGCAAAAAAACTCCTGCGGGATAATTCTGACACCTTGGAATTTCCATAAACCTTAAAAGCAGTTAATGGGACCTAAAAACATTTTTTTTTTTTTGTTAGGGTCTACTGTGGGCCATGTTAAACATCATTCATTTCTGGTTCTTCTTCTTTTGGTCAGTCCATTGTTTCTTCATCCTTTCAGAATGGGCTTCTTTACATTCTTGCAAGCAGGTGTTTCTGATCCGTTTCCTATTAGCCTATTAGTGTGATCTTAGTTGACCGTTTGATCTCAGAATCCCATGTTAATGGGTCTTCCTATAATAATGTTTATTATATACTGCATCCTGCGGTATGTTCTTTTCTTCCATTTCCTCATTTACTCTTTTCAGTCACTTAATTTGTGGCTTTATGCTCTCCGTGTATTCCAGAATTATCTTACCTGTTCTCTTTGTTGAGGGGCTGCCTGGCCGAGGCGGTAAAGGCGTGCTCGGTTCGCCCGGAAAGACGTGGGTTCGAATCCCCGTCAGGAAGTCGTAAAATTTAAGAAACAAGATTTCCACTTCCGGAGGTGCATATGGCCCTAAGGTTCACTCAGCCTACACCAAAAATGAATACCAGGTTAATTCCTGGGGGCAAAGGCGGCCGGGCGTAGAGCTAACCACTCTACCCCATGACGTGCCGCGGTTAACAATGGTGGAAGCCTTTACCTTCCACTCCTCCAAGGGCCTTCATGGCCTGTACGGAGGTGTCTTTGTTTGTTCTCTTTGTTGGCATCCTTTTGATGTGTCCATAGAAACAAAGTCTTCTCTTTTTAAATTATGTTGCAATTTTCTCTGTCTTTTCATATAATCCCTGCATTTGATTGCAGTCAAAATTGTTGTCCCATTGTCCTTAAGTTTTTTCTTGCTTTTTTCTCAATGTTTTCTAGTAAGCCCTTCCTGTTGTGTAACAAATGAACAGGCACAAAAATTGAATTGTGCCTCCTTTTAACTTTTAAACAACTGACCCGAGATAACAACAAAGTATACAGGTAAATTTACCATTTTATTTATATAGATTGTATTTATTTAGTCATTTATTTAAAAGAACCTCGTTGTTTGCATATTTTGAGAAAGTAGCAGTAGCAGCAGCTCTTTTCAGTTAGTGTCTCCCCGCAACTCTCCTGATGTCATCTCAGCTGCCGTCTGCCAATACTGCACCTGGAGGTTCATGGTTACCATTGGGGGATTTTCTTTATATGTAGCTTGTCGCTCTACCTAACGATGTGACCCACCCAGCGCCACTTGAAACTGGTGATGTCTTGCGCGATGTCTGCGACTCCAGGCGTACCTCTAGATTTCCTTGATCCTTGTTCTGTCCCAAGCATGGTTCGCTTCACTGCATGTTGGCAAGTTTCCAGGCACCTGGCACTGCTCTTTGTGACCGTTGCTGTCTCAAGACCATACGTGACGACCGGCAACACACACGACTCCTTCGTCTTCTTTTTCAAGTTGATCAGCATTCTTGAGGATGAATCCTAATTTTTCAAAAACCACCCATCTCAGACCAATGAATAAAATAATTTTATTGTCATTAAACAACATACAGTTTTAAATGACAAAGTTGATCACATGTTAAAATAATTCAATTCCTTACATACTTGTAAAAAATGAATTTTTTACTGTAAATCAGAACTGTAAGGTATGATGTACAAAATTATTGAATTATTTTGAAGTTATTAAGTGTATGGTCAGCTTTACTGTTTACCCAGATGATTTCTTGCTTGTTGTTTAAAGGGGCCTAACATCTAAGGTAATTGGCCTATGGGTGATTTCATCAGAGGCAGCACAAGGAACTCACAGAGGTTCAAGAATGAATACAGCACTGTTTGTTGTTCAAATTATGACTTGGGGAAAGGATGTGAGCGGAGTCCACAGTTAACAATTAGAATCGATGTGGAGCTTAGGGAAACAAATGTGATGGCAATAGGAGAGGAAGAGATGGACAGTAATAGCAATTAGAGATAAAGCTACTAAAATGTGGGGAGCTTCAAATGCTTAGAAAATGAAATAAAAAATTTAGGATTAAATATAAGTCAGCTGGAGGAGATAACGGGTGGCTTTTCCTACAGAATTTGCAACTCCTATGGAACAAAGATGTATTAAAGAAACTTACAGAAATACAATGCAAGGCAAATTATGTATCTGTAATGGCCAGTGACGAGAATGAGTGAATGTTGGGTACAAGCCTTCTTTGTGAAATTTCTGAGTATAATGTTGCAGAAGATATGGAAAACTTATGTCTATTTGGATGCTTGTTGTTTATAGGGGCATAACATCTAGGTCATCGGCCCAAGGAATAAATGAACGTATTTGTTAAAGAAATAGAAAGGGTTAAGCTCAGATGATTTGGCATGTTAAAAGGATGAAGCATTAGAAAATAAAATAAAGAACAAAGAGATTGAAGACGCTGTTACTGAACGGGTTGACCGTGCTGTTAGGGTCACGCAGCTGTGAGCTTGCATTCGGAAGATAGCGGGTTCAAATCCCACTGTCGGCAGGCCTGAAGATGGTGTTCCATGGTTTCCCATTTTTACACTAGTCAAATGCTGGGGCTATACCTTAATTAAGGCCACGGCAGCTTCCTTCCTATTCTTAGCCCTTTGCTATACCATTGTTGCAATATGACCTATCTGTGTTGGTGCGACATAAAGCAGATTGTAAAAAAAAAAGCTGATTGAAATTATAATCCTGAATGCAGAGGCTGATTTTATCTCTGTCTCTTAAGCAAATTTTCTAATAACTTTGCCATCTGTGTGGTTTAATTCATGTAAATGAACTGTAAGGATTTTGAGTTTGTGTCATATTATGATCATTAAAAAAAAAAATTGATTACTTGAACTACCAAGCAAGATGGCTGCATGGTGAGGACCCTCTAACTGTAAGCACGTATTTGGGAGATAAAAGATTCAAACCTCGCCGTCAGCAGCCCTGAAGATGTGTAAGTGCTGGGGCTGTACTTTAATTAAGATTATCGCCACTTCCTTCCCAGTGTTACCTCCTTCCTATTCTATCATCGAAAACCTGAAGTGTTAGTGCGACATTAAATCCCTACCTAGCATAAAACGTAAATAACACTTGAACTTCTCCTATCTCATATGCATTGGAATGAATGGAATACAACCATAATTAATAATGCCAGAAAGTTTGAATGTTACATCTGGCTTGTTTCTCTTATACTTAGCTGTAGCAATATGTATTAAGAAATGGAAAAGTTGTATGAGTTATGGGAAGAAAAAAGGCTACATCCCTTGTTTTCAATGCTGGCAACCTAGCTAGCGTTATTCAGTTGTAAACCAGTTTTGCTTTGAATTAATAGGATTCTTCTTTATTTATTGTTTCTCCCTTTTGATCCTTCATGGGTTGTTTCCTGTGCAGTTTCATGTTTATTTCTGAGCTAGAAAGCATAAGAATTTGAGTTGTTTACGGAGAGCTTTATTTGTGAGAAGGAAGGGACAAGGACCCTCTCCACAACTTCATACACCGCTGTCTGTAAATGGATCAGTTCCATCCTCATCAATCCCAGATTATCTTCTTGGCCCCTGACAAGCTTGATCTGAAGGATCAATATAATGGGAAGGAATGAATAAGTAACCTCTTTCTAACCCATTGAGCTACTTTCCTCCTTTTGTATGTGTGTCCTGTGTTCTAGAGTAATGGAAGAACCAGGTATGAAGAGAGAGTTCATCTAGTTGAAGATTATATACATACACTTTCATTATAGCCTGTTATGCCTATCAGTATTCAGTCTGCAATCCTAAGTGACCGTGCAGTTAGGGGCGTGCGGCTGTGAGCTTGCATCCGGGAGATAGTGGGTTCGAATCCAACTGTCGGCAGCCCTGAAGATGCTTTTCCATGGTTTCCCATTTTCACACCAGGCAAATGCTGGGGCTGTACCTTAATTAAGGCCATGGCCGCTTCCTTCCAACTCCTAGGCCTTTCCTATCCCATCGTCGCCATAAGACCTATTTGTATCGGTGTGACGTAAAGTCACTAGAAAAAAAAAATTCTAAGTGAATTTACTAACAATCCTGTATTTGTAACTGGTTTGTGGCCTCGTATATTTTTATACCTCTTATTTTTAAATCATTAGAAACTGAGTATAACCATCGTTGTCTTGGTCTTGCTCTACTTCTCTTACCCTCTATAAAAGAGTCCATTATTCTCCTAGATAACCCATTCTCCTCCATTTGTTTCACGTGACCCTTCCATTGAGGCTGGTTTATGTGTACAGCTTCATCCATCGAGTTAATTCCTAACTTATCCTTTATCTCCTCATTCCAAGTACACTCCTGCTGTTGTTCCCAGCTGTTTGTACAGCAATCATTCTCGCTACTTTCATGTCTGTTACTTCTAACTTTTTAATAAGATATCCTATGTCCACCCAGCTTTCTTTTGCTCCCTCTTCTGATGCTGACCTGTCATTGTATGTGCCCTATTGTGTGGAAGGTAAGTCCTTATCGTAATATGCTTAAAGTTTAACATGGTAGAAATTCTATGCAGTGAAATATAAGACTTGAAACTTAAACTCCTCATATTCACTAACATTTTGTAAACTGTTTCTGACTGACTTGAGCAGGTACTCTTGTGGTGTGTTAGTGAGGACATGGCAAATGCAATCTTCTGTTTCATCCAAAGTTTCTGATTTGGTGCGATACATCTCTTCCTTCGTCCAACACTACAGAAAGAAGAGCACATAGAGTGAGGTCGGAACTCCGTGCTTGGTACTCTAATGGACCACAGCGATCCAGCCAACGCCCTAGAAAACATTGGTCAAGCCGGTTGCAGATGGTGCATGCATAACGAGGTGGGGTACCATCTTGCATGAAAATGAGGTGATTGATGTTATCCCAGGTAGAGACGATAGGCCAAACATCATTTTCCAGCATGGCTTGGTAATGTTCTGCATTCATGGTGTCTTGAAGAATGAGCTAATCCAGAATTGTGACCTTAGGACAGCTTTGACCCTTGGATCTTGCTGTGCCCAGTAGTGACTGTTGTATTGGTTAACAAACGTGTTATGTGAAAAATGGCTTCGTTGCTCCAGTTGATGTTGCTGAACATCTTCATACTAGCCAAGCATGATCTCACCATACTCTATTCAGTGGTCGCAATCCTCTGGTAATAGCTCTTGACAGGAATGTGGCTTCCAAGGATAAAAATCCAATTCTGTTTTCAGAACATTCCAAATTGTGTGGTGGGAAAGACCACTTTCATGAACGGCTTGTGCTAATTTTGGGGGACTTTTGGTGAACATATCCCTCACTTGCTACACATTTTCCTCTGACCTGGATATCGAGGGATGACCACTTCTTTGAGTATCCACTACAAAACCTATGTTCATCAGTTTGCTGTGGCAATTCTTGATAGTGTTGGGATCCAAGGTTGCGCAAGGCCCATGCTCATCTGCCACTATCTCTGAACCTCTCAACAGAACACCAGACTTCATAATGGGCAGTCACCTGAGCTGTCTCCTGCATGTGATGTGACACAGCACATTCTCCCACTGTGAAGAAACCATGTAGTAGAGCCCATCAAAAAATATTAATATATGAACAAGTTATATGAATATTACAGTGGGGACTTACTTCCCACCCACCCTGTATATGACTTGATTTATCACTTGTTTGTTCGCTTCCATTACTTTTAATTAAACAAATAGTTTATTTTTCAGCTGTATAACTTTTATTTGGTCAACCCACTTGGTAGATACTTTTTTTTGACCTGACCATTACTGGTCACTTCAGCTGTAGCAGATTCCTTCAGGTAAACTTCTGTTCCACTCCTACTTTTCCATGCTGCCTTCTGTCGATCCCATTAAATAATTTAAATAAATAAGTTATAATCAACAGGGGTGTAGCACCCTTTTGGAAGTTGCAAGGACGCAATCTGGAAGATTGACTGAAATGGCTTTGTAAAAATACTTAACATGGCTCAGTTTATATTGATACTGCAGTGGAAAACTGCAGCCATGACTAACTCCCGAGGACTTGCAACTTCAATGATGTAACAATGACTTCCAGGTAAAATATCCTTCCATTCAACTCATCTGATGGGGATTTCATGAGAGCGAGCATCTAATGGAAACAAGATGAACACCAACATTCTGCAAGCCAGAGCATGGAATGTTAGAACTTTATTTTTAAATTACAGTAGGTAGGGTCCAGCTCCGTGTCTAAATGGTTAGCGTGCAGGCCTTTGGTCCAAGGGATGCCATGTTCAATTCCCAGCTGGGATTTTAACCTTCATTGGTTAATTCCGATGGCTTTGAGGCTGGGTGTGCATGCCATCTTCATTATTAGAATTCATCATAGTTAGGGCCCCATCCTCACATACATGCAGGTCACCTGTAAGGCGTCAACTTGAATGAACTGCACCAGGCTTCTATGGAGGCCACCCACCATTATTATCAGTAGGGTAGCACAGACAGCTGTATCGAACCAGTCTATGGACTGATGACCCAAACAGCAAGAAGAAGTAATTTTTCTCAACTATGGGCATCCACCACCAAAATTGGCATCTTTTAAACATGCAATATATACACTTGTTTTAACATAGAAATGTACAATTCATTAAGAGTGTGTTAATAGAACATCAAGACCACACCAGTGACACTTCACAAACAAACGTTTAGATATAATTTAAACCCCAATTTGACACAAATTTTATCACAACACTGTATAATTTAAACTTAGAAATAAGTAGTGTTTAACATTGTATGTTATTTTATCAAAATTACGGTTCTTGAGCTGTTGAAGATGGCTTATAATAAAGACCAAAACTGGTACTGTAAAATCTATTAAATACATCAATATAAAATAAAAAGTATTGATTAAGTGAGAAATCCAGCTTTATAATTGTGATCATTAAACTACTTGTCAAAAAACTTAAATCATTAATTATTTTTAAGTCTGTTTTTCTCTAGAATTTGCATGGACTAGAGAGTCATGAGTCTACAATAATTGAATGGTTGTACAAGTGGGAACAACTACCTCTTTTCATTTTTGCTAATGGTTTAACTTCGCGCTAACACATTGAAGATTAGGAGCACATAACAGGTCAGTGTGGGAGTGAGCAACAGAAAGAGGAGTCATGGACAAACATGTAAACACGAAAGGACAAAGACAGTCTACCCATCTTCATACACTGCTGCCTTCAAGTAGATGGATTCTCTGCTCCTTAATCATAGGTTTTCTGCAGCTACCAAATAGCTCATTTCTGCTTGCCAGCTTCATCGGGAAGGTGGGCGTTAACACTTACTGAGGAGCCATCTTGACAGATCTTCAGTCCTGATGTGGGAAGTGTTGGATAAGAAGAAAGCCGGATCTTCTTCTTTTCTAGCCTATTTCAATCCACTGCTGGATATAGGCCTCTTCCATATCCTTCCATTGTCTTCGGTCTTGAGCCACTTGGAACCAGCGTGTTCCAGCCAACAGCTTTATGTCATCGAGCCATCTCTTCTGGGGTCAAAATCAAATCAAATCAAAATCTCTTTATTTGCAAATGCGGTGTCTACCTCGGTGGCAAATGGTACACTAAAATACATTATTGTCAAGCACTAAATTTTAAATTAACAGGAGACGAATAAAATTTTCCTAGAATACAATATTATACAATTTACGCTAATAATTTTTTCTATTAAACACACACATCATCCTTAATAAATTTATATTGTTTACAAAATTCTACTTATAATATCTTACAAACATAGTCAACTCATATACAGTACGGTATGTGAAATTACTTCTAATAATACTATACAACTGGTATAAGATTAAAATTAACATTGAATTTATTTACATATTTATATTTTACCCATTTTGGAACCTAAGTAGCATAACGACCTGCTGCGTCTTAACCAGAGCCCCTTTTGCCACCACTTTTCAGAGTTCCTGAAGGGCCTTCACAGCTACCGTAGCGGTCCCAGGGCCCTCGAAGTCCCCACTGTACTTCACCCCTACAGGCAGTCCCCTACTTGGGCTGTCCAAACTCCTTAGACCAGGGGATGGAATTAATTTAATCACACACATTTATTATTTACAATATCCTGCACTGGTCGAATGCCCTCTAACATTTAATTTATTATCTCTGTTGTTGTTTATTCTCTTCTTGAATATCTGTACAGATTTTGGAAAAGGATCAAACACTACCCCTGGTAAACTGTTCCACTCCTTCACGCCCTTCCCAATGAAAGAAAATTTACCCCAATCGCTTCTGCTAAAATTCCTTCTAATTTTGTACTTGTGGTCAGTTCTACCAATATAATTATTTTCCAACCGAAGCCTCTCACGGATATCTCCCCATGCTTCTTCTCCTGTATAGGCTCTATATAATCCTATAAGTCTACTTTTCTCCCTTCTCTTACTTAAAGTTTCCCACCCAAGTTCCTTTAACATTTCTGATACACTACTCTTTCTCCTGAAATCCCCTGTTACAAACCTTGCTGCTTTCCTCTGCACACCATCTAGTTCTTTTATTAGGTATTCTTGGTGAGGATCCCAAACACTGTTTGCATATTCCAATAATGGACGAACCATACTTAAGTAACATTTTTCTTTTAATTCTTTGTTGCATCCTTTAAGTAGCCTCATTATGACATGTAACGATCTGTATGCTTTCCCAACAACGTAATCAACATGACCCTTCCAGTGCAAATTACTTTCAAATCTCACACCTAAGTATTTGCACTTGCCATCTTTTGGGATAACTACCTCATCCAAAGTATATTCAAATTCAGTTTTAAAGCTCCTGTTTGTAAAAGTTGTAACAGTTGATTTGGCTCCATTAATCTTCATATTATTTTCTTCAACCCATTCCTGGATACTGTCAAGGTCCCTTTGTAATTCTGAACAATCCTCAATGTTATTTATTTCCCTATAAACAATTATGTCATCTGCATACAATCTTATTTTCGATGTTATATTGTTCCCTAAGTCATTTGCGTATATTAAGAAAAGTAATGGACCGATTATACTACCCTGTGCAATTCCCTTCCAGACTTTCTCTTCCTGTGATATATTATTTCCTACTTTGACTTTCTGAACCCTTGAATTTAGAAATGTTCTTATCCAACGTATAACCCTTACGTCCAATCCTATTCCCTCCAATTTCTTTAATAATATTCCATGTTCCACTCTATCAAAGGCTTTGGAAAGATCTATGGCTATGCAATCTAACTGGCCTCCTGAATCTAACTGATCTGATATGTCCTGCTGAAATCCCACCAGTTGTGCCTCGCAAGAAAATTTCTTTCTAAATCCATACTGGCTCCTCATGAACCAATTTTTATCATCACATATCCCTCTGATGTACTTTGCTATTAAACTCTCCAGTATTTTACAAACTATACTGGTCAGGCTGATTGGTCTGTAGTCTTCCAATGCCTCTCTTGTGTTCCCTTGGTCTCCAGTGAACAATCCTAGAGGTCCACCTGTTGTAGTCTTGTCGAGCTACGTGTCCTACCCATTGCCATTTTAATCTTGCTACTATCTCTAGGATGTCTGTTACATTCGTTCTTCTCCTGAAGTCCTCTGAACGGATCTTATCCCTAAGGCTGATCCCTAGCATCTGTCGCTCCATGGCTTGTTGTGTTCGTTGAAGCTTGCGAGCACTTTCCTTCGTCAGTCATTTCCAGACCATAGGTAGTAACTAGGCAGCAAGCACGTATTATAAACTTTGATCTTCAGGTTAATTGGAACATTCTTGTTGGTCAGGATGAATCTTAGTTTTCAGAATGCTATCCATCTCATACCTATTCTGCAAGGAATTTCTGCACGTTGGTTGTCTTTTCCAAGTTTTATCTTGTGTCAAAGATAGATGTACTCATCAACAGCTTCTATATATTGGTTTCCCATTTTAAGTGGTTGACTGTCTGGGCTTAGTATTTTCGTTTTATTAATGTTCATTTCCAAACCAATCTTAGCAGAGGCAGTTTTTAATTCTTGGATCATGCTTTTTTAGCTCATCTAGATTTTCACTTATGAGCACAATGTCATCGGCAAAACGCAGGTGATTCAAGTATAACTCGTTGATTTTTATTCATTTATTATCCCAATGAAGGGTTTTGAATACATCTTCCAAGGTAAGGGTAAACAGCTTTGGAGAGATTGTGTCACCTTGTCGAACTCCTTTGCTAACTGGGATTTTATTGGTGATGAGGTCTTCGTCCACTCTGACTACCATTGTTGCTTGATCATAAATGTTTTCCAGGAGCTTTATATACCTTGAGTTTATCATGGCATTTTGAAGCGCCTTCGTGATTGCCCAAATCTCCACCGAGTCAAATGCTTTTTTTATAATCAATGAAGGCCAGATGAATCTTGATGTTGTACTCAGTGCAAGAAGACGAATAGTCTGGATGTGTTCAACAGTTGAGAAACCTTTACGAAATCCTGCTTCGTCGGCAGGTTGATAAAAATCCAGTTCTCTTGTGAGGCGGTTGGTTACAGTTTTAGTCAGGGACTTGTAAATGTGTGATAACAAACTCACAGGACGATAGTTCTCTAAATTTTCCTTATCACCTTTCTTGAAGAGAAGTATCACTTCAGCATTTTTCCAATTTTCTGGTATTCTTCCAGAGTTAATACACTTGTTGAGGAGTATTCTCATGGCTTCTAGCAGATCTCTTCCACCTAATTTCAGCATTTCATTCATTATTTTATCCTCCCCAGTGGGTTTTTTATTCCTTAGTTTTAAATTTTTTTAAAATCTCAGCAGTGGTTACTTCCGGTGTTACTTCATGTGTATAATTCTGGACTGGATGGTTTATTAATGGTTGATGTATACAGCTTGTAGTAGAAATCTGTAATACCTTCAGTAATGTTTTGCCTGTCTGTGACTATTTCTCCATTTTGGTTCTTAAGTTTTGTAATTTTTCGTCTTCCTGTAGACATGTTGTTCTTTAAAATCTTCATGTTTTTATTTTCTTCATTTGTCTGCATGATCATGTTATTATTTAATTTCCTTAGATCTTTCCTTATTTCCTTGCGAATGGTCTTGTTAAGAGTTTTGTATTCTGCTGTATCCCTGTCCATTGTCTTCCTGTCCTTAATGAGCTGTATGGTATTAAGTGAAAGTCGGCTCCGCTTATTAGTTTTCTTCAATGGGATTTTCTTTGCTGCCTTTTGAATACAGACTGTAATTTTCTCATTTCTCTATTAAGTTTGTTCACGTCCAAGTATTTCAAATCTTCTATTGGGTTTAGTTTTTTGGTAAGAGCTTGTTGAAATGATGATTGATGTTTTTCCCTGTATTCTTGGAAAAGTGTGACCCCTTGTCATTTTGGACCATTCAAGTTTGAGGTCAAATGTGAAAGTTGCTCGAACTAGCCTATGGTCGCTTCCTGTATCAAATCTGTTGAGAACAGTAACATCTGTACAATATTTCTTCTTGTTAGTCAAGATAAAATCTCTCTCATTCTTGGTTTGCCCATCGAGGCTCTTCCATGTCCATTTTCGTTGGATGGGTTTTTTTAAAGAAAGTATTCATGCAATAGAGATTTTCAGCTGTGAGATATTCTAGCAATCTTTCACCTCTTTTGTTTTGATTGCCTAGTCCATATGTACCACTGTTCTCTGGGTCTCAGATTTCCTTTTGATCCACTTTTGCATTGAAGTCTCCAATGATGATACAGAGTTGTGTCTTTTCTGAATTTTTCGCTTTGGTGATATCTTCATACAGCTGTTCCACTTTCTCTTCGTCAGAAGTACTGGTTGGAGCATAGACGTGTATGACTTGTAGGGAGAATTTATTATTCTATTTGAGGACTATATATATATCACTCTGAGAGAGACACAAATCATCTTGTGTATGAATTATTTGATAATTTTATTGACAAGAATAGCAACCCCGTGTATAGAAGCATTCCCGTTATTATGCAAGATGACATGACCTGATGGAAAGGTCTCAGCTTTTTGTCCTTGAAGGCGAGACTCACAAATACCCAGAATATCCCATTTTATGTCATTCAGTTCTTGTTCTAGTCTTTCCAGGTCTTCAGCTAGTCTCATAGTTCTTATGTTGTATGTGGCTATTCTTACTTTTTCAGCCGTTCTTTTCAAATTTTTGCCTCCCCCAGATTCCTTGAGGCAGACTGACATATTGTCAGTGTGAGATTCTGAGTCTTTTACTCTACTCACATGGGGTAGTTTCGTTTGAAAATTGGAAGTCATAGGAATTTATGGAAGGTGTTTGGCAGTAAAACACCATGCTTGCCAAACGTGTTGGTGAGTTGTGATTCACCCACCCCTAACATGGGGAACAGACGCTGTCGGGGTACTGCCACTAACATGTGGAACTGTCGTGCCCTTTGTGTGTTCTACTCATATTAATCCCCAAGTACAGGGTTGCCTCTTCCAACATATCTGCCGTACTGAAGGTCACCCTCTCTGCCGTTGATGTCGTTGAGGTCTTCACTCGTAACCCTGAGCTGGGACCCTTACCAGATACTACACATCGGGTCAGTGTGCTCTGGAACTCGCATAGGCTGGGGCACCACTCCCTAGGTAGAGCTGCCTCCAAGGAGGGTCTCTACCTGCTAGAGAAAGCCAGATAAGGACAGGAAAAGGGAAGAGTATAAAGATGAATGCAGGTGATAAAGCACTAGGAACATAGGCTAACACATTTCTTCCATGTTCATGTGTTTATCCCACATTTTCCTTATCAAGACTGAAGATTGGACAGGATTGTCCCTCAGTGAGTGTTGAAGCCTGACCAGATGAAACTGGAAGCAAAAATAAACTCCTCAAGGGCTGAAAAGAAATGGACCTAGAAGAACTGGGACTGAAGAGAAGAGAACCCATCTTGTCTCCTCTTTCTATTGCTCCCTGTTCCAGTGCTGAAATGTCATTGTGTTTATCCTGTTGTGTGTTCCTATTCCTATCTTTATATCATTTGGAGGCCACCTCTGTCATCTGTTTCCTTCTCAATGAGACATTGATAGTAAAAAACCAAACTCCATGGCGCAAATGCCCCGGAGGACTCTGGCCTACCAAGCGACCGCTGCTCAGCCCAAAGGTCTACAGATTACGAGGTGTCGTGCGGTCAGCACGACTGACCCTCTCGGCCATTATTCTTCGGCTTTCTAGACCAGGGCTATCTTACCGTCAGATAGCTCGTCTGTTCTAATCACGTAGGCTGAGTGGACCTCGAACCAGCCCTCAGATGCAGGTAAAAATCCTTGACCTGGCCAGGAATCGAACCCAGGGCCTCCGGGTAAGAGGCAGGTATGCTACCCCTACACCGCAGGGCCTGCTCATTGATTGTAAGGCACCAGTAATATGCAGGGTGAGTCAGATTGAATGCAACAATGCTTAGTATGTTGTGCTGGAAGGCAAACAGATCATTTTTCCAAGAGGAGACATGAGTACTGTAGGGCATCGAAGGTAGAAAAAGCTTCATACTGTATGTCACGATTGATGTGCATTCCACATTTTGTTAACCCCTTGAAGGTCACGGAGCAGTATATTGCGTGTAGCGGTAAGTGCCGCTGTGGTTATGGCGCAATATATTGCGTGTCAATTGCGCGTCAAAATTCGAAGTTATATATCTTCGTAACTGTATGTCTTTGAACAACGATTGAAAAACGGATAGCTCCCGGCATCTGTTGGCTATTTTCTGAAGTCATTAGATTATTATTATCACAATGGGGAGCGCTGGGAATGAAATGTTTTTAAGCGGATTTCTTCAGCTTTAGCGAGTCAATTGCAAACAGTTGAAAATGGCTGCGCCAAGTCGAGCTGACTTGCTTACAAGCGACGATAGAGTTTGTGAAATTCTTATGAATGATGGAAGTGATTGTTCGGTCTTTGAAGACAGTCCTGAAGACGATGTAAGAGGTATATCTGGAATTAATTCAAGTGGTGAAGACTTAAATGAAAGTGAGGATGAAGTCTTACTGCTGCCACGTCCGAAGCGAACGAAGGTAAATAAAGCATGTTATGCCCCCAAACAAACCAAGAAGAAGACCACCTTCAAGAGTGTGCCATGTGTGTGCTCACACATCAAGGAGGGAGAAAAGGAACATAGGGACTATCTACCATTGTAAGGAGTGCAGCAAAACTCTTTGCCCTGTACCTTGTTTTTACGATTATCATACCAGAAAACATTGCTAAAAATGATGTTTCACAATTTTGTGCTTAAACTAGTTATTTGATGTCTTGTTAATATACCGTGTTAAATTCATTAGTTTCATTAAAATATAATGCCTCTTGAGGGTTGTTTTACAAACATGTGCAAAAACCTAAATTTTGGGGTGTGCAGTCTGCTAAGAAACCTGACTCTCAAAGGGTTAATAAACCTCCACCGATTTGACAAAAGTATCACGTTGTGCATTAAATTACAAAAGGGGTTTGAATTGTTGATGTCCAACATGATTACAGTGCTTTGTATGTTGTACTGTATCTGTATGCTTCTGGATAAACATTGAGAAAAGAATAAGCCGTTACACCTGTCGTTCCTCGACCCAGAGAAAGCGTTCCATCCTCCGCATCAGCTCATCTGGTACGCGTTGCGCGGCCAAGACATGTCAGAGCTTCTTATCAACTTGGTCCAGATGTTACCATTGATGCTTTCATGGCCTGCAATTGTAGACATGACGTAGGCTTTTGGGCTTATGCCATGTCAAGAAAATAAGGTGAAATTCTTTATATTTCACAGAGAACTTTGTTCCATCTGTTGAATAAAATCTGGACTGTTTGCGAGGAAGACTTCTCCAATAATGAAGGTTTAAATTTAGCTGTTAGTAATAGGAAGTGGTACGTTCATTCGTCACCAGATGTTTCACCGTACGCTGGTACAACTCTAGCATCCCAAGTGGCAGCTGACTGCACCATTTAGAGTCTGTCTGGGAGGGGACGCATAACTGATGTACACACATTATGAAAGCATGACAACTAACACAATCTGGAATGGAACATGAGGAATGTACGAATTTGGAAAACACCAAAACGAAATAACAGTAGGGAAAGGACAGATGAGGTCTAGCTACATAAATCCTCAATGGCTGGCAACTATATATTACTTAATTGATAGCCAGTGTCCCTGTTGAAACTGTTAGGATTGCTACCTATTTCCACAGCTTCCCGTTTAATCATAGACCTGTAGTGTTGAATGTGGGTAATAGATCAAACATCTTGGAACACGACATCATGATCCAATGATAAGGTGTGCTCAGCTGTTGCTGATTTGTCTGGCTGGTTGAGACGAATATTTCATTCATTTTCCTTGATACAAGTACCAATAGACTGCATGTTTGGCGAATGTATACCTTGCTGCAAGTACTGGGAATTTTTTACACCTCAGGGTGTAATAGTGGGGACAATTTGTCCTTGGTTTTACCAAAACTGGAAGGAATTTTAGCAACGGTGCCAAACACTGTTTTTGTATTCTATTTGCTGAGGACCTTGGCAATTCTATCTGTGGTATTGTGAATGTAAGGCAGGTAGCAGTTCCCTTCACTTCTTCTTTCTGTGAGCATTGCCTGATTGTCCCTCTGGGATGCAGGGCTTTATGACTCCGTACATCACTCTAACCATTACCCTTGAACATGACTTTGAATGTGTCAATCTCCTCATGGATATTTGATGACTCACAAATTCATATCTCCCTCTTCGTGAGTATCATGAGAATGCCCTGTTTTTGTGCTGGATGGTGGTGGTAATCTGTACGGATATAGCGATTCGTGTGGGTAGGCTTACAATAGACAGTATGTCCTAGGGAGCCGTCCAGTTTCTTTTTTACTAGAACATCCATGAAAGGAAGGCATCCATCCGACTCCATCTCCATAGTGAATTTAATTGAAGGATGTTGCTGATTTAGGCGGTTTAGAGTACGTGGCCATTAAGGAGTTACGTAGGTAGTCCCCTTCCCTGTCCTTTCGCTATTGTTATTTCGTTCCGGTGTTTTCCAAAGTTCTACGTTCTTCATCACTAAATGTTCCATTCCAGGCTTGTGTTAGTGTCATACTTTCGTAACATATGTACACCTGTTATACTCCCCCTCCCAGACACTCTAGATGGTGCAGTCAGCTGCCACTTGGAATGCTAATGCTGTGCCAGCTTACGGTGAGACATCTGATGACGAATGATCATACCATTTCCTACTGTTAATGGCTAAGTTCAAATCTTCATTATTGGAGAAGTTCCTTGTGAACAGTAAAGATTTTCTTCTGAAGACAGAGTAAATTTTTTGCAAAACTTAAAGAATTTCATCTTATTTTCTTGACATGGCATAAGCCCAAAAGCCTATATCATGGGTCCAGATGCTTTATGAGGACACTTGTAGCAGAGTAAAGTGCACTGTTGGCCTCTCTGGGAGCTTCCCTGTGAGAGTAGGTGTACATCAGGTATCAGCCCTCTCATCTTTCCTCTTCATCTTGTTATGGATACCATCTAATGTAACCTTCCAGAGTGTGTTCCTTGTACCGTACTGCAACTAAAACCAAAAAGGAACTGTGTTCAATCAGGGAGTGAACTCCTAAGCCATTACAGCCTGTGTTTAAATATTAAGGAAGAGTATCTGGAAAATAACCCAAGTTCATCCGCCATCACAATCATTGGTCAAGACATAGGAAAAACTAACTGCTTCCAGTATTTATGATCCCATCTGTAAAGTGACAGTGGCATGGATCAGGAAGTGTGGGCTAGAGTGATTGCAGCAGGGTTCAGATGGAGGCGAGTTACAGGACTACTGTGCGATAGCCATATGCTGGTCTTCCTCCTATCAAAGGTGTACCGCACTATAATTTGACCAGCAGCGTTTTATGGAGCTAAGAGCTGACCAATCATCAAAAGCGCTGAGTACCCTTTGCATGACATGGAGATGTGCATGTTACATGAATCTCTTGGAGTTTCTCTCCTTGATCACATCACCAACGACATGATCCGACACAGGGCGGGAGTTGTTCCCATTCAAGACAAAATGCAAGAAGGGCGTCTGAAATGGTACAGCCATGTCCTGAGAGCAGCAAATTGTACCGTCGCTCATGATGTATACAACTTCACTATTGCTGGTAACCGCCCATGTGGAAGGCCAAGACAATGATTGTAAGGACCGAGCTCGATAGCTGCAATCGCTTAAGTGCGGCCAGTATCCAGTATTCGGGAGATACTAGGTTCGAACCCCACTGTCGGCAGCCCTGAAAATGGTTTTGCGTGGTTTCCCATTTTCACACCAGGCAAATGCTGGGGCTGTACCTTAATTAAGGCCACGGCCGCTTCCTTCCCACTCCTAGCCCTTTCCTGTCCCATTGTCACCATAAGACCTGTCCATTTCGATGCGACGTAAAGCAACTAGCAAAAAAAGAAAAATGATTGTAAGACACTCTAGCTGCAGATGTGAAGATTGCTGAACTGACAGCAAGCATTGCGTTTTATCACTTAAAATGATATTCATCGATCCCAAGAGTGGACCCTGCAACTGTGGGAATGCTGAGGATGAGGAGGAGAAGAAGAAGAAGAACAACTTGATTACAGATCCTTCATCTTTGGTGCAATGATTGGTGCATATGGTCAAAGATGTGTGTGCAGTATTACAGTCGCTGCATGTATTCTTGCCATAAGGTCCTCCTTTGATGATACAGGAGTCTCATACACGATAATAACCTTGATAATACCCCAAACAGTAACTGATCATGTGCGTAGTGGTGTAACTAAGAAAGGATGCCCCCCCCAAAGTATTATTTTGGGCTCCTTCCTCAAATTCTGACATAGTGTCAGAATGATGTTTCCTACATTAATCAAGCATATTAGAGTTGTATTATAATTAACTGAAACTTATCAGAACTGGTATCCATCATTACTTTTCAAAGCTTCGTTGTTCCACGGATGCTGTTATGACCGGTAAAGTGAGATAAAGTTGCAGCACTGTACAGAAATCAGGGACGCTGCTAGCAATGACCTACACTGATTGCGGGAAAGTACCTCGGGAGATGTGCCAACACTGACTAACAATCAGGTTTACTGTGTTGATATTTTTCTGCTTGTGTTTGCATGTCCTATTCCAGCCCTGCTCACCTGCCAGTTAATACACAGCTTGGGGATTCAACAACTTGCATCAACCCTATGTCACATCAGTATATGCAACTTTCTTTCTAATAGAAAGTTGCAATATCATGTGCAACAAGGATCACATCACTACAAAAAACTAGAATATTATTTTACCTTGCATAATTTAATTTGGCACCGAATGGGCTCGCTGAGTCATCTATATATATAAAAGCAAGTCGGTCTGGAGCAATGTATAAATATTTAAAAATGAAAAAGGACGTGAATTAATGAGGCACTTCCAGAAATCTCAGAAATTTGAAACTTGGTACGGGAGAAGCTGATGACCCCAGGATCCCTGGAAAAATTGAAAATTCTCAAAATTCCCTCAAGGGGGCACGCTGGGGGCCTCAAATTTTGGGCTCAGCATAAGAACGCAGTCGTCTAATTTATCCAAAACGACAACCTATAGGTTTCGTGAGCCTAAAAATTTTCGGGAATTTCCTAATTTTTATCCCCCGTCCCCCCAAATCAAGATGGCGGCACAACCTGCCAGACGAGGTAGAAAATTGAAATTTGGTAAAATTATACCTTTTGGTCCCTACCCGACATAAAAATTCCAAGATGTGCGAATTTTTCACTTTTTACCCCCCAAAGATATCGAAATATGGAGGCAATTTTAGTGACTGTGCAGACATTCCTTTTGAGCTATTTGTTGGCTAAACGGTAAGTCGTATCACAAAACGGATGGCACAATTTCCCTTCAATTCGGAGTGATCTAGAGCTTTGGTCCTATGACATTTTGTCTTATCTCTCTGCCTTATACGTTAGATTTGGCCGTATTTCTGGATTCTTTGTAAATTTGGTGATTTTTACAAGTATATTTCATTGTTTGACACACGTATATGAACGATAGAATCATCAAGTTGGGTTCGCACATTGGCACAATCAAGGGCCATATGTGGACCAAAATTTATGATTCTAGCTTATACATAAGTATACAAAAAGTAATGTAAAACGTTACAAATGTACCCAAATTTCACCCTATTCAAATTTTGAACTCAATTTATCCACTAAATAGGGGGGATACGAGGAAATGGTATAGAAAGCAACATGTAGAGCAATAAATGAGGCGCCTGATGGCGCAAACCGTTTGTTAATATCATGCACCGTTTAGGAGTTATGAATCTCGAAGTGGAAGTCTGCATTTTTGAACGTGCTCATGCTTATCCCTCATCTATATATATAAAAGCAAGTCGGTCTGGAGCAATGTATAAATATTTAAAAATGAAAAAGGACGTGAATTAATGAGGCACTTCCAGGAATCTCAGAAATTTGAAACTTGGTACGGGAGAAGCTGATGACCCCAGGATCCCTAGAAAAAATCGAAAATTCTCAAAATTCCCTCAAGGGGGCACGCTGGGAGGCCTCAAATTTTGGGCTCAGCATAAGAACGCAGTCGTCTAATGTATCCAAAACGACAACCTATAGGTTTCGTGGGCTTAAAAATTTTCGGGAATTTCCTAATTTTTATCCCCCGTCCCCCCAAATCACGATGGCGGCACAACCTGCCAGACGAGGTAGAAAATTGAAATTTGGTAAAATTATAGCTTTTGGTTCCTACCCGATGGAAAAATTCCAAGATGTGCATATTTTTCACTTTTTACCCCCCAAAGATATCGAAATATGGAGGCAATTTTAATGACTGTGCAGACATTCCTTTTGAGCTATTTGTTGGCTAAACGGTAAGTCGTATCACAAAACGGATGGCACAATCTCTCTTCTATTCGGAGTGATCTACAGCTTTGGTCCTATGACATTTTGTCTTATCTCTCTGCCTTATACGTTAGATTTGGCCGTATTTCTGGATTCTTTGTAAATTTGGTGATTTTTACAGGTATATTTCATTGTTTGACACACTTATATGAATGATAGGATCATCAAGTTGGGTTTGCACATTGGCACAATCAAGGGCCATATGTGGACCAAATTTTATGATTCTAGCTTATACATAAGTAGGCAAAAAGTAATGTAAAACGTTACAAATGTACCCAAATTTCACCCTATTCAAATTTTGAACTCAATTTACCCACTAAATAGGGGCGATATGAGGAAATGGTATAGAAAGCAACATGTAGAGTGATAAATGAGGCGCCTGATGGCGCAAACCGTTTGTTAATATCATGCACCGTTTAGCAGTTATGAATCGTGAAGTGGAAGTCTGCACTTTTCAACATGCTCATGCTTATCCCTCATCTATATAAACAAAGTTGTAGGGGGTCTGCTGTCTGTAATTTCTTTTGTTTTGCCTCTTTTTCAGATATTTATCCGTTTTAGGTCAACTCACGACCGAATCGGTGGTTTTTACTTTTCGTGTCTGTCTGTTTGTCTGTTCCACCATCACGTCGAAATGGCTGGATAGATTGCAATCAAACTTCGTATTTAGAGTATACTCATCCCGTGCAAGGTTTCGGTATGCATATCATTTTATAAAATCTTTGAATAGATGGGGATTTTATAGGAAAATGAGTTCGGTTTTCCTCCATTTTCTCTTATACTATTGATTTTCTGTAAACTCCGTGGAACGCATGTAAAACGTCTCTTCATTATAAACAACTTTCGTTATGTTCATGATGTACCTTACTCTTCACATGACGGAGAAATTTACTATTTTCTGCGGGTATCATGCTCTGCATTGAGTGACCGACAGACCGACAATGAACCTACAGGTTACCATGGCAACGTCTCTGACTGCTTGCCAGCAGGGAAGTAACGTATTGCATTTTTCCTCATCATGCTTTTTTAAATTCGTGGTTGTTCCTTGGATAGAAGGCAAGAGAGGCGTCAATCGGCCTATCTGGGGGATAATGGCGGAATATCGTTGGAGATTATAACCGTCCTCCAATAGCTCAAGTAATAACACCATTAGTCATCTTCTTATCTGTTTACCTAAGAATCACTGTGCCTAAATTTCTCCTCTGTTACCGCTTTATGATATCCATAACTCACACCAGCATATTTTTTTGAGGTCATTTTATTTTCCAATACAGTCGCTTGGCATTTACATATTTGTCGTTATCCGCCTATCCTCAGTTATAATCCATTTTCTATTAATTTCAACTTTCTTAACTCTATTATTTTCTTCCTTAATTACTCCGTATGTACGCGGGTGCTAGAATCTAATGGATATATTTCCACCAAACTTCATATTTAGAATTCACCTTTCCGTGGGTAACTATTGTTTCTAAATCCCTGAACTGACTGGGGGTTTATACGAAAGCGAAACCATGATTTTGCACTCCCACAAAATATACACAACAAAACTTAATGGAAATTAATTTCTAAACCTTTTTTTCTCATGTGCATCATTTCGATACGAGGATTAATAAGGGAGATATCATTAACGGACCGTTTTTCGGTACAAGTCCCATCAGACTTAACTCGAGAACGGGTGCGTGTAAAGCGTATTTCTTACAACTTGAAAACTACTGAAGATATTCGAACCAAACTTTATATTTAGCATCCATCTGTCCAAAGGTAGGTTTTAAAGGTCTATAACATTTCATGTTCCCGGAATGGACTGGTGGTTTATAGGGAACCAAAATTGTTATTTTACTCTCCCACAATATATACCTGACTGGAAATCGACAAAACATGATGGAATTCCATCTCTAAAACTTTCTTTTCATGTGCATTTTTTTCGTCAGGAGGATTAATAAGGGAGATATCATGAATGGTCAGTTTTTCAGGTTAAGTCCAACAGACATAGCCCAAAAGGTGTTGTACGTGGACCAGATACCTTATCTATCAATATAAATAAAATCGTAACGACTGTGTGCCTCTACATTGACTGTTTGGGCGAAATTTTCGCACAGTACCCATTTAAGGGTTAATAATGACCATCTGAATATTTTTTTGGTTCAGTTTCCTGAAAGTCCTAATTTTGACCCTCCTCGCCCAAAATCCAGATTGTGGCATAATCTACCAGACGAAAAAGTAAATGGAAATTTGACAAAATTATACCTTTTAGCCTGTAACAGGCAAAAAACTTCCAAGATCTTTCTATTTTTCACTTTTATCCCCGAAGAATATTGAAATATTGAGGTAATTTTAATGATGGTGCAGACATTCGGGAAGTCCTATTACATAACGGATTGCACACACTCCGTTTAAACTGAAATGATCTAGAACCTTGGTCTTATGGCGTTTTGTCGTATCTGTATCCTTTTTACGTTTGATTTTTCTCTGTTAATCGATGTTAAGTAAATTTGGACTTTTTACAGGCATAATTCATACTTTCGGTCACTTATAGGAAAAATAGAATCATCAAACTTTTCACGAAAATTGGCCCACCCAGTAGCCATATGTGAGCCATTGCTATGTATGTAGCTGTCACATAATTATCCGAAAAGTAATGCAGTGTGAGATAATCTTACAAATACTTTACCCTGTTCAACATTTCTAACTCAATCTGACCCAAGAATAGATGAGATATCATAGGACCAGCCATTTATTCCACTAAATCCGGCGTGTCTTATGGTATAATCCTTTGTCGATATGACGTACGTTTAGCAGAAGTTAATCTGTAAATGAAGGTCTGCAATATTGTAAACAAGCATATACTTTCGTATATCGATCTATATATATTCACTGATGTCGATTTGTAGCGATCGAGAAAGGGTGTGTCTGCTATTGTAATCAGTACTTCCCACGCTGAATTTGACTGGCAGTAGGAATGGGGTCCTTCTCCAACTTCTGTGTAACTGGCATTAGTAAGGAAGGCCTACCATTGTAATGAATAGTTCACTTCTCAATTTGACTTGCAGAAGGCAAAGGAGCATGCAGTTTTGTTTAAAACTCCCCTACCTGATTGTGTTTGGCAGTAGGCAAGGGTGCCCGCAATTATAAACAAATGTCCTCATCTAAAATGTGACTGGCATTAGGCATAGTGGCCTGCTAATTTGATGGAATCTCACCAACTTGGTGTGACTGGCGGTAAGCTTCTGGCAGTAGGAAAGGGGCCTGACATTATAATGATAACTGCACAACTCAATTTCCACTGATAGTAGGGTAGTTGCCTGCCATTATAATAAAAACTCCTCAACTGTTATCTGTCTGGAAGTAGGAAGAGGGGGCTGCCATTGTAACGAAAAATCCCCAAATCGATTGTGACCACGCAGTAGGCAATGGGGCCTGCAATTATAATGTAAATTTCTCAACTCGATTGTGAATGGCAGTAGGTAAAGTGAGCCTGCCATTATATCACAAATCCGTAAGAAACACTTCACATTGGAAACAGCGTATGGGGACCTCCCCATGCTGTTTCTCGGATAACGCTAAGAGACATGCAATTTTAAAACAATCTTATTTACTGCATGTACAGTATTTACTTCGGTATTCGAATACAATGTAGAATACTGTTGCGAAGCACGGGTACATTTGCTAGTTTCAAGTATAAACTAAATTATGTATTCAGATATACTGTACTACAGAATGTCTTTGTGGGCCTCCCCCCACTCAGCGGGCTATGAGGGCCTGTTAGTTATGCCCCTGCATGTGCACCTATGCCTGCACCGACGGTGGAGGCTCTGTAGTCAAGTTGGAGGCTGACAATTCAAACTTTTGTAATGTAATGCATAACGTGATGGTCTTGTTAGGATGGTGGAAGTTTCTTGACAAAACGTGGACTGCTCAACCATCATATCCCAAATGTTTTCAAACTTTGACACCCCTCACTGCCCAAACCATCAATTTCCAGACATGGGTCCCTTCTTGAAAATTGATCAACATGCTAGGTGTTGTCGCATTCATTCTGAATTGCCCTGTATATGGAGAGTTTAAATTTCATCCATCATGTATTAACTTTTATTTTTCTTATTCCTGCATATCATTAAGCAATATCATTCTTTTTATCAGTGATGAGTGCTCAAGTTTTGCAAATGCTAATTATGGGAAAAAGTACAAGTTATTTATTTACATCATTCTTTGCAGTTTGCTTTTGTGATATTACTGGAAGTAATAATTAATCAAATTTGTTGCTTCAGATGGATTGAATTCTGTGTAATCGTAAATTTATTGGTATCTTATAGAGGTCGACTTCTGGTTGGTGTTGGCGTTGCCTTTGTAAGCCACTTGGTTGTGATCTATGGCTGTAATAACACTGCTCTGGCCCATGTTGTAGCTGCGTCTTCAAGTAGTTGGCTGCAGGAGCATGTATCTGATATCAGTCAAAGGTGAGACTGCAATGCATGGAAGACAATGTTTTAATTTTAATTTTTTTTTTTTTATAACACTTTGAGTCATTCTGTTGATGCCCCATCTCATCTCTTTAATCCTTCCCTTTGTTGCTGCATCATCTGTGCCATACAACTCAGACATTTAGATCAATGTAGGCTAATCTTAGCCTTTTTGTATGGCATTTGTCCTCCTCTCAATCTGCTGTCTTAAGCAGATCTCAAATTTTTAGGCTCTTAAGAATCAACTTTTGTGACACCTAAAACAGATCCTGAAAATTATCAAATAGACACTGATAGGGCAGTTTTAAGCACATCAGATTTTTTTCCTACTTCAAATTGTAATAATGCAATTAATTAGTTAACTGTTATGGCAACTATTAACAAAACAGTAAAAAAATTTGTTGTGGTTAGGAACCGTTTCTGTTAAGTCTTAAATTATATCTTAAGTGAATTCATTCTAATCAATTCATCTGCCTCGACGGTCTGTGACTGTTCATACAGTATTACATAAGTAATTATTTTACTTTTAGATTTGTCAGCAGCCCTGAAGATGGTTTTCCATAGTTTCCAATTTTCACACCAGGCAAATGCTGGGGTTGTACATTAAGGCCACAGCCACTTCCTTCCCACTCCTAGCCCTTTTCTATCCCGTTCTGGCCATAAGACTTATCTGTGTCAGTGCGGCATAAAGCAAATTGCACAAAAAATTTAAGAGCGTGTATTAACTAAGAGAAATTAGCATATTTAGTCTCTAAACCTTTTTTTAAAAGGGTACAATTGGGAAAAATAGGCATTTTATCCACAATAAAGTCCTTAGCAAACATTCATATTTTATATACAGTATTATAATATTTGACTACTTTTAGCTGATCCCTCTCAAAAAAAAAAAAAATTAAACAGGCATTTAGCATAAAATACTAGGTCTAGTTATAGTCCTGTCTTAAAATATACTCTTTCACTCTTTCTCCTTGTCTTCAGAACCTGCTTCTTTTCCGTAACTGCTATATTTGCCATCCAATTTATGCAAGTGTTATATTGTCATTTCCTTCTACCTCATACATCAAATGAGTCTGTTCTCTTCCTTTCAGCTATTCATGTGTCAAATCTCTGCAGGTTTCCTATGGACAAAGATTACCTGAATAACAGTAGATACAGGCAAACAGATTAGCTCTATATGAGATAGCATGAGGATACATAAGAATAGGCAAAAGAGTAGGTACGTTGAACATTTATTTGAGATATGAAAGTATGGTTTTTGAACATCATGATGGATGAGGGTTGTAATGGTGATGTTGAGATGAAATCTCTATTGCTGTGCGGTTATCGGCGGGCTGCTGTGAGCTTGCATCCGGGAGATAGTGGGTTCGAATCCCACTGTCGTCAGCCCTGAAGATGGTTTTCCGTGGTTTCCCATTTTCACACCAGGAAAATGCTGGGGCTGTACCTTAATTAAGGCTATTTAATTGTGGAATCAATAATGAAGCCTTCAGAACAGGATAGCTTAAAAGCAATAATGTCAATGCATTGGTTCCAGACATTGTTTGAGAGACCCTGCACTTATTCATAGATTATAACCTTGTCATCTCAGTGTTAGCTATCATTGATCTGGCTGCATTATGGCATGGGGTACGTAGTAAATCACCATGTGGCTAGGCCTCCCATGATGTGTGAAAGAGTTTCGAACTCTCTGTGGCAATGCCAACAGAGGTTATTGCCCTAAGATCTGCCAGGTACAGTATGTACAGCAGAGTCATTGGCATTCAATTTGATTGTCTCACTCCATTCATTTCAAGACAAGCCTTTATAATTATCAATCCATGTATTTGCTGTGGTATACTGTTTAAATAAGACTACATCTTTGCCCTTCTGTCCCTTCTTGTCAAAAGTTCTCATTTCAAGTCAAACTTCCCTTTTATCTACAGAACCATACATTTTGTCTCAAATGGAATCTGTTTCTGCTATATTTATTGCGGTGAGGCTCTTGCTGATTTCTTGACAGAAGTTTTTCATTGAGTGTAAGAAGACATTGGAAAAGTGGAGAATTGTGCATGCATGTTCCAGATAGATTTCCCATGATCTACAGAATAAATTCAGGCCTTTAAATTTATTTCAGCTTATATCATATTATATAGGACATACATGGGAAGTTGCAAAATGCTAATGAGCTATAATTACTCAGTTCATAGACACACCTCTATATACATACATACATACATATATATATACGATCACTGTTGAAAAGTAATTGAGTAAAATTATTGAAATCACTCGTAACAATGACATTTTTAGTAATTTTTACTTGTAATCCTTACATTTTAGTAATCGTTGCATTTTAGTAATTTGTATACATCACATAAGAGTGTTTGGTCATTTTGGAACCTCAGCACTCGCTAAAGATATGACGCACACTTGTTCATTTACTCACAGCTTGTGGTTTCTGGTTGAGATTTAGATAATAGTGTACTGCATGGTCGATAATGGAACCAGAATAAACATGTGACAGTGAAGGTGTTGAGGAATTTATGTTCCTCGGTGTGAATAAATATTTTGAATTAGTTGGCTCTGAAAATAATGAAAACTCAAATGCAGACTTTGCTAGGGAGCAATCATTTAGAATGTTCTTTTTTAGTCTCACTTACTGACTGATTGCCTCTCCGCATTGGTATCGTTCTAGCCCCATGTAAAAAAATACAATATTTTTACCCTATAATTATAAGAATGATATTTATTCACTATGATTGTGAAGTCCAGAGTGTACAAGAAGCCTTCACTGTGAATGTGAAGTCCAGACTGTACAAGAAGACTTTCATTACTCCACAATTAATGCACTGGAAGTAGCCAAGTTCTGGTATATGTTTCTGACACGAGAATTAATACACTTTAATTGAGTAATTTGAATTGTACAGTGTAAAATTTGGTGATTTAAGCCATGCCATACTGTGAACTGGGATAAGTATAAAGAACTCCAAACCAAAATCTGCCAAATGATTAGAAGAGCAAACACTGTATAGCTGGGTAATCAGTGTAAGGACATAGAAGAATGTGAATCTAAGCATGACACAAAAAGGTTAAAGAAGCTGCTGGGTTACATACCAGGAAGACAAATGGACTGTAATATAACAATGAAGGGAAGGTCATCATCGAACATGAACAGCTGGAAAAGTCTGTGTGACTGATGATAATAGGGGACCATGTCCTTCTGTTTGCGATACAGATGAAAGACCATTAGTAATTTGCCACGAAGTAGAATATCCCCTCAAGAACTGCAAAAACAGAAAGGGACCTGGACTGGATGGTATACCTATAGAAATTACAAATTCTTCAAGAAGACCAATCACTGGATATCCTGATAGAGCTGTTCAATCTGGTATACACCCAGTGGATCAATCACTTCTGACTGGTTGACATCAACTTTCATCCCTATTCTAAAGAAAACAGTGGCTAAATCGCAAGGAGATTATAGAATCATAAGCATAATGAGCCGTGTTCTCAAAATCTTCCTAAAAGTAATACATGCAAGAATATACAGCAAATGTGAATCCTACGTAGTTAGCACCCAGTTTGGTTTCTGTAATGGATTTGGCACCAGAGAGGCATTGCTGGGGATGCATGTTTTGGTACAAAGATGCATAGATATGTCTGTGGATGTATATGCTTGTTTTATTGTTTATGAAAACGCTTTCGACCATGTGAAACATGAAACATTGCTGCATATCCTACATGATATTGGCGTGGATGGTAGAGATATTTGAATTATTGCCAACCTATATTGGAATCAGACTGCATCAGTTAAGGTTGACAGCACAAACACCTGTGCTATTGAAATAAAGCAAGGAGTGAGGCAAGGCTCTGTTCTTTCTCTAATCCTTTTCAATATTTACTCTGAAAGAGTATTTTCTGAAGCACTAGGAAGAAAACTGGGGTCACAATAAATAATCTGCAATATGCAGATGATACTGTTCTGCTTGCAGCAAGTGCTGAGGCTCTGCAGTGTGGTTGAACACAGTGCTGCAGCAGGTCTACATTTAAGACCAAAGTAATGGTCATAAGCAAGCATGTCATTCAACCTGTTAACTTGACTGTAGCTGGCACATCACTGGAGCAAGTATCTCGGCAGCTTACTTGATCACAGCTGGAACAGTGCTGTTGAAATTAGGTTCCGGATTGAACAGGGAAGGACTGCATTCAAAAGAATCAGCAAACTTCTCTGTAACAGGGACTTTAAGATCAATCTCCGTCTCTGTTTATTTCGGTGTTGTGTATTTTCTGTCTTATTTTATGGTACCGAGACTTGGACCCTAACAGAGAACACCACCAAAAAACTTTGATGTTTTGAGATGTGGTGCTACCGACGCCTGCTCAGAATATCATGGGTTGACAGAATACGTAACACTGAAGTACTCCAACGCCTGAACAAAGAGCTAGAGGTCATACATGACATCAAAAAGAAACATGAGTACTTTGGCCATATCATGCGTAATGATAAATATAGATTCCTTCAGCTTAACTTGCAAGGTAAAATTGAAGGAAGGAGAATATCATGACTACGGATTCTACGAGAATGGTATGGGCTCAGTACCCCCAATCTTTTCCGAGTTACTGAGAACAAGAAACAGATCGCCCTGATGACAATCGACATCCAATGAGGATATGGTACAAGAAGAAGAAGAAGATACTGTGAAGAATTATTTTGATTAGAATAGGATTAGTATTATATTATCTGTATATTGTATGGCAAAGTAAACATTTACATTGTCATGCGACAAGAAGGGCTTTCAGATCTAATGTACTGATGTCAAGTTCCCTTGATGCCCTCTTCTTACATTTGGACACAATGTACTGAATAGTCTGTTTGGGAACACCACAGACACATTGAGAAGATGGAATTGTGCCCCACTTGTAAATGGTTTCAGCACAGATTCTGCGATTGTTCAGAACCCTTTTAAGAGCAGTCTAGTGCTCCATTGTAGATCAAAACCAAGTGCAGGGCTGTAAGTAGGACCTAAGTTGAGGGCTGATGTTCAGCCTGCATTCTTCTCTCCACTGGGCATTTGCATCAAAATGGCTGTCTGTAAAACCCTGGACATAACTGATCAGCATATATCTAGTGGGCTTTAGCCAGATCCTATTGATTTCCAAATGTCTTCATGGATAGGCAAGTCTGAGTTTCCTGAGATCTCTTTCTTGTATTCTTGAAGAGAACAACTTTTCTGTGCAGATGAGATGGCATGGTACGGAAGCCAATAGATAGGAGTCTGATTAGGCAAGTGATAAGTCTTGTGGAATTATGATGTATGATCTCAGTTACCATCTGTCAGCATTTTGCTTTGATGCCACCTAGGCTTCCTACATGTCAATTTTGATATTCCAGTTTTCTCTACCAGATAGTAGAGTAAACCAGATCTCTCTTGGGCAATATATGTCAGGATTTTTATTAATTGTGTCAGGTAAATGCCATGCGTTTGACATGCAGTGTCAAATGTACTTTCCTCCACCCTTAAAAAATCAGACTACCTCTGCCAGGTTTGAACATGTGATCTTGGGAAATGGAGGCCGATAGTGTACAACTGTTCCATAGAGTTAGGTGATATGATCAGTGAAACTGCATCATATTCTTTGCACCTTCAAAATTTGGCATGGTTTTTCTTTTAAATTTTGATGACTGAATTGTCTCTCATTCTTCCAGGAGGGTGCATTTAGACAGGATGGAGGATTGATGTCCTACTGTAAATTCAGTTTCTCAAGCTCTTATTATGCTATGGAAGAATTTAATGTAATCATTCTGTGATAGTCTTTCTTCTGTATCATTTGTACTTGCCCTATGACTCCCGTTATGTATAGATGGCTTTGTGTACATGTTAGCAGACTTTATCATCTGACCGACTGACCCTTGAACTTCATGAGATCAGTAAACTTTCATGCTGGTTCATCTGTATCTTCCTACATTTTATAGTAGATAACAAAAGCATGAAAAATACCAAAATAAGATGTTATGCACTTTATTGCATTACAATTGTTCCAATTCATTTTACCTTTCCTACAGTGAATGATTTGAATCTTGGGGACTGTATGAAGGAATTTTGCTATAAGTCCTAGTTTTATTTTTTTTGAAGTCTTGCAAAGTAGTAGTCTTATTAGGTAAGGTAGCTTCCTCTGTAGGCAGAGGACTTGGGCAGAAAGTAGTTCATTTGGAACTCCATGTTGTGTGGTGTCAAAGTGGAAATGATCTCTGGAAAAACATTAAATAAACAAACCTGTTGACGGTGCAACCCTCATGGGCCTTGTCCAACCAATTACTGCTGTTCTGCCTGGAAGCCTGTAGAATATGAGATGATAGGTTGTCAGTGTGACAAATCCTCCTGGACATTATTCGTGGTTTTTCCAGATTGTCCTATAGCTCCTCCTCGATTATTCATATGTAGCTAACTGGACCTCGGACTAGCCGTCAGTTCTGGGTAAAAATCCCTGACCTAGCCGGGAATTGAACCCAGAGCCTTCAGGTAAGAGGTAGGCTCACTAGCTGTAGACTACAGGTCTGGTATTTTGTGTTTGCCAGATAAAATTAAATGAAACTTAGCTACAGACCGCCGAGAGAGTTCTTGTTTCTCTTCCGTATGGTAGAGTAAAACTGAATATTGAAATTGATATGCAGGTATCATTTGTACCCAACGAGACCAATGATGATGATGATGATGATGATGATGATGGTTATCATCATCATCTTCTTCTTCTAGGTTAAATATAATGGGAGTGTTCCACGGCGAGTGTAGTGAACTCCGAGGCAAATAAGACATGGAGCACCCGAAAGAAATTTCTCGATACATTAAAGCATACATTTCATATGTACATAACTATTTCATATGCTCCTTGACTTCAAAGTGTGTAATCTTCTTTAAAATAATAATGAATTACATTGTACCATTATGTACAGTTGCTCCAAAAAAATTGAACACAGGGTATTGTATAAGTTCCTCATTAGTACACTTTTCTCAAACAACTGAACTATTAGTATATTTGTTATGGGTATCCACAGTATTTGTATCAATCAATCTATCAGTCAGTCATCACTGACCTGCACTTTGGGTTGTCCCCCAGGTGGCATATTCTCTATCCTTTGTTTCCCTTGATTTTTCTTAATAAAGGAGTTTCATATTTACTGAACATTTCCCTTTCCTAATTTGATTCTTTTTCCTATAAATGAATATTTACTCCTATTTGTCATCTTGAATTCCAGTTTTATCTTCAGGTTGTGATCTATTCGGGCCGATGACCTTAGATGTTAGGCCCCTTTAAACAATAAGCATCATCATCAAGTGATGTATCCTACTTTTAAAAACTCTGTTTAAGCTTATTGGTCAACTAGTGTCATTCCACGTTGGTTCCATATTGACTTACGAACTTATAAATTTATTTTTCTTTTATAATAATAATATAGTAAAACCTCCCTATAACAGACACCTGAAAAAATGTCCGTTATGAAGGGGTGTCCGCCCGCGAGAGGTTATGAAACCGGTACCATTAAACATAAGTTGGAACACAATAACCTATGTATTGTATGTGTTAACAATTCTTGTAAATGCACCTGTAATTGTATACTGTATACAGTATTGTACAATATACTGCACTGTACTCACATGAGAAAGTTGTAGATGGGCTGCTGCAGCTACGATGCACTGTATTAAAGAGACAAAAACACTTCTATGGAAACCTCTATTGAGTACACTGTACACTATTATCGTTCACCATGTTAAAATTAAGAAGAACATATGAGTTTTTGAAATTTCAAATCAGTATGTAGATGTAGCAATCTCTAGCACAGTACAGTAGAACATTAGCACTTGAAAAAAGTCCTTAATGTTCGTTTGTTTTGTCCATTTTGGTTTAGCAATGATGTTTTCACTATTTGCAATTAAATCCTGGGTCAAATTTACACCTTTTTCATTGTTTTATTTATAATAAAATTATTTCACTCGCTTAACAAAGCCGAGAGTCTCACTGTACGAGGTTATTGGCAGCACATTCATTTCCATATTTTCTTCAAAGTCGTCATTATCATCACCTACACTCCCGCTTTCGTCAGAATCTTCATTTTTGTCCTTCTTCCCTTGGATTGACTGAAGAATCATTTTCATGTCTCCACTCTCACACTCTGTTGGAATATCTGAATCAATTTCGATATAGGTGTTCACTTGTACACTGTAACCTGCTGCATTAATTAACTCTTGTGTTGTTTCCATGCTGTCAGGAAGGGTATCCAATTCTATTTTGGGATGTCCACCACTGGCGGGAAACCCAGCTTTCAGAAAGCAGTTACGAATTGTTGAGGCTGTGACGTTTTTCCATGCATTGGTTATCCATGAAATTGCTTGGAGAACATTCAGCCCCTTTGTCAGTGTTTGAAGGGTTACTTCATTCCCGTTAAGTTCTGATACTATGTGTTTCATCACTAACTGTCTGTACATAACCTTGAAGTTCTGGATCACTCCTTGGTCAAGCGTCTGAGAAACTGATGTTACATTTGGTGGGAGAAAGACGATCTTCACATTTTGCAACTTAATTGTATCCGGATGCGATGCTGCATTATCGAGGAATAACACTTTTCGCTCCTGGCGTATCATTTTTCTGTCCAATTGTCCTATCCTCTCTGTCATTATTTCTCTGGTCATCCATGCTTTCCTATTCGCTTTCCATTCAATGCCAAACTTCATAACGTCCATATTTTTAAAACACCTTGGTTTTGCAGCTTTTCCTATCACAAGGGACTCCTCCCGTTCTCCACTCATAGTTGCACATAACAAGACCGTAAGACGTTCTTTCGAAACTTTTCCACCAGTACAACGATTTCCTTTGAAACACAAAGTTTTAATATTAATACCAATATAAATGGTCCGTTATTGGACATTATAAATTTTCCAGCTAGCTCATTCTTGGTTGCCAGCGTTTCGCCCTCATGTGCTAGGGTGGGCTCATCAGTTGGTACCTAGCACACTTACCAATACGCTGGCTAGTGCATACCGTGGAGGCCACTGCGTAGGCTAACTGGAGCCACCGGCAGTGCCAATGCACTAAGAGACTTTGTCTCATCACCAAAAATTGATGCCTGCTTGGCCATCAGATGATATAGATGTTGATTCCCATAGGGAATATTGGTATTATAAATTTGCTCATTCAGGACAAATATTTCAGATTCCCTATGGGAATCAACATCTATATCACACAAAGTTTTGTCGGGTAAAGCAAGGAAAAATACTCCAGTTTCATCGGCATTCAAAATATTTTCCGGAGCATACCCGTCTATGATTGAAGGTATTTTTTCTTGCCAGTTGTCAACAATCTCCATATTAACACTGGATGATTCTCCGCAAATCACTCTGAAGTTGATACCTTGTCGCTTTCTGAATCTTTCTAGCCAGCCATTCGAGGCTTTGAAATCTCCAATATCTAATTCTGTCGTGAATTCTAACGCTTTTGCTTGTATCATTCGTCCTGACACAGGGACATTCTGACTTCTTATTTTAGCGAACCACTCTAGCGTTGCCTTGTCAATGAGAGCTCCACTACCACTTTGAAACAGTTTAATGCGCTGTTCGTTGCCATTTAAATGCCATTCTTTCACTAGTTCCTCTTGCTTTTTCACAATTTCAGCTGCCTGTGTCTTTCCAATCTTAAACACTTCGGACAGTTTACACACACCACACTTTTCACGTTTATGATAGTCTATTATCCCTACCTTTTCTTTTAAAGTTAAAAACTTCCTCGGAGCCATGTTTACACCAACTTACTAACGTAAAATTGAACACATCAAAAGCCCACGAGTCAATGAAAAGTAACCTGACAGTGAAGGTACGAATTCCAGCGCTGTCGAGCATGTCAGATCACACAACTTCCGGAAGTGATAGCGTAGCTTAGTGTTGCCTTCCAAGAATGTGTTCAGCCAGGATCAAACGTTACGGTGTCTGTGATTCTTGGAAGTACCGGCTGTGCAAAAAGTAAGCGAATACATACTGTACAGGACACAAATACAGAATTTTTTGAAAAAGAAAGTGTCCGTTAGGAGAGGTTTAATTGGAGTTTTTCGTGGCTATGGTGTGTCTGTGTCCGTAATAAAGGGTGTCCATATAAGAGGGGTAAATTACTCAAACACAACATGGCATTTAATTATGGACCTAGAAAATCGTCCGCCAATGAGGGGTGTCCGCCGGTGATAGGTGTCCGTTAAGACAGGTTTTACTGTATTTATTAATAATAGTAACAACTATTATTATTTTATTATAAGGTCCACCTAGTCAATACTAAGATATGTTCCAATTCAAGTATAAATTGAGCATTCACAAAATAATTAAGTTCTCAATTAGCTTAATACCTTTGTACATTTGTATACCAGATGTTTCCAGTTGTTATATCTTGTGACAAGTTACCATGATTGGTCTTATGAATTGCAGATTATCATACAAATTTTCTGAAATCAGAGACAGTGCCATTGTAACAGCAGCAGCTGTATCTTTACCATTTAATGCATGAATGACTCAGAATAGTTTCACCAACTCTGTGCAGGCCATTTGCAAGGCAAGTTATTTCCATATATGATAGACTTAATGCACTGTAAGTGGTGGTGGTGTTTTTTGTTTTAAAAGGAAGTAAGACTTATATAACACTTTCTGTACTGGTTTTTAAGGATTTTTGCTTTCTTGGCAATATATATGATGAAAATACACATATTATAATGTTTAATCCCTTCCAGCCATAAAAGGCACATAAAAAGTACATTAATAGTGTTTTGTTTTTATTTTTTATCTTGACCCCTTTTTTCTCCTACACAGTTCACTGCAGGTATACAAACCACTACATTTAGCACACATCTATTGTTGTCTCATTAAATGAAACCCATATTTTCTTTACTTTTGACAATCGTATTTCCATATTATCAAAAGGCTTAAATATTTCTGATGTATTGTTGATTCGCCTAGAATATGTTGATTTTTATTTTTTTCCAGAAACCATCTAAAGTGGGGATTCTCCAGAGTTTTGAAAGGAACATTCACTTGTACCACTATGTCACACAAGTTTCTAGAGAATTCTGACCGATTGTTTTGAACTGGAAAGATCTTTTATTTGAATTGCATATACTGTAATATATAAAATCTGCTGATGGAGGAAATCCCTTTGACATTTACAGTATTTGGATGGATGACAGTCAAGTAAAAGCCATCTATAAAGTGAGGAACAGGAATTCCTACAATGATTGGGATTTTAACCTTGTCTTTAGTTGATTAAACCTCCATTCTCTCTCTCTCTCTCTCTCTCTGCTGCTGCTGCTGCTGCTGCTGCTGCTGCTGCTGCTTCTTGTCATTCTTCTTCTGAACAAATACATTGAATTTGGGAAATATCCTAGTGCCAATGCCTACTTACAGCAGTAAAACAACAAAATTAATTAATTACCAAACAAAAAATGCACAAACAAATGTATAAAAACAGAATACAATGGCAAGTCAAGTGAAAATGTAAAATTGTCATGAAAATTTGAAATGTTGTTCTGTCTGCTGGCAGTACTATTAACAAAGACTTTAATAAATGTTCTATAGATGACAGGACCTTGCAGAAATGTAAAAACCAAAGTACCAATATAACGATCACTGCCCCAATTCAGACATGCACAAAAGGAGAACAACTATCTGTTATTCTCTTTTGAGTAGTGAAGATGTGAAACCTATTGAATTGACTTGATGATTGACGATTCAGTATGTTTGTCACAGCAACAGCATAACAATGCTCAGACCAGTACTGCCCATACAACAGTTGCAACCATCCAAGACCTGCATTTTGAGCGTCTTCTTCATCCACGATATTCACCAGAAATCACCCTGACATGTTGTTTGGCCACTCATAGTGGCACTGGGAGGAAAGAGATTGCATTCAGAGGAAGATGAAGGATAAAAGTGATGATCGACTGACTGTGCAGATAGCCAAAAGAATTTGTTTTCTAGGGGAATATATGCACTTTGTAAGCACTTGGAGGACACGCACTGAACCTAAAGACGACTCGAAGGAAAATTATTTTTGTCCCACTTTTGCTCTGTAAAATAAATTGAAAAGATATTTGAAGTATCAGTTCTAAATCTATGATTATTATTACTACCAGAAATTGTATGATAACAAAAGAAGAATTTTAAAATATTAAACACATGAAAACAAGAAACAAAGGACCCTCAACAACTAAAAATTAATTTTGATTGTTGTAACATAATAATTAGTGGGGCCCACCGTACAGCACAGCACTTGCAGACCCACGGACTCCGGCAGCCCGGCCCATGTAGTGACGCCCTCTCCTAATGCGGCCGCTTACTGGTCCACAGCACTGGACGGGCTGAATACTCTACCTTGACTACTTCCTCACAATAACACGTGCGCCGTGTACAATGAAGGGTTCATTTCACACTTCTATTCGGATCACTCACTATAAATCTCATATATTAAATGACAAATTTTAAAGTATGCTAATCGTAGTTTGAAATAAAACAATAAATATATCTCCTGCACTCTAATAATAATAATAATAATAATAATAATAATAATAATAATAGAACACAAACAGAAACTTCATTAGAATCTCTAGTATTCATCTGCAATTGGCATCAAGTTAACTAAAAATGAATCTAAATAACATGAAGCATATTCAAGGTGGTGCTGATGGTGATTATTGTTTTAAGAGGAAGTACAACTGGGCAACCATTCTCTATTAACGCTAATCAGAGAGAAAAAATGGAAGGAATTCGGCACTTCGAAAAATGGAAATATTTGCCAAAGAAAGGCACGGGCCATGAAGGGCGTGGCAATGAAAGACTCCCTAGGCCTCAGATGCCCTAATAGCATCGTTATTGGAAAAGAACAAGAGTTGACCAAGGGAGGTCGGATAGGATAGATGAAAATGAGGAGCCTGGCACAAGTATGTGGAAGCAATGCCAGAACTCAGCTGGAGGCCCCATGGTCGCCAATCCACACCCCCAAGGTACGAGTCACTGGGCCCCCTTTAGTCGCCTCTTAGGACAGGCAGGGGATACCATGGATATTATTCTACTGTCCCCACTCACCGGGGGTTGCATATTCAAAGGGCCTCTCTCATGTTTAATGCAAAATGAACTTAAATACAAACTAAAATGACATGAAGAAAAGACCTGAACATGGCTTCTTCTTAGTTGATGTGCGTAGTTTATTGGTCATTGAATAATGGTGATGGATTTACTGTGAATAAAAAGAAGAGCATCAGCATTTTTCTGGGTGCAGAAGAGACCACCATGCATTGAGAATTAAACCCACTGAACTGAAATTTCTCTCTGAAGCTGAACTTGACACTTGCATACATAGTACTTTCTTGGCGATCTGGTGAAGTTTTGGATCATTTTGTCCATTTGTCCTCCAATAGAATGCCATATACGGTATTCTTTTATTGCACAATTTTGGTTTAAATGTCTTTCCAGCTCATCTGATGGAATAGGACCATCTTCAACATCAGTCATGAAGCAAACTTCATTCATTACTTTGGAAAATTATGGCATATTCCTGGAGTTTGATGACCTGGGAAAATTGGAATGTTCATCATTCATACACTCCTTGTGCAGATCGTTCAGTACACAGAATGAATGTCTTTCCCATCACTGTCAACTACAAGCAGTAATATCGACCAAATACTACTTTTGATATTCAGATCCGGCTCAGAAGTGTTGTACTGTCCGGTTTCTAGTTTTCCTCTACTTCACGTTCTTGTGCTAAGGTTTCTTTCCTTCCGAAGCCACAGTCCACATTCCTTTCCAAAAACAGGATAGGCGGGGAAGTCATATAGAAAACCACAGCAAGCATGATTGTCTGCACTCGACTCTGATGACACGCAGTACACTGCACACATTGAAGCAGTCAGCCGCAGCTCTGTCCTTGGCTCACCATGTATGAACAACATAGCACTGGCCAGCCCAACCCGTGCAATGACATCATGGGCTTCGTATGTTCGAGCCTTCTAAAGCCCATCGCCGTCTCTTGCCACAGCAGCTCATGGGCGGGCCGCTGTGCAGGACTCTGGAGCGAGCTAGATGACATTTCCTAATAATGATGTACTGTATAATGAACGGAACGATTCATGAAACCTTAAATTGTAAACTTATAGTTCTTGTATGCAATTTTGAGTAGTGTTAGTCTGTCATGTAGTGTATAATATAACAATGGTCCAAATTTAGATTTGCATGAAAACAAGCGAGTCATTTTGTTACAGTTTTTCTTCTGCATCCCTGGTTAAGACAATCATGTGGAAACATTATGAAACTCTTCTGTGCTCAAATACTAGCTGATAAGCCATGAGGTTGCATAGTAATTCTTTGCATTTCTTTTATCATCTGTGGATTGTATAAGGGATCTGAAATACAGCATTCTTACTTATTGTAGATACAAATTCCTCATCCATCCAAACTATCGCTCTTATTAACTTTTAGTCTAATTATAAATAAATCAAAGGAACCTTGTGTCATCTTCTTTTGTTTTTAAGTTTGATTAAGTTAGAAATTTCTTTTTTTTGCTATTTGCTTTACGTCGCACTGACACAGATAGGTCTTATGGCGATGATGGGATAGGAAAGGCCTAGGAGTTGGAAGGAAGCGGCCGTGGCCTTAATTATGGTACAGCCCCGGCATTTGCCTGGTGTGAAAATGGGAAATCACGGAAAACCATCTTCAAGGCTGCCGACAGTGGGACTCGAACCCACTATATCCCGATTACTGGATACTGGCCGCACTTAAGCGACTGCAGCTATCGAGCTCGGTGTTAGAAATTTCATCATCATCATCACCACCAGAGCCTGTTCAGTTCGCTTTTCGGGCAAAGATTCTTCTTTGTTTGGCAGTTCTCTTCCTCAACGGCGCTACAGTTTGCCTCAGTATCGGTTCATCTAGGGAAATGACGGTCATCTCTCTTTTGTCCATCTCTTGTATACCACTTTGTTACTGCCTATGTTCATTTGGTGTTTTAGATCTTGCTATATGCCCAGCTCTGCTTCACGTCTTAGGCTCTATCTCCTTTTGTACATCCTTTAGTCCAGTTTTAAGCATTGTGACAGTGTTACAGAGACAGTCCATCAGAGAGACATCCAGCAAGGTTCTTGCCATCCTTCCTTAACCCTTTAACGCCGAAATTATTTTTTTCGTCCGTTTTCTTTGAAATTCGTCTAAATCACTTCAGGTCCATAGTATAACATAACTACAAAATATTAAGCTCATACTTTTCACGGTTTCGTCATTATTTGGCGTGTTCATATGATCACGCTAGGCGGATGTGTTAGCATTTCATTCTGTATAGCATTTCTTTACTATTTATAGATTTTATGTATTGATATTGATAAATTATGAACAAAATACACTAAAATAAACTAAAGATGATAATTTATGAAGAATATACATTAATTACAATATGTACATACATAAATAAAGCAATAAAAGTCTCAAGATATTCGTAATATATTACATTCAATTTGTAGAAATTACCGAATAGGAACAAATATAAGAACTGTATGCTTCACACTGTATGAAATAGGACAAAGCATGGAACACAGGGTCCAACATCACATTTTGTACACTCGGTGCGAACATTACTGGAGCATTCCTTTCCAGCACAGCGTCGTCGATTGCAGGGCGCTATGAGGTGCCCAATCCCGTCGAGTCGTACATCATCAGTGACACTACTCTGCTGGATACTGTATCTCGAGGTGATGGGGCGGCCTTTTCCTAGTGGCGTTATTTTGAACTTGTGTAGATATGTTTGCACAATGTGGCGACGAAATTTTAGATGTGACAAATCATATCCAGACCTCCTTAGCAGTAACCATGAATTGTGAATGGACATGTCCAGGAGCCATGTGAATTGCGACCACCACCATTTCTTTCCACGTATGCCTACTCTGTAGTACGACACATTCTGGTCCATCCTATCTGTTCCTGCTGAAACGGGATCATCATCTGCGCCTCCTATACGATCGTTGCCAGCGAGTACAATTCCTGCCTTACTTGAAAGCTGGCAATCTGTGAGGTTATCAACCAAACCACCAACATCTTCATCTCCTGAATCTTCGTCGGAGTGAATATTAGCTTCCGGAGGTTCAATAAAAATGCTGTTAACCTCTCCAATTGGTTAGTCCGATTCAAGAATATCTAATACTTCTTGGAGCGTAATGTCCCTGTAAAAAGGGAAACAAGGTTATGTAGCTGCATATTTGTTAACAAGTCGCAATTTATTTAAATGTAGAATAGATGACCGTAAATTGAATAAAGTTGTTCAATGAAAATTGATGTATAACAGTAATCGTAACAGGTAGCATAACGTCCACCATCAAATACGCGCACAGGGTGAATAGCTAACACAAGCGCTTAGCGTGATCATACGATCACGCAATGTTTTAAGTGCCTACGGGAGTAATATTTACTATTAAATGTAAATTAACTGCATCATAATGTGAACATAGATCACTCCCAAACTTGTTAAGCATATTAGTTGTGTAATCTAAACATAAATATATGTGAAATATCAAACTTACTTGAAGCGCGCCATCATGATTCAGCTGCTGTGACAATGACACGAAACGAAAGTGCACCGAAACAATGAGTCGATATGTATCACGTAATAATATGCTCGCACACAGTTGCCACATGCTTCTTGAATTGATCTACACAGTCATCAATCAATTCCAGCGCTATACAAAGCACTGAGAACAATCTAAATGAAGGAATGCAGGCTGTGATCACATGGACACGCACGGCGTTAACGGGTTAACTGACTAGAAGTTGGTTGTCCTCTTGCCTGTTTATTTGGGAACACTGTCTCAGCTCCATATGTGAGAATGAGCAGTCCATGGCCAATACTTCCCTCTTGATGTTAGGCAGATAATCACTCGTGAGAATGAAGGTAAGTAATTAGTATTTCTTCCTGCCAGTCTATGTTCTTCTGATGTATTTATCCAGCCCGCTCTGAAAGGACACTGTATGGCCTCAATAAACATATTCAGCCTGTACTATTGTCTATCCATTGACAGTGGAGTCTCTCGAGTCTGTCATTAATATGGTCTTGTCTTCTTTCGTAAGCAGTCCTATTCTCTTACTGTGCTCATACAAATTGCCCAAGAGAAACTAAAGCTCCGATTGATTCTCTGAAAACAGGACATCGTCATCTGCAAATCTCAAGTTGGAAAGTTTAATGCCGCATTTTTCATCCTGATCACCGTCTCAAATGTTAGACATGAATAGTTTCTTCTTCTTCTTTTATGATCGCATAGGATCACTTAAGCCAGTCCATAGTTCAGGTCTCTTTGAAGGGATTGTTCGGGCTTTGTGGTCCCCCCAGTACTTCTTCAGACTATCCGATCTTTGTGCCCTTTCCTCAGTTGAAAATATGCATGTTGTTGATTTGTATTCTGGAGTTTTCATAGGTTATAAAGTTCATGGTTCTGATCCGTATTGAATTGCAAGTACAATGTACAATGTAATTGTATAATGTAAATCTCTCCACTCATTCGATATTGTAAACATGTATCCTAGCATACAAACCTCCAAAATATACCCCATCATTCAAAACAATTTAAGCAAATACAGCGGATTAAGTATACTAGAAATACAGGATTTCATGTCTATGCTTAAGTTAGTTATTAGCAACAACTATTTCACTTTCGATAATGTTATTTATCAACAAGAAGGATTGGCTATGGGATCACCAGCCTCGGGTATCTTAGCTGAGATCTACCTGGATTTTTTAGAACACACCAAAATTGATGGTAATAATAACTTTAACAACATCCTTTTCTGGGCAAGATTCGTAGACGACACCATAGTAATTATGGATGAGAGCATTACAAATGCAGCTACCAGTCTCATTAATCTAAATAACATTGACCCACATATAAAATTCACACTTGAATCTGAAATTGAACAGAAAATAAATTTTCTAGACCTAACTATTACCAGACACCCAAGTTACTTAAGATATAAGATTTTCAGAAAACCCACCCAAACAGTCACCACAATCCGTCAAGACTCTTCACACCCCCAAATTCACAAACGAGCAGCATACAACAGCATGGTATACCGAGCCTTCAATGTTCCAATGTCTAAAAGAGACCTCAAAAATGAGTTGAACACTATTCGTCATATAGCTAAATCCAATGGATACAGCAGATTCTTTATAGAAAAAATAATCAATAAATATAAATACCGCCCTTCTACCACCTTGAAAAAAGATAAGAAAAACAACTCCTCTCTTTCTATCTTTACCTTCACCGAACAAATCTACCAAGTCACCAACATCTTTAAAAAGCACGATGTAAAAGTAGCTTTCAAAACAAAGAATAGGAATGCACAAATCTTACATAATGCCACATCCATAAACAAGTTCAATAGTTATTCAAAATCAGGAGTATACAGGATCACTTGCAACAGCTGTAATTCTTCTTACGTCGGACAGACTGGGAGAAATTTTAAGATAAGGTACTCAGAACACGTCAATGCCCTGAAATACAATAAATTTTCAGCTGTAGGACAGCATATGCATGACTATAAGCACAAATTCACAGACATAAAACAAGATATGGAAATTCTCAAAATCATCAGTAAAGGACCCCTCCTTAACATTACCGAAAGCTGCTTCATACATTTAGATCAATATTTCAACCCAAATCATAATCTTAATGAAATTTCAGAAAAACCAAATATCCTTTTTGACCTTCTAATTCCCATTTTCAGCAATGTCAAACCAACAAGTCATAATTCAGGTTTTCATAATATTCACAGCACATTTCCTCAACAACCATCCTTTTTCCCACATCCTTCAGCCCCACCTTAAACCCCCTCCCCCTCCCCCACCCCCTCTCCTTCTGACCTTCCCCTCCCCTCTCCTTCCTTTTCATTTGAATTTCACAACAGTTAGTCTGAAGCACACTCAACAATGGACCACACACCTCATGCTGTATTGAGAGGTAAGTCTCATATAACCTATGCCATCTAACTAACACATTCTCTCATTCAATTCATTAATTTAATTTTATCTAATTTATCAGGTTAACTTCATGGGCACCGCAATGAATCGCAAAAATTTTATACCAGACACAATGTATCTGTGTTAACCACATCTTCATGTGCTGTCCTGACAATGTCCAACAACATTTCAGCAAGATTTAACGAGCACCATGAGAGCATCTCATTTATTATTTTGATTGAAGATGAAACAACATCTAACAGTTCCCTGTCAGCTAGTGGTTATTTACAGCAGTGTCCAATGGATTACATATAGCTAACACCACACATATACATTTGATGACAAACTACAGGATCAACATTTACCAGTTCCTATTGAAATGATCAGCAGTATTAGAACTAACAGTTCTGTGTATATAAATTAACACTTAATACTTGAAATTATTGCACTTCCACTTCCAGAAGTGGAAGGTCAACAATAGAGCCCATTTTCATTATGAGACAACTAATGGAAAAGCATTGGGAGTACGGGAATGATATGGTGATGACATTCATTGATATTGAAAAGGCATATGACAGTGTCCCTAGGACGAAAGTTTGGGACAGTCTGGTGCAAAAAGGAATTGGACAGGGATTAATAAAAATGATCATGGCATTGTATAAGGAATGTTGTAGTTGCGTGCAAACACAAGTTGGCAGGACAAGTTGGTTCAAAATAACTAGTGGGCTGAGACAGGGAAGTGTTCTATCACCAATCCTGTTTACAATAGTAATGGATGACATCATGAGAATGGCAAAAGCAGCATATGGAGGAAGAGAAATGAACATGATGTTATTTGCAGATGATATTGTGATTTGGGGAGAAGATGACAGGAAGGTTCAAGAACAGTTGAATGTGGTGAATGAGAAGATTGAAGAATGTGGATTGAAAATAAGTGTAGAAAAGAGTAAAACTCTTGTTATGACTAGAGAGGAGAAAGAAGGGAAAGGTCAGATTAGACTTGCAGACAAGTCCCTGGAAGTAGTGGAAACGTTTAAATACCTGGGGAGTGAATTAATGGAGAATGCTCGACTGGATGCTGAGATTAGTAAAAGGATTCCAGCTGGAAGTTGTTTCTATCATAGTGTAAGAAATATGTTATGGGACAAAGATGTGCCAATGGAAGCAAAGGATACTATGTACAAGATGTATTACGTACCCATAACAACTTACGGAGCAGAAACTTGGACAATGACAAAGAAGGATGAGAGTCGAATACAGGCAGCCGAAATGAAATTCTTGAGGGGTATGGTACAGAAGAGTAGAAGAGACAAAATAAGGAATGAGAAAATCCGGGAAGAAATTGGAGTGGAAAAAATGAATGATAGAATAGAGAAGAGCCGACTAAGATGGTTTGGGCACATAAAGCGAATGAGCGATGAAAGAATGCCAAAAAAGGTGATGGAAATGCAAATTCAAGGAAGGAGAGGCCGTGGACGACCACGATTGAGATGGAAGGATACCATCCAACGCAGCATTATAGAAAGAAACCTGGACTGGGACACAGTGTTGGAAGAGGAGTGGAGGAAAGACCGAAGAAAGTGGAGAGGAACCATATTTGCCCCTACCCGGCTACAGCTGGATAAAGGGAAATGATGATGATGATGATGATGATGATGATGATGACTTGAAATTATTCTCAATGATGAACATACTCAAGATGTTAGAACCTAGTTCATTTTCAAATTTATTAATATTCCATCCCAGTTTTTAATGTCACTTTGTATATATTTGTTTTCATTTGTTTTTATGTCAATTGTGTGCATGTACATTTGTTTAGTTATTAGGTGTTTTACATTAAGGCTGAAGATAGCCAGCCCAGGCCGAAACTAGTCCCTAATTAATGTAATTTAGAATATTACATATTATAGTATTGAAAGGTGGACCATTACTACATTAATTTAATAATTACATTGTTCTGGAGTTTTATCTTATTAATAGTGTCTTCCATTGTAAGGCCTATTTCCTTCAGATCCTCTCTTACTTCTCTGATCCATTTACATCCTGTTGTGTTATTTTTTGAGATGAGATTGTGTTGTACTAGTTGTTTCAGAAGTCTCGAATCCTGCATCCTCATGATATGCCCAAAGAATCCCAGTCTCCTCTTACGCATAGTATGTGTAATGGGTTCTAGATCTTTGTACACGACTTTGTTAGGTATTATCGGCCACTGTCCATCTTTCTGGTATTTTTTGTTGATGCAGGTCCTTCCAATCCTCCTTTAAATTTTCTGAAGTCTGTCATTCTTTGATTGTTTATTCAGGTGAAAAAGTGTTTCTGCTGCATATGTAGCTTCCAGTTTTATAACTATGTTGTAGTCTTTTATTTTTGCATTTATTGATAGACATTCCTTTTTGTAGATATCCCATGTTAATTTTTGTGCTTTACCTAATCTATTTCTTCTTGTTTGGGTTGAGATTTTTTCATTTAGGTTATGTGTTATTACTTTTCCAAGATATTTAATTGAGTCACTGTTTTTGATTTTATTACCATTTATGGTAACTTCTTTTAGTTGTGTTGGTTTTTGGGTCATAATTTCTGTTTTTTCAAATGATATTTTGAGGCCAGTTTTATTTGCAATGTTTTGAAGTTCTGATATCTGGATTTTTGCTTCTTTTATGTCCACTGTTAGTAATGCTAGATCGTCGGTGAAACCCAGGCAATTCGTTTTGATTTTTCGGCCAATCTTTATTTTTGGAGGACATTTCCTAAACCATTTTCTCATTACAATTTTTAGAGCACAATTAAATAATAGTGGTGAGAGCCCATCTCCCTGCTGTAGTCCAGTTTTAATTTCAAATGTGTCTGATGTTCACCCCTAAAGTTCACTTTTAATTTGGTGTTAGTGAGAGTCAATTTTATCATGTTTAATAATTTGAGGTGTAGTCCAAGGTGTCTTAAAATTTAAAACAGAGATTCTGTATGGATGCAATCGTAAGCCTTCTTGAAATCAACAAATGTTATCACCATATCTCTGTTCCTTCTCCTGTTATAGTCCATTATGAACTTAAGACTCATGATCTGATCAGGACAGCTCCTCCAGGGTCTGAAACCTCCTTGATATTCTCCTAGTTCTTTCTCAAGTTGTAAACTTATCCTATTAAGGATGATTATTGAAAATATTTTGTATGTTATGTCTAGGAGCAAGATTCACCTGTAATTATTAGGGTTGGTTTTGTCTCCTTTCTTGTGCAGTGGGTGAATGAGGGCTGTTGTCTAGTGTTCTGGTAGTTTTTCTTTAATATAGATAGAGACAAGTTGTTGATGGGGGGCAACTTTTGCTGATCTTCCTGCATATTTCCGGATTTCCGCAAAGGTCTGATCTTCTCGTGGCGCTTTGTAGTTTTTTAATGCTTGGTAGACTTCCTTTATTGTGGGGGGGTTTGATGTTCTCTGGTGGTGTTTTTATCGGGGTGTTGGTGTCCAAATGAAGGATTTCTGTAGGTTCCCTCACAATTTAAATGCTTGTTGAAATATTTAGCCAGAATTTTTTTGTTCGTTTGTTCATTTATAGAGCTCTAGCACTAATACAGGTCATATGCAAAATATGATCAAGTATAATATTGTGGGGACACTGCTTTATTAAATGATCAGGATTTTGTTGACTTTGCGGTAATGTTATCTGCCGATCTCCATAGATAATCATAACAGCTGTTTTGATGTTGACTTCTATGGCAGCATCTTGCTTAACACTGAGAAGTCTTCTTTCTTGAAAATCAGATTCACCTGCAATGTTGAGCTACACTATGTGATCAAAAGTATCCAGACACCTGGCTGAACATGACTTACAAGTTCGTGGCGCCCTCCATCGGTAATGCTGGAATTCAATATGGTGTTGGCACACCCTTAACCTTGATGACAGCTTCCACTCTCGCAGGCATACGTTCAGTCAGGTGCTGGAAGGTTGCTTGGGTAATGGCAGCCCATTCTTCACAGAGCGCTGCATTGAGGAGAGGTAGCGATGTCGGTCGGTGAGGCCTGGCACGAAGTTGGCGTTCCAAAACATCCCAGAGGTGTTCTGTAGGATTCAGGTCGGGACTCTGTACAGGCCAGTCCATGGCAGGGATGTTATTGTCATGTAACTGCTCCGCCACAGGCCGTGCATTATGAACAGGTGCTCGATCGTGTTGAAAGATGCAGTCACCATCTCCAAAGTGCTCTTCAACAGTGGGAAGCAAGAAGGTGCTTAAAACATCAATGTAGGCCTGTGTTGTGATAGTGCTACGCAAAACAACAATCCCCCTCCATGAAAAGCATGACCACACCATAACACCACCACCTCCGAATTTTACTGTTGGCACTACACATGCTGGCAGATGACGTTCACCAGGCATTCGCCATACCCACACCCTGCCATCGGATCGCCACATTGTGTACCGTGATTCACCACTCCATACTACATTTTTCCACTGTTCAATCGTCCAATGTTTACGCTCCTCACACCGAGCGAGGCGTCGTTTGGCATTGACTTGCGTGACGTGTGGCTTATAGGCAGCCGCTCGACCATGGAATCCAAGTTTTCTCACCTCCCGCCGAACTGTCATAGTACTTGGAGTGGATCCTAATGCAGTTTGGAATTCATGTGATGGTCTGGATAGATGCCTGCCTATTACCCTTTACGGCCCTCTTCAACTGTCGGCGGTCTCTGTCAGTCAACAGACGAAGTCGGCCTGTACGCTTTCGTGCTGTACATGTCCCTTCATGTTTCCACTTCACTATCATATCAGAAATAGCGGACCTAGGGATGTTTAGGAGTGTGGAAATCTCGTGTACAGACTTCTGACACAAGTGACACCCAATCACCTGACCATGTTCAAAGTCCGTGAGTTCCGCGGAGCACCCCATTCTGCTCTCTCACGATGTCTAATGACTACTGAGGTCGCTGCTATGGAGTACCTGGCAGTAGGTGGCAGCACAGTGCACCTACGATTCAAAACGTATGTTTCTGGGGGTGTCCGGATACTTTTGATCACATAGTGTATCAACATAATTTGGCATTTTTCAAAACATTCTAAACTTGAAACATAATTGATTTTTTTGTTCTGTTTTTAAGATAAATGGCTGTCTCCCTGCATAAATTTCTGTTTTTTTAAATGTTAATAATAAGCATGTCACAAATTCCTGATGCCTATCTCTCAGATTCCAGACCTGAACTTTGTATTTCTTCAAAATGAGATATTTATATTTTGTATGCATACTCTACTATTGTTAGTGTCTTTGTTTCAGTGTATGTTCAGTTCTGCCAGTGTTGAGTGGCCTACTTCTTCCCAGGATAAATCCAATGCTGCTCATTGCCTGTGCTGGAGGGATTTCGTTAGTGGTTACTGACTTCTTGATTGAACTGAAGTGAGTATCTTAAACATGAATTTCATATCAACGTGCGAGATTGTGATCTTTTCTGGCAATTTGGAAGTTGAAGATCTTTATGAGATTCACAAAGCTTTTATTTCTCTTAGGTTATTGTCTTCTTTTGAGTTAATTGACCACATGGATATTGTAAACATCATTGACTTCATGGTTAGGTGTTTGCCCTGTATGCTCAAAGTGCAAAGTCAAATATGAGTACAGTCAGTTAGCATTTAAGAATGGGTCTGCCCCATACCAGTCTCTTATTCTTCATTGCAGCAGTTAAAAATGGCTTCTTCTTGGCAACTCTAGCCTTCATTCCCATTGCACAGAGCTTTTTTCCTCACAACTGGTAAGTTGGAATGAACTCCCATTGACTCTAGCCATGCTTTTGCTAGTTCTACTGAAGTGGCACTGCTGTTTTTGCCAGCTTAGTCGAGTAAGTATTCTGACCTGGGGTGAAGAAATACATGGACACCCACTTCGTTGCAAATTTTTCAGATTTTCTCTGGTCAACAGATTCTGCAGATCGCGGTTCAAAGCTGACCTCGAGTGTTGTTTAGGCCTTTATTGTATAATAGCTCATTGCAGTTTTTTCTCTTTTTTTTTCTTTCTGGTATTTAATTCATGAGAAATTGTAAAAAAAAAAAACCAGCAGTACTTGCTGACCATAGCTAGCACACCTCAAGTTGATATATGCCACTTTCTAAGGCAATAATCTGCAGCATGGATTCACATTGTTGCTAGGCATTGTCGCAAGATACCTCTCTCCCCCCACCACCACCTAAAAATGTACATAAGTTCTGCATTAACCGTTCAAGTGCTGATCGTTTCACTCTTAAGTGTTGAGCATTCTTAAAGTAGCGTACAGATACATTTTAAAAATTTATAATAAATACAAATTTGTAACTACATATGGCATATTATGTATCAATTTGTTCAGGAAGAATTAGAGAATAAGATAATGGTACAATGTTTTACTTACAAGTAGCCAGTAAAAGTATAATGGATGATTAGTCATATTTTAAAAAATTAATCAAAAGGTATTCCAAATTTTGAGGCTAGTCACAAGCACTACATTTTCTGAAATTAAATTCCAAAATATACAAAATGTGCCAAATTTCATTACAAGCACAATGATATATAATAATAGAAACTTCAATGAATAATAAAAGAGTCACAGGTAAAAAGATTCGGAGAGAGTCTGTTGTGGTGGGCCATTAGGTCTAGATGTGCCTGGTAGGGTTACCACATTTAGATTGTATGCATCACCATTTGACACATGACTATAGTCACGGGTATATAAACTAGGGTCACATCCTTCCCCACTTTCAGAAGAAAAGTTGTCTAATGATAAATCATTAGGAAAGTCTTCTACATTACCAATGTCGTCTTCACTTTCATTGCTCCCAAGCTCATAATTGCACTTGAACCTTTTAGTTCACTCATGTTTATATTATAATAATCACTAAACTAAAATAAACCAATTAAAATAGAGTAAATCAGGCACACAATTATCACAAATTTGCTAGCAAACAATAATCTTCAAACGTTCAAAGCAACTGGACAGTTTGAGTAGACGTAAACAAAGACAAGTTAACAGCTGAAAAGATTGCCACTTATTGCTTTCCTTCCCCAACTAAATACCTAATTGGACTCCCTCCCAGATAGAGAATTTCATTTCGCAGCGCGAATATTTGTAAAATCGCTTGTTATACCGATTTTACAAGTTGTTATAATGATTTTACGAATCGTCTCACTGCGAGATGATAGCACTTGAGCCGGAATCTGAATCATCTCGTAGCGAGACGATAGCACTTGGAGGATTAAAAAGATTTAAATATGTACTGTAACTAACAAAGGAATAGCAGTACTTCGTAACAGTAGTGTACATAATGGCACTATGAAAGGAATGTAAACTTGTGTCCTAATCTTGAGGTGGCGCAGCTCTTTCCAGGCACACTCCCAATGGAGAGGAGCTGCATGTACCATTTTAACCACGTACAAGCATTCCTGCCATATTTAAATCATAAAAATGTTTTGTATGGAGTGTTGTGGGCTATGGCTTGGAAACATGGATCCTGCAAGAAGTAGAAGTGATGAAACTCAAGGCCTTTGAGATGTGGTGCTGGCATCAGCGGTTAAGAATTCCTTTGACTGATAGTCGCAAATGGGACACGTATATTGGTTGAAACCTTGAAAAAATGAAGCAATAGCTTTGTTTGTCACTTGCTTCATCATTCTGACTGGTGCACCACTCTCCTTGAAGGGAAAATAGAAGGTAAAAGAACCAGAGGAAGACCTGAAGTGCAGTTTATCGACAAAATTGAAGACAAGCACACATATTGCGACCTGAAGCTGTTAACCAAAGAACGGAAACGCTTGGAAGGATTGAGGAGAATAAAAATTGATGTCTTGCCTTTCTTTAGTTACTTATGTATTGTGTTACGTTAGCCTGTATAAAGGTCCAAAATCTACCAGGTTAAAGAGAATTTAACTGAAATATTATGCATTTTTCAGAAGAAACTCTCTCAGTATGATGAAAAGGACTTTTTCGAGCATTTCTGCATTAGCCGCAGAGTTGCTCAAGATGTTGTTGTTGTTGTTTGAGTCATCAGTCCATAGACTGGTTTGATGCAGCTCTCCATGCCACCCTGTCCTGTGCTAACCTTTTCATTTCTATGTAACTACTGCATCCTACATCTGCTCTAATCTGCTTGTCATATTCAAACCTTGGTCTTACCACCTACACTTCCTTCAAAGACCAACTGCACAAGTCCTGGGTGTCTTAAAATGTGTCCTATCATTCTATCTCCTCTTCTTGTCAAATTTAGGCAAATCGATCTCTCACCACTTCGATTCAGTATCTCTTCATTCGTGATTCGATCTATCCATCTCACCTTCAGCATTCTTCTGTAACACCACATTTCAAAAGCTTCTATTCTCTTTCTTTCTGAGCTAGTTATCGTCCATGTTTCACTTCCATACAATGCCACGCTCCACACGAAAGTCTTCAAAAACCTCTTTCTAATTCCTATATCAATGTTTGAAGTGTGCAAATTTCTTTTCTTAAGAAAGCTCTTCTTGCTTGTGCTAGTCTGCATTTTATGTCCTCCTTACTTCTGCCATCGTTAGTTATTTTACTACCCAAGTAATAATATTCATCTACTTCCTTTAAGACTTCATTTCCTAATCTAATATTTCCTGCATCGCCTGCCTTCGTTCGACTGCACTCCATTACTTTTGTTTTGGACTTATTTATTTTCATCTTGTACTCCTTACTCAAGACTTCGTCCATACCATTCAGCAGCTTCTCGAGATCTTCTGCAGTCTCAGATAAAATAACAATATCATCGGCAAATCTCAAGGTTTTGATTTCCTCTCCTTGGATTGTGATTCCCTTTCCAAATTCCTCTTTGATTTCCTTTACTGCCTGTTCTATGTAAACATTGAAGAGGAGGGGGGACAAACTGCAGCCTTGCCTCACTCCTTTCTGGATTGCTGCTTCTTTTTCAAAGCCCGTGATTCTTATCACTGCAGACTGATTTTTTATACAGATTGTAGATAATTCTTCGTTCTCGGTATCTGATCCCAATCACCTTCTGCTCAAGATATTGCAAATCAATTTCAAATAAGAGGGCATCATAGGGGTAACTTAAAGGAAACTTGGAATATGCAGAATTTGCACAATTCTGAAACATAGAAGTTTTTCCATTATCTTATTTTATATCATATTTTGTGTTTAAATACAGAGATAAAGTATCAAGGAAACTTTGTATACTTCTCTCTCGTTCATATTTCAGCTTCTATTGGGCTGTGTTACTCCAATTCCATGGAGAAAGAATGTATTCCTCTATGGCAGTTCATAACAAAAACAAGAATCCATTCCAACACAAGCCAATTGTGTATCAGTCCCGTAACCGATACAAAGTCAGCGCATGTGTATAGAGCGATGCATGAATGTGCCCATGTACCGACAATGAACTATGTGTTGGAAAGAATCTAATGGCTGCACAGTAATATTTCAAATACTTCTGGTAGAATAATAATTTTCAGACTGCACAGAATGTTTTATAAGCATGTCAAAATACGTGTATTAACATTTTTACACAATTAAGATGAAAAATAATTTGTTATAAGCAACACAGAAAAATAGAAAATTATACCTTGCTTTATTTTTATATATAAGTTGCGCTATCTGTGGCTCATCCTGCTTTGAAGTCATATCAGATTTAAACACTTTTGGCAACAGTAGTGGACAATTCAATAATAACTTATCCCTGATGAACCTCTCTGTCACATTTTGCTCTCTCCTCAGCCTCTATATCAATTTGCATGTCAGGGAACATTATTTGTACTTCGAAAGCCGGGTCCACAATTTTATCAAGATCGTGTATCAAATATGATACAATGATCGGATTGGGGATGCTCCCACTGAGAGTTGGTTTCTTCCGCTGCACACATATGGACAATGTGCACTGAGAGCTTCTCTGATCAGCACCCGTGTGCTGCGCATGCTCAGAGTCCCCATCATTCTTCCCTATTCACCATCTTTCAAACTTTGTTTAGTTTTGCATCAGTCTTCCAATTTGAAGAAAAATGGATTTAGAGTGGTCCATGGAAAAAGTTTAACAGTTGATATCAACAAAAGACCACTTTGTGGGACCCAAAGGATCTGCACCATTGTAATCGGTTCAAAAAGAATTGACACTGAGAATAAATCGCGTATGATGTTGAGGGCCCTATCAAATCGTGCAAAAAAGAAAATGGAGCATCTACTCGCGGTTTTTAGAAGAGCTGGCAGCAGCCAACTGTAGCTGGATTGACACTGTCACTATATCGGAACCAACACTCAACTGATGATACAAAACCAGTGGGCGGAAAACTAACAGGTATGTATAGGTGATAGAGATCAGGCAGCCTTGTTAAAAGATGGCTGTATCATGATTGCACATCTATTCTTGATGTAGAAATGCTGATCTGATAAAACTGCGGACCCAGCTTAACAGGTTGGGCAGTGTATCCTGTTATTTAGCAGGAGTCCTAGATAGATGTTTTATTTAGTTTCTTCCATGCTTTCTTGCATTGTCCCCTGCCTTCCAAAGTGAGTGTGAGAAAAGGGAGAAGTAGAAAGAATACAAAAAAAAGGATAAGAACAGTCTCCATATTTGCATACACTGTCCCCTTCAAATAGAGAGGCTCTCAGTTCCAGTTTTACATCCATTTCTTCTCAGCCCAGGTCATTTCTGCTGCCCAGCTTCATCAGGAGGGTGGGCATCAACTCTCAGTGAGGAGCCATCTTGACATGGGAAGTGTAGGATAAGAAGAAAGCTGGATAGACATTGGAAAAAGAAAGAGGCATAAGATAAAAATTAATCAAAGTGGTAAAAGAATAGGTTCATGTTTGTGGGTAATGGTTCATGTTTGTGGGTTATGGTTCATGTTTGTGGGTTTCTGTAGTCATGTCCTAGTTCGTGAACCATGGGCAACGGCTGAGTGGCCTAGTAAGTGGTCCTGAGAGTCGGGATACCAGTTGCTATGGAATGGGAGTGGGCATCTCGGACATATTCTGAGTCGTGGCCCTCCTTGTGCTCAGGCGGCCAGGACTACACAATTCACCGGTGGTCCATAACCCGTTAGAGGAGAGATCCTCACTTGGACTATGTGCAAGTAGGGCAGCATCCTGCTTCATGAATTCACCGAGCTCAGAACACTTTAAGCAAGCCTCGGATCTATGGGAGTAATGGAGTCCCACTCCCATTTGACAGGCGAGGGACTCCTTGGAAACAACTTGGCGAACGAAATGGAATTCGATGGGGAGCTATCAATATTAATGGGGCTTATGGAAGAAAGAAGGTAGAACTTGCTGAGTCAGCAAAGAGGATGCATCTGGATGTGCTAGGAGTAAGTGATATTCGGGTAAGGGGAGATAAGGAGGAAGAGATAGGAGATTATAAAGTGTACTTGACGGGTGTTAGAAAGGGAAGGGCAGAGTCTGGGGTAGGGCTCTTTATCAGGAATACCATTGCACGCAACATAGTTTCTGTTAGGCACGTAAATGAGCGAATGATGTGGATAGATTTGTCAGTGGGAGGAATTAGGACAAGAATTGTGTCCGTGTATTCACCATGTGAGGGTGCAGATGAGGATGAAGTTGACAAGTTTTATGAAGCATTGAGTGACATCGTGGTCAGGGTCAACAGCAAGGATAGAATAGTGCTAATGGGCGATTTCAATGCGAGAGTTGGGAATAGAACAGTTGGGAATAGAACTGAAGGATACGAAAGGGTGATTGGTAAATGTGGGGAAGATATGGAAGCTAATGGGAATGGGACGTGTTTGCTGGACTTCTGTGCTAGTATGGGTTTAGCTGTTACAAATACATTCTTCAAGCATAAGGCTATTCACCGCTACACATGGGAGGCTAGGGGTACCAGATCCATAATAGACTGTATCTTAACAGACTTTGAATTCAGGAAATCTTTTAGGAATGTACGAGTTTTTCGGGGATTTTTCGATGATACAGACCATTATCTGATCTGTAGTGAACTAAGTATCTCTAGGCCTAGGGTAGAGAAAGTGAAATCTGTCTGCAAACGAATAAGGGTAGAAAATCTCCAGGATGAGGAAATTAGACAGAAGTACATGGATATGATTTGTGAGAAGTTTCGAACAGTAGACAGTAAGCAGGTTCAGGATATAGAAAGTGAATGGGTGGCATACAGGGATGCTGTAGTAGAAACAGCAAGGGAATGCCTAGGAACAACTGTGTGTAAAGATGGGAAAAGGCGAACATCTTGGTGGAATGATGAAGTGAGAGCAGCCTGTAAACGTAAAAAGAAAGCTTATCAGAAATGGCTCCAAACAAGGGCCGAGGCAGACAGGGATTTGTACGTAGGTGAAAGAAACAGAGCGAAACAAATAGTTGTTGAATCCAAAAAGAAGTCATGGGAAGATTTTGGTAATAACCTGGAAAGGCTAGGTCAAGCAGCAGGGAAACCTTTCTGGACAGTAATAAAGAATCTTAGGAAGGGAGGGAAAAAGGAAATGAACAGTGTTTTGAGTAATTCAGGTGAACTCATAACAGATCCCAGGGAATCACTGGAGAGGTGGAGGGAATATTTTGAACATCTTCTCAATGTAAAAGGAAATCATCATGGTGGTGTTGCAAGCAGTCAAGCTCATGGGGAGGAGGAAAATGATGTTGGTGAAATTATGCTTGAGGAAGTGGAAAGGATAAACTCCATTGTCATAAGGCAGCAGGAATAGATGAAATTAGACCTGAAATGGTGAAGTATAGTGGGAAGGCAGGGATGAAATGGCTTCATAGAGTAGTATGGAGTGTTGGTAAGGTACCTTCAGATTGGACAAAAGCAGTAATTGCACCTATCTATAAGCAAGGGAACAGGAAGGATTGCAACAACTATCGAGGTATCTCATTGATTAGTATACCAGGCAAAGTATTCACAGGCATCTTGGAAGGGAGGGTGCGATCAGTCATTGAGAGGAAGTTGGATGAAAACCAGTGTGGTTTCAGACCACAGAGAGGCTGTCAGGATCAGATTTTCAGTATGCGCCAGGTAATTGAAAAATGCTACGAGAAGAATAGGCAGTTGTGTTTATGTTTCGTAGATCTAGAGAAAGCATATGACAGGGTACCGAGGGAAAAGATGTTCGCTATACTGGGGGACTATGGAATTAAAGGTAGATTATTAAAATCAATCAAAGGCATTTATGTTGACAATTGGGCTTCAGTGAGAATTGATGGTAGAATGAGTTCTTGGTTCAGGGTACTTACAGGAGTTAGACAAGGCTGTAATCTTTCACCTTTGCTGTTTGTAGTTTACATGGATCATATGCTGAAAGGTATAAAATGGCAGGGAGGGATTCAGTTAGGTGGAAATGTAGTAAGCAGCCTGGCCTATGCTGACGACTTGGTATTAATGGCAGACTGTGCCGAAAGCCTGCAGTCTAACATCTTGGAACTTGAAAATAGGTGCAATGAGTATGGTATGAAAATTAGCCTCTCGAAGACTAAATTGATGTCAGTAGGTAAGAAATCCAACAGAATTGAATGTCAGATTGGTGATACAAAGCTAGAACAGGTCGATAATTTCAAGTATTTAGGTTGTGTGTTTTCCCAGGATGGTAATATAGTAAGTGAGATTGAATCAAGGTGTAGTAAAGCTAATGCAGTGAGCTCGCAGTTGCGATCAGCAGTATTCTGTAAGAAGGAAGTCAGCTCCCAGACAAAACTATCTTTACATCGGTCTGTTTTCAGACCAACTTTGCTTTACGGGAGCGTAAGCTGGGTGGACGCAGGATATCTTATTCATAAGTTAGAAGTAACAGACATGAAAGTAGCAAGAATGATTGCTGGTACAAACAGGTGGGAACAATGGCAGGAGGGTACTCGGAATGAGGAGATAAAGGCTAATTTAGGAATGAACTCGATGGATGAAGCTGTACGCATAAACCGGCTTCGGTGGTGGGGTCATGTGAGGCGAATGGAGGAGGATAGGTTACCTAGGAGAATAATGGACTCTATTATGGAGGGTAAGAGAAGTAGAGGGAGACCAAGACGATGATGGTTAGACTCTGTTTCTAACGATTTAAGGATAAGAGGTATAGAACTAAATGAGGCCACAACACTAGTTACAAATCGAGGATTGTGGCGACGTTTAGTAAATTCTCAGAGGCTTGCAGACTGAACGCTGAAAGGCATAACAGTCTATAATGATAATGTATGTATGTATGTATGTATGTATGTATGTATGTATGTATGTATGTAAAAGAATAGGTGCACAGGGCATACATAGAAGGAGAAAAGGAGAAGTGGGTCATTATAAGTATTACAATGAGACAATGGCGTTTTGTGTTTTCATGTTAGCTCTTGTATCCTCTTTCTGTTACTCTCTCCTCCCACTATGTGTCCCTCTTCATGTTCCTTTCTCTCTATATGTGATTAGATTTGACACTTGTTTGCTTTTGTGAGTTCTTATAAACAGCAGAATGTTGTGTTGCAGGAACTTTCATGTGGTAGACACGTTGGCAGCCATCAGTACAGCTCTCATGATGTGTGCCACGATGTTGCCCATGAGTGTGTACAGTGGCAAGGTGCTCCTCCAGGTAATATTTTCTAGAATTTAATCATTGAAAGAATGATCAGGTTTATCTTTTAGTGCACTTGATCTGTTGTAAGTGTCTCAATATGCATTTTAAAATTTATTTATCCTTCTTGATTCCGAGCTATGTATCACTCCTCAGAAACAGTACAGAAGGACTTGCATCAAAGATGATGTTAAAGTATTCAAGCTCTTTAGGCTTTTTCATTTGTGAAATTACCAGTGTTTCGCTGTAATATAAAACGATGGTCGGAGCTTGGAGGTGGGTGTGGCCTTACCTATACTTGTTTGTGTCAGGCTTCCTTATTTTTCTCTCTTTGACCTATAATAAACTCCTGTCATCTTCTGGTCTCTATAGAATTAAGGTTTCATCTTTACCCTTTTTTTTAACCCTTTAACTGGGTACTAAATTTTCCACATGTGTAACCTGTCCTGAATACATTTCTCCCCACTTTATAATATTCAAATATTTCCAGCAAAAATGTGTACACAATTAGTTTAATGTAATACGATATTGATTACTACACTTCAGTAAGTCGGGCTGAGTGGCTCAGACGGTTGAGGCGCTGGCCTTCTGACCCCAACTTGGCAGGTTCGATCCTGGCTCAGTCCAGTGGTATTTGAAGGTGTTCAAATACGACAGCCTCGTGTCGGGAGATTTACTGGCACATAAAAGAACTCCTGCAGGACTAAATTCCAGCACTTCGGCATTTCCAAAAACCGTGAAAGTAGTTAGTGGGACGTAAAACAAATAACATTATTATTATTATTATTTATTTATTTACATTTTATGGCCTTCATTGGACCACTCTAGCCAACTTTATACAAAGAATTTTTCAGTTTCCTGTCAGCCCAGTACTTTTTCATTCTCTCTGATCTTATCTCTTCATTGGAAATCACCCTTCCGATTGTCTGTTTGTTGATTCTGATTTGCAGTCTGGTTTGTTTGTCTGTGAGTTTCTCGATTTTGTCAGTTTTGTTTCCTAGGTCTTCTACTGTAATTTGTAGTTCATCCATATCTTCATTATTATTATTATTATTATTATTATTATTATTATTATTATTATTATTATTATTATTATTATTATTATTATTATTATTATTATTATTATTATTATTATTATTATTATTATTATTATTATTATTATTATTATTATTATTATTATTATTATTATTATTATTATTATTATTATTATTATTATTATTATTATTATTATTATTATTATTATTATTATTATTATTATTATTATTATTATTATTATTATTATTATTATTATTATTATTATTATTATTATTATTATTATTATTATTATTATTATTATTATTATTATTATTATTATTATTATTATTATTATTATTATTATTATTATTATTATTATTATTATTATTATTATTATTATTATTATTATTATTATTATTATTATTATTATTATTATTATTATTATTATTATTATTATTATTATTATTATTATTATTATTATTATTATTATTATTATTATTATTATTTAATGTGTTACTGACATTTATTTACATTATTTTTGTGGTTATGTATCCAGATGATTACAGGTTTTGTAAATTGCCATCTGTGTGATAGGCGGAAAAAAGTTCATTTACAAACGCGCTGAGGTATTCTTTGGCACTGTGTACATCACTAGAACTATATTTATCTTATTTAACCCTGTAAAAGCAATTTTTATTCGTAGAGCACCCTTTGCAACAAACTGAGTTGGTTGTCACCTTCTGAAAGTCTTCCTCGTCATTTGGTCCATTTGGATCCACTTCACTTTTATCTTCAGGAACACTTTCACCGTCCTCTTCTTCAAAATATATCATCCACACATCATCACTTACTAAATAGATACCTCATCACCCTCCGCTTCTAGAATTGAGGAGTGGAAATGGAAAACGACGTAAGTGCCGCAAATGTCATTTTGAGGTTTTTGTTATGACATGAGTCTGTGTGTTGTGGTGATCCCTCTGGAAAGGATTCGTGTACCAGAAACATTTATATTCGTTCCAAGCACGGTACATAGATAGCGTTAGCATTTCGAGCAGACACTAGGGCCAGTGACCGTGGCCTGGAGAGTGACGCAAGTGCCTAGGAAGGTCCGGTCGTCAATGTGTGTAGTGCCGCAGCTCGCACCGCATTTCATCGTACTAGCCAGTGCTGTTATAGCGGTTGTGTGACACGTTATTACATTGTGTGTAATGCAGATGGACTTACATGAAACCTCATACGTCTCGGAAGGTTTACAAATCAACAATAAAGAAAGAGTGTAAGGAGAAACGTGCCGCTAGTAAACCTTACACAAAATCTACAGGTCATGAGATTCCTGGCAAGAAAGCGCCATCAGAACAACTTACATGTAAGTGTAAATATGCTTGTAAGACGTTACCACGCGAGTACAGGGAGAGTCTGTTCACCCAGTTCAACACTTTGGGCGAAAATGAGAAAGGTACTTACCTTTTAAATAGACTGGAACTTGTGAACGTAAACAGAAGACGACATGGAACATACAACCATCCGTCAGAAAGTAAGAGACAAGTAACAGTGTGCTACAGTGTCCCTAACGAAAGTGCAAGTGTGCAATAAGACGTTCAACATTTTTGCTGTGACAAATCGGCGGCTTCGGACACTTTAAGAAAGAAATAGAAGTTAGGGTTTATGAAGACGGAAGGGAGAAAAGTGAAGGCTCAAACAGGCATAAGGTTAAGTTCACCACAAATGACAGGGATCTGTCCGCATTTAAGTTACCGCCGGGTGTTTACTGCGTTCAAAAGAAAAGTATCCAGACAATAAGGTGACATAAAAATACTACTGCTTCATCTTCAAGAACAATTTTAAGACACTCTCCATTGCTAAACCCAGAACATACACTTGCCAGCGTTGTGACAAGCTGCAGGCCGCTGTGAAAGCCACGTCTTCAGAGTCGGAACGACATAAGACCAACAGTGAACTACAGCTACATGTAGAGTGTGTGGCAAAAACAAAAACACTTATGAAAAGTGATATCTGTGATTCTCAGTTACCCACCAGTAGTACCTGCACAGTGGGTATGGATATGCAACAGGTTCTGTTTGTTCCGACCCCCATGCATTCCAGTATGTTTTACTCACGACAACTAGCTTGCTGTAATCAATGTATACATGATTCAGGCACCAATGACAGTTCCATGTGCTTGTGGGATGAAGGGAGCGGACGTCAAGGGGGTAATGAAATATCATCTTGTTTATTCAAAGTAATGACGTGCGGATATCAAACGAAATGTTGTTATATGGTGTGAAAACTGCGCATCACAAAACAAAAATCGGATTATGATAATGACACTCCTTTATTTAGTTGCTAAAGACCCTTGTGATACTATTGATTTAAAATTCTTAGTGTCCGGACATAGTTTCATAACATGTGACAGAGACTTCAGTCTCATTGATAAAAGGAAACGAGTAATGAAAGCCATGATCCCAGATGAGCTAGAGGCTGTTATTAAGTCTGCAAGACCGGAAAAAAAAAAAAAAAAATTCAAGATAGTTAAAATGGGTAAAATGATTGGTTTGACTTTGGAGCTCTCGCCAATGAGTACATCAATACTACCAAGCTGTAGCTGAGTAAAGCCTCACACATTAGAGTGAGTAACTAACACCCTAAATGTCAGAATGTCATTTGATAGTGTTTGGGTGTCCTACAAGATGTTTAAGAAAACAAAGAAAATGTGGGGGTTTCCTCCATCATCACAGTTTCCCTGTGTGCAGAACCATCATCATAATCAGTGCAGAAAAGAAGGATCTGCTGGCGCTCTGTGGCTACTTAGATGTAAAATACAAAGGGCACTAGGAAAGTTTTGCAATACACAAAACGGTTGGCTGGACACCCCTGTTATGGTGAGGGGTGAAAACCGGTCTAGAAGACAGCAAGGCGCGACCTTTACACCAGTAATGGGATTGAAGGCAAGTTAAGATATCCGTGTGGTCTAAAGGTGAATATCGCGCAATTATCCGCTACAATTTTGCTCGTGGATTAACTGTTGACCAGTGCCTGGAGGAAATGACTCCTGTGCTGGGGAAAGACTGTCCACATCGGACAACAATTTTCCGCTGGTACAAAGCGTTCCAGAGGGGAAATTTTGGGGTTGAAGACGATCCTCGTTCTGGGCGGCCGTGTGAATCAGTGACTGAGGAAAATGTTGCAGCAAGAGAGGTGGCTGACATATCGCAGGTAGAAGGGATCCTCCACATCCCTGCACCAGCTATTCATTCAGTTCTACATGACCATCTCCATGTTAGAAAGGTTTGTTCTTTGGGTGCCCCATTCACTTTCAGAGGAATAAAGGGCACATCGAGTGAAATGGTGCCGAGAAATCCTAACAGAGTTTGAAAATGGGACTTCGCGAAGCATCAATAGCATCGTTACAGGTGACGAATCTTGGCTTTATTATCACGATGTCCCAACAAAATCCCAGAATAAGGTGTGGCTGTTTGAGTATGAGGGTACTCCTGTGACTGTGCTAAAGTCAAGGTCAGTGATGAAAAGGATTGCAGTATTCTTCACTAAACGGGTCATGCTGACTTGGGTTGTGCTAGAAACACAAAGGACAGTTACTGTGAAGTGATACAGTGAGACTTGTCTGCCTCAGGTCATCCAGGCTCTCAAGCAGCTCCGTCCAAGGTCACGGCTCAACACTTGGCTCTTGCATCACAACAATGCTCCAGCACATCGTGCTAATGTAACAATGGATTTTCTTGCCAGATGAGGGTTGACTATGCTTGATCACCCTCTATACAGTCCTGATCTTGCCCCATGTGACTTCGCACTCTTCCCAGAAGTGAAGATGAAGCTAAAAGGGTGGCGTTTTGCATCTGACGAGGGATCAAGAGTGTGAAAATGTAACCGAAGAAAAGTGGCAGAGATGGTTCAGTGACTGGTTTTGACGTATGGAGAAGTGTATTGAGTGTGATGGAAATTATTTTGAAAAAGTCTAAAGCGTTCACTCACATTGCAAAACTTTCCTAGTGCCCTTTGTATAGTGATTACTATCGTCAGCTGTATTGAGAAGAAACCGTGTGTTCATAACCATGTACAGTGTAACATTCATATGCGGATATTATCCACTTCATAACATGTCCTGCATGTATTGTATGTTTCGTTTCATAATGATGAATACAGTGTTCTTTAACATGTTCTATGCTGTATAGGAAAGATACTTGGTGTGTCGTTCAGTTACAAAACGTTCACAATCGTAAAACTTTACTAGAAATGTGTCATTTGTTTACCCTTTTCACGTTAGATAGTATGTAGGCTTACATCACAATGTATGAGAGATAAAATGTGATGAATACATACATATACCACTCAATAGAATGTTCCTAAATGCACTAAGTATGTTCCCAAACAGAATGATAGGTCAGTGATTATTGTGTTGCACAATGAGCTGGAAAATGTCACATGTGCCAGCAGAGGGAAATGGAGAACGTAAGTGCCATATTCTTGACAGCAATCAGTGGTGACGTCGCATGCCGTTATCCCAAGAAAAATAAGTGAACAATTTTACAATCGATTTATGCCGTCATACCCATTATAGAAGCCCAGCACAAAAATGTCTAAATATGTCATGCCTATTTGAGGGATATTGTTACTTAGACCTTCATTCGTCAGTGATAGAAGGGACAAAATTAGAAACAAACCATTCCTTCTCCACCTAGGGCTAGTGTGCTTGTTATTGTAGGAGAATTCAGTAAGAATCGTGTCTGAAATGGTTAGCCCACATTATGAGAGTAGAAAGAACATCTATAGAAAGAGTAATGCATAACAGATCCAAGGGCAGATCTAAAGATGGCAGGTTGAAAAAAACGTAGCCAGGAGCAGCTCAAAATGGATTCCAATATCATTTCTTACACTGAGGGTGTCATTACTCCACCTAAGGAAAATCATCTGCCCAAACCCATTGATCACCTTGGGATATCGGGTTATTTACCACTGCCCAACACTCAGCATTGAAGCGCTATCTGTACAGTCTATTCATTATCATAGCGGGGTAACCAGCCAGACAGTACAGTGTTGTTGTGTCCTCCAAAATTTCCAAAGATCTTCTGATTTTTAAAAAGATCCTGAAAATATGACATTTTGGATGAAAATCTTTCAAATTATCATTAATCCTCACTTCATTGATTAATCAAGTAGTAATATCATCCAATGTGCTTAAAAGCAATATATGTGTTTAATTTTCTTTCACCGGGCAAGTTGGCCATGCAGTTACGGGTGCACAGCTGTGAGCTTGCATCCGGGAGATAGAGGGTTCGAGCCCCACTGTCGGCAGCCCTGAAGATGGTTTTCCGTGGTTTCCCATTTTCACACCAGGCAAATGCTGGGACTGTACCTTAATTAACACCACGGCTGCTTCCTTCCCACTCCTAAGCCTTTACTATCCCATCGACGCCATAAGACCCACCTGTGTTGGGGCGACGTAAAACAAATTGTAAAGAAAAAAAAAAGAAAAAATCCTGCAGCTATTAATCAGTTTCAAGGGAAGTTGGGATACGATGCAGATAACATATTTCTTTGGAAACGGGTCATTAAATGTGCCAGTGGTATGAGTCTCTCATATGCAGGCTGTTGGAAATGCCAGCTGCCTGAATTAACATATCAGTACAGGACCGATTATGACATTCTAAACAAAGTTCTCAGGGATTAAGTCCTCAATCTTGGAACAGAGTTTCTATGTTGATGAAGAATGGCATGTATCAAGATTGGGAGGACGAGGAAGAAGCACAGATTGAGGAAAAATTATGAAAGTCATGTTTCATTGTTGATTGTACGACTATTTAGCTTTGAAATAACCTGTAAGTTAACCAGTCTATTGAACACAGAAAGAAATTTTGAAATCACTAGTACATACCTAGAAGAAAAACAGTCATCTAAGAACCCATAATTGGCAACACTGTTACAGTTGCCAGTGAGTGAATCCCCATAATAATGATGATGAGAGTTATTAGAACGTTATCAGTTAGAGAGAAAGCTTGTTTTACATTCACCTTTCTTTACTCAGCTTGTTTCTTACCTGATTTTTGTTGTGTTAATTTTTTTCTATCTCAGCATTTAACTTGAAAGTGGCACCAGTAGAACATGCCATTCTCCTTAATTCTGTAAGGATTTTTCTTTTTTCAGAAGTTCATGAAAATGTACTTTTCCTTTCTTTTTTCACTTGCAATTGGATTAATACAGTAAATTCATTCATCGGCATATACACTTCTTAACAAATAATTTTATCTCATTCATTTGTTCCTACCTTTTATTTCCTTTTCAACTAGTTAGGTAGTTGTCCACCTCCATAATGTAACAGTTTTCTTTATATTCTGGACTGCCAGAAATTTTCGATTGCCAGGGGGCTGGTATATGCTATATTTTTTAAAACTAATTACCAGTACTTTATTTTCTGTATAAGTCAACATTTGGGAGCTTTCTAAAAAGATTTTTACTTCTCATGAACATTTATATCGGTTGCATTGTCAGGTAGGAAAGGACACTTAAGGAGGAACTTGAACATATTTTCCCAAGGATACTTACAGAAAAAGAGAGATTGAGCGAGTCTATTTAATTATTTTTTTACTCTACAATGTGTCCATCCCGGTGTTAAGTAAGTTGTTCTTCATCTATATTCCTTTCCAAGTTTGATTGTGTTTTGTATATTCTGTTTTTGACAATTTGTGCACATAATTTCATTTCATTGTCACAGACTACCCCATCTCATATGGTTGGTCAGCTGGATAAATGCCTCAGGGAGACATTAACTATTGATGGAGTGCTAGAATTCAGGAATGAACATTTCTGGACTCTGTCATTTGGGAAGATGGTAAGCTTGTATTTTTCTCCATTACCTTGTATCTTAATTTCCAATCCAGAGCTGAAACTTGTATTCTGTGAAACTTTTGATTCTATGTTCTGTTCCAAGTAAACTACAATATTCCAGTCTTATTTTGCAATATTTTATAGCTCTTTCAAAATAGAATACCGGTTTGTAAGAAAGAAAGAAAGAAAGAAAGAAAGAAATAACTCAAATGTTAACATCTTTTTTTTTTTATGGCTGGTCTACAATACATCATACAGGGTGGGGAAAAACATTGTTTTGTAAATTTAAGGAGTGATAGAGGGTCAGATACAAGAACCATAAGTCTGCAATGATTAGTTTAGATTAGATTTAGATTAGACACCTAAAGATTTAAGATCGGCTGTCAACCTCCCAGGCACTCAAGCGTAAGTGTGCAACACTGTTAGTGTCTTGTTTACATTTTAGCTGCAGACAGTGAAAAGGGACAAACATGCAGTACCTCAGAGCATATGTTTAGAATGTCTCCCGCCCACTTCACAGCACAATTCACATCCACACAGCATTGATTTGCTTATTCTTTGGAAAATTTGTGGTGCTTCTCAGACACGAAGTGCAGCCTCGGTGATGCACGTGACTAGGTCCTCTTTACTCTGAAGTGGAGTTTCGTACACCAGGCCTTTAATGTGATCCATAGAGAAAAGTAAAGAAGAATTACTTCGTGTGAACAAGGAGGGCAAGGCACTGGACCACCCATATTTATCCCCCTGTGGCCAAACTTTACTGTGAGGGTGGTTTTGCGGTGCAGCAGCAAAATGGGCTGGGGCATCATCCTGCTGGAACCACATCGTGTCTCGCCCAGCCAGTGGCAATTCTTCTAAAAGTTCCAGCAATACCTTTTGAAAATAATTTAAGTAATTCCGTCTGTCTAGTCTGGGCAGAAGCATGTAAGGCCCAATCAAATTATCGCTGATTACGCCTGCCCACAAATTTATTGCAAAACATTCCTGTTGCCCACGAAGGAAGGTATCTTTGAATTTCAATGTGCCCAAACAATAAAATTAATTAAAAACTCATCCATACATACCCAAGAAAGATGTGGTTTACTCTGCCATCTAGTAGGCATAGAGTAAAATGAAACTTTGAAATTGACGAGCAAGCAGCCAGGTGGCATCAAATTAAAATGCCTGCACACAGTAGCTGAGGCCATAGAATGATGATGATTGTTTTTATTATCATTATTACTGTTGTATACAAGAACAGGTATACAGGAACACAACTATATTTTATTGCTTCAGATAGTCTTAACAACATATATAGATACATTCAAATAAAACTTTCCTCGAAGCAGTATGAAAATTATAAGCAGTTAACGTTGCTTGTAGACTGAAGCTCAAAAAGAATGTACACTTTATATACATATATACATGAATCTATCTTGATGCGAAAGTTCGTTGAAAGCAAGAGTTCTTGATAGTTGAAAACTATCTGGTGTATACCGTCACAAGTGTAATCAGTAGCGAAAGCTTGCACTAATAGAATATTAGTTGTTTCTGTAACTTGTCAGGAACTGACATTGAAATGCATAATTAGTAGAATACTAATTGATGTGTTTGGGCCTAGGTGGGACTGAGGGAATACTGTCATCGGGCTCGACGTGGCTGCGGGAAACGGGAGCGGAGGCAGTAACCCAAGGTGAAACCTCAAACACTCAGAATCATTCCACTTATTCGAGACACCTTTTTAAGAGGGATAGCCTCCATGTTCGACATTCGGCGTAATCTGGTGCTGGACACTGGCAAGTCCTCGCCTGTGGCTGGAAGGCAGCGCCTTTATATAGCTGGCTGATGTAACAGGCAAGCGCAGTGCAGACGTCTCGTAGAGTCGAGAACAATCCAGGCTGTTGCATGCGCGGAGCAGGAAGGACACATGACACCCTCCCCTCCTAATTACGCCGGTAGCGATGCTGGGCAGGAGAGTCGGCCGTCTCTGTCGTGTTGTCTGGAGCCGGGACTGGGCGAAGTGGAGAAGAATCTTCCTGAAAGGAACCCATATGAATTAAGTGATCTAGAGCTCGTTCAGCAATAGACTTGGCAGGTTTAACAATACAATCAATAGTAGGATATGGACGATATCGGAGGCGTATCTGGTCCTGGTGAAGGCAGATGCATTTCACAGCAGTCTGAATCTCGTAGAGATGATGACCTAAGGTGCGGCAGATGACACCAGGTAGCCAGAGCGGATTGGACTTGAAGGTGCGAATGTAGACCTTGTCGTTGACATTAAACTTCGTTGGAGAGTGCTTCGGCTGGGCAGGAAGAGGCTGCAACAGAGAAAGTAAAGTTCTGTGAGGGCGTCCATGGAGCTTTTGAGCGGGAGAGACATTGTCAGCGCCGGGCAGAGTTCTATAATTTCCTAGGAGCTGTAGCAAGGCTTGCTCTTTATTTAAACCTGAAGATACGGCTTTCTTCATACTTTTCTTAAACGTTTGCACAAAACATTCAGCTTCACCATTAGATTCAGGGTGAAAAGGCGGTGCTAGGATGTGTCGAATACCATTATATGTACAGAAGTTCTGGAAAGCAGTAGCAGTAAATTGCGGTCCATTGTCGGAAATTAGCAGTTGAGGTAAGCCTTCAGTTGTAAATATCTTCTGAAGTGCACGAATGGTAGCTTCTGTAGTAGTAGTAGTAGTAGTAGAATGCATGTCAACTACATAGGGAAAGTTAGATAGAGAATCTATCACGATGAGCCACATGGAGTTGAGAAAAGGTCCAGCGAAGTCGATGTGTACTCGTTCCCATGGAGAAGTAGGAGGAGGCCATGAAGCGAGGTCAGAGGACGGAATGTATAAGATAACTATTTATAATAGTTTATTTAAATCTGCCTTGATCAATACACTCATTAAATGAAAGAAACATTATTTATTAAACCATACATGTTTTGGGAAATCTCAACCATTCCCTTCATCAGTGTATTGATCAAGGCATATTTAAATAAACTATTATAGATAGTTATATTATACATTCAGACCAGTCAATACGGACCAAACACAATATTAACCTATCATGGTTAAGTTTATTAACAGTCAGAGGACGGGATGTTCTGATGAATTTGACATTGTTCACAATGACGAATGAGCTTCTCTATGGCCGTGTCAATACCGGGCCAATAGCAGTGTTGACGTGCAAGTTGCTTAGTGTGGGATATGCCCCAATGACTTTGATGTAACAAGTCTAGAACGCGTTGTCGTAGACTCGGTGGGATAACCACTCGGAAGAGGGAGCCTGTCTCTAAGAGTATAACTCCGGCACGAGTAGTGAGACGATGCTGAAGATGATGACAAGGCGCTAGGCTAGAAGGGAGTTTGTTCTGAAGAGGCCAACCGTTGCGTATGTAAGTACGTACTGTAGCAAGCGTATTGTCCTTATCCGTTGCTTTAGCGATGCAGGTAGCGTCAATGGGAAAGCTGGATACAGTGTCTTCGAGTTCGGTGTCCAATTGGAGACATTCTGATTCCTGGGAATCGAAGGTGGTGTCAAGACCCACTGGTAAGCGAGAGAGGGCATCAGCATTACAATGCTGGGATGTGGCACGATAGGCGATCTGATAGGAATAATCAGAAAGGAATATGGACCATCTTTGAAGTTTACGGAGCGAATGCTCAGGGATCTTATTACCAGGATGGAATAAGTGTACAAGAGGCTTGTGATCAGTAATGATCAGGAAATGGTTGCCATAGAGATATTTGTGGAAACGGCGAATACCAAAGATGATAGCTAAAGCTTCTTTTTCAATCTGAGAGTAACGACGTTGATGCTCGTTGAGTGTCTTTGAAGCGAAAGCTATAGGACGTTCTTGTCCGTGACGATCCTTCTGAGAGAGAACGGCACCGATTCCATAATCTGAGGCGTCCATGGCGAGCGTAAGGAGCTTGCCGGGCTGAAAGTGAGCGAGTTTGACAGCTTGAACAAGGGCTTTGTTGATAGCTTGCCAGGCATGTTGGCATTGCGGAGACCACTGAAATTTAACACCTTTCTCGCGTAAGGCGTTCAACGGAGCTGCAACTGAAGCGAAGCGTGGAATGAACTTGTTATAATAGTTCGCTCTGCCTATGAAAGATTGGAGCTGCTTGATGTTCTGTGGTGCAGGCATGTTGACAATCGCAGAGACATTCCGTTCACTAGGTCGAATGCCGTTCTTATCGAGGATATGACCTAAGTAGTGTACTTGCGGTTGAAAGAAAGTGCATTTATCTAAGTTCGCGTGGAGACCATTTTCTTTCAATTTAGTGAGAAGTAAGCGCAGATTATGGAGATGTTCTTGATGATCTTTGCCAGTCACCAGAATGTCATCAAGGTAATGCGCACAACCAGGAATGGAGGCGGTGAGCTGCGCTAAATAGCGCTGGAAAATAGCAGCTGATGAAGAGACGCCGAAAGGGAGACGCTGGAGCTGGAGCAGTCCAAGAGGAGTATTCAGCGTGAGAAATTACTTGGATTCGTCGTTTAAAAGTAGCTGTAGATAGGCTTCTTTTAGATCCACTTTAGAGAAAAATTGACCACCTGCTAAACGGCGAAATAATTCTTCCGGACGGGGATTTGGAAAGACGTCGGTTTCAATCTGTGAGTTGACCGTAGAGTGAAAATCACCACAAAGGCGTACCTTGCCATTGGGTTTCTTAATGACGACCAAAGGAGTAGCCCATTGACTGGAAGTAACAGGGACCACTATACCGGCTTCTATCCATCTGTTTAACTCGTCATTAACTTGGTCTTGAAGTGCAAGTGGAACAGGACGGGCTTTGAAAAAGCGAGGCTTGGCTCCTGATTTCAGCTGTATGTGAGCAGTGTAGTCCTTGGCGGTGCCTAGTGTAGAGTCGAAGACTTCAGGAAATTGCTCCAGGAGATCCGTAACATCAGAGGTAGGTTGCAAGGTAGAGACTGCATTGACGTTGTCATGAATTTGGAAGCCGAATAAATTGAAGAGATCCATGCCAAGAATATTAGAAGCTGTGTAGTTGTTGACTACTAGTAAGGTAATGACTTTCTGAATACCCTTATAGCTGGCTGGAAGAGTGATCTGGCCCTTAATATCAATCTTCCTCTTGTTAAATGTAACAAGCTGCATGTCAGCCGGAGAGCACGAAGGTGAGCCTAAGTCATGATACTTAGCCAGGTTGATGATAGAGACAGGTGAGCCAGTATCTAACTGAAATTCACTAGAGCAATCAGAGAAAGAGAGTGGAACTAGTATCTTGCTGGAATTCTTGGTAGGCAGAATGAGATTGATCTGATCTATTTCCATGTCCTGTCGGGGCTGAGTATTAGGCTTTCGTGTCGAAGAAGTCTTGGCAGGGCGGAGCAAACTGTTACAGACTGTCTTGATGTGCCCGATTTTATGACAACGATCGCAATTGGCTTTGAAGAAACAGCAGTCACGGCGGTCGTGATGTTTGAAACATCCTCTGCAGGAAGGCAGGAGGTGAGACGTCTTCTGAGCAGCAGGCTTTCTGGGAGAAGAGCGAGAGGGAACCTGGCGAGAACGCTTGGGAGAAAGCGATTTGCTGGGGCGGTTCAAAGGAGCAGACGACTGGCGGGCAGGCTGCGAGACTCGAGCGACCTCATGTTTATTAGCAATTTCCGCGGCAGTCTCAGAAGTGAGTTCATATACAGTAGCTATACGCTGTACTTCTTCTAAAGAAGGGTTACTCTTCTTAACAGCGTCAAAACGAACTTTGTCCTGGGGAGTATGGAGAATGACCATGTCCCGAATGAGAGAATCTGTATAGGGCGTACCACAACCGTCCTTGGAACAGATAAACTGGCAGGGCTTGGCGAGACCACATAGTTCCGCGATCCACTCGGCATGAGTCTGGTGCGGTTGCTTCCTGCTTTGAAAAAACTTGTAGCGAGCGGCTACAATGTGCGGGTCTATAGTATAATGCTCATTGATACGAGCTAATAGCTGGACGAAAGGCACTTCGGAAATTTGTTCCTCAGGGCTTAATTTTTGCAGTAATTCACACGTCGAATTTCCAACTGAACTGAGAAATAGAGCTCGTTGTCGCTTTTCGTCCGTGATTGAATGGCAGATGAAGTGTTGCTGAAGGCGGGCGTAATAGGCTGACCATTCTTCGTGAGCCGGGTCAAAAGCAGAAAATGTTGGAACTGCTGTGGGCTGTGCAGAAGCAGAAAGAGCTTGTCTAGCTGTAAGCAATGCTGTTTGTTGTTGTTGCATGAATTGCTGTTGCTGCTGTTGTAAAGCTTGTAATATAGCAGCGAATTGCTCCGTCGTAGCCATGGTGTGCACTGCGAGAGAGAGAATAACTTATGAAGCAGCGTGTACTGAGACTGGCTGACAACCTGACCTTCACGCGAGCAGCTGGGAGTGAGAGAGAGAGAGCTTGAAGTGCACCGAACAGGTGTTGGAAGAGGGCGAGCCGTGAAAAGGAAACGGACTGTCCGTAGTTCGACGGAGTCGTAGCGAGGTAGAATTGTGCTGTTGGTCCCGATGTGCTGGTTATAGTACTGATGACGTTGTTACTTCGCCGAATTTGTGTGGTAAGTGAGGTACGTAGTACTGTGTGTACCTTGTCGCCAATTTTAGTTGTGTTGTATACAAGAACAGGTATACAGAAACACAACTATATTTTATTGCTTCAGATAGTCTTAACAACATATATATACATACATTCAAATAAAACTTTCCTCGAAGCAGTATGAAAATTATAAACAGTTAACGTTGCTTGTAGACTGAAGTTCAAAAAGAATGTACACTTTATATACATATATACATGAATCTATCTTGATGTGAAAGTTTATTGAAAGCTAGAGTTCTTGATAGTTGAAAACTATCTGGTCTATACCATCACAAGTGTAATCAATAGCGAAAGCTTGCACTAATAGAATATTAGTTGTTTCTGTAACTTGTCAGGAACTGACATTGAAATGCATAATTAGTAGAATACTAATTGATGTGTTTGGGCCTAGGTGGGACTGAGGGAATACTGTCATCGGGCTCAACGTGGCTGCGGGAAACGGGAGCGGAGGCAGTAACCCGAGGTGAATCCTCAAACACTCACACCTTTTTAAGAGGGATAGCCTCCGTGTTCGACATTCGGCGTAATCTGGTGCTGGGCACTGGCAAGTCCTCGCCTGTGGCTGGAAGGCAGCGCCTTTATATAGCTGGCTGATGTAACAGGCAAGCGCAGTGCAGACGTCTCGTAGAGTCGAGAACAATCCAAGCTGTTGCGTGCGCAGAGTAGGCGGCGCAGAGCGAGGAGCGCGAAGGACACACGACAATTACTAATCATAGAATTTGTCTGGGTAGTCACATATCATCATCATAATCATTTCTTCGCTCCAGCAAGCCGGGTGCAGTTGTGTACGAGCCTCCTCCAGTTTGTCCTACCCACCCAGAGATGATGTTCATATAATATGCGACACCATTGCAGTCTCCTCACTTCAAGGCTGTCCAGCAAGCTTCTTTCCAATCCAAGCTGTTGTCGGATATCCACATTCCTTATTTTATCCATTTTTAATTTTTGTAGATAAGAACAGAGGAACTTCATTTCTGTTGCCTGAAGACACATAATTTGGGAATAATGTATGATATTCCCCATTTTCCAGTCTTTGTCAGTCTCTTGAAAACATACTCACAGTCTCTCTCTCTCTGATCATTTACTTTCCATGACACAACAATTTACGTGGTCTTTTTCATAATGTGGTAGCATATGAGCCTCCACCAAACAGTTAGTTTGGCTGTTATCGGTTGTTGCTTCAAGTGATAAAAAGAATTGCACTGATAATCATCATCATCATTGTCCATTTATCAACCCAAAGGTTGGTTTGCAGCAGAAGTAAAGGCAGCTATCCTCTGTGCATTTTTATCTTGAGCAAGTCATTTCATGTATCTTTGATTCTTCGTACAATAAACATCTTTTTGAATTTGTTGGATATGATTTTGGTTTTCCTCTACTATTTTTTCCTTCATGTTGTCCCTCTAGTATGGTCAGTATATGTGCTACTAGGTTGCACCTTCTTGGACATATTTTTTCCACATTCTCTGTTCTTCTTTTATTTACATCAGGACTTCTTTGTTTGTTTTCTTTCTGTCCAGCTAATACATTTTGAGCATTTGCCTTTAACACCAGAGTTCAAAAGCTTCAAGTCTGCACTTGTCATATTTTCTCACTGCCTAAGTCTCACATCTATACAAAGTTATGCGGCAGATGTATATTTTAAGGACCGAGCTCGATAGCTGCAGTTGCTTAATTGTGGCCAGTATCCAGTATTTGGGAGATAGTAGTGGGTTCAAACCCCACTCTCAGCAGCCCTGAAGATGGTTATCCGTGGTTTCCCGTTTTCACACCAGGCAAATGCTGGGGCTGTACCTAATTTAAGGCCACGGCCGCTTCCTTCCCACTCCTAGCTCCTTCCTGTCCCAACGTCGTCATAAGACCTGTCTGTGTCGGTATGACGTAAAAGCAACTTGCCAAAAATATGTATATACACTGTATTTTAAGGAACTTTTCCTGACCTCAGTACTCAAGCTGTTGGATGTTTGGAGACTTTATTTTTTTTTAAGAATACTTGTTTTGGCCTGCAAAGATTCGACTATTGATATCATCTCCCGTCAGATGTAAATTTACTGCCCATGCAACAGAACGTGTTCACCTCTTCAAGTTCAGGTTTTTCCTAATGTTAAATTTGTTGCTGGTATTTCATTTCTGCCAAAACCATTACCTTAGTTTTACTGGCATTAATTTCCTTGAAGTAATTTGAGAAGGAGACTTCCATATCCAACAAAACTAAGTTGAGGTCATCTTCACTTTCTGTTATTATTGTTGTCCTCAGCATACCTCAGCATGTCGAATATTTCACCTTGGGTCTTTACACTGACTTTTTCTCAACATTCATTCAGTGTTGCACTACCACAAGAAATAAATTTTGTAATTAATCTGTATTGTCAACCTCAGTAAGGTATTTACCATCATGAACTGTTTTTTTTTTAACTGTGTCCACATATGATAGACAAGCTGATGGATTGGAATCCGGGCTAGCCATAAGATACAACATATGATAGACTGAGTCTTGTTGACTCTTAAAATTTTATATATAAGTCATTGTTTTTAGTGTTACCAAGAATATCATGTTTTTTAAAATTTTAATTATATTTAGGCTGAAGATGTCTCACATAGAAGAGACAAAGCATGTCCCGTTTTAAAATAAAAAGGAGTAATATTGTACAGTATTGTAAAGGTGGAGTTATCCAATCATTAAGACCTTCTATCTTGTATCACTGCAGTAATCTCTTGATGCTAAAATACATTCCACTACTTTATCACTTTTTGTCTGACTGTAATTTTGAATTTGGCTAACAATATGACCTAAATGGTAGTTTGAATTTATCCATCTTTAACTAGTTTCATTTGTTAGTTAAAAGTTAATTATACACTGCTATGCAAAAACTTAAGGACAGGATACATAAAGCAACATATAACATATCAACTACTCGGTAAAAGTGAATGAAAGTGCCAAAGGTCTTCCATATGTGCATACAAACCTGGTGTGAGGTCAGCGTGACTATAGCGCCAAATGGGTCTGGCCCACAAAACAAGGCAGTTGAAGGAACGGGACAAGACAGTGTGAGTCAATCAGCAAGCTGTTACGGTGCACTGTGGTGGTGTTATTCATTACAACATGGCCTGGAGACAACATTTGGATGACTTCCCACAGGGAAGAATCATCGGGAAACTAGAAGAAGGACGAAGTGTTACGAGTATAGACCAGGAGTTCGGTGTAGCTCACAGCATTGTTTCACATGCATGGAGAGCTTTCCGAACCACACACATTGCTGCCTGAAAGAGAGGAGGAGGTCGACCACAGTCAACTACAGCAGCAGGTGACCACTGCATTGTGCAACAGGTAAGAAGACTCGTATCCAATAGCAGGTGCAATTGCAACCACATTTAACAGGATTGCAAGACACCCAATCTCACACTCCACAGTGGCAAGGCGACTGTATGGTGGTGGTCTGTTTGCCCAGCGACCATTACGTTGTGGTCTGTTGACACCCGCACATCAGTGGCACAGTTTCTGGATGGTGCCAAGAGCATCGGGTCTGGACTGACGAGGAGTGGGGTCGCGTGCTCTTCTCAGATGAGAGCAGATTCAGTCTGAGTAGCAATTCTAGACATACCCTCATCTGGCGAAAGGTGGAAACATATAATACATCCCGGAACATTGTCGAATATGATCATTTTGGTGGTCCAAGTGTTATGGCGTGGATAGGCAAAATTTTGCATGGGCGTACTGACCTCCAAATCTTTGAACGGGGTACACTTACTGGTTAGCGTTATTGTGACAGTGCACTCCTTCCCCATGTGTGACTTTTCACTGGTGCCTTCGGCCCTGAATGCATTTTTAGGGATGACAATGCACAACCGCATCGAACAGCGCAGGTGAAGGAGCTCTTGGAACAAGAGAATATTCGACGAATGGACTGGCCTGCCCGTTCCCGTGACTTAAATCCCATGTGTGGGACATGTTGAGCAGACGAATTGCAGCAGCACGTCCACATGCATCGACAATCCAGTAGTTGTCAACTGCGCTGTTGGAGGAATGGAACGCTCTACCACAAGAACTCCTTAACAATCTTGTGGCCAGCATGCGAACACGTTGCAGAACATGCATCACTGTCCGTGGTGATCATGCACCCTTTAAAGAACCATGTCCCTTCTTTTGTGATGTCCAGGGGACCATCATGAGTCACAGTGACTTACGTGTAATTTATTTTCTCTGTATAAAAGTGTCACTTCTGTTCGTCTCATCGCATATTTCTTTCAGTTGCCTACTGTACCATACTGTAGCAGTTCTTCCTATGTATGGTTCAAGTTTCATCAAGCTATGTTACTTCGCAGCGACACAACATGCAAAAGTTACTTTTGTCCTTAAAAATACACTGCTGTGCAAAACTTAACTATATTATTTTTAGCCTACATTCACATACTATGAATCACCACCCTATTTCTCTAAAAATATGACATGCATCATGTATATGTGTGTGGTAGTATTCTAGAATGAGAATTTTGAATGGTGTACAAAGGATATCTACTCATACTAAATGGTAGAGCAAGCCAAGCTCAGGAGAAGGCTGGATGTTGAAAAGATGCCAGCATATTTTTTTAAAGACTGTTCTACACTGAGTGCACTTTGAGAACAAATAATTAACTTGGGAACGTTATGCAGAACTACTTGTGGTTGTGTTGTAAACATTCCTGGGACAGCAAATGCCCATGTTGTGTGGGAGTCGCCTGCTGGCTTCCTATGCTATACGTCAACTGTTCTAAAAATCTTCAAGATCATAATTACGTATTCAATTATATTAAATCGTATTATAAGTATATATATATATATATATATACATTGTCGTGAACTAAGCAAATACTTGATCATTAATCTATCCTTCAATCTCCGTCAGCGTATGAAACTACAGCACTTGACGTTGTAAACACCGCGCTAATCTTCTGGAGCTTGCAAGTTACTTCGATTGAGCTGCTCGTCTCCGGCTTCTTCATGACTTTAGATCTTCATATTTGGATTGTGTTGTGACTTTGTGCCTGACGGTGTATGCAGTCTGGCTCATTTAACTGTTCTCTGCTTTTCGTGAACATTATGAGACAGTGCCAAACATTGTGTGTGCCGTGCTGATGCTCGGAAAATTACGCATTACTTCTTTTAAGTGACTTACATTCCACTTCGTCTGAATTTTACAGTGCCTACCCCCATCATTTTTATATCGCCTCTTCAACTGATATTGTGTGGACTTAACCGTTAACTTCTTTCTTACTTATGCATTGTTTTTCGAGTTATAATCGGCTGATGATGACCCAGACTGGGGTCGAAACCGGTACCATTTCCTCTTTTAATTAAATAAGAATGTAATCTCTAGATCTCTTATTTACTTGTATTGAATAGGTTGAACTACCATATTTATTATTTCAGTTTAACTATGCTATACCCTGTACACAACAGGCAAGTGCATATGCCAATCTGCATCTGTGCCATGCGCTGGTTGCAAACATTGCCATGTCCTCTCTCTCATTACAATTTCTATCTTTTTTCAAGTTTGTTTATGTCGCACCGACACATATAGGTCTTATGGCGACGATGGGACAGGAAAAGTCTAGGAGTGAGAAGGAAGCAGCCATGGCCTTAATTAAGGTACAGTCCCAGCATTTGCCTGGTGTGAAAATGTGAAACCCATCTTCAGGGCTGCCGACAGTGGGGTTCGAACCCACTATCTCCCGAACACTGGCTGCACTTAAGCGACTGCAGCTGTCGAGCTCGGTAATTATAATTTCAGTGGGCTATATGTTTCAAACTTCACCTCATAGGGTTTTGAAACAAATTGTGTTACATGTACTTTTCAGACAAGCTTCATGTCTATTCATTGCTCTACCGTTTACTTGACAACCTGTAATTAACTTTTTTTCCCCTGCACATATTTTGTATGTTTTTTTAATTAAGTGATTACATTGTTTCTGTTTCAATGAAATTTAATAAATAACATTGATGGGGGCAGATTTTTATGACCTAGAACTACAAAATAATGCATGCACTTATGACCAAAAAAACATAAAAATGAAACCAATAAATCACAAAATATAGCTTTATGATCAAAATACATAAGTGACCACACAAGACATTTCCATGGTCCTACAGAGGCCATAATGAAAGAAGTAGAAGAAATGTTACTACATATGCATCAATCTTTAAATTTGTGATTTAATCAAAGTTTTGGTTGAAAATAGGTTGGACGAAAACCTAGAAGAGGAATATAGTTATGTTTATGTAGATCTAGAGAAAGCATTTGACAGAGTACCGAGGGAAAAGATGTTGGCCGTAAGGGGGATTATAGGATTAAAGGTAGATTATTAAAACAATCAAACATATTTATGTTGACAATTGTGCTGCACTGAGAATTGATGGTAGAATTAGATCTTGGTTCAAGGTCTTTACAGGGGTTAGACACCTTTGTTGTTCATAGTTTACATGGATCTCCTGAGAAGTAATAAAGTGGCAGGGAGGGATTCAGCTTAGGTGGAAATGTAGTAAGCACCAGTCGAAGAAAAATAACTTTGCCCGGAGGGGGATTGAAACACGGACCTCCAAGCTAACAAAATCGGTCCATAGGAAATGCGCTACACTGGCACCGGCTGAAACCCACGGTGTGTTTGCAGCTGATTTCTCGGCATGTCTCTCAAGCCAGTCTTAAGTCACATGCAGATTCAACATCGCGTCACAAAGCTAATTTGAATTCGCCCACAAAGCAATTTGATTGGCTAACTTTAGAAGCTAATAAAATAACGACACAAGATATTGAATTATTTTTTTCAAATTATTTATCAATATGACCTATCAGCTATAGGGTAGCAGGTAGGGACCCTTTTCAGAGGCAGTCGTACCCAGGGAGTGGCACCCCTGTCTATGCGAGTCCCAGAGCGCACTGACCCGCTGTGTAACATCTGGTAAGGGTCCCAGCTCAGGGTTACGAGTGAAGACCTCAGCGAATTCTACAGCGGAGAAGGTGGACTTCGGTGCGGTGAAGATGGCAGAAGAGGCAGCCCTGTATTCAGGGATTAATATGAATACAATCTGCTGCCTTGTAGGTTGAGGTGACTGGACACCAAAGGCTAAGGGAGAAAACCCTGGAAAAAAATCTGTGTTAGGCTCAGCAGGTCAACAGAGGGATTACTGAAGAAGTTGCTTTCAAGAATAATACAAGCGTCGGATGTAGGAATTCACGACAACGACATCAGTTTGGTGCGAATGACAGTTTACAACTCGATGTTACACCAGCTACCCAAAACCAAACGAAGACAGAGTATCAGAGTGGGAGCATTAAATATCCTGACATTGACAAACAAAACTGAAGAGCTGGTCGACATCATGGAAAGGGACTGAGTGAAACAAAGTGGAAGAAAACTTGAAAAATGAATATCAGATTGGACTTTAGTCTCTACTGGTCTGGAAATGAAGTAGAGTCTAAGAATGGAGTACAATTCTTAATACATAAAGACATAGATGCTTGTAGTGAAGTTGAGTTTGTTAGTGAAAGGATAATTAAGTTATCTGTGAACTTAGGAGGGAAAAAGTACAATGTGACCCAAGTCTATGCTCCACAGATAGGATGCTCAAAGGAGGAAAAGGCCAACTTTCTTAATAACTTGAAAGAACACATTGAGTATGACAATCTAATTGTAATGGGTAATTTTAATTCACAAGTTGGCTCACAACCAACAGGATATGAATCCACACTGGGCCCTCATGGAAACAGAAATGAAGAGAGAGACTATATCTATGCATGAGAAACAACCTGATAGTGAGTAACACTTGATTCAAGAAAAGAGACTCCCATAAAATCACAAGATATATCTGGGATGATAAAATAGGTACAGTAATAGATTATATTCTGATAGATCAAAATGTATGGAAAAATGTTAATGATGTCAAGGTCATTCCAAGTGAAGACGTTGGTGGAGACCATAGACTGTTGGTTGCAGTTATTGCAGAGAAAATACCTTCCAAAGTCTGTAAAAAAAGAGTTCCAAAAATAAAAACTTGATGACTAACAGAGCCAAGTGTAAAGGAAGAATTCAGGGGAGGTGTCTGCAGGTTGTTGCCGAGAGAAGAACTGAAATTGGCAGATGAAGAATGGGATACTCTAAAGAAGGTTGTGGTTGGTACAGAAAAAAAAGTATGTGGACGACAGTCAAATAAGGAAACCTAAAGAAACGGCCTGGTGGAATGATGATATTGAAATGACAGAAACCGTGCAGGAAGATCCTTATATCAAGCAAGAACATGGGGAGATCAACATAAAATAGAGGAGAAGCTCTGTCACTTTACAGAAAGAAAAAATTACAGGTCAAACAGTTGGTTGTAGCTGAAAAGCAGAAATGCAAGGAAGATCTGGCTACTGAAATAATATAGGATGGAAATAAAAAACTGTTATACAGTATTGTTAAGAATAGAAGAACTCGAAATGAATCTATCCAATCTGTAGAACTTCCTAATGGTGAGATGACTAGGGACAAGACCAAAATATTACAGAAATTCGAAAGGCACTTTGAAACTTTGCTGAACTGTTATGAAGATGTTGCTCCATTAGATGACGAACCTTATACCACTAGTCTGACATGGTTGGAAGTAGACACAGCAATATCTAAGTTAAAAAACAACACATCAACTGGATCAGATGAATTTAATTGTTGAGATGATCAAAGCACTAGGAGGGGTTGGACAGCAGTGGATGTACAAGGTACTAAATAGAATCTGGAAAGAGAATGTAACATCCAATGACTGGAAACAAGGAGTCATCATCCCATTGTTGAAAAAAGGTGATAGAAATGTACCAACTACACTGTCACATGGCCTCAAAAACCTACGAATTCGTCCTTGAGAACAGGATTAGAAAATATGTTGAACCTACTGTACACTTGAGGAGGAACAACATGGATTTAGACCTCATAGATCAACTATAGACCTCATTTTTGTCACCAGAATGCTCTATGAGAAGTATTGGGAGAAAGGTAAAACACAACTGTTTTTCTGGACATCAAGAAAGCATATGACCATGTACTACGCAGGCATATATGGGAATGTTTGAGACATAAGAAAGTGCCTGATGACATCATAGCACGAGTACAACGATTATATGATGAAATCAAGTGTTGTGTCCAGGTCCAGGATGGAAGGTCATGTTCGTTCAAAACGAAGAATGGAGTCCAGCAAGGAAGTTGTCTTTCACCACTTCTCTTCATAATCTTAATGGATGAAGTTTTAAAAGCGGTTAAAAGAAGGTATCCAACAACCAATGCCCTGGTTTTTGCTGATGATGTAATGGTATGGAATGAGACAGAAGCAGAGGTATAAACTCGACTAGATCTCTGGCATGAAGCTTTTTACAACCTTAGGTCTCAAAATCAGCAAAACAAAGACATTTGGCTTGGTGATGAGTAGAAACTCTCCAACTGTTCATCTAAGAATTGGAGATGAGGAGATGGATATTGTAGACAACTTCCAGTATTTAGATAGTGTTCTGTCATCAGACAATACCATACATCAAGAGATTAGCAACAGAATACAGAAAGCTTCCAAATTCTATCACACTGTACGTCAAATACTTTGGGCTGAAACATTCCCGTTAGTTTCCAAGATCAGCTTGTACAAAATATATCTAGTACCTATATTGACGTATGGCCTGGAAGCAGCAACACTTACTGGACCAACAAAGAGTCGTCTTCAGGCAACAGAAATTAAGTTCTTCCGTTCTTGTCTACAAAAACCAAAAATGGATAAAATAAGGAATGTGGATATCTGGCAACAGCTTGGATTGGAAAGAAGCTTGCTGGAGACTCTAGAACAACAGCTTGGATTGGAAAGAAGCTTGCTGGAGACTCTAGAAGTGAAGAGATTTGCAATAGTATGGTCACATGAAAAGAATGGACCCTCACAGGACTCCTCTAACATACTTTGACCACAATGTTCCCGGGAAGAGACCAAGAGGAAGCCATCGTGATGTTTGGGAAACACAGATATTGAAGGACCTTGAAATTAGAGATGTGAACTGGTGTCACATATACGAGCAGCATCTGTGGATGGATAGAAAAAACTGGAGGAGGCTCGTACATAACCACACCCAGCTTGCTGGAACGAAGAAATGATGATGATGACCAATCAGCTAATACACATCTATCCAGTTCACCTTGTTTTCAACCACCCTGCATGTACATATGTATGTATAGGGTTTTCTGAACTTGATTTGCCAATCTTGTTAACCTGCAAAGATTGGTCATCTAAGATGTTGAAGGGAGAAAGATTAAGAGTATGAAGGAAAGCACAGTTAGTGGGAAAAACCTCCATCTCTATCAAATCTGCTTTTCACAGAAAGCTCGGGATAAATTCTACCTGCTACTTGAAACTCCATGTTCCATTAAAAGAAGTCTGCACAAGGATTAGGCATTTTTTAAATCTTAAAAAACAAATGAAGAATGCTGTAAATATAGCATTATATTGTGATTTTGCCATACATAGGCCATACAATAGAGCCCCAGTAGTTCGAGCTGATCTAATGAAAATTAAACTTTCTCAAAATACAGTAAAACCCTGTTAGCATTTTCTTAAAGTCTGTGTGGGGTGTTTTTTTTTTTTAATACTTGCCTTGTACACCATTACTACAGATTGACCTGTAGGCTAATTTTTGGGGAGTCCCATATTTTCTTTATTCATCCCTTGCCCAATTGAGGTTGTGCACATTTATGACTTTCTGGCAAAAATATATCCCCTACCCACTGTCAGAGTGGTGGTGGTGGTGGTGAGAGGAAGAACAACTAGGCAACCATCCTCTGTTAACACTAATGAGAGAGAAAATGGAAGGAATCCGACACTTAGAAAAATGAAGATATCGGCCAAAGGAAGACAAGGGCCACGAAGGGCGTGAAAATGAACGGCTCCCGAGGATTCGCAACCTAATACAGGGGTTGTAATACAGTTAGGGTCGAAAAGAACAAGAGTTGACCAAGTGAGGTGGGATAGGATAGTTGAAAGTGAGAAGCTTGGCACAAGTAAGTGGAAGCAATGTTCGTCAATCCACTCTCCCAAGTTGAGAGCCCCTAGGACCTCTTTTAGTCGCCTCTTACGACAGGCAGAGGACACCGTGGGTGTTATTCTACCACTCCCACCCACAGGGTACCCAGTGTCAGATATCACTAAAAATAAATCAGTGGCAGACTGACGGTTATTGCAAATGGTAGTAGTGCAAACACCTGTACACAACTCCTAACTTTGACTGATGTTTCATTCATTTGAATGATCGGTGAACCTGCTTAAGACTGTGATGATGAAAAAGTACCTGAAGAGGATTTGTTAGCACTAGTCGCAGCATTTTGTTACATTGAACAGTAAGTAGAAGCTACGCAGACTGACAAGAAGGTACAACATCAGTGAAGAAAGGGCTCCATTTTCAAACAAAAGACTGAATTTCTTTAAAATTTAAATTTATTGATCTTTAACTCTGAATGAGGAGATAAAGGATAAGTTAGGAATGAACTTGATGGATAAAGCTGTACACATAAACCAGCTTCAGTGGTGGGGTCATGGGAGGCAAATGCAGGAAGGAGGGTAAGAGAAGTAGAGGGAGACCGAGACAACGATGGTTAGACTCAGTTTTTAATGATTTAAAGATAAGGGGTATAGAACTAAACAATGCCTCAGAACTAGTTACAAACACAGGATTGTGGTGGCAATTAGTAAATTTACAAAGACTTTCAGACTGTACGCTTAAAGGCATAACAGTCTATAATGAAGGTGTATATATGTTAACTCGGTAATATTGGCCGATATCTAACACAGCTTAATCATCAATTTGTTCTTATTTCCATGTAATCTAAGGTTTTTGTGATTAAAGGTAACGTCAGCCTCAGTTAGCTCAAATTACCAGGCTCTGCTGCATAACATTAACATTCCAAAATATACCCATTTAAAATAACTCAATTTAATAAGAATGCTAATAAACTTATTTCTCACCAAAGATTCAATAACAGTGAGGTGAAAAATATGACATCAGAGAAATTCCTCTCTAAAACATAATGTATTGGGTTGTGGAATAAAAATTTTCTTCCTGCTTATGCAATGTTCCTTCTGTTGCAGGCAGGCTCCTTGCAGGTACGGGTACGGAGGGATGCTAATGAGCAGTTGGTGTTGGCTCATGTAGTTGATCGCTTGTCGAGTGTGGTGTCTGTACTTACAGTACAAGTGTTCAAGGATGAATGGGCGAGGAGAGGTGTTGGTGCCATACCTCCACTGCCAGACCATTCATCATTCGTAGCAAACCATACCCTGCTACAAAGTACTCCTACCACAGTCAACAGCACCATGACCCATCCAGTAAATGTAATTCCTGTCCTTTCCTCTGATAATAAGTGGGTAAATTCTAACAGTAGATCACCAATAGGGGCAGGGAGTGGGATTGTGATACCTTCACATTCAAAATTACCTCATTCAGGTGAAAATAATACAAAGCATTTCATATCATCTTCAGTACAGAATTTGAATTCTATTCCTACACCTGTAAATAATTTCTCTAAAGTTCCTTCATTGTCCAATATATCATTTCCACCTCCTACAAATAATATGTGGTATTCGAAACCAACAGATTCTACTAGTGTTTCCACAAATATAGCTCCTCAACGTAAGAATCCTTTTCTTCCAGATTTCTCCCTTCCATCACCAACTCCTTCAAGATCTCCTCAGGCAAATCTACTAATTTCTGGAACAAGGACATTGGACGCAGAAAGATTCACATACAAACCTCGATGACAAGTGGAAATTGTGGAACCTTCAAATGAAGATTTTGAAGTGGAAGATCTAATCAGTGGATCAGAACTTACAGTGACAGTTCATGCCAAACTCCATATTGGCTTAAAGTGCGAAGATTTTTATACATATAATTTAATTAAAAAATCAAAGTGATGTGTTCAACTTTGAGGAAACGATTAATTTCTCCTAAGGAATACTTGGAATTAATAAATTTTTGTGTTAAACTGAGTTGGAGAGGCTCCTTCAGAGTTGGTTTCTTCACTCCTTAAGAAATAATTTCATGTACTCCTTGTGGTATTCATCATAACAACATTGACGTCGCATCATTTCCCGCTGCTCTCTGCCTTCATACTAATGTCCGATGGATTTGCCTGGCTGCCAATATAACGAATGCATAGTGCACTAAGTGTGGTGTGGACGAACGTTACTGTTAGTGATAATGCCTCCAGGGGGGGGGGGGGACCATCATCCCACTAATGACCCCCAGTGATTGCTGTTAGTGACTGGTTAAATTCTGGTTTACTGGAAAGCACTGTTAGTGACAGGGTTAAGTTAGAGTTTGGTTAGCCGGGCTGTGTGGCTCAGATGGTTAAGGCGCTGGCCTTCTGACCCCAACTTGGCAAGTTTGATCCTGGCTCAGTCCGGTGGTATTTGAAGGTGCTCAAATACGTCAGCCTCGTATCGGTAGATTTACTGGCACGTAAAAACTCCTGCGGGACTAAATTCTGACACCTCGGCGTCTCCAAAAACCATAAAAGAGTAGTTAGTGGGACATAATACAAATAACATTATTATTTACTATTAGAGTTTGGTTATGTATTGCAGTAAACTTGATACAGTACTTATTTGTCAGTGTCAAATTTACTGATAGAAACTTTAGGTTATTGCAAGTGAAAAAATAACTGATAAGGGTGACTAGATTACTGTTCATGACAAATTACTGATACTGACTGGTTAGTTTCTGATTTAGTGGTGGTGATTTTTGCTTTAAAAGTAAGTACAACTGAGCAACCATCCTCTCTTAAAACTAATCAGAGGAGGAAATGTTACAGGTCCAACACTTTGAAGAGTTAGGTATCGGGAAAAGAGAGGAAATGTCCACAATGCACTTGAAAATGATAGACTGCCTAGTTCTCACAAACATAATAAGGTTCAGCTTGGGGCCCCATGGTCGCCAACCCACGCTCTCAAGCTGAGTTACTCTCATTTCATCAGTGTTAGAGCGACTAGATACAGCAATGCATTTATACTTTAAATAAGTAAGCCCATGGAGAGTTCTTCCAGTTGATCGTGACATTTGTCACCTGTGAAGCAAATTTAATGTGTGATGGTGCAGATTCCAGAAGATTTCTGGAGAAATCCTGGTCATAGGGGAGAATATTTTCGTCTTAGTATATGCCGGTGACATATTCTTGCTGTTCACAGCAAACTGATGCAGATGTGTGATGCTGTGGAGCCTTTGGTGAGCAAGATTGAGCTCTTTATAAATTAAGCAAAGACTGAGTACCTTCTGTTATGTTGGAGAAAAGCTGTTACAAGGATAGAAGTCCAGAAGTAGTCAGTTGGTGGCCAATCTTTCAAAGGAGTCTGTCAGTTCAAATACTTGAGAGCAGTTTCCACAGAGTAAGCATCATATGAACTTATAAAACCGTGAGTATCCAAGCCACAAATCATTGTTACTACAGCCTCAATCAACTTCTCAAATCACTCAGTCTATTGAGATAACAAATCAGACAAAATGATGTCAAACTGGACAGTGTTCTTTATGGCTGATTCCAGAGAATAGTCCACCTAAGCAGGGAAAAAGTAAAGTTGAAAATAAAACTGAACAAAAACATGAAATGTTATTAATTTTATACCTTTATTCATTGATTGATGTCTTTCAGTTTTTAATTGTGTGGTTAATTGAACCTTTACGTGCAGTCTAAATTCGTTTGCTATTTCTCAATGGTTTTAGGAATTACTGTTTATTATGATGAAAAGGTATCAAAATTATTATGATAAATGTTAATTCTAATGCTCTTTCCATTCGAAGTAAAGTACTTATTTAGGTTATTAATAGTTTACATAAGGTATAATAAGGCGATGAATTTATTGCTGCAGCGCATGTAAACGCGACGAAAAAGGTATAAAAGTTTCTGTGGACGAAAAGTGCATGTTTCAATTTTAATAAAATTTGGTATGCAAAGCCAATACTGCACATTCTTTCGAGCTGCTATATCATTCATTTAAAATTTCAAATGGATTCATTCGAAGCTGATAGTAAAATATGTTGCATGTTTAACACATTCTCGTGAGCACATTCCCCGTCGTATAGAGCCTCGTGTACAGGAATGCGTTATGTGATGCAACACGCTGCCTGCAGGATTCAGTTTTGCATCACACTCACTTGTAAAGGACATATTTTAACTGAGGTGATTTTTAATAATGCCGCTTATTCACAAGGAACATTGTAAACGGTATTGCGAGAAGAAAAATAATCGTGATTTTAAAAGAAAGGAAAGTGAAAGGAATGCCCAGTTACGTGTACGCTGCCAACAGGTACGAGAATCTGCGAAGAAACACAGAGTTCAGAAGAAACTTCATGGCTTATCAACAGGTACTTCTTGTACTACAAGTCCAACAACACAACAATCAACATCGATTACAGAGCCAAGTACGCCAGCATCTGCTTATAAATGTAAACAGACATTGGGGAAAGCTGTAAAGCATTTGGAAAAGACTTTACCTGTGAGTCCGCAGAAGAAACGGGAAGTTGTTTCTGCACTGAGTGCAAAATTTAGTGCAAGGTCATCTACCTCTGGCAAGCGCAGGAAGTCTTCACTTCCAAATTAAGAAGTTCTTGAATTTCTCAATCAGGTTGATATCAGTTGGCCATCTCCTCGAGCAAGAGATTTTATCACTGTAAGGATGTGGACCACGGTGAAGTCGGCACCCAAGAACACACTGAGGGGGGTCTTCCCTCTTTAGGAGATAAGAGTGCGTAGATCGTAAATGACCTATCCTCGGCCTACACAGTACTATGGCCTCTCTCCGTGAAGGTCGGAAAGAGCACTGCCCACGGTAGTTGTCTTCTTAATTGCTCTCTTTGTTGGGGGTTCGGATAGCTAGCCACTCCGATTCCCAGGATTATTCTACCACCCCTAACCACAGATCACAGGACACAGGTAAGTTTCCCGAGCAGAAGACGCGTTGATTCATTACGTTACAGAGTTGCAAAATGATGGTTTTATTATCTTGCACAAGATGCTACATTTCAAAGTGCAAAAACTAGCCATTAAAGGAGGAACCAGCTTATTCGGATCTGAAAGTGAGCCGGGTTGGATCCGTAGATTCATGACGCAAAAGGGATTGTGTCTGCGAAGGCGAACATCTCTCTGTCAGAGAATGCCAATTTATTTCAGTGACAAAATCATAGATTTTCATCGCCATGTGATAGCAGTGTAGAAGAAAAACAATTAACTGTTATCTCAAACTGGCAATGCAGATCAAACCTCGATAAAGTTCGACAGGCCATGCAACACCACCATCAACAAGGAGGGAGAATCTAGTGTGCTTGTACGTACAACTGGGTGTGAGAAACAGTGCTGCACTGTCATGCTAGCAATAACCGCAGATGGAAGAAAATAGCCACCATACATTATTTTCAAAAGAAAAACAGTGCCTAAAGCGAAGTTTCCCAAAGGCATTCATGTACGAGTTCAAGAGAAAGGATGGATAGATGGATACAGCACTTGTCCAGGACTGGGTCAGTATGGTGTGGGGAGCACGGCCAGGGGCTCTGCTTCAACGCCCAGTAATGCTAGTGTGGGTCAGTTTCCGCGGATACTTGGTGGAAGATATGAAGAAATGTCTTCAGGAAATGAAAACAGATCTCATAATTCTTGGTGGACTCTCACATTGTCTACAGTCCTTAGATGTTTCCGTCAACGAACCCTTCAAGGACAACATCACTCTGTTTTACATTAAACTTGCCATTTATAATATTATCTTGGGATTTTGGGAAGATTGATATTGATGTAGAAAGCGCTGATGAAGTGAGTTAAGGCCCCCAAAATATGTATGCGTAAAACTTTGTAAAAAATCAAATATTGATAATATATTGACAGGGCGGACTAAACAATCACCCGTTGTACATTACTGACGGTATATGTCAAAAATAAATGCACAAATGTAAACACGCGATGCCTGGAATTGGCCCAAAGTTAAGTGCTTGGGTAGTATCAAAACACAATCTTGAAAAATATGAGGTTGACAACTGAATTAGCAAGGCAACTCAATATTACCACCAAGTAAGACAACTGCTGTGGGATAATCAAGTACTAATGAAAGCTAAGATGACATTATATAAATCCTATTATACACCCATCCTCATATATAGCTTAGAAATTACCATGTTAAGGAGACAAGACAGCTCAAAATTCCAAGCACCAGAAACAAAGTTCCTATGCACCATGATACAGAAGACCAGGAAGGAGAAGTACATAATAATAATAATAATAATAATAATAATAATAATGCTATTTGCATTTACGTCCCACTAACTACTTTTTCGGTCTTTGGAGACGCCGAGGTGCCGAAATTAGTCCTGCAGGAGTTCTTTTACGTGCCAGTAAATCTACCGGCACGAGGCTGACGTATTTGAGCACCTTCAAATACCACCGGACTGAGCCAGGATCGAACCTGGCAAGTTGGGGTCAGAAGGCCAGCGCCTCAACCGTCTGAGCCTCTCAGCCCGGCAATGGAGAAGTTCAGGAACAAAAAAGTTTGAGAGGAGGTGGGAATAGGGGACTGCCTATCATAAAGAATCCAGAAGGGAAAACTGAAGTGGTTTAGCCATATAAAAAGGATGAGCGCAAAACAGGATTATAATAACAGAATATAAAAGAGAAGTAAAAGTAAAAAGACCAGTGGGCTGACCCAGAGAAAAATGGACCAATCTAGTAAAGAAAGATGTTGAGAAGAGAGGACAATATTGTATTGGGAAAAGATTAGTTATGAGACAACAGTGGTTCATGGACATACAAAGATGGAAGGGGCTTGTACACCACTCTCAGGCAATTGGAGATGTTCAACAACAACAGTGATGATGATGATTGAGATAACTCAAACTCAAGATATACAACACATTAATACTGCCTGTTATATGGGTAATAATAATTTCGTGTGGCTATTTCTAGCCGAGTGCAGCCCTTGTAAGGCAGACCCTCCGATGAGGGTGGGCGGCATCTGCCATATGCAGGTAACTGCATGTTATTGTGGTGGAGGATAGTGTTATGTGTGGTGTGTGAGTTGCAGGGATGTTGGGAACAGCACAAACACCCAGCCCCCGAGCCAATGGAATTAACCTATGAAGGTTAAAGTCCCCGACCCGGCCGGGAATCAAACCCGGGACCCTCTGAACCGAAGGCCAGTACGCTGACCATTCAGCCAATGAGTCGGATGTTATGTGGGTGCAAAACTAGGAGTGTCCAGAAATAGAACTACAACAGTATCTTCATTTTTCAAAGGAATGTTTTGCAGAACATCTTCAGAGTGATAAAGGATGTAACAACTTGGGAGTGACATATAAGATATCATTGTGAGCTGTATCAAATATATAAAGATCCAAATATTATAATCCAAATGAGCAGTTATCATCTCATGTGGGCAGGGCATGTCTCACAAATGATGGCCTGTCAAGTTGACTAATTTTCCCCTCTGCATCAAGAGACTCATGAAAACCTGACACAGATGATGGATAGTTGGATCGACCGGCAGAAGAGAGCAAGGGATAAGGCACACTGGAGGAGAAGTCTTGTAGCAGTCCACTGGGCCCGATTGCATTTTGATGATGATTAGTACGCTAATTTCTCTGTTCTTTGGTTTTATATGATTTTTCTGCAACAGATACAGTGGTGGTCAAAATAATAGAGCCACCTGGCAAAGGTTTGGAATAAAGTGCAAATTTATTGCTAGACATGTTTGAACTATGATGGAAACAAAATTTTACGTTGTACAGGAACCATTACAACAGAGTCACACTGTACCACAGTCAGTTATATAGATAACACAACTCAAACTAATCAATATATTCAAAAGAATACCAGACCACAGGGCCAAAAAAATAGCCAATTTACACAAATATTTTGTACTTGATCTCAGTTTTATGAAATTTACAGGAACAGTCGTTTTTGCATAGGAGTGCATTAGTACTTCGTGGGGAAACCCTTATTTTTGAGAATTGCCCTGTACCTCTTACCCATAGAGTCGACTAAACGCCCGCATTCGTCGCTGTTGATCGCATACCAGGCTCTCTGGATTTCTTTCCAAAAGTTTATCTAAAGATGTAGCTTTTGAGCGGTCAATTCTCTTGTCTACAAACTCTCATAAGTTCTCAATGGGTGATGCGTCAGGGGATTGAGGTGGCCACTCTAATACTTCGATATGGTGATCTTGAAAAAAACTGCCTTATGATCCTTGCAGTATGCTTTGGATTGTTATCGTGCTGAAATTTCCATTTCAGCGGCATTTCCTCTTCAGCATAAGGCAGCGTCACATTTTCCAAGATGTCTTTGTACATTTCTGCGTTCAGTATGCCGTTGATACGGTGTATTGGACAAATGTCGTACCGTGAAAAACATCCCCATACCGTAACACTTCCGCCACCATATTTCACAGTTTTTAAAGTGTACCTGGGATTAAATTCCTGGTTTAGTGGGCGGCGCACATAGACTTTTCCATCTGAGGCAAACCTATTATATTTGGATTCATCGGACCAAAGGATGTTTCTCCACCAAATATTAGGTTTTTGTTCACTTCTCCAGGTGAAGGCCAACCTTTTCAGAACATTAGCTTTTGAAACATGTGGCTTCTGTCTCGCAATACGCCCATTCAATTTTGCGGATATCAGTCGTCTTTGAATCGTTGAGGTTGTTGCTAAACAAAATGGCTTTCAGTTGTGGTGTTGACAAAAATGGGTCTTTCTTTACTTCCCTAGTGATGAGTCTGTCTATGCGAGGAGTAGTTACACGAGGTTGCCCCCTGTTCTCCACCTGCGGTTTACCGGGCGAGTTGGCCGTGCGCGTAGAGGCGCGCGGCTGTGAGCTTGCATTCGGGAGATAGTAGGTTCGAATCCCACTATCGGCAGCCCTGAAAATGGTGTTCCGTGGTTTCCCATTTTCACACCAGGCAAATGCTGGGGCTGTACCTTAATTAAGGCCACGGCCGCTTCCTTCCAACTCCTAGGCCTTTCCTATCCCATCGTCGCCATAAGACCTATCTGTGTCCGTGCGACGTAAAGCCCGTAGCAAAAAAAAAAAAAAAAAAAACCCACCTGCGGCTTTGTTTGTTTTGCCAGTCTAATGGCGTTCTGGACTCGTTTTCGCAAAACGTGTAAATCTTTGGCTATTTGATTCATGGACATCCCACTTTTGAACATCCGGAACATTACTATACGCTCATCATCGCTTGTATGCTTTGCTCTTCCCATCTAGAAGAATGTAAACAAAACCAAACGTCAATTTACCTACAAAATAATATTGAGTGGAGGTTTGTTGACAAATAATATCGCTAGCCCCCAAAACAACTGCAAAACATCCATTTGAACGGGACTTCTATAAAATGGCTCTATTATTTTGATCCATAAGATTCTTACCTTTATGCTTCTTTTCACACGTCTAGCTCAAACGCTTCCTTTCGCACGACTACAGATAGCAGCGACGTCTTCCCTGATGTTGTCTAAAAGGGACTAACAACACTGCACTCGTGGAGATTTTGCGAACTAATAGATATCCTAGTTCTTAATCCCGTCAATAGAGGTTGCTCTATTATTGTGACCACCACTGTATGTTGACATGAAGGTTGATTATGCCAAACGATCAGTGTTTTTTTTTGTTTTTTCCTCTATGTTATCTTCTTCTTTCTTATCAATAAACTGTAGTGCTGGTACATTGCAGAATATGAGTTCCTAGAGGTTCATCAATTCACATCATAGAAAGCATCAGAGATACAAATTCAGGATAATTATACAGACTGCCATCCATAATACATGACAGTTTACCAAAGAGAAATTGGGAAAATGAAGTGGGAAGTTTTGATGCATTCTGCCTACTGTCCCAACATGGCACTATCATCTGTTCATTTATTCAATTTTGGGAAGGAACAGATGTGAGGCCAGTGCAACAATTTAAGAGTCTCATGTAAGTTCTGTATCGACTTACTGTATAAGAAAATAGTCCACCGTAGTCAGTACAATGAATGTTAGTACAAGCATGTTAAAGGTACATGTTTTGGCCCTCTTGGGCCTTCTTCAGCCTTGAAAATGAAGTATGAAGGTTATGGCATACTATACACACTACACTAAAAGTCCATATGAACAAATTAATCTTGAAACTTTTTAACTTGTTATAATTTAAAAACAAACAAACCAAAAAGTCATATAAAAGAAACACTTATTCTTGAAGTCTAGATAATAAGTATCGATCTGTAAGAAAGCATCAAAATTATCGTCCTGTAGAAGTTTGGAAATTGACCAAGGTGGACTAATTACATATTTTCACATGCAGAAAGCAGTACGAAGTTATGGGCTGCTGGAACAGAATTCTGCTGCAAGGAAATGTTTAAAAATGAAGACACATCTTCAGATTAAGATGACTTATGTAGTTCTTTAATAATAACAAATATTGGTTCATGAAAGACTGTTGTTCATTAGTTTCAGTAGGACCTCTGACCTCTTTCTCTTCTTCGTTTATTGCATCTGCTTAGTGAACGTTCACTTTTTATTTTATTTATTTTATCAACGCTTGCTTGAAACAGTTTGAAGTTTACTAGTTCTTCAAATTCTTTAGTCTCAATGTTGTTTTCCTGCTGGGACCTTACTTGCCTTCCATCTTAATTTGCATGATGATGTGCAAGAGACTATTTCTCTGGGTGTTGCATGACCTGAACAATTTTCAAGCTTGCACTTCTTGATGTTTTTCATAATTCCTTTTAGTTTTCTCATACAGCACAGCATATTCACATTTCTCATATTGTTTATACACAGTATGCATCTGTAAATCCCAAATTCAGATGCTTGGTGTCATATCAAGGACCAGCATTCTACTCCATAAAGCATTGTAGAGAAGATATAACATCTAACAAGTCTGATTTCCAATTTTAAACTTAAGGTGCTATCACAAAGAACATTTTTCATCCTAAAGAATGCAGAAAGTAGTATGAAGTTATGGGCTGCTGGAGCAAGAGTTCTGCTGCAAGAAAATGTTTCACCGGGCGAGTTGGCCGTGCGCGCAGAGGCGTGCGGCTGTGAGCTTGCATCCGGGTGATAGTAGGTTCGAATCCCACTATCGGCAGCCCTGAAAATGGTTTTCCGTGATTTCCCATTTTCACACCAGGCAAATGCTGGGGCTGTACCTTAATTAAGGCCACGGCCGCTTCCTTCCAACTCCTAGGCCTCTCCTATCCCATCGTCGCCATAAGACCTATCTGTGTCGGTGCGACGTAAAGCCCATAGCAAAAAAAAAATGTTTCTTCTTGAGACACAGAGCAAAGTTCTCTGTGAAACATACAGAATTTCACCTTATTTTCTTGACACAGCATAACCCCAAAAGCCTATATCAGAGTCCCGCAGTCAGACCCACTGCGCAGCACTTCAAACCCACATATTACTTTCTTAGCGATCTGGTGAGATTTTGAATAGTTTTGTCCATTTGTTCTCCAATAGGACGCTATATCTTATTTCTTCCATTCCACAATTTTGCTTTAAATATCTTTCCAGCTCATCTGTTGGAATAGGAGCATCATGAACGTCAGTCCACGAAGAGAACTTCATTACTTTGGCAGGTTGTGGTATAGTTGTGGAGTCTGATGACACGGAAACATTAGAATGCTCGTCATTCAAGTACACCTCGTTCATCGCAAGTTTTTTATCTAATCATAAAAAGACAAAATCAGTCCGACTCCTTTAATGTACAGTATACTAATATTTGGAGGGTAATCTCAGAAACTACTGGACTGATTCTAAAAATCCGTTTACTAATGTAAATATACATTATCCCTGAGAGACATGGGCTGTATTTTATTTTCTAAACAATTTGAGGTGGGGGGCGACGGTGAAGATATAAAAATAATAGGCTAATATAGGCGAAATATCGAATTTGTCGTGCAAGGACGAGACTAAGCTCATTTTAAGCCCATTGACCCAAAGAACAAATCTTGGTAAGCCCTATGGGCCCAAAAACCATGTTTTAAGGCCCTAAAATCGACCGTTATGGAGATATTGGCGCCACACTACCCCTGCTCTCGGAATCGGATATGAAAATGAACTGCCGTAACCATGGCAACGCCAGCTCCAGGATTCTACAGCAGTGAGATTATGCGTGTACGTTTGGGCATAGCTGCCAAACAAAATTTGTACACATAATCCCGGAGCATATGTACAATGTATCTCGAAAACTTAACATGTTACAGACGTGAAGTGGTATTTATAATATCTTTTAAAAATAAAGAGAGATGTATGATTTTGTTTTCGGAAAAGACACTTAAGGGGAGGGGGGGAGGACTGAAATGTGGGTTGGCGTGAATTCTTAAAATGAGCATATCTACAGTATATCTCAAACACTTAACACATTACAGATGTGAAAATTGATATTTTTAATATTTTAAAAAGAAAAAACAGGTATTATTTTGTTTTTTGAAAAACCACTTAATGTGGGAGGGGGTGTAAAAGGGACTGAAAAGAGGGTTGAAGTAATTTTATTAGGGTACTGATATCTTAAAAAAATGAAGTTGTTACAGATGTAAAAATTGGTATTTAGAGTCTGCTTTAAGAAGAAAGAAATACGTTTTCTTTTGTTTTGGAAAATCCACTTGAGGGAGGATGAAAGGAATGAAATATTAATTGAATTATATGTATGAGGATACTTATATATAAAAACCTAAAGATGTTGCAGACGTGAAAATGGGTATTTGAAATCACATTTAAAAATTAAAAAACACCCATTTTTGGGGGTAAAATTAACTTCAGAAAATGTTACAGATGTGGAAATATGTATTTCTAATCTCCTTTAAAAATAAAGAAACTTTCTTTTTTACTTGAGAAGACGTTCTCACGTGTACAGTTCTATGTCGCATGGTCATCTCAGCTCCAGAAGGCAATACCACACACTTGGTTTACAAAGAGTTTCTGGGGTAAATGAAACTCAGTTTTTCAGTGAGGTTTTATACTTCAGGGATTTTCAGATAATGTCTTAGTACAGTACCGAGGAACGATTACTTTTATCAAATTACGAAATCCACGCGAGAAGCCGCGGGTAACTGCTAGTGTGTACATGAAGTTCACTGCAGATCGTACAGCACACAAAATTAACGTCTTTCCCATCACTGACAACTGCAGGCTTGAATACCAACCAAATACGACTTTTAAGTTTAGGATCCGGTTCAGAAGTCTTGTATTGTGCGGTTTTTAGTTCGTTTGTTTTTTTTTTTTTTTTTTTCATGGTTTCCTTTCTTTTGGAACTACATTCCACATTCGCTTCCGATAACAGGATAGACCGAGAAGTCAAACTGAAAACCACAGCAAATTTGATCAGCTCCATTCGACCGTAATGCAACGCACTCAGCTGACACGCAGTACACTGTACACATTGAAGCAGTCAGCCCATAGAACTACCACAGCGCTGTCCTTGGCTCACCGCGTACGAATGACAGAGCGCTGGCCCAGATGACGTCACGGGCTTCATATGTTCAAGCCTTTCAAAGCCCATTGCAGCCCACTGCCGAAACAGCTCATGGGCTGGGCCTCTCTGCAGGACTCTGGCCTATATCATGTCTAAAGAAAGCAGTTTGGGCTTTCTCTAACCTTGGTTTTTATTTCAGTGGTCATGCATGTCCCATCCCAGTTCTCCTGGATATTACTGTCAAGGTATGTTATTTACTAATCTCCAACAGCATTTCATTTGCTGTTGTCTGTGGTAATTCGGTGGTGGTGGTGATTATTGTTTTAAGAGGAAGTACAACTGGGCAACCATCAAGTCTTAATACTAATCAGAAGGAAAATGGAAGAGGTCCAACACTTTGAAAAATGAAGACCTCAAGTATTGGCAGAAGAAAGGGAAGGGCCACGAACAGCATAAAAATGAATGACATCCTAGTCCTCACATACCTAATACCATCAGGAGAGAATTGAAGTTGACCAAGGCAAGTCGTAAAGGGAAGATTTATTTATTTGAGTCAGAAATAAACAAAATATGTAGATACACAAATGACAATCTATACAGGGTGTTTCAAAAATAGGGGGCATAATTTCAGGTATGTATTTGTTACATGTAGACAATCAAGATAGTGCATTACAGCATGTGTCCGGAAATGCTTCATTTCCGAGTTATGGCGTTCACAACACTGAACTTCACCGGAACGTTTTTCTTCTGCAGGTTATTGTCATTACAGAAGAAGTTCAAAATTAACAGACCTCACATCGATGTCTCATTGATCTGCGAACATGATCCCAAACTCCAGGAGTATTGCGTATGTCCTCACACGATGCCACAATTTGATTCTGGAGGGTTTCCACACCAGGCACCGGAGACTAATACACCGATGATTTTAAATGGCCCCACAGATAGAAAACGAGAGGGTTCAGCTCAGGTGAGCATAGAGACCAACCAATCGGGCCACCTCTACCTATCCATCGATCAGGAAACATTCGATCCAAGCCAATGAGACATCGATGTGAGGTCTATATTCTAGCAGGAGGTGGACAGTTTGAACATCTTCTGTAATGACAATGACCTGCGGAAGAAAAACGTTCCAGTGAAGTTCAGTGTTGTGAAGGCCATAACTCGTAAATGAAGGATTTCCGGACAAGGTTGTAATGAACTATTTTGATTGTCTACATATAACGAACACATACCTGAAATTATGCCCCCCATTTTTGAAGCACCCTGTATACAGTATATAAAATAAGAGTTTTGTCTATACAATGCTCAGAATTTGAAAAGAATGGTATTTCTGTATCGGTCGTGTCTACAGTATCAAGGAAATGCACTTTTTACTTTTCCATAATTTCTGGCTGTCTGTCTGTATGTGCACACATCACGAGAAAACGGCTGCAGAGAATTTAATAAAAATCGGTATGTGAAGTCGGGGGATGAGCCACTACAATCTAGGCTGGGCTCATCAGTTGGTACCTAGCACACCTCCATGGTATGCACTAGCTGGCGTCTTGGTAGGTGTGCTAGGTACCAACTGATGAGCCCAGCCTAGCACACGAGGGCGAAACGCTGGCAACCAGGAATGAGTTAGCTGGAAAATTTATAATGTCCAATAACGGACCATTTATATTGGTATTATAAATTTACTCATTCGGAACAAATAATTCAGATTCCCTATGGGAATCAACATCTATATCATCTGATGGCCAAGCAGGCATCAATTTTTGATAATGAGACAAAGTCTCTCATAGTGCATTGGCACTGCTGGTGGCTACAATTAGCCTATGCAGTGGCCTCCATGGTATGCACTAGCTGGCATCTTGGTAGGTGTGCTAGGTACCAACTGATGAGCCCAGCCTAGCACACGAGGAGGAAACGCTGGCAACCAGGAATGAGTTGGCTGGAAAATTTATAATGTCCAATAACGGACCATTTATATTGGTATTAACCATTTATGTTTTATTCAATTTTACCGTACTGACTATGATAAGAGTGGTATTTCAGAGTCGGAAGAAAACTGAATGTGAAGGTCTACAATATTGAATGCGCATAACATTGATCAACAATAACGTTACATTGACCATTGTTTGCGGTGATGTTCTTTATCTCTTATGCTGCTGCTCGACTCTGATAGATGGGATTACTGCTACGTACCGAGTATGACAGCCTGACTGAATACTGGCAGGAAATAGCTGGGGAGTTAGAAAACTTTCTTCTCTAGCATGTCACTCCTCTGGTTCATACATTTTCTGATACCGTACTGCTGGTGTGTAACTCACTGGTTTATCATAGTATTCCAGCTATTCGATCCCTACACTGACGCGCTGTTCTGAATGATCAGTGTGCACACTAAAGGCAGAGGCTCACTTAGTAGTAGTAGTAGTAGTAGTAGATGACCTGGTCTAGAATTACAATTTAGGCATATTCCAAATTATAGCACCACAATTCACTAAATGCCGTATTTACGCGAATAATACCCGCATACTTTTAAAAAAAATTTGAGGCAGGAAACTGGAGTGCGGGTTTTATTTGGTTGAATGTTGGCACTTTTTTCAAAAGCAGCCTTCCTACAGTTAGGGTGCGGGGATTAATCACGTAAATACGGTAACTCAAAATTCAATCCTGAAAAGAGCCGTTTCTTAAAAAGGGTTTCTTCCTCTTCACTTTTATTAAATTCTACATTCATTTTATTCAAAATTAGCAGTGAAGAGGTCGTTTCTCTCTGACTTGGAGGAAAAAATTGCCTCCAAGTCAGATAGATTTTTCCGCCGCCAGTGTATTGAATTGAGATTTTCCAAATCATCAGGGTACTCCCAGGAAACTGATTAGTAAAAGGGCATAGTTTTTGCCCTGGGACTCTCCACTATTCGACCCTCCTCCGAAAAAAGACAGTGTGTTCACGGATCATGGCTGTCTGCAGCCTGGTCATTCCAGCTCTGGAACTTTGGCTGTTAGATCAGCAGCGTAGTACTTTTCGTTAAAAAGTGAGAAAATACGTGGTTTTTAATTTGATTATTTCATGTGAAATCAGTGCTTTTACTCGCACCATTCCTACTGACGTCATTGTCACGTGAACTGGGAGTGCTTCCCTGTCCAAGCAGTCAAGTGATCACGGTATTAGGTATTTTCCATCTGTTGTGTTGTCGACAAGTACCAGAATTCTGTCTTCACGTTTCATTGTTGTTTCTCAGTTAAGTTTTCTTATGTAGGTTAATCTTTAAGTTATGGATAAATGTCGGAGTTATACGACTGGGCTTAAACTCAAAGTGATAAAAATATACTGAAGAACATGGTAACAGAGTTGCCGGTCGAGAATTGAGTGTGACTGAGTTTAATGTTCACTACTGGCATAGACAGAAAGCTGTGCTAGAAACCACCAACTGAACACGTAATGCATTCAGAGGACCAAAAAGATGGTGTGGTGATGATTATTGTTTTAAGAGGAAGTACAACTAGGCAACCATCCTCTATATAAGACTGCACCCGCTCTGGTAGCGATCAGTGACAAGATTTCCCGGTAGCTCTTGGTTTCTTCTCAGGGTGTCCTTTTTCCGCCCATAAAATCTGAGATTTTATATGTAATTGTTTTACGTGGATTCGAAGAGAAATTAGACGCTGGAATACGCTTCATTGAAATAGCTATACGCCAAAGTAGAGACCTACGACCGATAACTTGAAAGAAATCTCGCATTACGTTTGAAGACATATCAATCGCTTGCATCAAGAAAACTTATAGACTAACTTACAACTAAACCTTACTTGTGTAGAAATTAAAACACAGTCACTTATAAAAGAAAATAAATATAAGAATATTTATTGATTAAAATGATGACGAAGTCGGGTATAGTGAAATCTGGGTAGTTTTGATTTTCTGATATTTAATCATTTAAAAGACTTGAGTCAGCGCTTCCTCAAAATAAAATAAAATAATTAAAGTTATTAACTGTTAACTTATTCTCATAACCAATGTTTAAATTGTAAATAATACATAATTGAATATTCGTAGCCATGTTCCGAAAATATTACATTTTTCTCTTAATATTCGAGATCACTGAGCAAAAATGAATAATTCGTTAACTTGAAAATGAAATAAAATTACATGGGAAAAAAGGTTAAATTATGAACGCAAATCATCTCATATCTTTGCATAATTAAGTCCCAAATATACTCTCTGTGAGTATTAAATTGTGAAAGTGTCCTCCAAGTTTCCATTTATAAGTTATGGTTTCTCATAAGTTTGAACTCTGAATCATTGGTCACGTATTTCGAATACGCAGTGGTAACCACTTACGAGCTAAAGCAATACCACCCTCATGCCTAGGACATTTGGCTCCTAACTAACGTTTGTAAAATATTTCCTATTTAAATTATTTGAGTCAAAATCTTATGTATGAATTAAAAAAAAATAAACATCTAACTGCTACTTCAAGTAGTTTCTAATCGGCACACTCCTCTATAATTGGCTCAATGTACTCTTATAATCCGCACTGTCTCAATATTTCGTATTTATATGTGCTACTGAACTCGTATGGATAGCATAGAATTACATTATTTCATATTATCGTGTTACGTCACCGCATCGTGAAATATTAAATGTATATTCAATCATGAGTCTAACGAATCGTATATTAGATCACTCTCTCATACGTAGTACCTGTTATTCATCAAATACAGACATAAATATCACTGTCACGACACACAATTCTACGTAATACATATTCATCTTACCTTGACATGGTCATCTGCGCGACAATCTCTCCTTGTCATATATTCTCAAACTTGGCACAGAAACTCACCTCGTATTACCAATATAACATTAATACGTCGTATAGCAATTCTTACACTTCCCGTCGAATATAAACTAATCACTTTACTATAATCATTCATCAATACGCTTATTAAATACTCACTTCTCAACACTATTCCATAGACACTTCAACATAATATCGGCTTTCATATTGCCGTATGCACGTAGCCATAACACCAAAACTATGTGCTAAATATACACGAATTGCCTTCCAAAAATTACATAATCAATAACCTCTCTCTTAACAACTGTATTACGAGTTCAATACCTTCTTTCACGGATGAAAGGAATACTTAATTTTGACAATCATTATCGTATCGCGCAGGTATTTCGTGACGTAATCTATACTCAGGTAAACGAGATTAATCGAAATCTTACTGTCAATTAGACACATTACTTCTAAGTCTACACAAGTATCACATATTTCTCTTATCCGATAATAATTTCACAGTTGATATGCTAGTGCGGTAACCTGTATATGTCATATAAATATTCTAATTCCATACTTCCATCTAATCTTACTCCTTAAGTATTTCACACTTTACTTATATTACACACGCGTTCTTAATTACTTCATAAATCAGCATATGATCAGCACATGCCAAATAGATTGAGGGTGCAGATTATGAGAAACTACTCTACTAAAGAAATGTATGGACTTAGCTCGTCAGTTGCTACATCTGATCTGGTTGTTGTTCCATCCTTCGGCTGCGGCTAGACCCTCAGATCGGATCTGGATCTCTGGTTTGGTTGGACGTTCATGGTCATCAGCTGGTCACATCGCTCGTCGGATCTCTCCTTCTCGTCCGGTCTATTGGCTGGTGGGTGTTCATCCACGTCATCACGTCCACTGGTTGGCCGGTCCAATCCTCCACAGCTGGTCATCTGGCTCGACAGTACATTTCCCCAGTTTAGTCCATCTTGTCAAATTAGCAGACAATCATCATCTTGTATCTGAAGACAACGAAAAGAATTCCATATGCGCAGTAATTAATCATGATATTATTCATATTTCTTTTTATCTACGGCAATCGTCGAAGTTTTCCTTTCTGTGAAAATATTTCTCCGTAATAATTATTTGATTTACTGCTACGGTAGTTCCTATTTTCACGAATGAAGATGTTTATTATTATTAAATGGTGAATTCCGTTTCTTCCGATCGCTGAGTTACTGTTGGGTAAACCAAGTCCGTCGTATTTCACCAAAAATTAATTTTTATATCTATTTCTCTCGGCTCTACAGTAGCATACGCCGGTGAATAACTTATTCTCACGATGTCTCCGTTATATATAGATAATATTCTTCTTAGTTACTCCGAATATCCTTCAACTCGTAGCTCTGCTCGTATTTTGCGTCTTACTTCCGTAAGTAATTTTTTAGAGAATCACCTTAAACAATCCTCCCGCTGCTATATTTTTTTTAAAACAATTCAAATGAACCTCTACTGTTCTGCAGTGTCTTCGAAATTTATCCTTTCCGTGACGTACATAGCCTTCTGTATGCTGCATTAATTTGAAGTTCGTTGACTTAGTAGATTACATGGGCCATACCTTCCTACGCCGCCATTTTGTTATTGGTCTACGAGATGCGAACGGGCACATTTTATCCCCCGGCACAAAGAAAATATATTGGTCACGATATATTTTCTCATTGTTGACTTGAATCTCAAATGTGACTTAGCATCTCGTATATTCTCTGCCATTGCGATGTTTCTATTCGATTATCGAATATCAGCAGATTGGTATCGATACTGTCCTCATCGCATTAGTTCGTTTACAAGTCCCGTAACCATGTATTTAGCAGCTGATTTTTCTTCATTCTAATGGTTGTAATAAAGATATTTATTCCTTCCTCCAGGCGTATTTTACGATGGTAGGTCGTTTATTGGCTTTAGACATTCTTGTCCATAAGTTCTTATTGCATGTGCTAATTCTCTTGATAGTACAACTTAATATTGCATGCATTGTGTATGTTATGATATTTGCCATTTAAACTTGCTATTTCGTAGGCATTGTTCCCAATTACGCGCTCTATTCTGTAGGGACCATTGTATAACGGCAGAAATTTAGCACATATTTTTGCTGGTGCATTTGATATGGGTGCGGTTTTAACTAGTACTAGATCTCCTTGTTTGAAATGCGGATGGAACTTTTTATTCCGTACCCTTCTTAATCGTTTTTGAGACTGATCCTTGAGTCTTTGCTGGATCTTTAAATTTATTTCTAAAGGATCTAGCTTTTTCTCTAGCTGCATAGTAAAAATGCTGTCCCATGTCCTCTGTGGGTGGACATTCTTATGTGCTACACTAGGAATCTGGGCAGTTGATTGATTTATGGTGTTGTTTAAACTTTCAGCAATGATATCTAGCATGTCTATCCATTTCCAATGTTGTTGACTACAATATATTCTCCCGAATTTAGCGATCTCCTTCATATATCTTTCTACGGGATTAGCTGCAGGGTGTCGAACTGAACATAACGTATGTTTGATTCCCTCATTTCTTATCCGTTCGCGGAACATAACTGAAGTGAATTGTGTTCCTCTATCAGTAAGGATCCTTTCGGGTTTTCCCATCTCTGGAAATGTTTTATTGATGAGGCCGTGTAAAACCTGTTTAGTATTGGCTCTTTGAATTGCTTGCAATGATATATATTTTGAGAATATGTCAATGACCACTAGTATGTATTTCTTTCCTTTCCTAGCAGTTGGCAATTTTCCAAAAATATCTATTGCATAGATTTCCTGAGCTCTAGATGGTATAATTGGAATCGGTTTGTGTCCACACGTGTAATTGTTATGCTTCACTCTCTGACACACATCGCATGTTTTCGTTATGTTTCTTACTGATCTTCGTAACCCTTTCCATGTGAATTTTTCCATTATTGTTCCAATGACTTTGTCTATACCAGCATGACCAGTCATCTTATGTGTATGCCAGATTAATTCTTTTTGTAGCTCTTCTGGTATTACAATTCTTTTGATGTTACTGACCTTGTCCACTACTTTCAGAAGTATTCCATCTACGATTTCATAGTTCTTTGTGACTTCTGGAGATGATTCCCTGTTAACCAATTTATCGATAATGATTTTCAATTTCTGATCAGATTCCTGATATTCCCTCAGATTTTCTAACTTTCTTAGGAGTTGTTCATCTTGAGTATCCAGTTCGATTGCTAGCACATGTTCTTCACCTTCATGTGGGTTTCTACTTAACGCATCAGCTAAGACGTTTTCCTTTCCACTGCAATGTTCGATTTTTAGGTCAAACTGTTGCGTGAATAACATCCACCGCGTTATCCTTTCACTGATCATGACAGCTTTTAACCCAAAAGTCAACGCCTTGTGGTCTGTCCGTATTGTTACTGGATAGCCATAAATTATACGTCTCCACTGTTGTAATGCATGCACTATTGCTAGTAGTTCAAGCTCAGTAGTGGTATAGTGTTGCTCATGTTTTCTAAGTTTTCTACTGGTAAATGCCAAATAAGTTCGTCTTTTGGTTTCGTCATCTTCTTGATATAAGCAAGCTCCTACACCAACGTGCGATGCATCAGCTTGAATTATAAATCTTTGTTGATAATCAGGATATCCCAGTTTAATACTCTTCTTCATAAGCTCCTTCATGTTGATGAAAGCTTGTTCTGCCTCATCATTCCACTTCCATTTATTGTTGACTTTTAACAGGTTCTGTAATGGTGCAGCCGTCTCTGTGTAACCTTCACAATGGTCTGAGAAGAATCCGGTCATCCCAAGAAATTGCCTTATATGCTTTACCTTACTCGGTCTCGGGAAATCACATATTGCCTTTATTTTTACGGGATTTGGTCTTATCCCTTCTCCATCGATCACGTGGCCTACAAAAAGTACTTGGCTTTGGCAAAATTTAGATTTTGATAGATTTATTTTGAAGCCAGTTCTCTGTAAATTACTTAATAGCTTTTCCAATTTTTCACAGTGTTCTTCGAAAGTAGAACTCGCGAAGACCAGATCATCAACATAACAATTTACAAAGTCCTTTACTTCGGTTGTTAGGCTTCTGTCTAGTGCCCTTATCAATACGGCCGAACTGACTTTTAGCCCGAATGGTAACCGACAATAGGCATATGTCTGGTTATTAAACATAAAACCTGTTAATAACCGTGACTTCTCTTCAAGGACAATATGATGAAATGAAGCTGTGCAGTCCATGCTTGTAAAATATCTCTGACCTCGAAATCTCTTCACAATATCTTTAATTTTAGGGGCCTGACTATACTCTGGAATTAGTCTGGAATTTAGGACTCGCGCGTCGAGGCACAGGCGCAGTTTTCCGTTATTTTTCTTTACAATTACTATAGGATTGAGGAATGGAGTGGTAGTTTTTACGATCAATCCATCAACTAGCATTTCCTCGATAATTTGTTTAACTTCGGTGAAATACTTCTCCGGCACGTCGTATATTTTTCCCTTGTATGGCGTCCAGTCAGTAACTATCAGTTTGTACTTGTAATTAGGAATCTGCCCAGGTTTATCACTAAAAACTTCAATATATTTATTGATGATGTTGTACAATATTCGTTTTTCTTCTGCAGATACTGCGGCTTGAGTAATTGCTTCCCAAATTTCAGTTCTTTCGCAGCTTTCCTCTTCGATTGCAACGATTTCTTCAATTCTCATAATTAATTCTGGCTCTAATTCTGTACTTAGATCTTTTTCTTCTAGTTCATGGCTCTCTTCGTCTAATAGATCCACTTCTTTTCCCTCGATCTTTAACCATTCGTTCTCTTCAAGTGTGCTACTAATTTGTACTCTTTCTACAGTTCTATTTCCATCATTTTCCACTACCGGGAATCGAATTTCACCCTTTTCCATATCAATTGTCATCCTAGAACTTATCATGAAGTCTATTCCAAAAATTATGTTGTATTTAATTTTCTTCATGACCATGAATGGATGCTCAAATTCATATTTTCCAATCTTAACACTTAAGTAGGCTTGTATCTTACATTCAACTGCCTTGTCAGGAATTATACCACGGATTTTTACACCAGATACTGGTATGGTCGGTATCTCTATTTTCTGGTTCAGCTCTTGGAACAAGGTATGTGACATTACGCTTATGCTAGCTCCAGAGTCCACTAAACAGTATAACCGGGTATCGAACACTCTCACAACTATTACAGGTAATTTGAATTTTGATTGGGTTTCGTGACAGGTATCTTCTTCAACTAAATCTTCGGGTTGAATGTCCCAGTGATCTATTTGTGCAACTACCCAACTGCGAATTTTGACAATATTTACATTCGGTTTACTATTTACAATTTCATGTCTCATTAATTCGTCATCGGCGTTTTTTTTTTCGCTCGGATGTTTGGGAATTGTCCGTGTTCCCATGGTTTTCATTTTCTTTCCAGCCTTCTTCCTGTCTTCTTCGTTTATAATTCTGAAGTTCGAGACTCTCCGCGCCTTCGAGGTCGCCGTTTATGTCTTTATTCTTAATAGCTTCCTCCCATCGGCTCTTATTCTGTCTCTCTTCTCTCAGCTCCTGAAGATATCGCCTGTTCTCTTCATTTTGACTGTATTGTGCAGGTCTTCTCCTCTCATCGTATCGCCTCCTGTTCCTCTGATATGGTCGACTTCTATTATTCCCATATCGTGCATTATTCCTATACTGGAAACTATTTCTATTTCCAACTTGTCCACATCTTCCGTGCTGTTGACCACTATACTGGCAATAGCATTTTCTCGGTTCTTTGCTTTGGGCCCTAATACAATCTTCTGTCCTAATTTCATCACCCTTATTTAGTCCGTGGTTAGTGATTTCAGGACTTAGCGTATTAACCGCTTCTATTTGTCTTATATTCCTGGGGTTCCTCTCTATTAAGCATGATGATGTTAGGTCGATCTGCCTTAATCGTCTCTCCATGTCAATAGCAGTTTGTATGTCAGAGGCCGCTAGTAATCTTTGTATTTCAAGAGGTAATTGCCTCTGAATAGTTTTGATCGCCTCCAGTTCGCTAGGTGGAGAATCTAAGTCCTGAAAACGATGAAATTGTAGGGAGAAGAAGTCACTGTAGCGTGTTTGGCCTGCGGTCGAAAATTTTCTCGAGTACAGCTCTAATCTTAGTTGTTGTTGGATCTCAGGATCCCAGAACTTCCTCAAGAAAGCAACCTTAAATTCGTCATAATTATGGAAGGTGTACTTAAAAGCCTGGAACCAAATATTTGGGTTCCCGTCCAGATGTTTTTCGATGATTCTCAATTTCTTTTCTTCCTGAATTTTTCCTTCCCTAAAATATTCCTCCATGTCTCTAAGGAATTGTTTGGGTGAGGTCCTAGCTGATCCGTCAAAATGTTTTGGTCGGTCGTCGTAATTTTTAATTATGTTAATTATCGTGCTTCCCTCACTATGGTTACTACCGTTCAATATTTCTATATCTCTTCTAGTTGGGTCGCTCATCCCTGAAAGTGTATTCTCTCTATCGTTAATCTGTACTTCTATTGCTCTTTGCCTATCATTAGAGCTTGAAGCCATTGATTTCGCCGTGTGTGATTCCAGCTTCATCTCTTGGATTTCTCTTCTAATCTGTTTCATTTCTTCTTCTGTCTTTTCTATCTTTCGTTCCGATTCTTCCTTATTATCTTCTATCTTCTGTTTTAATTCATCAATTTTCTGTGATACTGTGCTTGCAGCCTGATCATATTTTTCATCTAAGTCTTGTTGCCTTAGATTTAATCCTTGCATACCAGCTGTTATTTCGTTTATTTTCTCTTCCTCCAACTTTCGAATTGTTTCCTGGCTCTCTGTTACCATTTCACTTATTTTATTTATTTCCTCATGAATTTCTCTGTTTCTATTTTCCATGGTTTCAGCCAACCTCGTCTGCATGTTTTGAATTTCGTTTTTAACTTCATATACTTCCGACCGTGTTTTCGTTGTTTCTTCAGTCGCCTCTTCTTGTTTCTTGCGTAGCTCATCGATCATTCCCTTATGTTCATCTTCTAGTTTTCTAACGAATTCTTCTAAAGATTCTTTCTGTTTTAGTTGATCTTCTCTTCTTTCCTCTCTCATCTCAATAATACATCTCTGGAATCTTGATTCCCGTTCCTGTTCTTTTTCTTCTTGTTTCTGTTGCCACTCTTCTAATTTCTTCTCTTGTTCTTTTTGAAATTCTCTAAACAATTCTTGTTGTTTTCGCTCTTTTTCCGTCCGTCTTCTTTCCTTCTCTTCTTCCAGCTTCCTCTCTTTTTCTTCACGTTCCTGCTTTTCTTTCTGTCTTTCTTCTTCCAGCTTCCTCTCTTTTTCTTCTTGCTTCTTCTCTTTTTCTTCACGCTCCTGCTTTTCTTTCTGTCTTTCTTCTTCCAGCTTCCTCTCTTTTTCTTCTTGCTTCTTCTCTTTCTCTTCACGTTCCTGCTTTTCTTTCTGTCTTTCTTTATCAAGCTTCTTCTCTCTTTCTTCTTGTTGTTTCAAATATTCGAGAAACCATAATGGAGCTCCTTCTTGTTTCTCCTGTGCTCTTCTCATTTCCTCTTCTTGTTCCCTTCTTGTCTGTACTCTGCCCTGTGTTGCCATTTTATGTCGAATTCAATATATATATTCGTTATACTCTTTAAAAATTACTAGTAAACTCTCTATTTTTTAAAAAATATTACTCTAGATTGCCTATCAATCCACTAAGTTCACAGAATATCACATAAAAGATCTCACACACCACAATAACTTAGTCTATAAGGTTTTAAATAGTTCAAAGTTTGCACTATATGCACTAGTTTCAAGTTTTCTATTCAATGAATAATAATGCAGATGGACCTTCCTGGAGATCGGTACCATCTCACCAGATAGACCATTAACAACCAGATCAAGAGTTCAAACCTATGATTTCGTTCACATTTCGGAACATGTTACGAAATGAAGAAATTAAAATTCCGCTATGCGGCATCCAATATTTATATGCATGACCATCAGCCTATACCATAATTGAAATCAAGCAAGTTTCATTTTATATTAACATAAAATCACCTTATCCTAGCTTATTATTATTAAAGAAAAGCAATCATCAAATAAATAACAATGATTCCTAATCAATATATCTTCAGAGGTTCAGCAATGTGGTAATAATTAAATAAATTGCTCAATGCATCGGTGACTCGTTTTCTCTGCCCGATACCTACATTTCGAGCTTCAACACAAGACTGCCGATTAAATAGTGTGATGTGTCGGACAATCTCTTATTCTCCCGCGATGTCTTTCTCTTCAGTTATCATGTTGACAATTTTTATACATTTGGCGGTCCCTAGTTCGATGTTCCCGCGGTGTCTTTCTCTTCAATCGTTCCACTGTTGTGGCGTCATTTAATTACTTTCCCGCGGTGTGTTTCTCTTCAATTGCTCACTATTGTGCAGCCATTAAATTACTTGTCTTTGGCGGTTCTTTATTTGACGTTCCCGCGGTGTCTTTCTCTTCATGCTTCACGTTGGAGCGCCATTTAATTACTTGGCGTCCAACGGTTCTTGACCACGGTGTCTTTCTCAAATTGCCTCACGTATGGGCGACATTTAATTACTTGCACCCGCTCTGGTAGCGATCAGTGACAAGATTTCCCGGTAGCTCTTGGTTTCTTCTCAGGGTGTCCTTTTTCCGCCCATAAAATCTGAGATTTTATATGTAATTGTTTTACGTGGATTCGAAGAGAAATTAGACGCTGGAATACGCTTCATTGAAATAGCTATACGCCAAAGTAGAGACCTACGACCGATAACTTGAAAGAAATCTCGCATTACGTTTGAAGACATATCAATCGCTTGCATCAAGAAAACTTATAGACTAACTTACAACTAAACCTTACTTGTGTAGAAATTAAAACACAGTCACTTATAAAAGAAAATAAATATAAGAATATTTATTGATTAAAATGATGACGAAGTCGGGTATAGTGAAATCTGGGTAGTTTTGATTTTCTGATATTTAATCATTTAAAAGACTTGAGTCAGCGCTTCCTCAAAATAAAATAAAATAATTAAAGTTATTAACTGTTAACTTATTCTCATAACCAATGTTTAAATTGTAAATAATACATAATTGAATATTCGTAGCCATGTTCCGAAAATATTACATTTTTCTCTTAATATTCGAGATCACTGAGCAAAAATGAATAATTCGTTAACTTGAAAATGAAATAAAATTACATGGGAAAAAAAGGTTAAATTATGAACGCAAATCATCTCATATCTTTGCATAATTAAGTCCCAAATATACTCTCTGTGAGTATTAAATTGTGAAAGTGTCCTCCAAGTTTCCATTTATAAGTTATGGTTTCTCATAAGTTTGAACTCTGAATCATTGGTCACGTATTTCGAATACGCAGTGGTAACCACTTACGAGCTAAAGCAATACCACCCTCATGCCTAGGACATTTGGCTCCTAACTAACGTTTGTAAAATATTTCCTATTTAAATTATTTGAGTCAAAATCTTATGTATGAATTAAAAAAAAATAAACATCTAACTGCTACTTCAAGTAGTTTCTAATCGGCACACTCCTCTATAATTGGCTCAATGTACTCTTATAATCCGCACTGTCTCAATATTTCGTATTTATATGTGCTACTGAACTCGTATGGATAGCATAGAATTACATTATTTCATATTATCGTGTTACGTCACCGCATCGTGAAATATTAAATGTATATTCAATCATGAGTCTAACGAATCGTATATTAGATCACTCTCTCATACGTAGTACCTGTTATTCATCAAATACAGACATAAATATCACTGTCACGACACACAATTCTACGTAATACATATTCATCTTACCTTGACATGGTCATCTGCGCGACAATCTCTCCTTGTCATATATTCTCAAACTTGGCACAGAAACTCACCTCGTATTACCAATATAACATTAATACGTCGTATAGCAATTCTTACACTTCCCGTCGAATATAAACTAATCACTTTACTATAATCATTCATCAATACGCTTATTAAATACTCACTTCTCAACACTATTCCATAGACACTTCAACATAATATCGGCTTTCATATTGCCGTATGCACGTAGCCATAACACCAAAACTATGTGCTAAATATACACGAATTGCCTTCCAAAAATTACATAATCAATAACCTCTCTCTTAACAACTGTATTACGAGTTCAATACCTTCTTTCACGGATGAAAGGAATACTTAATTTTGACAATCATTATCGTATCGCGCAGGTATTTCGTGACGTAATCTATACTCAGGTAAACGAGATTAATCGAAATCTTACTGTCAATTAGACACATTACTTCTAAGTCTACACAAGTATCACATATTTCTCTTATCCGATAATAATTTCACAGTTGATATGCTAGTGCGGTAACCTGTATATGTCATATAAATATTCTAATTCCATACTTCCATCTAATCTTACTCCTTAAGTATTTCACACTTTACTTATATTACACACGCGTTCTTAATTACTTCATAAATCAGCATATGATCAGCACATGCCAAATAGATTGAGGGTGCAGATTATGAGAAACTACTCTACTAAAGAAATGTATGGACTTAGCTCGTCAGTTGCTACATCTGATCTGGTTGTTGTTCCATCCTTCGGCTGCGGCTAGACCCTCAGATCGGATCTGGATCTCTGGTTTGGTTGGACGTTCATGGTCATCAGCTGGTCACATCGCTCGTCGGATCTCTCCTTCTCGTCCGGTCTATTGGCTGGTGGGTGTTCATCCACGTCATCACGTCCACTGGTTGGCCGGTCCAATCCTCCACAGCTGGTCATCTGGCTCGACAGTACATTTCCCCAGTTTAGTCCATCTTGTCAAATTAGCAGACAATCATCATCTTGTATCTGAAGACAACGAAAAGAATTCCATATGCGCAGTAATTAATCATGATATTATTCATATTTCTTTTTATCTACGGCAATCGTCGAAGTTTTCCTTTCTGTGAAAATATTTCTCCGTAATAATTATTTGATTTACTGCTACGGTAGTTCCTATTTTCACGAATGAAGATGTTTATTATTATTAAATGGTGAATTCCGTTTCTTCCGATCGCTGAGTTACTGTTGGGTAAACCAAGTCCGTCGTATTTCACCAAAAATTAATTTTTATATCTATTTCTCTCGGCTCTACAGTAGCATACGCCGGTGAATAACTTATTCTCACGATGTCTCCGTTATATATAGATAATATTCTTCTTAGTTACTCCGAATATCCTTCAACTCGTAGCTCTGCTCGTATTTTGCGTCTTACTTCCGTAAGTAATTTTTTAGAGAATCACCTTAAACAATCCTCCCGCTGCTATATTTTTTTTAAAACAATTCAAATGAACCTCTACTGTTCTGCAGTGTCTTCGAAATTTATCCTTTCCGTGACGTACATAGCCTTCTGTATGCTGCATTAATTTGAAGTTCGTTGACTTAGTAGATTACATGGGCCATACCTTCCTACGCCGCCATTTTGTTATTGGTCTACGAGATGCGAACGGGCACATTTTATCCCCCGGCACAAAGAAAATATATTGGTCACGATATATTTTCTCATTGTTGACTTGAATCTCAAATGTGACTTAGCATCTCGTATATTCTCTGCCATTGCGATGTTTCTATTCGATTATCGAATATCAGCAGATTGGTATCGATACTGTCCTCATCGCATTAGTTCGTTTACAAGTCCCGTAACCATGTATTTAGCAGCTGATTTTTCTTCATTCTAATGGTTGTAATAAAGATATTTATTCCTTCCTCCAGGCGTATTTTACGATGGTAGGTCGTTTATTGGCTTTAGACATTCTTGTCCATAAGTTCTTATTGCATGTGCTAATTCTCTTGATAGTACAACTTAATATTGCATGCATTGTGTATGTTATGATATTTGCCATTTAAACTTGCTATTTCGTAGGCATTGTTCCCAATTACGCGCTCTATTCTGTAGGGACCATTGTATAACGGCAGAAATTTAGCACATATTTTTGCTGGTGCATTTGATATGGGTGCGGTTTTAACTAGTACTAGATCTCCTTGTTTGAAATGCGGATGGAACTTTTTATTCCGTACCCTTCTTAATCGTTTTTGAGACTGATCCTTGAGTCTTTGCTGGATCTTTAAATTTATTTCTAAAGGATCTAGCTTTTTCTCTAGCTGCATAGTAAAAATGCTGTCCCATGTCCTCTGTGGGTGGACATTCTTATGTGCTACACTAGGAATCTGGGCAGTTGATTGATTTATGGTGTTGTTTAAACTTTCAGCAATGATATCTAGCATGTCTATCCATTTCCAATGTTGTTGACTACAATATATTCTCCCGAATTTAGCGATCTCCTTCATATATCTTTCTACGGGATTAGCTGCAGGGTGTCGAACTGAACATAACGTATGTTTGATTCCCTCATTTCTTATCCGTTCGCGGAACATAACTGAAGTGAATTGTGTTCCTCTATCAGTAAGGATCCTTTCGGGTTTTCCCATCTCTGGAAATGTTTTATTGATGAGGCCGTGTAAAACCTGTTTAGTATTGGCTCTTTGAATTGCTTGCAATGATATATATTTTGAGAATATGTCAATGACCACTAGTATGTATTTCTTTCCTTTCCTAGCAGTTGGCAATTTTCCAAAAATATCTATTGCATAGATTTCCTGAGCTCTAGATGGTATAATTGGAATCGGTTTGTGTCCACACGTGTAATTGTTATGCTTCACTCTCTGACACACATCGCATGTTTTCGTTATGTTTCTTACTGATCTTCGTAACCCTTTCCATGTGAATTTTTCCATTATTGTTCCAATGACTTTGTCTATACCAGCATGACCAGTCATCTTATGTGTATGCCAGATTAATTCTTTTTGTAGCTCTTCTGGTATTACAATTCTTTTGATGTTACTGACCTTGTCCACTACTTTCAGAAGTATTCCATCTACGATTTCATAGTTCTTTGTGACTTCTGGAGATGATTCCCTGTTAACCAATTTATCGATAATGATTTTCAATTTCTGATCAGATTCCTGATATTCCCTCAGATTTTCTAACTTTCTTAGGAGTTGTTCATCTTGAGTATCCAGTTCGATTGCTAGCACATGTTCTTCACCTTCATGTGGGTTTCTACTTAACGCATCAGCTAAGACGTTTTCCTTTCCACTGCAATGTTCGATTTTTAGGTCAAACTGTTGCGTGAATAACATCCACCGCGTTATCCTTTCACTGATCATGACAGCTTTTAACCCAAAAGTCAACGCCTTGTGGTCTGTCCGTATTGTTACTGGATAGCCATAAATTATACGTCTCCACTGTTGTAATGCATGCACTATTGCTAGTAGTTCAAGCTCAGTAGTGGTATAGTGTTGCTCATGTTTTCTAAGTTTTCTACTGGTAAATGCCAAATAAGTTCGTCTTTTGGTTTCGTCATCTTCTTGATATAAGCAAGCTCCTACACCAACGTGCGATGCATCAGCTTGAATTATAAATCTTTGTTGATAATCAGGATATCCCAGTTTAATACTCTTCTTCATAAGCTCCTTCATGTTGATGAAAGCTTGTTCTGCCTCATCATTCCACTTCCATTTATTGTTGACTTTTAACAGGTTCTGTAATGGTGCAGCCGTCTCTGTGTAACCTTCACAATGGTCTGAGAAGAATCCGGTCATCCCAAGAAATTGCCTTATATGCTTTACCTTACTCGGTCTCGGGAAATCACATATTGCCTTTATTTTTACGGGATTTGGTCTTATCCCTTCTCCATCGATCACGTGGCCTACAAAAAGTACTTGGCTTTGGCAAAATTTAGATTTTGATAGATTTATTTTGAAGCCAGTTCTCTGTAAATTACTTAATAGCTTTTCCAATTTTTCACAGTGTTCTTCGAAAGTAGAACTCGCGAAGACCAGATCATCAACATAACAATTTACAAAGTCCTTTACTTCGGTTGTTAGGCTTCTGTCTAGTGCCCTTATCAATACGGCCGAACTGACTTTTAGCCCGAATGGTAACCGACAATAGGCATATGTCTGGTTATTAAACATAAAACCTGTTAATAACCGTGACTTCTCTTCAAGGACAATATGATGAAATGAAGCTGTGCAGTCCATGCTTGTAAAATATCTCTGACCTCGAAATCTCTTCACAATATCTTTAATTTTAGGGGCCTGACTATACTCTGGAATTAGTCTGGAATTTAGGACTCGCGCGTCGAGGCACAGGCGCAGTTTTCCGTTATTTTTCTTTACAATTACTATAGGATTGAGGAATGGAGTGGTAGTTTTTACGATCAATCCATCAACTAGCATTTCCTCGATAATTTGTTTAACTTCGGTGAAATACTTCTCCGGCACGTCGTATATTTTTCCCTTGTATGGCGTCCAGTCAGTAACTATCAGTTTGTACTTGTAATTAGGAATCTGCCCAGGTTTATCACTAAAAACTTCAATATATTTATTGATGATGTTGTACAATATTCGTTTTTCTTCTGCAGATACTGCGGCTTGAGTAATTGCTTCCCAAATTTCAGTTCTTTCGCAGCTTTCCTCTTCGATTGCAACGATTTCTTCAATTCTCATAATTAATTCTGGCTCTAATTCTGTACTTAGATCTTTTTCTTCTAGTTCATGGCTCTCTTCGTCTAATAGATCCACTTCTTTTCCCTCGATCTTTAACCATTCGTTCTCTTCAAGTGTGCTACTAATTTGTACTCTTTCTACAGTTCTATTTCCATCATTTTCCACTACCGGGAATCGAATTTCACCCTTTTCCATATCAATTGTCATCCTAGAACTTATCATGAAGTCTATTCCAAAAATTATGTTGTATTTAATTTTCTTCATGACCATGAATGGATGCTCAAATTCATATTTTCCAATCTTAACACTTAAGTAGGCTTGTATCTTACATTCAACTGCCTTGTCAGGAATTATACCACGGATTTTTACACCAGATACTGGTATGGTCGGTATCTCTATTTTCTGGTTCAGCTCTTGGAACAAGGTATGTGACATTACGCTTATGCTAGCTCCAGAGTCCACTAAACAGTATAACCGGGTATCGAACACTCTCACAACTATTACAGGTAATTTGAATTTTGATTGGGTTTCGTGACAGGTATCTTCTTCAACTAAATCTTCGGGTTGAATGTCCCAGTGATCTATTTGTGCAACTACCCAACTGCGAATTTTGACAATATTTACATTCGGTTTACTATTTACAATTTCATGTCTCATTAATTCGTCATCGGCGTTTTTTTTTTTCGCTCGGATGTTTGGGAATTGTCCGTGTTCCCATGGTTTTCATTTTCTTTCCAGCCTTCTTCCTGTCTTCTTCGTTTATAATTCTGAAGTTCGAGACTCTCCGCGCCTTCGAGGTCGCCGTTTATGTCTTTATTCTTAATAGCTTCCTCCCATCGGCTCTTATTCTGTCTCTCTTCTCTCAGCTCCTGAAGATATCGCCTGTTCTCTTCATTTTGACTGTATTGTGCAGGTCTTCTCCTCTCATCGTATCGCCTCCTGTTCCTCTGATATGGTCGACTTCTATTATTCCCATATCGTGCATTATTCCTATACTGGAAACTATTTCTATTTCCAACTTGTCCACATCTTCCGTGCTGTTGACCACTATACTGGCAATAGCATTTTCTCGGTTCTTTGCTTTGGGCCCTAATACAATCTTCTGTCCTAATTTCATCACCCTTATTTAGTCCGTGGTTAGTGATTTCAGGACTTAGCGTATTAACCGCTTCTATTTGTCTTATATTCCTGGGGTTCCTCTCTATTAAGCATGATGATGTTAGGTCGATCTGCCTTAATCGTCTCTCCATGTCAATAGCAGTTTGTATGTCAGAGGCCGCTAGTAATCTTTGTATTTCAAGAGGTAATTGCCTCTGAATAGTTTTGATCGCCTCCAGTTCGCTAGGTGGAGAATCTAAGTCCTGAAAACGATGAAATTGTAGGGAGAAGAAGTCACTGTAGCGTGTTTGGCCTGCGGTCGAAAATTTTCTCGAGTACAGCTCTAATCTTAGTTGTTGTTGGATCTCAGGATCCCAGAACTTCCTCAAGAAAGCAACCTTAAATTCGTCATAATTATGGAAGGTGTACTTAAAAGCCTGGAACCAAATATTTGGGTTCCCGTCCAGATGTTTTTCGATGATTCTCAATTTCTTTTCTTCCTGAATTTTTCCTTCCCTAAAATATTCCTCCATGTCTCTAAGGAATTGTTTGGGTGAGGTCCTAGCTGATCCGTCAAAATGTTTTGGTCGGTCGTCGTAATTTTTAATTATGTTAATTATCGTGCTTCCCTCACTATGGTTACTACCGTTCAATATTTCTATATCTCTTCTAGTTGGGTCGCTCATCCCTGAAAGTGTATTCTCTCTATCGTTAATCTGTACTTCTATTGCTCTTTGCCTATCATTAGAGCTTGAAGCCATTGATTTCGCCGTGTGTGATTCCAGCTTCATCTCTTGGATTTCTCTTCTAATCTGTTTCATTTCTTCTTCTGTCTTTTCTATCTTTCGTTCCGATTCTTCCTTATTATCTTCTATCTTCTGTTTTAATTCATCAATTTTCTGTGATACTGTGCTTGCAGCCTGATCATATTTTTCATCTAAGTCTTGTTGCCTTAGATTTAATCCTTGCATACCAGCTGTTATTTCGTTTATTTTCTCTTCCTCCAACTTTCGAATTGTTTCCTGGCTCTCTGTTACCATTTCACTTATTTTATTTATTTCCTCATGAATTTCTCTGTTTCTATTTTCCATGGTTTCAGCCAACCTCGTCTGCATGTTTTGAATTTCGTTTTTAACTTCATATACTTCCGACCGTGTTTTCGTTGTTTCTTCAGTCGCCTCTTCTTGTTTCTTGCGTAGCTCATCGATCATTCCCTTATGTTCATCTTCTAGTTTTCTAACGAATTCTTCTAAAGATTCTTTCTGTTTTAGTTGATCTTCTCTTCTTTCCTCTCTCATCTCAATAATACATCTCTGGAATCTTGATTCCCGTTCCTGTTCTTTTTCTTCTTGTTTCTGTTGCCACTCTTCTAATTTCTTCTCTTGTTCTTTTTGAAATTCTCTAAACAATTCTTGTTGTTTTCGCTCTTTTTCCGTCCGTCTTCTTTCCTTCTCTTCTTCCAGCTTCCTCTCTTTTTCTTCACGTTCCTGCTTTTCTTTCTGTCTTTCTTCTTCCAGCTTCCTCTCTTTTTCTTCTTGCTTCTTCTCTTTTTCTTCACGCTCCTGCTTTTCTTTCTGTCTTTCTTCTTCCAGCTTCCTCTCTTTTTCTTCTTGCTTCTTCTCTTTCTCTTCACGTTCCTGCTTTTCTTTCTGTCTTTCTTTATCAAGCTTCTTCTCTCTTTCTTCTTGTTGTTTCAAATATTCGAGAAACCATAATGGAGCTCCTTCTTGTTTCTCCTGTGCTCTTCTCATTTCCTCTTCTTGTTCCCTTCTTGTCTGTACTCTGCCCTGTGTTGCCATTTTATGTCGAATTCAATATATATATTCGTTATACTCTTTAAAAATTACTAGTAAACTCTCTATTTTTTAAAAAATATTACTCTAGATTGCCTATCAATCCACTAAGTTCACAGAATATCACATAAAAGATCTCACACACCACAATAACTTAGTCTATAAGGTTTTAAATAGTTCAAAGTTTGCACTATATGCACTAGTTTCAAGTTTTCTATTCAATGAATAATAATGCAGATGGACCTTCCTGGAGATCGGTACCATCTCACCAGATAGACCATTAACAACCAGATCAAGAGTTCAAACCTATGATTTCGTTCACATTTCGGAACATGTTACGAAATGAAGAAATTAAAATTCCGCTATGCGGCATCCAATATTTATATGCATGACCATCAGCCTATACCATAATTGAAATCAAGCAAGTTTCATTTTATATTAACATAAAATCACCTTATCCTAGCTTATTATTATTAAAGAAAAGCAATCATCAAATAAATAACAATGATTCCTAATCAATATATCTTCAGAGGTTCAGCAATGTGGTAATAATTAAATAAATTGCTCAATGCATCGGTGACTCGTTTTCTCTGCCCGATACCTACATTTCGAGCTTCAACACAAGACTGCCGATTAAATAGTGTGATGTGTCGGACAATCTCTTATTCTCCCGCGATGTCTTTCTCTTCAGTTATCATGTTGACAATTTTTATACATTTGGCGGTCCCTAGTTCGATGTTCCCGCGGTGTCTTTCTCTTCAATCGTTCCACTGTTGTGGCGTCATTTAATTACTTTCCCGCGGTGTGTTTCTCTTCAATTGCTCACTATTGTGCAGCCATTAAATTACTTGTCTTTGGCGGTTCTTTATTTGACGTTCCCGCGGTGTCTTTCTCTTCATGCTTCACGTTGGAGCGCCATTTAATTACTTGGCGTCCAACGGTTCTTGACCACGGTGTCTTTCTCAAATTGCCTCACGTATGGGCGACATTTAATTACTTGCACCCGCTCTGGTAGCGATCAGTGACAAGATTTCCCGGTAGCTCTTGGTTTCTTCTCAGGGTGTCCTTTTTCCGCCCATAAAATCTGAGATTTTATATGTAATTGTTTTACGTGGATTCGAAGAGAAATTAGACGCTGGAATACGCTTCATTGAAATAGCTATACGCCAAAGTAGAGACCTACGACCGATAACTTGAAAGAAATCTCGCATTACGTTTGAAGACATATCAATCGCTTGCATCAAGAAAACTTATAGACTAACTTACAACTAAACCTTACTTGTGTAGAAATTAAAACACAGTCACTTATAAAAGAAAATAAATATAAGAATATTTATTGATTAAAATGATGACGAAGTCGGGTATAGTGAAATCTGGGTAGTTTTGATTTTCTGATATTTAATCATTTAAAAGACTTGAGTCAGCGCTTCCTCAAAATAAAATAAAATAATTAAAGTTATTAACTGTTAACTTATTCTCATAACCAATGTTTAAATTGTAAATAATACATAATTGAATATTCGTAGCCATGTTCCGAAAATATTACATTTTTCTCTTAATATTCGAGATCACTGAGCAAAAATGAATAATTCGTTAACTTGAAAATGAAATAAAATTACATGGGAAAAAAAGGTTAAATTATGAACGCAAATCATCTCATATCTTTGCATAATTAAGTCCCAAATATACTCTCTGTGAGTATTAAATTGTGAAAGTGTCCTCCAAGTTTCCATTTATAAGTTATGGTTTCTCATAAGTTTGAACTCTGAATCATTGGTCACGTATTTCGAATACGCAGTGGTAACCACTTACGAGCTAAAGCAATACCACCCTCATGCCTAGGACATTTGGCTCCTAACTAACGTTTGTAAAATATTTCCTATTTAAATTATTTGAGTCAAAATCTTATGTATGAATTAAAAAAAAATAAACATCTAACTGCTACTTCAAGTAGTTTCTAATCGGCACACTCCTCTATAATTGGCTCAATGTACTCTTATAATCCGCACTGTCTCAATATTTCGTATTTATATGTGCTACTGAACTCGTATGGATAGCATAGAATTACATTATTTCATATTATCGTGTTACGTCACCGCATCGTGAAATATTAAATGTATATTCAATCATGAGTCTAACGAATCGTATATTAGATCACTCTCTCATACGTAGTACCTGTTATTCATCAAATACAGACATAAATATCACTGTCACGACACACAATTCTACGTAATACATATTCATCTTACCTTGACATGGTCATCTGCGCGACAATCTCTCCTTGTCATATATTCTCAAACTTGGCACAGAAACTCACCTCGTATTACCAATATAACATTAATACGTCGTATAGCAATTCTTACACTTCCCGTCGAATATAAACTAATCACTTTACTATAATCATTCATCAATACGCTTATTAAATACTCACTTCTCAACACTATTCCATAGACACTTCAACATAATATCGGCTTTCATATTGCCGTATGCACGTAGCCATAACACCAAAACTATGTGCTAAATATACACGAATTGCCTTCCAAAAATTACATAATCAATAACCTCTCTCTTAACAACTGTATTACGAGTTCAATACCTTCTTTCACGGATGAAAGGAATACTTAATTTTGACAATCATTATCGTATCGCGCAGGTATTTCGTGACGTAATCTATACTCAGGTAAACGAGATTAATCGAAATCTTACTGTCAATTAGACACATTACTTCTAAGTCTACACAAGTATCACATATTTCTCTTATCCGATAATAATTTCACAGTTGATATGCTAGTGCGGTAACCTGTATATGTCATATAAATATTCTAATTCCATACTTCCATCTAATCTTACTCCTTAAGTATTTCACACTTTACTTATATTACACACGCGTTCTTAATTACTTCATAAATCAGCATATGATCAGCACATGCCAAATAGATTGAGGGTGCAGATTATGAGAAACTACTCTACTAAAGAAATGTATGGACTTAGCTCGTCAGTTGCTACATCTGATCTGGTTGTTGTTCCATCCTTCGGCTGCGGCTAGACCCTCAGATCGGATCTGGATCTCTGGTTTGGTTGGACGTTCATGGTCATCAGCTGGTCACATCGCTCGTCGGATCTCTCCTTCTCGTCCGGTCTATTGGCTGGTGGGTGTTCATCCACGTCATCACGTCCACTGGTTGGCCGGTCCAATCCTCCACAGCTGGTCATCTGGCTCGACAGTACATTTCCCCAGTTTAGTCCATCTTGTCAAATTAGCAGACAATCATCATCTTGTATCTGAAGACAACGAAAAGAATTCCATATGCGCAGTAATTAATCATGATATTATTCATATTTCTTTTTATCTACGGCAATCGTCGAAGTTTTCCTTTCTGTGAAAATATTTCTCCGTAATAATTATTTGATTTACTGCTACGGTAGTTCCTATTTTCACGAATGAAGATGTTTATTATTATTAAATGGTGAATTCCGTTTCTTCCGATCGCTGAGTTACTGTTGGGTAAACCAAGTCCGTCGTATTTCACCAAAAATTAATTTTTATATCTATTTCTCTCGGCTCTACAGTAGCATACGCCGGTGAATAACTTATTCTCACGATGTCTCCGTTATATATAGATAATATTCTTCTTAGTTACTCCGAATATCCTTCAACTCGTAGCTCCGCTCGTATTTTGCGTCTTACTTCCGTAAGTAATTTTTTAGAGAATCACCTTAAACAATCCTCCCGCTGCTATATTTTTTTTAAAACAATTCAAATGAACCTCTACTGTTCTGCAGTGTCTTCGAAATTTATCCTTTCCGTGACGTACATAGCCTTCTGTATGCTGCATTAATTTGAAGTTCGTTGACTTAGTAGATTACATGGGCCATACCTTCCTACGCCGCCATTTTGTTATTGGTCTACGAGATGCGAACGGGCACAAGACTAATCAGAGAGAAAAAAGTGGAAGGGGTCCAATTCTTCGAAAAATGAAGGTTTCGGCCAAAGAAAGCCAAGGGTCACAAAGGGCATGGAATTGAAAGACACCCTAGGCCTCGAGCGCTCTAATACCAGCGGGGTTGGAAAAGAACAAGAGCTGTCCAAGGGAGGTCGGATAGGAAAGGTGAAAGTGAGGAGCTTGGCACAAGTAAGCAGAAGAAATGCCAGGAATCAGCTAAGGGCCCCTGGTCGCCAACCCACGCTCCTTTTAGTCGCCTCTTATGACAGTCGATGGATACCGTGGGTGGGTGTTATTCTACCAGTGGTGGTGGTTATTTTTGTTTTAAGAGAAAGTACAACTAGGTAATCATCCTCTCTGAACAAATTAGTGGAAAAGAAATTTTAAAGTAAAACAAAATCATACATTCAGGAAAGAAATTTGAAACACAGTACAAAATAAAACCAAAAAATATTGAATTAGGCCGAAAAATTACAAACGAATCAAAAGGGAACGTGCATTGCCTGAGTAGCAGTACTCTTGTAATTTACATACCCTTGATTAATCCACTGTCGCAGATAAAGCGGACGACGAGATCAGCAGTAGTCACGTCATCGGCTAGTATGCGTTCAAGTGTTTCCTGCAGGCCGAGGCTCCGTCTTAGGCCAGAGAGATCGGCGCACTCTGTGTGGATGTAGGCCACGGTGAAGTCGGCAACATAAGAACACACTGGGGAGGTCTTCCCTCTTTAGGAGATATGAGTGTGTAGATCGTAAATGACCTATCCTCGGCCTACACAATACTATGGCCTCCCTCCGTGAAGGTCGGAAAGAGCATCGCCCACGGTAGTTGTCTTCTTAATTGCTCTCCTTGTTGGGGGTTCGGATAGCTAGCCACTCCGATTCCCAGGATTATTCTACCACACCTAACCACAGATCACAGGTAAGTTTCCCGAGCTAGAAGGCGAGTTGCTTCATTACGTTACAGAGTTGCAAAGTGATGGCTTTATTATCTCGCACAAGATGCTACATTTCAAAGCGCAAAATCTCCCCACACCATACTGACCCAGTCCTGGACAAGAGCTGTATCCATTCATCCTTTCTCTTGAACCCGTACTGAACCAGCTATTCGGATCTGAAAGTGAGCCGGGTTGGATCCGTAGATTCATGACACAAAAGGGATTGTGTCTGCGAAGGCGAACATCTCTCTGTCAGAGAATACTAATCTATTTCAGTGACAAAATCATAGATTTTCATCTCCATGTGATAGCAGTGTAGAAGAAAAACAATTAACTATTATCTCAAACTGGCAATGCAGATCAAACCTCGATAAAGTTCGACAGGCCATGCAACACCACCATCAACAAGGAGGGAGAATCTAGTGTGCGTGTACGTACAACTGGGTGTGAAAAATAGCGTTGCACTGTCCTGCTAGCAATAACTGCAGATGGAAGAAAATCGCCACCATACATTATTTTCAAAAGAAAAACAGTGCCTAACGCGAAGTTTCCCAAAGGCATTCATGTACGGGTTCAAGAGAAAGGATGGATGGATACAGCACTTGTCCAGGACTGGGTCAGTATGGTGTGGGGAGTACGGCCAGGGGCCCTGCTTCAACGCCCAGCAATGCTAGTGTGGGTCAGTTTCTCCGGATACTTGGTGGACTCTCACATTGTCTACAGTCCTTAGATGTTTCAGTCGACGAGCCCTTCAAGGACAACATGCATAAATTGTACACCGAATGGATGGCAGGAGGGGAGTATGAGCTAATGCCAGCAGGCAAAATAAAGAGGCCGTCAGTTGAACTCGTGTGTGATTGGGTTATGGTGTCGACAGACTATATTGTGAAGAGTTTCTTGAAGACTGGCATCGCAAATGCGTTGGACAGAAGTCAGAATGATGCAGTATGGGATGGTGACCAAAATGATGCATGCGAGAATAGTTTGGAGATTGAAGGCAGTGACAATGAATAGGGCAAGTATACTAGTTGTCTTGTTTTAAATGCCTAATGCAAATTTTAATTTTTTTTTTGGGAATACAATCTTTCACACACAAATCTCCACACGTCACGCATTGAAAATATTCACACTTTTTTTTTGTCATAAAAGTGCGAGTTATATGTGAGCAAATACGATATTCTCAAGGCAAGAAAACCACATTTGTTTTCATGCTGTAGCCAATGTAATTTGCAAGACAGCAGTGGTTTTCAGGAAGCTTCTCCTGGATCTCAGTCTAGGGGTAGCTACTACATAACCATACACTGGGTGGGATTGCTGATGGGCCTGTTTAATTCTCTCTTCATTGGCAGCTACCTCATGATGAAATATCTGATGAAAGAGAGGGGAATGGCACAATTAAGTGGAAACAATGCCATATTCAGCTAGAGTGCCCATGGTTGCCATCTCACACTCCCAAGTTAAGAACCCCTGAGGTTTCCATTTCAGTCACCTCTTACGACAGGCAGGAATTCTACTGCCGCCCACCCATAGGTGAAGGTAATGCAGGAGGTTGTTAACCAACTACCTTGATCTTTGTTTTTGCAGTGTTCATATTTAAGTCGTATACTTTGTGTAATTCTGTATTTTTTTTTTTTTTTTACAGGTATGTTATAGTTTATATGTGTTTAAATTAATGTTGTCAACAGACTGGAAAGCTTTAAAGCAACTGGTCATCCATTGCTTTTTCTGGCCTGCCACGGCCACAATGTTCTAAACCAGGCTTTCTTGGCCAAAGAACAGTGTAAGTAGATGCTAAAATTCTTATCATTAAACATAAATGTATCTTCAACTACTGTTGGCATTAAGAGACTGCAAGCAGCTAGAAGCGTGCTCTCAAAAGGGAATTCTTCAAGTCTCACATTTACGCACTCCTGAATGAGCATGGTAGGATTTGATTCCACCAAACCATATTATGTTAAGTAGCAGATCAAGAGCCAATCTCATTAACTGAACTTTACAAAGGCTTCTTCATTGTACAGAGCGATCCATATACTGTAAACCTGAACTACTTTAACAGGTCATAATTATCGGGCGAGTTGACCATGCGGTTAAGGGCATGCAGCTGTGAGCTTGTATCCAGGAGATAGTGGGTTTGAATCCCACTGTCGGCAGCCCTGAAAATGATTTTCCATGGTTTCCCATTTTCACACCAGGAAAATTCTGGGACTGTACCGTAATTAAGGTCACGACCGCTTCGTTCCAACGCCTAGCCCTTTCCTATCCTATCGTCACCATAAGACCTATCGGTGTCAATAAAGCAAATATTCTTTTTTTTTTTTTTTTAAAAAAAAGGTCATAATTTCCTTCTGAAAGCCTGTAGAAACTGGAAATTTGTTTTAATGATCTCAATGGCTCTGGGAGAATCAGTACCGCTGGCCATTGTTGACAATTTTGTTGATTGTCAGGTGGTGGTGGTGGTGGTGGTGGTGATTATTGTTTTAAGAGGAAGTACAACTAGGCAACCATCCTGTATATAACACTAATCAGAGAGGAAAGATGGAAGGGGTCCGACTCTTCGAAAAATGAAGGTATCGGCCAAAAGAAGACAAGGGCCACGAAGGGCATGAAAATGAAAGACACCCTAGCCCTCGCAAACCTAATAGCGTCGGGGTCGGAAAAGAACAAGAGTTGACCAAGGGAGGTCGGATAGGATAGATGAAAGTGAGGAGCCTGGCACAAGTAAGTGGAAGCAATACCGGGACTCAGCTAAGGGCCCCGTGGTCGCCAACCCACGCTCCAAAGTTCAGAGCCCCTGAGGCCCCTTTTAGTCGCCTCTTACGACAGGCAGGGGATACCGTGGGTGTTATTCTACCGCCCCCACCCACAGGGGGAGTTGATTGTCATGACAATAATGAGCACTGTTGGCAAATTAATAATTTGTTCGCAGTCAGCTAGTAGTCGTAACGGAAACATGCTGTACACACTTCGAGAGCATGCTTATATTGTGAAAGCACTGGAAGACAGAATCATTGATTACAACACAAAAGACATTTCGAAGAGAATTCAATGTGGGTGATGTTCCAACAGAGGCAATAATTTTATCGATTGTAAGGAAAGCTGGAGACAACTGGTATACTAAACAGTGACTGGTAACCATAGACCATCATTGAGTGCTGAGACTACTGATAATGTTCAAAGAAGCTTCGAGAACTTTCCCAAGAAATTGTTGCATCGATTGGGCAAGGAGACAGGCATTTCGTATGGCACATGTCAGAGAGCTGCGAAGAAATCGGGGTTGTGACCATACAGACTGTATATGACGCAAGCATTGAAAGAAGCCGATCATATTCTCGATGGATTCAGGTTTTTTTAATATTCAACTTCCAGACATTCTCTCCATAACTCGGTTTACAGATGAGGAATGGTTTCATGCATCAGGTTACATCAACACACAAAACAGCACATATTGGGTTGCTGTAAACCCCCACATTATCCCCGAAACACCACTGCATGATGAAAAGGTTGAAGTGTGATGCGCGGTGTCAGCTTCCAGTATTTTTGGCCCCATTTTCTTCGATACAAATGTAGACATTGCAGTTTATACGGCCATCTTCAATACATTTGTGGAGCAGCTGGATGATGTCGAACTGGCAGAAGGTTATTTTCAACAAGATGGAGCAACGTGTCATACGTCTAACGTTTCCATGGAACTTGTAACCAGTTTCTTTGATGACTGCATAATCTCCAAAAATGTGTGCCCCCCCCATTCACCTGACCTAACCTTGCCAGACATTTTCTAATGGGGGTATCTTGGAAGCAGAGTGTCCAAGAATAGACCTCAAACTACTGAACTCTGTGAGGTCATGAGACACGAAATAAGCAACATTAGCAATGATACACTTCACAGATCGTCGCAGAATATGGTGAAACAAGTACAGTTGTGTATGGATGCTGGTAGAGCGCACTTCCAACATTTGCTGAGTGGAATCTCCCGACAAAGTACTGTAACCAGTTTCTTTGCTGACCAAATAATCACAAATGTTTGCCCCCCCCAATCACTGGACTTATATATATGCATGTAATCTTCAAATTGTATATTACCATCTCCAAAAGCTGCACATGCATCCTATGATCGATTCAAATGTTATGACTCATTAAAGCAGTTCAGATTTATGTATCGCTCTGTATATAGGCAGAGGTGCCAACTATTACAGATTGTCCGTAATGATTACGGATTTCACTTCACGATTACGGCATTATGGTCGAAGGGGAAATTATTACGGAAAAGCAACATTGTCACAATAAAAATTAATTTCTAAGGGAAAAAAAAAAAAAAGGGAAGTAAAAATGTTCAATCCCTTAAAGGATTGCTGGTCAACCCTCCTCGTTTCAATGTTTGTAAGTTGTGAACTAAACATATTTGGTAGTTATCTGGTCGTCACTTCCTTTTGTTTCCCGGGAGCGGTGTGAAATCGCAGCGAGCTACATAGATATACGGTGCCCTCTTAGCTAGAAAGATGCATCAAGTCGGTCATGAAGTAGGCTCCACTCCATGCTCTGCTGTTCACCAATGCGCGCATTCGGCTCTCTCTCTCTGTTGTGTGCGTAGAATGAGTGGTATATTTAGCGCATTTCAATTCTAATTATCCTAGTCGTTGATTCGAAAAGAAATGACTGGTTTTGTAAAACGAAGCAGAGCAATTGAGGCGCTCGGGGCTAGATAATGGTAAGCCACACATTGAGCAATATTGAGATTTGTACGCATTTCGTATCTGCTAGAGAATGGCAAGCCACTGGCAGAGTGCTATTTGAAGAAACCAAGAGATGGCAGCACACGCTCTGTTGTTATGTATTGCACCAAGGCACAGCACGTCATTTTTGTGCTTTAGTATGGTAAGCCGCAGCAAGATGGCGTCTTGCAGAGGAAACAGTGTGAGCTGTTGTTTCGATGAAAAATGCATTTTGGAACCGAGACGGAAGCCAATTGTCTTGAGAGTGAATCCTCGTGCGATGACAGTGTTGTAGATGTGGATTATCAGCCAAATCCATGTGATATCTCATCAACATCACAGGTAAGCATCAACAAAATATTATGTGGCATGCTATATTATAGCATATGACAATGTGGATTATCACGACAATGCAGTACATGTAGTACTGTAAGATAACGCTAATATTTAATGGAACTATGAGACTACTTCTAAGATATTTATAAGGAGCCAAGTAACCATAAACGACTGTTGGACTAAGAGTGACTGCTATAGGGGTTATTGTGGCTTGCCATTATACAGCTGTTGAATTGCTGTATTGTTCAGTGCAGTTTTCATAGGTTCATGCTATTCGTTTTTTATTCTTTTTTCTTCTGCAAGGATGAAGACTTAGCTCCCCTTGTTAGAGCCCATCTCACCTGCTAAGAATGGAAGGCATCGATGGTGGCAGTAAACACCAGAGTTGAGTAAAAGGGCTAAACGTAAACGCCAGTGTAATCGAGTATGCACTTAAACATAGCTATTAACCAGAATTAAAAATATTAGAAAAATAATTACTTTAATTGAGAGCCGGCACAGAATATCGAATTAATATTAAATTAGCATTACGATATGTTTCAAAAACACGTTGTAAACTGTGAAATTAATGTCAAGAAGCATGACCGTCCTACACAGACATCGTGGACTGCGACCTTAACACCAAAAAATCGTAGGCCCATTCCTATACGGCAAAAGAAACTGTTTGACGTCATGGGCCAGCTTCCCTACATACCTGCGGTGCATCATGGATATTATTTATCTGACTCAGTATGAAACCACAGAGCAGGTTGAAGAACCTGAATTAATTGATGGCAGTTTCTTAGATGACGGTGAGAGTGACGTGATCGGTGATCAGTAAAGCCAAATGTTGGCACTGAAACTTTGATGATAGACAATGACAAGCCACAAAATTATGTGTATTCCTTGTACTTAATGTTTTTAATACTATGTACATTAGTTAAAAAGGTTCTATTTCATGTTACAATAATACCTTAATGTATAGAGTACCTTATCATTCAATAAACATATCTCTTTATGTCCATCATCTGATTTATGGAATTTTTTGAACCTTCATATGTCTCTCCTGTAAAACTTCCTCAATGTGGCTTACCATTATCTAGCCCCGAGTGCCTCAATTGTCAAATTGCATCTTCTTCTAAGAAGACAGCAGTGTTACAGAAATATAGAGACGGTTACACAAAGGAATGGCTATGCCTACTTGCTTCACGTGACAGTGAAAACCACGTGTTTTGCAGTGTGTGTTCGTTCTCTATGGCTCACAATGGTTGCAGAAGACACATAGAATCAAAGAAACATCACACATACGGTGAATCAATATTACGATTTCATCGTTCTTCGTAAAAAGTAATGGAACTGCGGTAACAAATGCCAAATTGCTGTTCACATCATTTCTTTTGGAGCATAATATTCCGGTCAGTTTCAGACCACGCTGGAAATTTATTTAGATCAATGTTCCCCGACTCTAAAATATCTCAGAAATATTGTTGTGCAAGAACTAAACCTCTGCTTTGGTTCAATACACGCCATCTGAGGCAAAAAAGGAAATAAGTGAACTTTTGCAAATAACGCCGTTTTCTTTGGCTACTGATGGTAGCAGTTAAACTTTATCCTACAGTTGTCTCTTTCTTTAATGCTCAGAGGCCAAATATCAACTCTTCTATTGTCATTGTTAGAGAGTACCGACAATAAAGGTGAGGGAATTTTCTCTTGTTATTAACAGTGAAATGTCTTATTTAGCCATTCCATGGAAAAATTGCATTGCTTTTTCATCTGACAATGCATACACAATGATAGGGTTAAATAAAGGTGTTCCCAAATTTGTGAAGGACAAGCATTCTTCTGTTTATGTCCTGGGTTGTTCTTGTCATCTCATATAAATCTGTGCACAAAAAGCAGCAGCCCAATCACCAGTCAATGTAGAGAACTTTTCGGTTCAGTTATATTACTATCTTGATAAGAGTTCTAAATGGCAAAACACGTTGAAAGTATATCAGGTGTTTGTGGCACAGAGGGTCACAAAATTTTGAAGTCAGTACCCGTTGGCATTCGCTTCTTCAGTCTATTAATCGAGTTCTTGACACTAATGTTTTGTAGTGAGCCCCACCATAAAAATGAGAGCATCAAGCAGTTTCGAACTGTAAAATCTTTCTTACAAGACCCACACACAAAATTGTTTTGCTGCTTTCTTAAGAATACACTTCCCATCTTTAACTCAGTGAATTTATTTCTGCAACAAGATGCTCCAGCCATACACCATCTTTGGAGGAAACTTACTAGTCTTTTAACTGATCTATTGGTCAGATTTGTTCAGCCATGTTCTGTTCATTCAGAATCTTCCTCCCTTGTGTTGAATTCAAGAGGAGGAAATACCAGAAAGCCAATGAGGACTTGGTAACTGGAGCAAAAGCCAGAGCATACTTGAAAGATAATGATTGTGATGAAGAGATGTTTTATAATTCTGTAACAGAGTTTTATATGGCAACTTGCAGTTACATTATCAGGAAATTTCCCCTTGATGATGAATTTCTTCATCAAGCCAAAGTTGTAGACATCTCTCTCAGAATAAAGGTTTCCTATTAATCTCTTGAATGTTTTGTTTGAAAGATTCCAAGTTTGGTCAAGGAAAGTGAACATGACAAACTTGAAGAGGAATTTGCAGTTTACCAGTATGATACTTTCCCTGAATATACTGCACATGGACCTAAAATTGATGCGAACTAGGGCAACATTGCAGAGCTTAAAAATGAAAGTGGACAAGTTAAGTATAAAACATTAAGTAATGTTGTATTTGCAGTACAAAGTGTACCTCACAGTAACTCTCCCACAAAAAGAGTTTTCAATGTTAGAAAAAATTCAGACAATATTCAGGCCTACATTTTAAATAAATCTACACTGAAATCGCTTATGGTTCTGAAGACAAAAATGTCACCTCCGGGGGAAGTATGTTTCAAGAAACCCTACACTGAAAAGCAGCTGTTGGGTGTGAAACAAGCTACAAAGAATTTGTTACTGTGGAACTAACAGGTAATGAGCAAATTTTATTGTGTAATATGATATACTTTAGAATAGATTGCTGTAGGAAAGGGCAAACGGGGTGCTTTGGATTTGAGTCATAAAAGTTTTGACGGGAGGGGGAGTTAAAAGTGGGATTACTGATAACCCACTTCAAAGGTTGGTACCTCTGTATAGGATGTACAAAAAATGCTGCCGAATAATAACCACAGAGTTAGTAAATAATACACTAGAGGTAGCATTGGCGCTGCAGTCGCGTGCGAAGTTGACCGGGCGCACTGTTTGGCACTGTCACTACTGGAGCTTCCCTATAAATTGAAGTATATACTTCTCTGAAGGAAAATGCCAGTGTCCTGTGCAGCTTATGGCTGTATAGACAGGTTCATAAAGGACAATGGCATATCATTTCACAGGTATTTACCTTGAAATTCATTTCCGTGCATATAAAATAATAATTTGCGTGACACTTATTGTCATGTGATTTGGCCTACTTGGGCTGACTTTGCAGGCGATTCCCTGTCGGTGTGAATGAGATTCTTTGGATCTGACCTTGAAGACTGAAATTAATGTTTTACAAAATATAAAGGATGACATTTTCCTCTGAATGGCCATGCCTTTGAAAGCGAATATCCAGAAAAATCATTATCATGATACCAAGTGATTGGCTGCAGGCTTTACGACACGTACCGGTCAGCTTGCATTCAGGAGATAGTAGATTTGAACCCCACTGTCGGCAGCCCTGAAGATGGTTTCGAGTTTTTACACCAGGCCACAGTCGTTTCCTTCCAACAGTCATTGTAAGACCTATGTGTGTCGGTGCGACATAAAGTGAATTGGTACAAAGAAAAAAGAAAAAAAGAAAACAAGAAAAGATGTGCATGATATCCTGGAATTGTGGTCTGTTTTTCATTTTTGGTGTGCATTTATAGTAGGCCTATTAAAAGCTATTGAATTTATTTTCTGTATATACAGTTTGTTGCTTTCCCTTCATACAATGTGTGCAGCAGTCCCCACACATACCTTACCAGATTTTACAATTTTGAGACTAGATGTGCAACACTGTGTGAACATCTGAGTCCTTTACTTTCGTCAATAATATTATTCCTTTAAATGTCATATAGGACTGTAGACAAACATAATAAATTATTGGCTGTGCGGTTAGGTCCACGCAGCTGTAAGCTTGCTTTCAGGAAATAGTGGGTTCAAACCCCACTGTTGGCAGCCCCAAACATGGTTTTCCGTGGTTTCCCATTTTCACACTAGGCAAATGTCCTCCTTCGAAACGTATGTTGTTAGAAGACTTAATAAGAACAGTAAATTTATTTTCTGTTACTTAACTGCACCAGAACACCGTCCTCTTATCATGCATTTGGTTCTGTACCTTAATTAAGCCCATGGGCGCTTCCTTCCCACTGCTAATCCTTTCCTATCCCATCATCACCATTAGGCATATCTGTGTCGGTGCGATGTAAAGCAAATTGTAAAAAATATTGTATTTTTCCAGTTCTCTTCAATCATATAATTTACCACACTCCCTTTCCATTAACGGAAATCATTTTACAAGTTAAAATCTTAAAGCAAATCATACATTTCAGGAAAAGCTAAATAAAACTCCATAATAGGCTGAAACCACAACCAAGTGCCATATTTCCACTTGTAATCACGTTCATAAAACATCAACAATAATAATAATATTGGCTTTATGTCCCACTAAGTACTTACATGGTTTTTGAAGACGCTGACGTGTCGGAATTTTTTCCCACGGGAGTTCTCTCATGTGCCGCTAAAATCTACAAAATACTGACATATTTGAGAATCTTCAAGTAGCACCGGACTGAGCCAGGCTCGAACCTGCCACACTGGGCTCAGAAAGCTAGGGTCTAAACCGGTGATAATATTTTTTCTACTTTACCCCAAATTCTCACCAACGTTTTTAGGCCTAAAAATTTGCTTATCTGCTTCGTACGAGAGAGGACATTTTCGGTCGTTGGGCAGAATTATACCAAATTCTTGGACATGTACACCAAAAAAATAGCAAAATATACGTGCCCTCCTTCTAAACATATGTTGTTAGAAGACTTAATATGAACAGTAAATTGATTTTCTGTTACTTAACTACACCAGAACACCAACCTCTTTTAACACGCATTTAGTCCTGTATTCATGCTTTTTGAGTTTTCTTTTTACTGGAGAGAAGCATCGCACGTATACTGTAGTATCTGAGGATATTTACATGTGAGAATTTTAAACCTTTTCTATATCCACACAGTTTTAAAAATCCCCTATTTTCATTGATGAGTACAGCGCAGTGAGCTTTATGCCAAACAGCTGCTATTTTCAATATGCTCCGCTCGCTACAGTGATTCTCTCGTAGATGGTGGCGCCAATGTTACTTCTAGTGTATCATTTACTAACTCTATGATAATAACAGACCTTGATCAATGGATTTGGCTTAAATGAAATTAGGATATAAACCAATCTAGATCTCAAGTAACATAACGACGTTTCATGCGAGTTCTGAGGCCTAAATTATGCCAGCATCAATCAGTACGTATAACTAGTTGGTAAAGTTTTAAGTTTGTAATACAGAAAATAAGGGTAGAATCCTGAGATGGTAGAGACCAGACTTGTAACACTATTATTTGGCAAGATAAAATATATGTTACATTAAAATGCGTTGAGGAGAGATGTGTTCACTCTCAATGCTGGAAACCCACCATTCCGACCCCAGAAAAACCTTACTTTTACAACCAAACACAGAAAATTCTTTTTGCCATTACCCACAACCCTCCGCTGAACAATAGATGCATTTTATGAAGCACAGTGTCACTCCCATAATTCAAAGCAGTTACACATAATAGCCAACTTTGCCTCGCTAACCAATCCTGAAAAAAGTAGATTCTCATCTCAATGTGCCGTGTATGCCAACAATATGGGCCAATGTCTGTCATGAAACAGAGCCAGGACTTCAAGAGGCTTTCTGCTTAACACCCCTGACATTTTAAACCAATGCTTTGTCATAGCCATAACGTGCACAAACCAATAAAGAAATTGTACAATGCTTTTCTAAAATGTGCAATGAGGGCCAATGGCTGACACAAAACAGAGCCCCCACTATGTGTGGATTTACTCCCTTCGAGAGGCTTTCTGCTGAACACCCCTGATATGTTACAACAATGGATTTTAGCCACTGGCCAGGATCTCCACAAACCAATAAAGAAATGCTGTAAACAAAATCTAACCCCTTACTCCATGTGCAAGAAAACAGTGCTGAGAAAAAATTCAACAACAGGTAACACCTAATGACACTCCAATTAGCACTCTCGTCAACAAAAGCACCATGTGTAGAGCAAATCAACGCTCATCAACAACAAAGGAGCATCCATCTCTATTCTCAAGTGCCTACCGCCCTATGGTTGAACCAAAATAAGTAACAAGCACGATAGCATTGCTCATTCATCATCGCAGTATTTTCCGAGATATGAAGATTCATTGGGATAAGATACGATTTGATTCTCCTGATACTCATAATATTTTTATCCTTATAATTAGCAACTTATTCTATAGCCTTGTTGAGCAGAAGCATCAAATGTCAGTTCTCTTTTCCAAGGTCACAGCAATAAGTTCATTTATTAATTTCACCACCTAATCAATACAATAAGTATTGTCTTAGTTGATTTACTTTGGCATGTTAACTAAAATGGTACATGTTTTGCCCTGTATTTAGGCATCATCAGCCATTATCTCAACCTTAAAATAGAATCAGGCACCTGATTTACATATACATGAAATAAAACATTTTTTTTTAAACCTTGGAGAGACTTGAACTAAAATTAACATATGGTAAAAGACTTGTAATGAAGTTGGTGTAAAGATATTACAATGAGTGAGGAAATATACAATTCGTGAAAGTAGTAGCGATATTGACATTAGAAGGCTTCTATTATAATTAAAATGAACAAAGCAACAGACTGTTATGAACAAGTGATAGGATTGCTAAAAAATTATGTTGGCCGACCAGCGGTTACAACAAAAATGACGATAAAAATCGTATTTAATAAAAAATAATGTAGAATAAAATAATGATGAAAGATGGTCAAGGAAATCCACAGAAAGCGAAGGAAACATTCAGAGTATAGTAGGGTAATATTTAACCAGTTAAGGAGAGAAACAAAACATATGATCAGTAAAGCGTATAAGAATTATATTTCTAGACTTGAAGAGAATATCAAAAGTGATGTTAATCAGTTCTGGAGCTAGCCTCTATGAAATGCAAAAGAAATACCAAGGAGGGTCTGCAACAGGGCATGAAATTTAACAATATCTTACTTAATAATAGTATAGCTGATGGCTTTGCAACCTTTTTTTGGATCGGTATATTCGAAACCTCCACCAACCTATGATATTCCCGATTCATCTGATGTATACGTTAATTATCCGTTATCTTTAGAATTAGTGGATGAAAAGGAATATATGTTAGCTATTAAAAAATTAAAACCTAAAAGGTCATGAGGTGTTGATGGAATACCACCGTACGTATTGAAAGCATGTTCGAATGTGTTGGATTTCCCCTTACGAGCCTTATATAACATTGTGGTAAAAACGCAAACCTTTCCAAAAGTATGGAAGATAGCGAAAGTGTGTCCAGTTTTTAAATGTGGGGACAGTAAAAATATTGAAAACTATCGCCCTGTTTGTATTTTGTGTGCACCAGCTAAAGTATTTGAGCAAATAATGTACACGCGTATATTTAATCATGTGAGGGTCGGTATACATATCAATCAGCATGGTTTTATGCCAGGTAGATCAACTACGACAAATCTATTAAAATTTATACAATATGCGTATGCCGTTTTGAATAATCAAGGACAGGTCGACGTAATATACACAGATTTTTCCAAAGCCTTCACAAATTAGATCACGGCATTTTAATGAAAAAATTGTCATGCTTTGGTCTGACCCCTCCTTGGTTAAAACTGCTAGCATCTTATCTTAGTGCACGGAAACAATATGTTTACTATCATCAACATAAGTCTTTCGCATACAATGTTACTTCTGGTGCACCACAAGGGTCTAACCTTGGCCCTTTATTCTTTATTTTATATATTAATGATTTGCCCACTAGAATTAGGTTTTCTCAGTGTTTATTACATGCTGATGATGTCAAACTTTATAAAGAGATAAAAAATGTTGATGATATGTTGAAATTACAATATGATTTGGATTACTTATACACATGGAGTATTGAAAACTGTTTGCAACTTAATATAAATAAATGCTCTTTCCTTCAGATTTCAAATAAGAAAAATACATTGAATTATAAATATAAAATTAATAATGAAGAACTGAGAGTTGTTCACTCTGTTAATGACTTAGGGGTAATTGTTACAAGAAATTTATATTTCAAGGAGCATATTAATACAATGGTTAATGATTCCTATAAGAAATTGGGTTTTATAATTAGAAATTCAAGCGATTTTTCTAACACGTATGCTCTCACCTTATGATTCAATAGTATTGTCCGATCAAAACTTGAGTATTCATGTATAATTTGGCCTCCATGTTATAAATCTTATCAAAATCAAATTTTTAAGATATATTATAAAAAATATAAGATATTCCCCTTTAGAAATTATGTTTCATATGGATTTTTGTTGAATGAATTTAAATATGTATCGCTAGCCAGTAGGCGTGTAATAGCTCAACAAATTTATCTCTATAAGGTGGTTAATGCATTAATTGACGTTAATAGTTCGCTTCACGAGTTATGGTTTAATGTTAGAAAAGGAAATTTAAGATTTCGGCAATTGTTTATTACTCCAGTCTCCAAAACTGTATTTTTTAAGAACACTCTGTTTATCAATATGTGTGAAACATACAATAACTTAATTAATAAGTATCATATAGATCTTGACTTTGCTTATGAATATGACACATATGTAAATATATTAAAAGAATTTTTCTTGCCGAAGTGATTTGTTTATATGTATAATATTTACATGTTGTTACAACATTTTTGTTTGATTCATTAACAGGCTTCTGTATATGAGATATTGTTTCATCCATTTCATACAGAGCATTATCATCTCATTTAAGCTACATAGAGTTTTCACATTGTCTCCTTTTTGGTATTTCTATGTTATTTGTTCAAATAATTTGTAAAAGCCACCTATAATTGGAGTGTGTCGCTGTTGGTGGCACATTTATTAAATAAATAAATATGAAAACTTACATTTCCAAGACTTTTTTTCTTTTTTTAACAATTTGCTTTATTCCGCACCGACAGATAGGTCTTATGGCGACGATGTGATAGGAAACAGCTAGGAGTGGGAAGGACGTGTCCGGGGCCTTTATTAAGGTACAGCCCCAGCATTTGCCTGGTGTGAAAAATGGGTGACCATGGAAAACCAGCTTCAGGGCTGCCGACAGAGGGGTTCGAACCCACTATCTCCTGGATGCAAGCTCACAGCTGCGTGTTCCTAACACGCACGGTCAACTCACCCGGTCATTTCCAAGACAGAAACCTAGGAGAACTGAGTATGAAACAGAAAAAGGTGGATCTTGTCGAGTACTTTTGATGTATGTTCTCATAGGGTGGCAGTAAACTATGTGAAATAGAATCAAGGTGCAGCAAAGCTAATGCAGAGATGCCCCTGTTGCAATCAACGGTATCCTGTGAGAAAGAAGTGAAATCGCAGGCAATACTATCTTTACGTCGGTCTATTCTCAGATCAACTTTGCTGTACGAGAGCAAACAATGGGTGAACTTGGGATATCTTGTAAGTTAGAAGTAACGGGCATGAAAGTAGCAAGAATGATTGCTGTTACAAACAGATGGATACAGTGGCAGGAAGGTACCTACCTGAAATGCAATAACAGCTAAGTTAGGAATAAATTCAATGGGTGAAGCCGTATGCATAAATCAGCTTTGGTGGTAGGGACATGTGAGGGGAATGGAGAAAGTTAGGTTACCTATGAGAATAATAGACACGAAGTAGTACAGGAGACAGAATCAACAAAGGTTAGACTCTGTTTTTAATTATTCAAAATTATAACAAATGTAGAACTAAACTAAGCCACAGAGGTATTAAAAATATTGTGGAGGCATTTAGTTCATTCCTAAAGGCTTGCAGATTAAATGCTGAAAATCATAACAGAGAGTAATAATTATTGTAACTTATGCTTTCAATTACTGTGTGCAAGCATTTTAATTTGACACCATCTGTCTGCTTGTTTTGTCAATTTCAATGTTCTATTTTACATTCGTAAATGTACAACAAAGCTGTACGATATGCTAGTTTTGAAATAAGTCACATACTAGCAAATATAAAACATGGAATAACTTGAATAAACCTTATTTTCTAGTGAAAGTTTTGGCTGTCTGAATTTTAGGACCCCCTTCCCTACCCTGGTGCAAAGTAAGTTTGCTGCAAATATGTTATTCGGAGGTAGATTAACTTCTCCTTGGTATCAATGGATAAACAGACACAAATGCTGGGCAAAGCTATTGAGTCCGCTCCGCAATGTTAGTATCACAAGACAACACAATGTGGCACGTGCGAAGTGACTCTCCTTTGTTTAATACTTAGGTCTCCACTAGTAGCACGGAGGTAAGTAGAGGCGAGTAGAATACCACTGCAGCCAACTGTTGGTAGTTGGTTTGATATAGCTTTTTTTTTTTTTTCTCTCTTGCCGTATGGACACTATGTGCCATGGCGATAGAAAAGAGCCTCTCGAAGGGAGTGTGGCCCCAAACGGGCCACTGTTCTCATGACAGATATTGGCCTGGATATGCAAAAACACGTTAAAGCAAATGCATGACCTTTATATCTTGCCGTAAGCCCCGAGATTAAAGAAGAAATTGAGAAAGTGTAAGATTACCGTTCAACGCCATGATACTTTCAAACTTCGCAGGCCTTTTTGGTCTTTTTTCTTTCTTTTGTAGTGGTTGGTAACGTCGGCCAATGCCTGTGATCCTTGGTAGAAGCAATGGATAATGGTGCCTGGAGCACTATTACTCGCACACTTTTTAGTGATAAATGGACACCCTAGTGCTGAATCGGGCGACCATGGCAATCTTCGAGATTCGTATTGGCAACCTTTGAATCACAAACTATGAATCGCTTATGCACTTCTGTGCGACATCTGGCATACACTTTACGTACTAGTACTGTTGTTTACACAGCAAAGCCAAACTATAGAATTCATGCTATAGAGCATCCAGGGTAAAGAAAAGACTACAGGTCTTCTGGGCTTTTACTTCTATTGGTGTTACCCACTTTAGTTCTAAATATATATAATAATTATAATGAATTCCTATCAAAATGTATAATTTTTCTTATGAAACAAACATTGGTTGTGCCATACAATTCTGAAGAAGCCGTAAAATCAATCTGATGTCTTTGAGTTTATCGTTTTAAATATTATATATGCAATTCATTACTCGGAACAGCCGGCCATGCTTGTCGTATCGCGCGCCACATTTCAGCGTGTAGTGTGTATTGTGTACAGTTGTCAACACGTGTAATAACTCAGCTTAACTACTGCGAATCATCATTGGTGAGGTCAGCGCGGCATGTTTCTCATTTTGCGTGCGTCACTCATTACAGTAGTTTGTTATGTAAGGAAGATATTCGGCAGATTGGGATTGAAGTGATCGTCTTTCTGGGGTGCATAGTGTTTCGTTATAAATACATTGTGTTTCGTTTTTGGTGTATTGCATTGCTTTTGGTTGTGTATGTCGTGTATTGTTTGTGTCTGTTAAGTATTTTATATAATCAATCAGCCAGTAATATTTTTTTAAATTATGGCTGAACATGTGAAAAGGAGAAGTGGTGAAGTTCTCAGGAGAAAGGAGCAGCAAATGGTGCTTAATACATTTTCATATTTGAAAATAAAGCATCCAGGACAAAGGGTAAGCTGGGTAGTAGATGAAGCGGGAAAGGCTTTAGGAATTTCAAGGTCTTCCGTCTTCAAAACAGGAAGGAAGCCAGTGAAGGGCCACTCCAGAGTCTCAACAAGAAGCGGCAAAGGAAAAAGTTAATTCGCAGTAATTCCAGACTCATTAAATACGACGATTTTGTCAGAAGCAGAATACGGCGCACTGTTCACGAATTCTACTTTAGAAATGAACCACCAACTCTGAACACAATCCTCACTTCTGTAAATATTAACCCCGAACTACCAAAATTTAAGAAATCTATGTTGCATGTTATTCTCAGGGAAATGAACTTTGTGTATGAGAGAAGGGGAAATAGAGCAATGTTAATAGAAAGGGAAGGTATTGTGTCTTGGCGTCATAAGTATCTCCGACAAATTAAAAAGTACAGAGAAGAAGGCCGGAACGTTGTTTATACATGGGTTGAGAACTCCTACTGCGCGTGGGCCGCGATTTGCTATTGTTCACGCAGGTAACGAAAACGGGTTGGTGCCTAAGGCTGAATATATCTTTTTGTGTAAAAAAAAATACTGCCAACGCACACAATGAGATGGACGGAGTGTGTTACGAAACATACTTTTTAGAAAAGCTCTTGGCAAACTTGCTTCCAAATTCTGTTACTGTTATTGATAATGCTTCTTATCACAGCAGAAAGAAGGAGCTTATACCGACAAGAAGCTGGAAAAAAATGCGCTATGCAAGAATGGATGAGGGAACATTATATTCAGTACGAAGATGAAACGTTGAAAAAAGACTTAATGGACATTATTCCTTTGGAAAAGGGAAAATATGATAAATATAAGATAGATGAATTTGCTTTAGAAAGAGGAGACACAGTACTTCGGCTGCCCCCCTACCACTGCGAATTAAACCCCACTGAACTCGTATGGGCTCAGATGAAACATTATGTGAGCTTACATAATACGGACTTCAAAGTGAAAGAAATGCAAAGATTAATTGAGGAAGGTTTAGCGTGTGTCACACCTGATAACTGGAGGAATTATGTGAATCGCGTTAAGAAAATTGAAGACGATATGTGGAAGGCTGATGAAATTCAGGACAACATCGAACCCATTATCGTCCACCTCGGTGACTCTTCAGACGAAGATTCTTCAAGCAGTATGTAAATGGAAGAGATGAACATTCCACCTCTGCCTTGAAATCTGTACATTGCTGACAAGGTAAGAACAGTAGATGGATTTATTTTAAAATTATATTTTTATTTTACTGTATTTTTCTATCTGTGCTTGTGTGTTTTCGCGTTCTCATACGAATAGGTCATTTGGCATTCTGTGTTGTATGTTGCGGAAGAATATTTAAGTTATTGTATTTTGTGATAAAGACGAAGCCCTTGCATCTGTTGTCAGTTACGAGTAAATTTATATGAAATGAGCTATAGGATACATCACCGAGATAGAGATATCTCGCCGTCATCAATCCTCAACGGAGCTTCCTGTTTTGTAACCACACAGTATTTGCCTTAACAGTGAAATGATTCTGGGGGCTAATAAACTCAGCACTGCGCTCCCTTAAAGCAAAACAACGATCATGAGACTTTCTCAGATATAAGAAGCAAGACAATCATTTCCGGTTCTGGACACGCATGTTATTATTAATGTTACCAGTATTATTATTTAGTCTGGCCGAGGCGGTAAAGGTGTGCTCGGCTCGCCCGGAAGGACGTGGGTTCGAATCCCCGTCAGGAAGTCATAAAAATTTAAGAAACGAGATTTCCACTTTGCACATGGGCTTGAGGTTCACTCAGCCTATACAAAATTGAGAACCAGGTTAATTCAAAGACGGCCGGGCGTAGAGCTAACCACTCGACCCCATCAGGTGCCGAGTTTGCGGGTAGTGGAAGCCTTTACCTTCCACCCCTCCAAGGGCCTTCACGGCCTGTACGGAGATGACTTTGCTTCTTTTATTATTTAGTTCGCATCCCTATATGTTCAAACTCTTACTCTATTTCGAATGATACAGTCAGTGGGTTGATATCCTTAGAAACGTTATGGCAAAACGAAATTTAATAAATGTAATTTCATTAACAGAGATAATGGAGATTGAGATAAGGCATTTATACTATTATTATTATTATTATTATAATATCTACTACACAGTCTTGAAACAGCTGAATCAAGCGATGCATAATTTTATGTCATCACTGTATATCACAAGCAGTGACCGAGCGAATATGGCAACAGTGGAAGACAGCAAGCCCATAAGGCCTGTAGTCTTTTCTTAACTCTGGATGCTCTATAGGAACAAGATTCGCTCGAGAAATGTTATATAATGTGCGTGTGACACAGCTGCTGGCTTAAGATAATAAAGGTTTAGAAAATTCATATCGATCGATCATATTATCAATTCAATTCAGATTTCATTTCCATTCAGTTGGCAGTATTACCGGAACTAGGAGAGCTCCCTCCTTACTCCTCACCACCGTACACAAATCTATCACTAAAAAGTGTGTGAGTAATACTTCAGGTTATAAAAGTAAATATACTCCTAGGGGCGGATGGGTTGAACCCTGGCAGGCGTAATGAACACATCTCTCCTCCAGAATCATTTCTAGGTAAGAATAGCAGCATTGGAGCTAACTTAACATATTATGTAATAATCCTTGCAGAGCGGACTCTGTATTTCTACCAACTGCTGCTAATATATACCGTAAGTTGCAGACAATAATTCACAACACAGCATGGCTGGGGCATGGACTGTTAGAAAATCATTACATTTGACCATTCCACACTAAATGGTGTTCTTACACATTACAGGTGACAAAATGCTGCATCACTAATTACAATCAAAAATATTTACCATGCATAGTTCACTGAAGATGGTATAGGCCCTACCTTTGCATTATACCACTGCAGTTGGATACCAACTGGAGAAGGAATAAGAATAAGAACTGTTTTATTTGGAGCTCTGAGCAATAAGAATTGCATTTGGTAGAAAATACACTTCTCACTGACTCAGAAACATTTAAGAGACCTGTGTGATTTTGATGATAATCCATATTTTCATAATCACACATCCATTCATATCCTACTTCAAATGTAATGGACATCACATTGATCACCAAAAATGAATTTGCTACTCAAACATTTTACAGAAAAGTAGAAAATAGATTAGCCTACCTAATTTTCAACAACTAGGCCTACTGCTTCTAGGATACTTTTCTCTTTTTATGTTTCAAAACTTTGCTGATGTAATTATATATAGAAAGAGCCTCATTACAAGTTCTATTCAGAACATAAATAGCAGCATCCAAACCACCGATATTGACTCCAACAATTTTAGCCAGAGACCACAGTTTATGGGTTTGAGTCAGCGTTCTTGTTAAATTCTTTCTATCTTGGGTGAGAAGTACAGCACGACCTGAATCCTGCCTAACAACTCTTGCTAATTCTACTAGAGCATCTTTATACAATGTTCTGTTATCCTGTTTTGAACCACTTCGTTTTCCAAATGGTAAATCAGTCACAAAAACATCAACAGATGAATCCCTTAATGGTAATTTCCTAACATCCCACGATAATAAGTCAATAGTATTCTTCCTTTTACTAACCAAGGCATCAACATTTACTGATGAACGAGAAACTGCTTTTGGGTGAAAATCTCCACCAATATAAAAAGAACCAGGAAAAGTCAAAGCTCCTTCAATGGGTATTGAACCACCACCACACATGGGATCTATAACAATGTCACCTACTTTAGGTTCTCCTAAATGTAACAAGCCATAACACACTGTAGCACGGAGGGTAGTTGGGCCGAATTGCTTGATGTTCCTACGATGCATTGATTCTTTGGTCAATGCAATACCAACATAAGCTTCCTCACCCTTAATATTTAACACAATCTCCAAATCAAAATGCACTAAATCCACAATCCAGCTGAACATATCCTGGAGCTGACCACCAAAATGGTATGCAGCATCTTGAGAGCCAAATGTATGATCACCAACTCGATAACAAGTAACCCTATATTTTAGTACTTTGCAAGAATTATTCCTCTTGTCAATTTGTTGATAGCATTTCCTTGCTTCACATTTCTGGTTGGCAAACCCCTTAGTGTCCTTAATAATACCGTCTGATACATCATCCTCAGATAAGGGATTAGCAACCTTAACACATGCTATAGTATTTGAATTACCATCTTTATCACTTCCTTTCATATCCATAGAATTTAGCATCAATGCAACCTTGCTTTTGATAATCCTCTCTTCTTCCATAGCTCGTCCATATTCCTCTTGTGAAGGATAGCAGATCCCCTGAAAACTGCAAACTTTTCTCCAGATTGACAGAGATTCTTTCCAGTCTGGGCACGTGGCAAGATTTTTAATTAACTGTAAATCAGTCTCCTTTTCCCCACAGTATGTACCCACACTTTTGACTGAATGAGTTATCACGTATAGGTTATCCACGGATCTCAGTAAAAACACTTTGTTAATCTCAGAAATGTCGATATTAAAGAAAATTCTCCCTCGGTCTTTGCATATGTCAATATCCTCGCCTAATTTTTCTTTACATTCGGCTACACCTACATTTTCTAATCCCGTTGGGACAGTAGCTTCAATAGACACTTTACTCGAGTCTGCCTTTTTTAATAATTCGTGGATATCCATCTCAGTACTTCACAGGAATCACTCAAGAATAACAGATGAATCAGCGCGTACACGCGAGAATCTCGACATCCTCGTTTCATTACACAAATCACAGATAGCCTATTTAAAAAACATAACCTCTTCCATGCAAAGAACACCAGCAAAATAAATCATCTTTGCTAGCTCGTTGGAGACCAAAGAGGATAGAATAGACATTAGACACTTGTGTTGTATGCAAAGCACCGCCGTCTCGATCCTCGAGGTGCAAAGACTACAAAGAGAATGGCGGAGACCGGAGAATAAAGGTCGATTCACACATCTCCGTTACGTGACGGCGCTCTCCGTTTCCGTATCCGTCCTTTCCGACATGAATATTTCACGTCTGTTCTCACACTTCAGTTCCGTGCAGTTATAAGTCAGCAATCAAGTGTTCCATGATGAGTTTTCTTAGTGATGATGAACTGTTAATGATAGCTATAATCTTGGATGAAGAGGAGAAAGAGAGGAAGAAACAGTGGGTTCATCCTATATGGAAACGCAGGGATAAGGAAGGAGAGTTTTCTACTCTATATAAGTGCTTGAAGGACGACGAAGTAAAATTTCACGGATATTTCAGAATGAGCAGAAATACATTCAGTGAGTTGTTTAAGAAGGTAGAGCCTTTAATTACAAGAAAGGACACGTTTTGGAGACCTGCAATTACACCGATGGAAAGACTGGCTGTATGCCTGCGGTAAGTAGACTTAAGTAATATTAAAATAAAATGAAAATGAAGTAAGTACATTCGTGTTCATGACAACAATTTTGTAGAAGCATAAATGAACAAAAATACAATATTTTGTAAAACATCATACCGTGAACTTTACGAGGAAGAATTTAAGAAATATGTATTTAAAACAGCAGGGAAAAAATTGAAATCATTAGTGTTTTTGGACGTTGAAATAACTGTCATGTTACTGAGTTGATTTTTCACCAAACTTCTGCCAATAAAGTTGTAGGTTATCTTCATTGTTGTTGACTGTTGAACACGATGAAGAACTGAGAGTATCTGTAGTCGCATTTTCTGGTAGTGCCTCTAAGGGTTGAAATGCCCTCTCACCAGATGCTGTTGTCGAGCTGGTACTTTGCTCTGTCAGCATCATCATTTCATATTTACATGCGGTTGCGAAAATTTCTGATTTAGCTAAACTCAAGTAGTATGGAGACAGTGACTTCAACATAGGCGAAATTCCAAATAAAAAGGCATCAACGGGGTGTTGTAGATGTTCATTGGCCCGGTTAGATATAGCTGAGCCCTGCGCAGAATTTTTTTCGATGATGTATTTCATCAGTATCGACGATGCTGTTGGTTCATCCTGTAGCTTCCTTTTCTTACAATACCTTCGAGGGGTTGAAAACGTTGAGGAGTCAGTTTTATCACTGATGTTTCCTGTAGATATACCCTTGTTGTTTACATCGTGAGGTACAGGCTGCTGCTTGGATTGCGGTTGTTCTGCTGTATTTGAAGTATCATGTTCTTCCTCGTCTTCACTTTCAAAATCGTCATCTGCGGACAGATTGATGTTTCCCTTAGTTTCTCTTTCATTGAAGTATTTATCCAAGAAACTTAATTGATCCGCAAATCTGTAGCGTTTTACAGTTTTTGCTGCCTCCCCACTTTTAGTTCTCAGTTTTTTCAGCCACTTCTTATAATTATCTCTTAGGTTGTTCCACCTTGCTTTGCACCTTTCACCTGGAAAAATAAATAAATTATTTAGGCCTTTACTCTTTTGAAATTAGGTACGAATTTAATTAATAATTAAGTATTTAATCGTTCGTGTTTACTCATAATGATAAGTTTATTGTGAATTCATAAAATTAGGTATTTTTGTATTTGTTTCAGATTCCTCGCAACCGGAGATTCATTTAAAACAATATCTTACAGCTATCGTCTTGGGCATTCCACTGTACACAAGATTGTGAAAGAAACTTGCGAAGCTATAATAAGAGCACTGATACATGACGTAATGCCTCATCCAACAGAAGAAATGTGGAAAGCCACAGTGAAAGACTTCCAAGAACGCTGGAATTTTCCGAACTGTTTGGGATCAGTTGATGGTAAACACGTCGTCATTCAGGCTCCGCCGAACAGTGGCTCCCAGTGTTTCAATTATAAGAAAACATTTTCAGTTGTTTTATTAGCACTTGTAGATGCCAACTATAACTTCATTGCTGTCGACATTGGATCGTACGGTAAGAACAGCGATGGAGGTGTCTGGGCTCATTCGAATATTGGGAAAGCTTTTGAACAAGGTGCCTTATCAGTTCCTGGATATACACAATTGCCAGGTTCGTCCGTTGAAATACCACATGTAATAGTGGGTGACGAGGCATTCCCTTTAAAGTCATATATTATGAGACCGTATCCAGGCCAACAATTGGACAGAACAAAGCGAATATTCAACTATCGACTCAGTCGTGCTCGGAGGGTAGTTGAAAACACTTTCGGTATTCTAACCCAGAAATTTCGAATTTACAACAGACGAATTCAATCAAAGCCGGAAAGCGTTGATAACATAATACTAGCGACTTGTGTGCTACACAATTTCATTAGAAAGTATGACGACAGTGTTTTCACGCTTATAAATGAAACAAGTGATTCCACAAACCAAGAGTTTGTCAATCCACAGCTCCAAAACTTGCCCCCTCGTGGTGGGAATTCGACCAGAGAGGCTTTCTGCATAAGGGATAAGTTAAAAGATTATTTCTGTTCAGAAGCTGGTTCAGTACCGTGGCAAGAACACATATGAAAGATGCCGATAACGTCACTTAGTGAGTGGCTGAAGACCTTCCCGATATCTATATATATAAAAGCAAGTCGGGCTGGAGCGATGTATATATAAATATTTAAAAATGAAAAAAGACGTGAATTAATGAGGCACTTCCAGAAATCTCAGAAATTTGAAACTTGGTACGAGGGAAACTGATGACCCCAGGATCCCTAGAAAAATCGGAAATTCTCAAAATTCCCTGAAGGGGGCACGCTGGGGGGGCTCAAATTTTGGGCTCAGCATAAGAACACAGTCGTATAGTATATCCAAAACGATAACCTATAGGTTCCGTGGGCTTAAAAATTTTCGGAAGTTTCCTCATTTTTATCCCCCATCCCCCCAAATCAAGATGGCGGCACAACCTGCGAGACGAGGTAGACAATTGAAATTTGGTGAAATTATAGCTTTTGGTCCCTAACCGACGGGAAAATTCCAATGTGTTCAAATTTTTCACTTTTTAACCCCAAAGATATCGAAATATGGAGGCAATTTTAATGACTGCGCAGACAATCCTTTTGAGCTATTTTTTGGCTAAACGGTAAGTCGTATCACAAAACGGATGGCACAACGTCCCTTCAATTCGGAGTGATCTACAACTTTGGTCCTGTGACATTTTGTCGTATCTCTCTCCCTTATACGTTAAATGTGGCCGTATTTCTGGATTGTTCGTAAATTTGGTGATTTTTACAAGTATATTTTATTGTTTGACACACTTATAAGAATGATAGGATCATCACGTTGTGTGCGCACATTGGCACGATTAAGGGACATATGTGTACCAAATTTCATGATTCTAGCTTATACATAAGTAGGCAAAATGTAATGTAAAATGTTAAAAATGCACCCAAATTTCACCCGATTCAAAACTTGAACTGATTTACCCCCTTAATATGGGAGATACGAGGAAATGGTTTAGAAACAAACATGTAGAGCGATAAATGAGGCGTCTGATGGCGCAAACCGTTTCTTAATATCATAAACCGTTTAGGAGATATGAATCTCGAAGTGGAAGTCTGCACTTTTCAACGTGCTCATGCTTATCCGTCATCTATATATATAAAAGCAAGTCGGGCTGGAGCGATGTATATATAAATATTTAAAAATGAAAAAAGACGTGAATTAATGAGGCACTTCCAGAAATCTCAGAAATTTGAAACTTGGTACGAGGGAAACTGATGACCCCAGGATCCCTAGAAAAATCGGAAATTCTCAAAATTCCCTGAAGGGGGCACGCTGGGGGGGCTCAAATTTTGGGCTCAGCATAAGAACACAGTCGTATAGTATATCCAAAACGATAACCTATAGGTTCCGTGGGCTTAAAAATTTTCGGAAGTTTCCTCATTTTTATCCCCCATCCCCCCAAATCAAGATGGCGGCACAACCTGCGAGACGAGGTAGACAATTGAAATTTGGTGAAATTATAGCTTTTGGTCCCTAACCGACGGGAAAATTCCAATGTGTTCAAATTTTTCACTTTTTAACCCCAAAGATATCGAAATATGGAGGCAATTTTAATGACTGCGCAGACAATCCTTTTGAGCTATTTTTTGGCTAAACGGTAAGTCGTATCACAAAACGGATGGCACAATGTCTCTTCAATTCGGAGTGATCTACAACTTTGGTCCTGTGACATTTTGTCGTATCTCTCTCCCTTATACGTTAAATTTGGCCGTATTTCTGGATTGTTCGTAAATTTGGTGATTTTTACAAGTATATTTTATTGTTTGACACACTTATAAGAATGATAGGATCATCACGTTGTGTGCGCACATTGGCACGATTAAGGGACATATGTGTACCAAATTTCATGATTCTAGCTTATACATAAGTAGGCAAAATGTAATGTAAAATGTTAAAAATGCACCCAAATTTCACCCGATTCAAAACTTGAACTGAATTTACCCCCTTAATATGGGAGATACGAGGAAATGGTTTAGAAACAAACATGTAGAGCGATAAATGAGGCGTCTGATGGCGCAAACCGTTTCTTAATATCATAAACCGTTTAGGAGATATGAATCTCGAAGTGGAAGTCTGCACTTTTCAACGTGGTCATGCTTATCCGTCATCTATCTATCTATCTATCTATATATATAAAAGCAAGTCGGGCTGGAGCGATGTATATATAAATATTTAAAATTAAAAAAAGACGTGAATTAATGAGGCACTTCCAGAAATCTCAGAAATTTGAAACTTGGTACGAGGGAAACTGATGACCCCAGGATCCCTAGAAAAATCGGAAATTCTCAAAATTCCCTGAAGGGGGCACGCTGGGGGGGCTCAAATTTTGGGCTCAGCATAAGAACACAGTCGTATAGTATATCCAAAACGATAACCTATAGGTTCCGTGGGCTTAAAAATTTTCGGAAATTTCCTCATTTTTATCCCCCATCCCCCCAAATCAAGATGGCGGCACAACCTGCGAGACGAGGTAGACAATTGAAATTTGGTGAAATTATAGCTTTTGGTCCCTAACCGACGGGAAAATTCCAATGTGTTCAAATTTTTCACTTTTTAACCCCAAAGATATCGAAATATGGAGGCAATTTTAATGACTGCGCAGACAATCCTTTTGAGCTATTTTTTGGCTAAACGGTAAGTCGTATCACAAAACGGATGGCACAATGTCCCTTCAATTCGGAGTGATCTACAACTTTGGTCCTGTGACATTTTGTCGTATCTCTCTCCCTTATACGTTAAATTTGGCCGTATTTCTGGATTGTTCGTAAATTTGGTGATTTTTACAAGTATATTTTATTGTTTGACACACTTATAAGAATGATAGGATCATCACGTTGTGTGCGCACATTGGCACGATTAAGGGACATATGTGTACCAAATTTTATGATTCTAGCTTATACATAAGTAGGCAAAATGTAATGTAAAATGTTAAAAATGCACCCAAATTTCACCCGATTCAAAACTTGAACTGAATTTACCCCCTTAATATGGGAGATACGAGGAAATGGTTTAGAAACAAACATGTAGAGCGATAAATGAGGCGTCTGATGGCGCAAACCGTTTCTTAATATCATAAACCGTTTAGGAGATATGAATCTCGAAGTGGAAGTCTGCACTTTTCAACGTGGTCATGCTTATCCGTCATCTATCTATATATATAAAAGCAAGTCGGGCTGGAGCGATGTATATATAAATATTTAAAAATGAAAAAAGACGTGAATTAATGAGGCACTTCCAGAAATCTCAGAAATTTGAAACTTGGTACGAGGGAAACTGATGACCCCAGGATCCCTAGAAAAATCGGAAATTCTCAAAATTCCCTGAAGGGGGCACGCTGGGGGGGCTCAAATTTTGGGCTCAGCATAAGAACACAGTCGTATAGTATATCCAAAACGATAACCTATAGGTTCCGTGGGCTTAAAAATTTTCGGAAATTTCCTCATTTTTATCCCCCATCCCCCCAAATCAAGATGGCGGCACAACCTGCGAGACGAGGTAGACAATTGAAATTTGGTGAAATTATAGCTTTTGGTCCCTAACCGACGGGAAAATTCCAATGTGTTCAAATTTTTCACTTTTTAACCCCAAAGATATCGAAATATGGAGGCAATTTTAATGACTGCGCAGACAATCCTTTTGAGCTATTTTTTGGCTAAACGGTAAGTCGTATCACAAAACGGATGGCACAATGTCCCTTCAATTCGGAGTGATCTACAACTTTGGTCCTGTGACATTTTGTCGTATCTCTCTCCCTTATACGTTAAATTTGGCCGTATTTCTGGATTGTTCGTAAATTTGGTGATTTTTACAAGTATATTTTATTGTTTGACACACTTATAAGAATGATAGGATCATCACGTTGTGTGCGCACATTGGCACGATTAAGGGACATATGTGTACCAAATTTTATGATTCTAGCTTATACATAAGTAGGCAAAATGTAATGTAAAATGTTAAAAATGCACCCAAATTTCACCCGATTCAAAACTTGAACTGAATTTACCCCCTTAATATGGGAGATACGAGGAAATGGTTTAGAAACAAACATGTAGAGCGATAAATGAGGCGTCTGATGGCGCAAACCGTTTCTTAATATCATAAACCGTTTAGGAGATATGAATCTCGAAGTGGAAGTCTGCACTTTTCAACGTGGTCATGCTTATCCGTCATCTATCTATCTATCTATCTATATATATAAAAGCAAGTCGGGCTGGAGCGATGTATATATAAATATTTAAAATTAAAAAAAGACGTGAATTAATGAGGCACTTCCAGAAATCTCAGAAATTTGAAACTTGGTACGAGGGAAACTGATGACCCCAGGATCCCTAGAAAAATCGGAAATTCTCAAAATTCCCTGAAGGGGGCACGCTGGGGGGGCTCAAATTTTGGGCTCAGCATAAGAACACAGTCGTATAGTATATCCAAAACGATAACCTATAGGTTCCGTGGGCTTAAAAATTTTCGGAAATTTCCTCATTTTTATCCCCCATCCCCCCAAATCAAGATGGCGGCACAACCTGCGAGACGAGGTAGACAATTGAAATTTGGTGAAATTATAGCTTTTGGTCCCTAACCGACGGGAAAATTCCAATGTGTTCAAATTTTTCACTTTTTAACCCCAAAGATATCGAAATATGGAGGCAATTTTAATGACTGCGCAGACAATCCTTTTGAGCTATTTTTTGGCTAAACGGTAAGTCGTATCACAAAACGGATGGCACAATGTCCCTTCAATTCGGAGTGATCTACAACTTTGGTCCTGTGACATTTTGTCGTATCTCTCTCCCTTATACGTTAAATTTGGCCGTATTTCTGGATTGTTCGTAAATTTGGTGATTTTTACAAGTATATTTTATTGTTTGACACACTTATAAGAATGATAGGATCATCACGTTGTGTGCGCACATTGGCACGATTAAGGGACATATGTGTACCAAATTTTATGATTCTAGCTTATACATAAGTAGGCAAAATGTAATGTAAAATGTTAAAAATGCACCCAAATTTCACCCGATTCAAAACTTGAACTGAATTTACCCCCTTAATATGGGAGATACGAGGAAATGGTTTAGAAACAAACATGTAGAGCGATAAATGAGGCGTCTGATGGCGCAAACCGTTTCTTAATATCATAAACCGTTTAGGAGATATGAATCTCGAAGTGGAAGTCTGCACTTTTCAACGTGCTCATGCTTATCCGTCATCTATCTATATATATAAAAGCAAGTCGGGCTGGAGCGATGTATATATAAATATTTAAAAATGAAAAAAGACGTGAATTAATGAGGCACTTCCAGAAATCTCAGAAATTTGAAACTTGGTACGAGGGAAACTGATGACCCCAGGATCCCTAGAAAAATCGGAAATTCTCAAAATTCCCTGAAGGGGGCACGCTGGGGGGGCTCAAATTTTGGGCTCAGCATAAGAACACAGTCGTATAGTATATCCAAAACGATAACCTATAGGTTCCGTGGGCTTAAAAATTTTCGGAAATTTCCTCATTTTTATCCCCCATCCCCCCAAATCAAGATGGCGGCACAACCTGCGAGACGAGGTAGACAATTGAAATTTGGTGAAATTATAGCTTTTGGTCCCTAACCGACGGGAAAATTCCAATGTGTTCAAATTTTTCACTTTTTAACCCCAAAGATATCGAAATATGGAGGCAATTTTAATGACTGCGCAGACATTCCTTTTGAGCTATTTTTTGGCTAAACGGTAAGTCGTATCACAAAACGGATGGCACAACGTCCCTTCAATTCGGAGTGATCTACAACTTTGGTCCTGTGACATTTTGTCGTATCTCTCTCCCTTATACGTTAAATTTGGCCGTATTTCTGGATTGTTCGTAAATTTGGTGATTTTTACAAGTATATTTTATTGTTTGACACACTTATAAGAATGATAGGATCATCACGTTGTGTGCGCACATTGGCACGATAAAGGGACATATGTGTACCAAATTTCATGATTCTAGCTTATACATAAGTAGGCTAAATGTAATGTAAAATGTTAAAAATGCACCCAAATTTCACCCTATTCAAAATTTGAACTCAATTTACCCCCTTAATATGGGAGATACTAGGAAATGGTTTAGAAACAAACATGTAGAGCGATAAAGGGGGCGTTTTATGGCGCAAAGCGTTTGTTGATATCATGTACCGTTTAGTGGCAGTGAATCTCGAAGTCGAGGTCTGCAATTTTTAACTGCATATTTTATGGTACGTGATACTTATTAAATAAATGAAATCATCACATTCGGTGCACTCATTGGTCATCCGGTAGCTGTATGCGACTTATTTTCATGACCCTTGCTCCCACATGAGTACCCGTATGCAAACAGTAAATGAATATGTCAAGCTGTACACATATTTCACGGCATTCAAAATTTCTAACTCAATTTCGCTCATAAGTACAGGGTGTATCTCGTAGCACCAACCTTGTAGACCACTCGAAATTGTGTCTATTTGCGCCATCCGTTTGTCGATATGCCTTACGCTTTAGGGCCATGAATCCTTTTATAACATGGACATATTTTTGATCTGCGTGTCTATCTGAAATTAGCGAACACAGTTTTGCATCTACAATTGTCAGACACCTAACCAGCCAACCTTTATGTCATATGGGTGGAGAACGACAACCTTTTGGTGTACGGAAAGGCATGTTTTTGGAAGATATTCATATTGGACGTACGGGCCAAATTTCGTTGTTCTTCCCTATAATTATGCGAATATTATCTAATGTGTTTAAAATATACACAAATTTCACTCCAATCAATGTTTCTCACTCACTCTAACGCAGAAGGAGTCCACACACCAGAATATATCATGTACCAACCCTTTAGATCACTAACCATGGCTGCTCATGGCGAATTCCTTTGTTTAAGGCACGTATAGTTTATCAGCACTGCATCTTTTTAACATGCATACGTCTGTGGGCTGCTCATCTGTCTGAAATCAGCATGGATAGTTTTGTGTGAACAAATATCGGACACCGTAACCTGGCAAGCTGAGTAATTCATATGCATGGAAGAAGTAGCGTATGCCATTTTGGTACACGGAAATGCATGTTTTCGGAAAAAGTTTATTTTCTACATATTATACGTATGAAATGAGACTAAACTAAAAATGGCTAAGCATTTTAAGGGAAAATGTTAATGAAAACTCTGAACTTAGTGGAAGGAAGACATAATTATGCGACCCTCATTTTATGATTCTAGCTTGCACATAAGTATACGAAATATAAGGTAATGTGTTTTAAATGTACACAAATTTCATACTAACCAATTTTACACTTCAATCTAACGCTGAAAATGTTATTTACCAACCCCATAAACCAATCACGATTGCGGATGATGGTGGAATCACCTTATATCGCGTACCGTTTAGCAGCAGAATGCGTATATTCCGCCTGCGTGTCTATCTGAAATTAGCGTGGACAGTTTTGCATGGACAAAATTCCGACACCGTAACCAGGCAAGCAGTGTTCGTCATGTGTGTGGAAGGATGACGCTATTTGCGTGGACGTAAAGGCATGTTTTAGGAAGATGTTGATCTTGGATGTATTAGACCTATAAATAGACACTGTATACAAAGCAATGACTAATAATTTTAACGAAAAACGTTAATGAAAATTCTGTACTTCGTTGAAAGGTGAGAAAATTAATTCGTCTAAGCCTAAAAACATATCCATGATTCCAGATTTCTCTATGCAGATGAGAAAACATTAACTTTTCGTAATTTACTGCAAAGCCTTGATCTATACTTTTCTTGGGCTGATAAATTTTCTGAAAATACATATTTATTTTTAACATCATATTCGACATATTATGGAGTATAATTGGAAATAAGTGAGAATAATGATATTTATTTATATTCAAACTCTTAGAAAAACAGCGTGTATATATACATTTTAACAACAAACCAAGAAATGAAATGGCGTATGCCTTTTATTGCCATTAGTGTCCGAGGACAAGTTAGGCTCGTCAGATTCAGGTCTTTTGATTTGACTCCGGTAGACGACCTGCGCGTCGTGATGAGGATGAAATGATGATGAAGGCAACGCGTACACCCAGCCCCCGTGTCAGCAAAATTAACCAATTATGATTATAATTTCCGACCCTGCCGCGAATCGAACCCGAGACCCCTCTGACCAAAGTCCAGCACGCTAACCATTTGGCCATGGACCAGGACAAAAGCAAACCCTGAGACGGTGGAATCAGTACATTCAGCAGTTTCCACATTTACAAGCCAAAATTTGAGATTTTTATTTATCGTGAGATTCTTATAAGACACAAGTAGCTTACAATTAACTTTGAATAACAACCCTCGGCGATGGAATATCGCTTTACCCTTAAAGGCGTAACCACTCATTTAAGCTCTGTTCATATATAGGAAGAAGGGTCATGATTATTCCGGATTCTGTATTTCTGTATGTATGATGGCGCCAAAGCGCACACATCTCCAACATGGTGTTTATTATCTTCACCGTCTGCTTTCCTTGGATTTCGTTTGTGCCATTAAATTGTGGAATGTTTAGAAGTGTGATGTCTGCGCCATAGATAGACATAATAACAATATGGCATTTGTTTATATTCCTTTCGAGTCCGTATATACGTGTCTTAATTGCATTCAGAACAGTACTTGAAGTAATTGGTAGCTTATTTCAGTTACAATATTTAAAGTACCTTTGATAGATAGTCGTTGAGATATGGAGAAAGTGCAACTGGAGAGTGGATCGTTCGCTTATCTCCGTGTTGTTAATATGCAGAGCGACGGATCATGTTTATTCCGGGCTCTGTCATTCTGTGTGTATGGTAACGCCGAACGCCACATGGAGGTGAGGCGACGGCTTGTACGTCATGTCGTGAATAGGTGGAAGGAGTACAGCATGCGTACACTTACAGCAGATGATATGAGCTACCCAAATGCTTGCGTGTATGAAAAGGCTATGGGTAAACATGGGTGTTTTGGCTCTGCTTGCGAGGTACAGGCAGCTGCCGAGGTGTACCCACAATACAAGTTCGAGGTTTACGCCAATAGAGCATGGGTCGTGTCTTTTGGAGAAGGAGCTAGCGTAAGGAGGTTGAGGTTCTCTGGGAACCCATGTGGCGGACATTTTGATGTGTATCAGGAAGCGAGTAAAGAAGCCTCCGACGTCTCTCAAACTGTTCGTACTCTTCTTCCTGTTCAGCAAAGGGGCAGGCCAAGGAAAGCGAGACCAGGCCCGATCAAAACCAGGAAAAATAGTAGGCCTACTGAACAGGCCTCCTTGGGTGTTACTAAAAGGCTGAAAGAAGCTTTGATAGATTTCGAAGCAGAGGAAGAAAGGGAAAAGAGACTTGACGACTTGAGGACAAGAAACGAAAAGAGAACTGGAAGCGAAACACAAGAAGAGCACGAATTGAGACTGAAGGACTCAAGAGAAAGAAATAAAAGGAAAATTGCAAATGAGACCCAAGTGATGAGAAAGAGGAGATTGGAAAATTTACGAAAGCAAAATACGAAGAGAATAGAGAATGAAACTGAAGAGGAAAGAGGGAAAAGATTGGAGAATTTAAGGGTGTATAGTAAAAATAGAACACATGATGAAACTGAAGAGGAAAAACAGAAAAGGTTGCAGAATTTCAGGGTATATCGTAGGAATAAAATACAGGATGAAACTGAAGAGGAAAAACGGAAAAGGTTGGAGGAATTAAAGATCAAACGGCGTAAAATATTTGAGAAAGACCTTGAGCGAGAGAAACGCCTACGAACTTCAAAACATAGTTTTGAAAACTTGACAATTTGGGGAGTTAAGAAAGATTCAGGTTTCCACTACGACCCCAAGGTGGCTTACGACACCGACCCAGCTGTTCTAATTGGCACAATGACAGTAGTATGTCAGTACTGTCAAGCTCGTAAGTGGCGTGATGAGCCCCCTCGAACCTGCTGCCTTAAAGGGAAAATACAGTTAGAGAAAATCCGTGATCCACCTGAGCCTCTGTACGGTCTTCTGACTGGTACAAATCAATACTCCAAAACATTCCTTGAAAACACCAGAAAATATAACTCGGCTTTCCAAATGACGTCATTCGGCGCTCAAGTCATTCGTCACGGGAATTTTATGCCGACGTTCAAGATACAAGGGCAAGTTTATCACCTTATTGGGTCACCTTTACACACTGATGACAAATCAAAATCAAAATTTTTACAGATATATTTTACAGGTGACGACGAGACAAACTTGCGTTGTAGAAATAATCCTTCTCTCAATCCCAGTCTCGTGAACGGTTTGCAGAATATGTTGCACAATAACAATACATATATCCGCAGTTTCAAAAACACTCTCGAAAACAACCCATCTGGAGATTTATCACTTATCATTCACGCGGACAAAATTCCTCTCAATTCTCACAGAGGACGTTACAATGCTCCCACATGCAACGAAGTAGCAGCGATCATAGTAGGGCAGCAGTTTGAACGGAGGGACATTTTACTTAAAGCAAAGGATGACAAACTGACCAAAATTTCTGAAACACACAGGTCGTATGACGCCCTCCAATATCCACTGCTCTTCCCTAGAGGCGAGGATGGATACCATTTCCTACTGAAACACGCTGATGGCAAGGGCAAAGTTTCAGCTATGAACTTTTATGCGTACCGGCTCATGATCCGAGAGAATGACTTAAATAGTTTGCATTATTTTAGGAGATTATGGAGTCAATTCTTAGTAGATATGTACGCCAAAATTGAAAGTGAACGCTTATGTTACATACGAGCGAACCAGACAGCACTCCGTGTGGAAAACTACATCCACTTGCGAGATGCAATCATGAGTGATGGAAATGCCAACGACGTGGGGAAACCTTTCATTTTACCGTCCTCCTTTACGGGAGGTCCACGTTACATGTACGAAAAAACCCAAGACGCGATGACTTATGTGCGGCACTATGGCAAGCCCGATTTGTTCATAACTTTTACATGTAACCCCAAATGGAAAGAGATTGATTTGGAGTTGTTCGAACACCAAAAACCCCATGATCGGCACGACATTATCTCGAGAGTGTTTCAGTTGAAAGTAAAATGCCTCATGAGATTACTCACAAAAGAAAATATCTTTGGATCTGTCCGGTGCCACATGTATTCCATCGAGTGGCAGAAACGAGGCCTTCCCCACGTACATATCTTGATATGGCTTGAAAACAAAATTGCAGCTAATGCTATTGATTCAATCATCTCTGCTGAGCTCCCTGATCCTCACACCGATCTCGAACTTTTTGACATCGTAAAATCCAACATGATTCATGGGCCCTGTGGTGCTCTGAATTACAACAGTCCGTGTATGAAAGACGGACATTGCTCAAAGAACTACGCTAAGAGGTTCATAAAGGAAACTGTAACAGGAGGTGATGGGTACCCTACCTACAGGCGGAGAAGCCCTGCAGACGGAGGGGTGTCCTTCGAGATGATTATGAGACAAGGAGCCGTTACTGTTGACAACCGCTGGGTAGTACCATACTCGCCATTACTGTGTAGATTATTCAAGGCCCACATCAACATGGAATATTGTAATTCAGTGAAATCCATCAAATATATTTGTAAGTATATTAATAAAGGATCAGATCAGGCCATGTTCACTGTTCAAAATGGGAGGGATGAAATTTTGCAATACCAGACAGGACGATATATTAGCACTTCTGAAGCCGTGTGGAGAATGCTTTCTTTCCCAATCCATGACAGAGAGCCGACTGTTGTGCACCTGGCAGTCCACTTGGAGAATGGTCAACGTGTGTATTTCAACCCTAATAACGTCCAACTTGGTGACCCACCTGCTACGACACTCACTGCTTTCTTCAGTCTTTGCAGCACTGATGACTTTGCCAAGACTTTGTTGTACCCTGAGGTTCCATCATACTACACGTGGAAAAACAAAGAATTCTCACAGCGAAAGCAAGGTGCTCTTGTACATGGTTTCCCTCATGTGAGGAAATCAAATGCCATTGGCCGAGTCTACACAGTTCACATGAAGGACAGGGAATGTTTCTACCTACGGCTATTACTTCATCACGTGAGAGGGCCCACGTCCTACAAGGCCCTCAGGACAGTAAATGGCTATCTTCACCCTGATTACCAATCAGCGTGCAAGGCTCTTGGACTACTCGAGGAGGACGATCAATGGCAGCAGACTATTGCAGAGGCATCGATCACAGACTCTCCCAAAAAATTACGAAATCTTTTCGTCGTGATATTAATCTTCTGTGAAGTGTCCGACCCCCTACAACTGTGGATGAAATTCAGAGATGACCTCTCTGAAGATCATTTGCACGAAGCTAGAATCACAGACGCTGCAACTAACGTCAAACACATTTATAACCGGACTTTACTTGCTCTTCAGACGGAACTCCTGAAGTCCTGTGGTAGAACTGTGGACAGCTTCGGCCTACCTGCTCCAGACGGCAGTGCCGCGGGAGACATTTGCAGTAGATACTCTGTGGAAAAGAACTATGATACTTTCCAGCTGAAGATCTTTGTCAACGCCAATGAACCTCTTCTAAACTTAGAGCAGAGGTCTGCCTACTATGCCATTTTAGACAGTGTCCATAAACACTTGGGGAAGCTATACTTTTTGGAAGCACCAGGTGGTACGGGGAAAACATTTCTCCTTAGTCTAATACTTTCCCATGTAAGGTCTCGCGGGCAGATAGCTTTAGCTGTTGCTTCATCAGGCATTGCAGCCACTTTACTGCCAGGCGGCCAGACAGCTCACTCTGCCTTTAAATTGCCTCTCAACTTAAACTACGAGGATAATCCTACGTGCAATATAAAAAAGGGGACAGTGGACGCCAGAGTGCTGAAGGAAAGTGTTCTAATTGTCTGGGACGAAATTTCTATGTCTCACAGACGAGCCCTGGAAGCATTAGATACAACTCTCCAAGATCTGCATGACACTCATAGAGTGATGGGTGGAGTGACAGTTCTGCTCTCAGGCGACTTTCGGCAAACGTTACCAGTCCTACCAAGAGGCACTCGCGCTGATGAAGTCAAGGCATCAATGAAGAGCTCTCACCTTTGGTCGTATGTCGAGACTCTTAAACTTGCAACAAACATGAGAGTCCACAATTCAGGAGACCTTGAGGCGCAAAGGTTTGCCGACTTATTACTGCAGATAGGGAATGGGGATGTTTTAGAGATCAACGGGGAGATTGAATTGTCTAAGGAACTGGGAAATAAGGTCGATTCTATAGAAGGACTAATCTCAAGAGTGTATCCAGACATCGGCAACCTTCATGCCAAACCTTTGGAATGGTTCTGCGAAAGAGCTATTCTCGCCCCCAGGAACGAGACAGTTGATAGCATCAACAGTAGGATTTTGCACCTTTTCTCGGCCGAAGAAAGAACCTACCTATCAACTGATCGCACAGTCGAAGAGAGTGATTCTATCAACTACCCCATTGAGTTTCTCAATTCTCTGACCCCTCCTGGGATGCCTCCAAATAAACTTACACTCAAGGTTAATTCTCCCATAATGTGCCTCAGAAACTTGAAGCCCCCTGCTCTATGTAACGGAACAAGGCTGCAGGTGAACAAGTTAATGGCTAGGGTAATAGAGGCAACCATAATAACAGGCATCGGTAGGGGAGAAAGTGTTTACATTCCTCGCATTCCACTGGTACCTTCAGACTACCCTATTCCTTTTAGGAGGACTCAGTTCCCGGTGAAGCTATGCTTTGGGATGACAATCAATAAATCGCAGGGCCAGACAATCAAAACTACAGGAATTGATTTGACTTCGCCCTGCTTTTCCCACGGCCAATTATATGTTGCCTGCTCACGCGTGACTTCTCCACGTGACCTATATCTACTCACAACCAACGGGAAAACAGTTAACGTAGTTTATAAGGAGGTGCTCCACTGAAGTACCCAGCTCAATGCCGTAGTCGGAGTGAGAATAGTAGACTGCTACAAATAGAGTATACAGCAAAATATAATTAATCTTCCATTCACGGTCGTTGCTACGCGATTCAATAAAGGATAGGATTAATTACAGTAACCTACCTCAATGGACTAAGGAACACTGAAAAATATGCCTTACAGCGAAACACCTGTATTTTCTTAAAATAATACAATCCGTTTTAACATATGAAATTAGAAGGGTACCGATGTTTAAAGCTATATTAAAATGTAAGTAGTCACCAAAACATCAAGCACCTCCAGGCACATTACAAACTTTAAACTTGGTACCATACATAGAACATAATCACAAAATTCATAGGAAAATCGAACTTTCAATTCTCCCCAAACGCGACGAAATAGGGAGAGTGTTCCTAGAAATTGACACCGAGAGCAAAACCGCGAAAATAAGCAAGTGTAACAATTTTTGCACCCAATGGGAAACTTTTCCTTCTAAGCGATGATCAATACACAATTTTTCTAGACTGTAAAGTTTCCTCCAAATGGAAATTATGTTTTAACATAATAATCCCTGAAGTCTTGTGTCCGACTTATTAGCTGAATCGTTAGCGACGAGGCCTTTGGCTCACAGTGTGTCGGGTTCGATTCCCGGTTGTTTCGAGAAATTTAATCGCCTCCTATTAATTCCTCCGGCTCGCAAACTGGGTTTATGTTTGCCCCAACACGTTCCTCTTCATATTCAGACAATACACGACACCACCAGTCACAAAAAAAAAACACGCAATACTAATTATACCCTCCTTATAGGCTTGGCGCCAGGAAGGACATATGGCCGTAAAACAGATCCATATCCACATGCGTGACAAGGTTCGTACCCGCCACCCTACAGATGTGGAAAAAAGGTAGAAGAACAATTCGAGCAAAAAGAAAGAAGACTCCCAAAAGTCTCCTCAGAATATTCCAGATACTACAAACTTAGGCAGACAGAACTGATAGATAAACTAACTTATCTTAGCCCTTTAATTTGAAGAACACCAGCTTAAACTGTTTATTAAACGATCAACAGATTTGAACTTTTCTCCCATAATAACATTAATAAAATACCCTCATCTTAACTAAAATGCATGCGTTGAACACGAAAATGACAGTGAAAAGTTCATAACACGTCACGATTTTACGTTATAAAATTTACTTGATACATTGAATGAATCAGGATTTTTGATCTGTTAAAAATTACTGTGTTCACATTTTTGTATGAAAGTCTTCAAGGGTAGCTTAGATATGATACAACTGGTATATTAATAACTGACCAGCTATTAAGACATATAAAAACTACTTATTTTTTCTCTTATGTGAACTGGAATCTTCCCCTTGTATAAACCAACAATAATCGCCTATCATCCGAGGATCCCATCTTCCTCCATACCGTTGCTCCATTGTAGCAATGTCTTCGTGAAATCACTCTCCCTGCTCATCACTTACAGCCGCCAAGTTCTCAGGAAAGAAGTCCAAAGAAAATGCAAGATGTGTACCTTCAGTGACATACGGCAGCTCATTTCTTTGTAGTTTCTTAGTAACGTCTCCATTAATTTTCAGGAATTTCTTAATTTTTATCCCCCTTCCTTCAAAATCAAGATGGCGGCACAATCTGCCATACGAGCTAGAAAATTAAAATTTGGCAAAATTATACCTTTTAGCCTGTAACTGACGTAAAATTTTTCACTTTTTATCCCGGATAAGTTTCGAAATATAGAGGCAATTTTAATGACAGTGCAGACCTTGGTTTCGGGGTATTTCGTGGCTAAACATTAAGTCCTATCACAAAACGGATCCCTAAATCTTAGTTCAATTTGGAGTAATCTACAACTTTGGACCTATTACTTTTTGTCGTATCTCTATTCCTTATATGTTATATTTCTCTATTTCTCCATTGTAAATAATTTTTTCACATTTTACACGATAATTCATACTTTGAATCACTTCTATGTAAGATAGAATCATCAAATTCGGCACGGATATTGACTCATCCGGTATCCGTATGTGACCCATATGTTATGTTTGTAGCTGTCACATAATTATCCGAAAAGTAATGCACTGTTAGACAATCTTACCCAAATGTCACCCTATTCAACGTTTCTAACTCAATCTGATCCATGACTACATGACATAGGAGAAAATATCACAGGACCAGCAATTTAGACCGCTACACACGACGTTTTATGCTACAATCCATTTGACGATATGACTTACTGTTTGGCGGCAGTTAATCTCTAAATGAAGCTCTGAAATATTGTAAACGTGCATGTACATTCGTATATATGTTCACTGTTGTACATTTTTAGCGATCGAGAAAGGGTGCGACTGCTATTGTAATCAGTAGGCCTACTCCCCATATCGAATTTGCCTGGTAGTAGGAATGGAGTCCTCTTTCAACATTTGTGTAACTGGCATTAGTAAGGAGGGTCTAGCATTGTAATGAATAATTCCCTTCTCGATTTGACTTCCAGAAGACAAGAGAGCGTGAAATTTTGTTCAAAACTCCCCTACCTGATTGTGTTTGGCTGTGGGCAAGCGCGCCCGCCATTATGAACCAATGTATCCATCTAAAATGTGACTGGCATTAGGCATAGTAGCCTGTTATGTTAATGAAAACTTACCACCTCGGTGTGACTGGCAGTAAGCTGGCTGGCATTAGGAAAAGGGGCCTGGCATTATAAGGATAATAGCACAACTCAATTTTGACTGGCAGTAGGGAGGTTGCCTGCCATTATAATAAAAGCTCTTCAACTGTAATCTGTCTGGAAGTAGAAAACGGGGACTGCCATTATAATAAAAACTCCTCAAATAGATTGTGACCGCACAGTAGGCAATGGGGCCTGCCATTATAGTATAAACTTCCCAACTAAATTGTGGACGGCAGTAGGCAAGTAAGCCTGCCGTTATCATCACAACTCTGCAACTCACACTTTCCATTCGAAACAACGTATGGAGACCTGCCCATGCAGTTTCTCGGAAAATGCATTGGGGCCTGCAATTATAATGTAAACTTGCCAACTCGATTGTGAATGGCAGTAGGCAAGTGAGCCTGCCGTTATCATCACAACTCCGCAACCCTCACTTTACATTGGAAACAACATATGTGGACCTCCCCATGCTATTTCTCGGATAAGGCTAAGAGACATGCAATTTTAAAACAATCTCATTTGCTGCACGCACAGTATTTACGTCGATATCCGTATACAATGTAGAATACCGTAGCGAAGCACGGGTACATTTGCTAGTGCTAGTATATTAAGTTCTGAGAATGTCAATTTTTAGTAACATAATTAGTATCTTATGATTATTATATTATTTTATATAGGCCTACTGTATATGATTATACTCGTATAATTGTTATAACTATTGTTTATAATGTTATGTTTATAACTATATTAAATTTGGATTGATATTCACATTGTCGCAGGTACATAGGCGTCGACTTGTTAAACATTTAGAAGGTGGGGGGGGAGGTTGTGCAATAAAGTGAGGTATTAGTAAATTATTTACTACAACTACTAGAGAAGAAGGTATTAATGATATTAGTGCACTACATTTGCTTTTAATTACTTGAAAAATTAAATAAATGAAATTGTTGATTAATTTTTAATGCCCCTGACTTTGTAGGTTGGGGGCAGAAAGTGCCTTGTCGCGCTAAAGTCGGTGCCTATGTACAGACAGACTGATTTTCTTAATCTTAAAAGCAGAAAAAATTGGTTACCTACCTTCAGCTTCCATTTTCTCGCCAATTTCCTCCCATACACGCTTCTTCAAACCACTATCCATATATTTTGAATCAGCTAAATTATATAGAAAAGAGTGTGCCTTCACTAATTCAATCAGCAGTTCGTCCTTCATTTTGGAAGATAAAGTTCAAACGTACACAGATAACTTCAGTACTCTACGAAAGCAGAGAAGCAGGAAGGCGCGATGAGAGAAATCACGTCCGTGAAAGCAAGAAAATATCGTTGGCGAGCGAATACGTATTGCCGGCACGGATCACGGAGAAGCACTGAAGGTCACGGCGAATGACGTCAACGGAAGTGTATGAACTCATCCCTTCGTTTACATGGCGACGATATTTTATTTTCACGGAAGATGCCGTCACGGCACGGAGAGCGCCGTCACGTCCCGGAGATGTGTGAATCGACCTTAAGCGGAGGATGGTTGTGTCGTTGCCTGCGAGATAAACAAGGCCGGGTCATAGCTACTTTGCCGCTGAAAAGACCGTGTTTACGGTTTGGCCACTAGATGTCAAGTTTCTGTTCTGCTCTTGGCGGACTTCAACATTGTGATATACGCAGTAATGTGATGTTGTGTTGATTTTATGCAATTTATTGTGCGTATTGTTTCTGTCGGTTAGTGTCCGTGAGGTTGAAAAGCATGGTGCACTGTCTATGTACTTCGGATACCGCTAAAAAGCAAGAAAATGTGACGTTCCATACATTTCCTTCGGAGTGCGGTTTAAAAGAAAAATGCAGGCAAGCTGTTTCGAGGCACTATTACGTAGCTTGCATTTGAAATCAGATTTCAGTGTGAGCATATCAATCAAGCGAATTCTCCCCAAACAGTTTCCTTCTGTTCACAATAGAAAAGTATCAAACGCAGGAAGGCTCCAGCTCCAAAAAGTGATTCATTGCCATAAAAAATTTAGCAAAATTTCTCATTCAGATAACGATGAACATACCATATCTTCAGCATATAACTGATCTACGTCACACACAAACAAAAAAGAATTACCTACAAGTCTCGTTTCTATTTCAAGGAAAGGCTACGAGTATCAATGCTAAATCTAAATTGATGAGATTTCAAATGCCAGATTACGAAAAACAGTATATTGAGAAGTAGGATACGGTAATGAAATCAGAAAAATGATTTAATGTATCTGAACTTGACCAAAATGTAAACCAAATTCAAAATAATGGTACAAATGATCACTTAGCAGTTTCATTCCTGATAGAACAAACTGAATCTTATGGGAATAAAAATGAAAGACTGAGAAATTACGCTAAAAATGTCCATGCTCTGGGATAGGAAAGAACCTACCGGCTACAGATTTGAGATCCTTGCACTGCTTAACTGTACCACATCAGAAGATGCTAAAAATTATATAAAATTAAATTTTCTAATGGCGAAACGGACAAAACATAGCTCTCCAAACAGCGGCTTCAATTCGAATGTCGCAACATTAGATGTGTGGAGGAAAATGTAGGATAGCTGATAAATTGCAAGATGGTAATTAAACCCAAAGTTATTTATGATCGTAATCTTGATCAGTTTATCGGATACACTGAGGCAGAATTAGAGTAAACGGGAAGAAGTGACAAACTCGCTAATAGACTTCTCTGCTTCTTTCGTGAATTACTTATTTCATTTAAGCAAAGTGTAAGAAATACGTTGTAGAAAGTAAGTCATACAACTGCTCTTGGTCTATTTTTTATCTCACATCTGTTTGGTGTCTTCTGAAATGGCTAGTTTTAATGATTTTTTTAATAGGTTTTCGTACTGAAACGTGTTGTATGTAATGAGCGGGCGAGACAGGTCAGTAAAGAGAAATCTAGCGGCGCTTGTCGGAAGTATCTCGAGGCCGAGTCTAGTGTGCTGAATTTCCCGAACTTTGGTATCTCGTAGGCAACGGTATAGTACGCGAACATTTTTATGATACCTTTATTACTTGTGTGAAGCAGTTAAGATAACAGTGTTCCAGCCTGCTAACATGTTACTGGAAGTGTTATATTTGTAATAGATAGCAATTCTTCCTCAACCTTTCGTTATTGCATTAGTCATTTCGTCATTCTACATTACCGTACTTAATAATTACTGAAGTCAAGGATATGATTGGCATAGAACACCCACTTATCATGTATTGGACGACGTTCTCCAGTATAACTACATTGAAATCGATGATGGTGTCAACAGATCGAAGATTATTACACAGACCAATAGAGTCCTACAGGCTGACCCCGTAAGTCCGTTGTTGTTCAACATAATGACAACAGACATTGTTGAGATACTAAAAGGAAGGAAGACAACCACGTTAATCATGTATGCGGACGACATGGTCTTAGGCTCGACCAACCAAGAAGAGCTGCAGGAAACCTTTATGGAACTTGAGACATGGGTAGAGAAAAAACATCTTTCAATCAATATGCAGAAAACACATCAGATGATTTACAGAAAGGGAGGGAGAATATCGCAAAACCACATACTGACTCTCCACAACAAACCACTAACGACAACCAATAGGTTCAAATATTTGGGTGTAACCCTTCAAACGACAGCGAGCTCCTTCCGGTGTCACATCTAGGATATGACAGCAGAGGCTACGAAAGCAATATGCAGGGTAAGGAACGTTGCAGCACTATCACTGAAGACAGCCATGATATTTTTGATACGATATCACCCATAGTTACCTACGGTCTGGAACGAATATGGGAAAAACTGACCATCACTGACTTAGATTGCATAGAAAAGGTGAAAGCTCGTTTCCTAAAACATGCCCTCAGGGTAGGAAAATATGCACCATCTAGAGTAGTTTACGTACTTGCATGGGAAACTTTTTTATGGAGGATCTAAGACTACGTCTGCCTTCTGCTGAGGCATCCAACAAACTACTGGAACTAGTGATGTGCGCGAATGACACCTGGAATCGCGAGAATCGGTTCCTACGACTTCGGGTTCGGACTCAATGTCGGATACGAAGAATCGATTCCCGATGACGCCACCAGAGTGTGCTGAGCGTACTCACTAGAGTGAGTCTTCCATATATATGGCGAAAATAGCAATATTTGCTATTTATTTTGTATACAGTGAAATGTCTTATTGGTTGTCATAAATGAATTATGCCACATAATAATGAAATAACAATTTATCCTGGTTGTCTGGAAATCACATTCCACAGTTCGATGCTGGGCGTAGCAATCGACATTGTTATTTATGCTTAGGCCTATACCGTATTTTTCGAATGTGGTTTTCAAAAATAGCGAGTATAAACGTATACGGTCTGTGGAATTAAGGCACATTTTTTAAGTTCACACCTTGTTTCGTAGCACACCTGTCTTCCGTAACATTTAATTTGCAATGAAAATTTCGTGCTACTGTCTGACTCATTGGCTGAATAGTCAGCGTTGAGGCTTTCAGTTCAGAGGGTACTGGGTTCGATTCCCAACCGCGTGGGGTATTTTAATCGCCTCTGATTAGTTATTTTGGCCCGGAGACAGGGTGTTTGTGTTTGTCCCAAACTTTTCCTCTTCGTATTGAGAGAACATATTACCAACCACCACAGAAACACACAATAGCGATAACATCCCTCCACATAGGGTTGGATTCAAGAAGGGCAAGCGGTTGTAAAACAGGGTCAAAGAAACATGTGCGATACAGTTCGCGACCCCACAGGAGTGGGAAAAGTGGTAGAAAAAGAAGAAGAACATTTCATATTACTGCTAAATATTATTATGAGAAAGTGTCAGAATTACAATTTTGGTTTTCATACGGTATAACAGCAAGTGTATTTTCGTGAAATAGTAGTATTAATATATTACCGTATGTCATAATCCCTGTACAAGTTTTATTTATTTATGTCAGTAATCCATACAATGTGATTAGTTTCAAACAAAGAATCATACACTGTGATCAAATTACAGTCGTATTAAATTATACAACTCCAGAACCCTATAATGTGATCAGGCATAGCTTGGAGTGTGTTCTGGTTATAAAACAAAGCGACCTCACGTTACAGATCACATTCGTGCTGCACGTGTTTCCGCAACTGCATCACAGCTCCTCGGAATCTATTTCGGAATCGGGTAACCCGATTCCCAAGGCTTATGGAATCGATTCTTCGCGAATCCACTCGCAACCCATCACTAACTGGAACGTAGGAGGACGAAGAGAACAGCGATAGATATTGACTTCTATGAATTTGTAGTTGCTATGGCGGCCGCGTAAGGATGCTGCGAGAGTGTTGCTGTGATAAATGGGTTATAATTACATACTTATAGATAGAATCAGCGGTTCAGACGTGAGTAGTGTGGTCAAGACATTTTCTTTTTACCCAAGTGGAGGCGAGCTGAGATTCGTTATGCTTCATAGTGAAAAACTACTCAACGTATCTGCATTCAAAAACTCAACTACGGAAATTGGAAATTGGACGAAGACTTCAGCCCATCGCACAGTTCGACAGAAAGCTACATTTTATTAGCGCAACACTTAGACACTTTATTGGACACTATGTTAATTTATCTGATAATGCCTGATAGTGCCTGAAGATAAATTCTCAGGATCAGTGAACATTAAGTTATGCCGTTATTAGTTATTTAATGTGACAGTAGATGTTCAGTAATAAACATATCTTCATCGTGCGTATTACCGGGTGTAATTATTTACGAATGAATTATGAATCAGTGTTCACAAGATTTTAATTAATCCAGTTCAAGGTGAATTGTCGTTTTGAGGTAGGCATAGTGATTGGAATAGCATTACGTGTAGTGTAGTAAGGTATTTACACATATCACTCACACAGGTGAGGAATATACTCATGCATGTACTGTGGTGAGACTTTCACACACGTAGGGGATGAACGTTTGGCAGATGCGCTAAATGAGGATACGCATTCAGACACCGAAAATACAAATTTATGTAGTTGGTTAGAGAACATGTTGGCAGATATTTATACGTGGATACGAAGACTGTGATTTATGTGATAGGAATCTAATTCAAGAAGACAAACCGACGAACGTCCACAATTGACAGGTAAAATATACTTTAGCACATATTGCAAGTGATTGTTCCTACGGAAGAGTGGGCCACAATCTGTCTCTGAGAGCGATCTTTGCATCCTTTGCAACTGGACGCCCTATCGTGAGAGTGGGTCACAGTTTTGTTGAGTGTAACCTTGAAATGAACTGTGTAAGACGCTAAGTGTCTTAGCCACGCCTGGTTGCTCTCACAGAGGAGAGGAAATATACTCTGCATGTACTGTGGTGAGACTTTTACACACATAGGGGATGAACGTTTGGCAGATGCGCTAAATGAATTATCAATCAGTGTTCACAAGATTTTAATTAATCCTCTTCAAGGTAGGCATAGTGATTGGAATAGTATTACCTTATGCATCACGTGTAGTAAGGTATTTACACATATCACTCAAACAGGAGAGGAAATATACTCATGCATGTACTGTGGTGAGACTTTCACACACGTAGGGGATGAACGTTTGGCAGATGCGCTAAATGTGGATACGCATTAAGACACCGAAAAGACAAATTTATGTAGTTAGTTAGAGAACATGTTGGCAGATATTTAAACGTGGATACGAACGGTGAATTATGTGATAGGAATCTAATTCAAGAAGATAAACCGACGAACGTTCGCAATTGACAGGTAAAATACTGCTAACATCTGACATCCAGCAGAAACATCATGCCAACCAACAACCACCAAACAGATGAAGAATGCTTTACCTGTACAAAAGCGATCACTACTGACGAAATCACAGTGGAATGCGACCGCTGCAACTCACACGTACACAAAGACTGCTCAACCCTAATACAAGGAGAGTATGTCATTCTGAAAAGGAGAAACCGGAAACTCATGTGGTTCTGTACCGCCTGTAAGCGTGCTGCCCAGGTAAAAGAACACGGCTGCATAACCTAAGCGAAGATCTCCAAAAGAGGCTCGACAATTTGAAGGAATACATGACCCAGCAAATGGAAACCGGGCTAGAAAAGCGAATCAGTAATGCGTCAGAGCTGAGCTGGAAAAACACCATGGGGGCCCACCGCCAATACCAAAAAGAACCCAATGAACCCGAAGTAACCACAAAGGGAAGGGAATTAAGTGGACCAACACCCAAATCAACCATGGAAGAGTCACAACTGCAGTTACAAGGCGCAACGAAGCGGAGAAGGAGACAATGCAACAAACCATGCCAGAGGACGAAGTGGTGCACCACCAGATGGAGGATATGAACAACAATGACCAGGAGGACAACGGACACAACAATGCGAATAGTGCAAAAGAAATAAATGGCATCTCTCCAGCGGAACACATAATAATGAACTCGTTCGTAACAGCAGCCAAAATGAGCGCGAATGGAGAGAAAGGGAATGGCGATCGCGATAACACGTGGAAGAATGCTGGGAAAAGAAGAATGCAGAAAATGGACGAAGATAGTCTTGTACACAAAACCTCAGACAACAGCGGGATAGATAAGTATAATACTCAGATGACATGGTAGCCTAGACCAACACCTCCACAAAGGAGTAATATGCAAATCCGCCGTCCTAACGAAGCACAAGCAGAAACACCGCCGAGAAAGGAATATGACTTGGTGCAGGTAAAAACTCCAAACCTGGAATATGCCAATTTTCCGGCGCAAGTTGCCAGCAAATCAAGTAGAAAGCGAACTAGACAGCAATACGCAATGATAAGCACAGGTCCAAAAGTTGAAGAATTGCAAGCAGCAAAGAAGAAAGCTTGGCTCTTTATGGGGCGTTTGAGCCCGCAAACAACCTCCGATGTCATAAAGAAATACCTAGAAAACAGAGGAATCAAAGACGACGTTACGTGTGAAGAAATAATAACCAATTACGACACGAAAGCTTTCAAAGTGGTGATTCCATTTGATCTAATGGACAGGGTATATGAAGAGGAATTCTGGCCGAAAGGGATTACTATCAAAAGTTTTCGATTTCGATCCTTTCGCCCCATACAAAACAACGGCCGCTCCTTCGAATAATTCGGAAAAGAAAATAGTTGAAAGAAGGAACCAAAACTTAAAAGACGCTTCAAGAAGTCTAAGAATCATGATGTGGAATATAGAAGGGCTAAAAGGTGCAATGAATATGAGCCCGGAAAACTTTCTATTAGGGTACGATATAGCAATTTTATTGGAAACATTCGTCACTGACGACTGGCAACACCCAGACTTCTATGGTTTTCATCTTACAGCTAGACAGGGAGGAAAAGGAAGACCTCCTGGGGGATAACTATCCTCATAAAACCACACCTAACCTTAATATTATCAAAAAGGCAACAGAAAAATACCCCACTACTGGAAATAGGCGGCCTCGTAATTATAGCCGCTTACTTCTAACCGAACATAACAGCAACCGACATAATGGACGAGCTAGGCCAAATGATCACTCAAAGCAAGCAAGATAAACCAATAATTATATCAGGTGACCTTAACTGCACACTGGACATTCCGACTTACAAAGCAAATCTAGTCCTCGAGAAATTGGAAGAAGAAGGCTTCATCCTGCTAAACAACCCCACTATCCCTACATACATGTCACATAATGGAAAGAGCACAATAGATATTGCACTTACGAAAGGACCAATAACAGGCATCATGACTACAATATGGACTACAAACCAAGCTGTGATTAGGAAACACTTACCAATTGAAATACGCATCCAAGGGGAGTGGGAAAAACCAAAGAAAAAGACAATTCACCCCCTTTCAAGGAAAATAGATGTTGAGAAAGTTAAAGATATGCTAGATTCAACCACACATCTAGACACATTAATAGATAATTCAAGATTGGATGATGCAACAGGAATACTAGAAGAAATCCTACAAAAGGCCGCCATTCCGCGGGCCAAAAGAAGAACAACGATATGGTTTGATAGTGAGTGTTATAGGCTGAGGAGGGAGACCCTAGATAAATTGCAACAGTTAAGGCAGAACTTGAATAATCAAAGTCTAATATACATATACAATGAGAAGAGAAAACTCTACAAAAGAACACTGAAAGAAAAGAAACGCGCCTACTTAGAATAGGACGGCAAGAAGCTAGCAGAGGAAGCCAAGAAAAATCCGTTCATAGCCCTACACCCAAAGAAACAATAACAGACGCACTACATAGACATGGAAATCTGGGAATCACACTTTAGTAAGATTCTCAACATCGAAGGTCCAGCGCACCCCAGAAAAGATCTACATACCACTACTCCACATATACAATTAGGCTGGGTACCCCTGACCATAGAGGAAACTAGAACCGCTATAGACAGCACCAAAAACAAGAAAGCCGCAGGTCCGGACGGGATCTATAATGAATATATGAAAGACACTGCACACCTGCTAGCCCCTATATGGACAAAATTATAAAACAAATGTATAGAAACTGCTTCCATTCCCAACCAGTGGAGAAAGTCAATTGTAAAAGTTCTATATAAAGGCAAAGGAGACCCAAGAGATCCCAATAAGTACAGAGGCATAGCACTGGAAAACTGCCCCTTCAAAATATTCACCAAAATTATAACAGGAAAAATAAATGAGGAAATGAACGAGCATCTGCCAGAGAACCAATTTGGTTTTAGGAAACGACGATCTACCCTAAACGCTATTGAACTCCTGCTAAATCAAATCGGGGATGCCTTAGAAGACAACGGAAAATATTACACCATCTTCATAGATTTTACTAAAGCTTTTGACCTGATAAACAGGAAGCTAGTGATAGACAACCTTAGGGAGATGCTAGGCACGAACAACATATTGTCCCCGTCAAATGTGGCGATATCTAGTATATTTTCAAAAAGTGGATATTAAAAGTTGTATTGCCTGTCTGGAGCTGTAATTTGTCATTTGGAAAGTAGTTGGCGAGCTCAGAACCAGATTTTTTCGCCATTCAGAGGGGCGATGTATTAATCGAGCTTCGATAAGGCCAAGGCAAATCACGTGACGAGTCCATGCACTACACTGCCACGCGTGAACGACAGACAGCCTGATTCCAGAATAGTCTGACCCAATTAAAGGGTACACGCCTCCCATGCCGAGAATATCAAAAGCCTTGTTCCGAGTAAATCACTCTCTTCTCTACTCTCTGAATACTCTGCATTCTCTGAACTCTGTACTTGCTATTCTACGCTGAAGTGCGACGCTACGACCACACGTGGAGAAATAACTTTTCAGTGCAAGCAGACGCCCGTTCTGCCACAATTTAGTGAAATAATTAGCTAACTCCTACGGAGTAAAAATCATCTCAAAATCCAAGAAGAATAATAATCAATATTCTGCGTGTGTTTATGCCAATATTTACTCTTGCCATGTCAGTTACAGCTTACGTCCGGAACTCAACAGAAGTCGCCTTAAAGCCGCAGCACATCAACATGGATAATTCTGCAATCATCTGCAACTCAACTTCATCAAGGGACCTCGACTACCAAGTCTCCATGGATCTCTAAAATGTGAGGCGTCTCTGGTCATTGGAAGGAAACTGACCGGGGAAATGCTGGAATGATTGACTGCTACCTGGGATCGAACCTCATTTAAAACATGAGTACCATTGAATTTAATTTCTGTCTCATCTTTTGTAAAACTAGAGGTCTTTCTTCTTTAAATCGTAGATCTATTAGTTTTGTTGTAGTTAGAAACATTTCATTTTTCCATTTCTTAAGGTGTCGTGGTAGACGAGTCACGTGTGTGAATAAAATTTTGAACCTGTTAGAGTAGACATGTAGTCTGTCTTTGAATGATTTCCCGTGCTTATGAGCTAAATATCTAAAAATCACTGACCACGCGATAAATCTACTTTTTTTTGTAATGTTGAAATTTATCGGACTTGAATTTACGTGCACATTTTGTGAGATAGGGTCGAACCTAGTGCCTTTTCAAGATCACTTGTATTCCTTAGGATAGAGTCATCTAATTTTATGATATTTCACGAGGATTGGTAGATGCAATAATCACTTGAGTAATAATAAAAATGACTAAAGATCTGGTAAAAGAGAATTAAACGCTCGTGAGGCATAACTTACTGTAGATTCCTTATATGTGAGATTGAACGTGCTCTGTTCATAAAGTGTCTGGAATATGACCCATTCTGCGGGATATTTATTACGTAATTGAGCGATTGGATGATTTATTTATGATGATTGACTTGTTCTTGTGTTATTGGGAGCGCAAGATAAATTATAATTAATGGAGCACGTGTTGCGTGTGTATTTTACGGATAGGGAATAATAATAATGCGATTGAGGCTCACGGACGCGATAGTTTCAACTCGTAACCCATGTGATGGTAGTGATTATGGATTTTATTGGAATCTTCAATTATAGTTTCAAAGGTTAGATGAATTTCCATCGTTGTGAGAAGCATATTCTTACCCAAGTGATATCCTAACTTCGATCACTAGTCACCATTAATGATAAAAATAATTTCTGTATACAAATTATCTCCTACTGGATATGACGTGACCTGACCATTCTTAAAAATCAAGAGTAAACTTGCAGAAACAGGATTCGATGTAAATAATGTATATAAAATACGTGTTTCCCAGTATGAATGAGTGTGTGTGTGTGTGTGTGTGTGTGTGTAAATATGTGTATTTTTCTTATATCATGTTTGTTCTATTTAACTTGATCTGGTCGTGTATTTGTGGCGACGCAGATTACATTCATCGTTGTGTGCTACCTTAAGAAGTAATTTTCGTGCCTTTAAGGGAAAATTTGATAAGTTTAAGTCGAGGTAGACTAGGAAAGGATTTATTTTGTTGATTAGCTTGATTTAAAAGGAAAGATCATCTTGTTATTTTCACAAAGGCAATCGATTTGTAAAGTAAACTATTATTTAACTAGCTCACACGTGGATAACAAAGTTTCTCTAACACATTTATATCTGAATTTTGAAATATTTTAAAAATTAATTTGCAACGTAAATGCCATGCAAAGATCAGAAGTAGATGTTCACTAGCTGCATAATTACTTTCAATTCTGGTGATAGTGAGTAATAATCATTAATTGGAGAATAATTATTTTTGAATGTAAATGACAATCGCTATGTGAATGATGCAGTGAGGAATGAATTAGAAACACGATCGTGTGATGGTGAAGAACGAGTTAATTAAATAAAGAGAGAGTGATAATAATAATAATAATAATAATAATAATTAATTAATTAATTTTGAAGTTTTTAAAATTAATTTCGATTTTCTATTAAAGCTTATACTGGTGTAATTGATCAATGATAAACACTTTAAATAATAAAACATAGTAGAATTCAGCTTAAACCATGTGTTGAGGCTACTTTAAAGTCATGAAGCCTTTAACTACTTTATTGTAAAAACATTAGCAAGACAGTTATCTGGTTATTTTGTGAACCTCTTTGTTAAGTTTTTGAATTCTTTCAACCGAATAGTTTGAATTTAAAAGGCGGTAGGCCTAATTTTTCTTTGATTTTAGTTACAGAACAGTAAGGCTGGAGGGTGAGAAATACGTGTCTCTCAAAGACTGAGGAAGAAATGAATATTATGAAAGTTCGATGTAAAAAAAAGTAATATCAGTAAGAATATTTTCATTTGTGATCTGCTCTTGTTAATAAATGTCAGAGTGTTGTTTTAATTTTTTAAATCCTTGCTTGGTCATCAACCCTTCTTTTCCCTTAAATGCCTCTAGAAAACAGTAGCCAATGAACGAACCGTCCACCTTGGGATCTCTCGCTCACTGGCTGGGCTTAGCTAGGTAATATGGACCTACCTCATCACATCAATACTGCAATGGAACGAAGTACGAGTTTCGGATAACCTCACTTTATCAGATCCAATAGCTCAATCAAATGGGGTCCTACAGGGTGACCCACTGAGTCCTTTGCTGTTTATAGTTGCAACCGCAGATATCCTAAGCATTACCCAAAAGGAGGGAGTATTTTCTTGCGCGTATGCCGATGATATTGTAATTGGCTCAAGAGACATAACAAAACTACAGGAAACTGTAAATGACGTTCAAACCTGGTGCTCCGAAAACAAGCTGTTCATAAACATCTCAAAAACAGACACCATGGTGTTCAGGAAAGGAGGGAGAGTACCCGCCTCAACAGAGACCTTCATTCGGGATAAAAAAATTAAAGATAGTACCAGACTTCAAATATTTAGGCATCACCCTGAAATCGAGCGCATATTGTTTCACAAAACATGTCACAGAAAAGGCAACTCAAGCAATGATGGCAATGCATGAAATAAAAGACATTAGATCACTTAGTCTGGAGACAGCAATGTTGCTATTCAGAGTAAAAATTCTTCCAATAATGACTTATGGCATTGAAATTATCTGGACACATTTAACAACGAGGAACTTATCAACCTTGGAAAAGGTGAACGAGAACTATATAAAGAAGGTGATAGGTGTATCAAAAACGACACAATCTAGACTTGTATATCTCCTTGCAAGGGAATCATTTCTCATAGAAGATCTCAGGACAAGTATGCCACTACCGAACACCGGTGCATCAAAGAAACTGCTAGCAAATCTGACGGAGAAGAGAGAAGAAGTCCAACCAGACTTCTATGGCACAGGGGCAATCATAGATCGCTCGTGGACAAAAGCTAATTTTGAATTAAGACATGTCATTACAAGATTAGCAGTTTACGGTTTTCATCACCTACTCTGCAAATCAAAACACTTCCATGACCCAAGTATAGACTGTGAGTGCAAACTATGTGGAAAAACGTGTGAACAGTGCCACATTGAATTCTGTACAAGAAGAACAATGTCTATAAGTGTTGTTGTTGTTGTTGGAGAGGTTATGGGCTCTATTATTTCACCCAGCCACTACACGTATTATCGTGATATTACACTTAATATGCGAAATCACATGCAATTATTCACACTACGAAGGTCACACGCAATGAGGCTCACTACAAAGGTCACAAGAACAAAGTTGAGCATCATGTCTTCAAACGTACGAGCGTAATACGACGGCTTGCGACGTCTTCCCTTTCAGAATACCGGGTGAGTTGGCCGTGCGGTTAGGAGCGCGCAGCTGTGAGCTTGCATCCGGGTGATAGTGGGTTCGAACCCCACTGTTGGCAACCCTGAAGATGGTTTTCCGTGGTCTCCCATTTTCACACCAGGCAAATGCTGTGGCTGTACCTTAATTAAGGCCGCGGCCGCTTCCCAATCCTAGCCCTTCCCATCGTCGCCATAAGACCTATCTGTGTCGGTGCGACGTAAAGCAACTAACAAAAAAAAAGATCCTCAACAGTTCCACCATCAGCTGTCATAGGTGGCCTAGGTATCACTGAAGAGGCATATTAGGGAAATGAGAAGCGAGGTAGTTCCCCGTTGCTTTCTTCGCTGAGCCAGAAGTTGCTATTATATATCAGTCTGCCAAGCCCACTAAAAAGAACGCACCGACTGACCCTATGAGCAATATTTTCACACCGTCCATCACAGATACTGGCTGCATAAGGAATGGCATTACATGCATCACTCATACCTCGGTCACTTTCATGTTAATACCAATATTGTTGGTCCGTTATTGGATATTATAATTTTTGCAGCTAACTCATTCCTGGTTGCCATCATTTCGCCCCAGTGTGCTTAGTTGGGCTCATCAGTTGGTAAATAGCACACCTACCAAGACGTATGGCTAGTGCATACCGTGGAGGTCACTGTGTAGGCTACTGGAGCAACCGGCAGTGCAAATGCGTTATGAGAGACTTTGTCTCATTTTCAAAAATTGATGCATGCCAGGCCATCATCTTCCCTATGGGAGTCAACATCTATATCACTTTCATGTTCTCAAAGCCTAGGATGAGACTGAGACAGGTTAATGAAAGTAACAAAATTGCTCTAGCCCATACCAGAAAACATTGTGCACTGAGAATACTAGGTCTTGCCAGCAAAGGCATATTACATGAACAATACAAATTACCCAGGACAGTGAAATAACGTGCTCTATAAATACATATTCACCAGCTACATCGTACTTTAAATATACAATTATTTCTCATATCACAATTATTTTTAAAAGAATTACGCAAGCGTTCTTAATGAGAATTTAATGGTCTGTCTATTATACCGGAACATTTTTAATCAGAGAGTCATTGTAAGATGTTATTTTTAGTGATAAAAGATAACCAATTCAAGGATCGTCTCGAGTGGCGAGGACGGTGCGTAAATTCAAAGAAGCTACTATAGATAAGAATATCCTAACCCATATTCCTCACCAAGAATAACTATTAAAAGAAATAGATAGATAGTGTGCAGAGGAAAGCATCAAGATTTATAACAGGGGAATTCAGGAGAAAAAGTAGTGTGTCAGAAATGTTAGAGGAACTTGGGTGGGAAACTTTAAGTAAGAGAAGAGAGAAAACCAGACATAGGATTATAGTGAGTTCATATACAGTAGCAATACGCTGTACTTCTTCTAATGAAGGGTTACTCTTCTTAACAGCGTCAAAACGAACTTTGTTCTGGGGAGTATGGAGAATGACCATGTCCCGAATGAGAGAATCTGTATAGGGCGTACCACAACCGTCCTTGGAACAGATAAACTGGCAGGGCTTGGCGAGACAACGTAGTTCCGCGATCCACTCGGCATGAGTCTGGTGCGGTTGCTTCCTGCTTTGAAAAATCTTTTAGCGAACGGCTACAATGTGCGGGTCTCTAGTATAATGCTCATTGATACGAGCTAATAGCTGGGCGAAAGGCACTTCGGAAATTTGCTCCTCAGGGCTTAATTTTTGCAGTAATTCACACGTCGAATTTATAACTGAACTGAGAAATAGAGCTCGTTGTCGGTTTTCGTCCGCGATTGAATGGCAGATGAAGTGTTGCTGAAGGCGGGCGTAATAGGCTGACCATTCTTCGTGAGCCGGGTCAAAAGCAGAAAATGTTGGGACTGCTGTGGGCTGTGCAGAAGCAGAAAGAGCTTGTATAGCTGTAAGCAATGCTGTTTGTTGTTGTTGTTGCATGAATTGCTGTTGCTGCTGTTGTAAAGCTTGTAATATAGCAACGAATTGCTCCGTCGTAGCCATGGTGTGCAGTGCGAGAGAGAGAATAACTTATGAAGCAGCGTGTACTGAGACTGGCTGACAACCTGACCTTCACGCGAGCAGCTGGGAGTGAGAGAGAGAGAGCTTGGCGTGCGCCGAACAGGTGTTGGAAGAGGGCGAGCCGTGAAAAGGAAGCGGACTGTCCGTAGTTCGACGGAGTCGTAGCGAGGTAGAATTGTGCTGGATAAATGCGAACTGTTGGCAGAGTGTTGGTGGTCCCGATGTGCTGGTTATAGTTACTGATGACGTTGTTTACTTCTTCGCCGAATTTGTGTGGTAAGTGAGGTACGTAGTACTGTGTGTACCTTGTCGCCAATTTGAATGTAATTTGCGAAATCTGCGTGTTAGTTTTGCTCGTCGCCAATTTAAATGTAATTGGCGAGGTCTGCGCGGTAATTTACCTCGTCGCCAATTTTAGTTGTGTTGTAAACAAGAACAGGTATACAGGAACACAACTATATTTTATTGCTTCAGATAGTCTTAATAACATATATACATACATTCAAATAAAATTTTCCTCGAAGCAGTATGAAAATTATAAACAGTTAACGTTGCTTGAAGACTGAAGTTCCAAAAATGTACACTTTATATACATATATACATGACTCGATCTTGATGCGAAAGTTCATTGAAAAGCTAGAGTTCTTGATAGTTGAAAACTATCTGCTCTATACCGTCACAAGTGTAATCAGTAGCGAAAGCTTGCACTAATAGAATATTAGTTGTTTCTGTAAACGTCTCAGGAACTGACATTGAAATGCATAATTAGTAGAATACTAATTGATGTGTTTGAGCCTAGATGGGACTGAGGGAATACTGTCATCGGGCTCGACGTGGCTGCAGGAAACGGGAGCGGAGGCAGTAACCCGAGGTGAAACCTCAAACACTCAGAATCAGTCCATCTATTCGAGACACCTTTTTAAGAAGGATAGCCTCCGTGTTCGACATTCGGCGTAATCTGGTGCTAGGCACTGGCAAGTCCTCGCCTGAGGCTGGAAGGCAGCGCCTTTATATAGCTGGCTGATGTAACAGGCAAGCGCAGTGCAGACGTCTCGTAGAGTCGAGAACAATCCAGACTGTTGCGTGCGCAGTGTAGGCGGCGCAGAGCGAGGAGCGCGAAGGACACACGACAATTTGATTTAATTTGATTTGATTTGATTTGATTTGAAGGAATCCTAACGTTTCCTACACGCATGTCAAATTCATGGCTTCGTAATGGAGGTTTCTTTAATGAGGGATGTTATTCCAGTTTCTCCATTCGAAAAGCCAACATAATTATTAAGTGTCTTGTGATGTGGAAGTCGGAGGCAGTGAAGTGATCTAATGAATCTGTAGCCCATAAAGTGAAGTTTAAATATTAGAATGAAATTTACAGACTGTGGATAACTTTTCAGGTGACCTAATTTGCCCCCCTGTCTGCATAAAACAATTTTCTCCTTTAAAACTGGATCAGCAGGAAACGATTGGAAACTCCACTTTTCTCCTTAATTTGTCGAATTGGGCTTATAGGACGATATACCACATTTTATAGTGTATATGAAATTTACTTGGAGTTCATTTGAACACTAACAATAAGTGAAATCTATACATACCTGTATTAAAAACACTTTTCACCATATGTTAATACCACCGCCGTCTCAATCCTATATACTGCCTGCTCTATGTTATGCGGTTAACATGCTTCACGTCCGACTCGTTGGCTGAACGGTCAGCGTACTGGCCTTCGGTTCAGAGGGTCCCGGGTTCGATTCCCGGCCGGGTCGGGGATTTTAACCTTAATTGGTTAATTCCAATGACACGGGAGCTGGGTGTATGTGTTGTCTTCATCATCATTTCATCCTCATCACGACGCGCAGGTCGCCTACGGGAGTCAAATAGAAAGACCTGCACCTGGCGAGCCGAACCCGTCCTGGGATATCCCGGCACTAAAAGCCATACGACATTTCATTTCAACATGCTTCACAACGTGACCTCTAGTGTCACAAAACTCCGCTAGGGTGCCAGGTAACGCACCTTACTATCTCCGTCCCCACGTTTTTATGTTCCATTGCGTTTACATCGGGCATTTATGTGTGTGTCTTTGGTTGTAAAATGATGAACTGTTGTGTTCCTCTCTGTATATCATAGCAAGAAATCAAAATTCTTCAGGTGTGAGGAATCCTGAAATCCCCCCAAGTACAGAACTTTGGGAAAATTGGCTTAACGCTATATTAACGCAAGGATCAACCAAGCGTAGTCAATGGATTCCGTCCTATTATTTCCGTGTTTGTAGCCTGAATTTTAGGTTTGGAGATAAAACTAAAAGAAGAAATATATTGAAACCAGAGAGCGTGCCTAGTCGGTCTTCGAATTATCCGAATTACCTTCAAACCAGAAAAATAGCTCCACGAAAGACCAGACAGCGACAAGATATTTATTCGGAATAAATATATGACGAAACAAACTATTCAACCGCAGGGAATACATTGGATGACGACTAAGAAATTCATGCGAACAACAATGCGGCAATCCAAGTCAATATTCTAACGAGTAACAATGACATCAGTGATCAGAAAATCAGACATTAGAGGCTCCGATTGAGAATTCTTGGACACAACCCTTTAAAAGAACAAGATCTGCTCTTGACAAATATGCATTCATCATTAAAGGTAGAAAGCGATAAGGTATTCCTTTTTCTTCCCACTTCAAACCTAAATTGTTTTCAATCCACTGAGTCTGCTTTTTATCTTCATATGTTTGCAAACATTAAGGGAACGGTGGACTAAATACTAAACTAACAAGTTTTGGCACCCACAACACACTGCAATCTAACACAGCCACCTCTTTAAACACAAATTTGTTTCCGTTTACTTTAAAGCCTTGCACATCAACTATTAATGTTTTCGTCATGTTTGCACTCCACTCTCTATCACTGTTTCTCGAAGACTAAAGCTTTTAGTCAACGAACGGGTTTAAACATGCATAATAACGCCATCACTGCAGCACATGCAAACTCTTGTTTTTATGATGCATACTTATTGCATTGCTTTTCACCGACTTACTCTTAAGAAAACGGACAAGTCTAAACATGCATGATGACGTCATCACTGCAGCACGTGCTTACTCTAGCTTTCCCGATGCGTGATTAAACTTGTTCGAATTTACCGCCACCACATTTCAACTAAAGAGTGCAGCAGCGAGGTAAGCGATGTAAGATGGCGGTAGCTAAAGATGGCAGCACGGTGCTCTGTTGATTAAAGATGGCTGCTTGTCAAAAAGATTTTTTCAAATTATCCGCCACCACATTTCAACTAAAGAGTGCAGCACTGAGGTGTGCGATGCAAGATGGCGGGTGACAGCTTGTCGAATAGATTTTTTACAAAGGTAAGTAGCTAAAGAGGGCAGCACTAAGGTTAGCAATGCAAGATGGTTGATGACAGCTGTGACGTAAAATTTACCCGCAAGATAGCACCACGATGCTCTTTTCATTAAAGATGGCAGCTTGTTAAATAGAATTTTTCAAATTAACCGCCTCGAAGGTAAGTAGCTCAAGAGGGCAGCACTGTTCTCTCTGGATTAAAGATGGCTGCTTTTCGAAAAGAGTTTTTCAAATTGACCGCCTCAAAGGTAAGTAGCTAAAGAGGGCAGCACTGTTCTCTCTGGATTAAAGATGGCTGCTTGTCGAAAAGAATTTTTCAAATTATCCGCCACCACAAAGAGGGCAGCACGCTGCTCTCTTGATTAAAGATGGTGGATGACAGCTGAAGAGCGCGTAGAATTTGTTTGCAAACAAGAGTACGTGGAATTTGCCGCCACCACATTTCAACTAAAGAGTGCGGTACTGTTCTCTCTGGATTAAATATGGTGGATGACAGCTGTCAGAAAAGCACATGGGTTTGTTTCCAAACAAGAGCACGTGGAATTTACCACCACCACATTTCAACTAAAGAGTGCAGCACTGTTCTCTCTGGATTAAATATGGTGGATGACAGCTGTCAGAAAAGCACATGGGTTTGTTTCCAACATGAGCACGTGGAATTTGCCGCCTCCACATTTCAACTAAAGAGTGCAACACTGTTCTCTCTAGATTAAAGATGGTGGATGACAGCTGACAGAAAAGCACATGGGTTTGTTTCCAAACAAGAGCACGTAGAATTTGCCGCCGCCACATTTCAAAGGTAAGTAGCTAAAGAGGGCAGCACGGTGCTCTCTGGATTAAGGACGGTGGATGATAGCTGTCAAAAAAGCGCATAGGTTTGTTTCCAAACAAGAGCATGTAGAATTTGCCGCCACCACATTTCAAAGGTATCTAGCTAAAGTGTGTAGCACTGAGGTTTGTGATGCAAGATGGCGGATGACAGCTGTCAGAAAATAGCACGTGAATTTGTTTCCAAACAAGAGCACGTGGAATTTCCCGCCGTCCCAAAGAGGGCAGCACTGTGCTCAAAGATGGCTGCTGTCACGTAGAACTGTCTGCCACCACAGGTATCTAGCTAAAGCGGGCAGCACGGTGCTCCAAGATGGCTGCTGTCAAAAAGCATTTTTCAAATTATCCGCCACCACATTTCAAAGGTAAGTAGCTAAAGAGGGTAGCACGGTGCTCTATAGATTGAAGATGGCGGATGACAGCTGTCAGAAAAGCACGTGGATTTGTTTATCTCGCGCTAGTGCGGTTAAGTTGGTAGCACTAAGGTTTAGGCCCGTTAAGATGGCAGCACTGCGGATGACAGGTGACGAATTTACATCTACTACGATAAAGAGGGCAGCACGGTGCTCTCTGGATTAAAGATGGCGGATGACAGCTGTCATAAAAGCACGTGGCTGTCAAAAAACACGTGGATTTGTTTATCTCACACTAGTTAGGTTAAGTTGGTACTACTGAGGTTTAGGCCCGTCAAGATGGCAGTACTGAGGTTAGCGATGCGTTGTTGTCTATCAAAAAGCACGTGGCTGTCAAAAAACACGTGGATTTGTTTACCAATTCAAATCTCGCGCTAGTTAGGTTAAGTTGGTACTACTGAGGTTTAGGCCCGTCAAGATGGCAGCAGTAAGGTTAGCGATTCGTTGTTGTCGATGATAGTTGTCAAAAAGCACGTGGCTTTGTTTACAAATTCAAATTTCCCGCGGGTGGTGGAGGAGACCTCTGGGAGGCCTCTGGCTGTGGTGGTGGTGGTGGAGGAGGCCTCTGGCTGTGGTGGTGGTGGAGGAGGCCCCTGGGAGCCTGTGGTGGTGGTGGTGGTGGTGGTGGTGGTGGTGGTGGAGGCCTCTGGGAGCCTGTGGTGGTGGTGGTGGTGGTGGAGGGACCCCTGGGAGCCCGGAGGAGGTGGTGGCGCCCGAACTGTCCTATTATACTACTGGAGGAGAAGTAGGAAACCACGGAAAAACACTTCCAGGATGGCTGAGCTGGGAATCGAACCCACCTCTACTCAGTTGACCTCCCAGGGTGAGTTGACCCGTTCCAGCCCTCGTACCACTTCTCAAATTTCGTGGCAGGGCCGGGAATCGAAACCGGACCTCCGGGAGTGACCACTACACCACAGAGGCGAACACAAATTGAATTTTACGGGAAGAAAAAAGAGAAATACGGGTAAACGCCACTAAATATATTGTAACGGGCATAACCTCGCTCACCAAACAGCGGCTTCAGT